>NC_089585.1:132709330-133395890 GCF_019320115.1 Miscanthus floridulus | reverse complement strand
ACATCATCGATGTAGATTTCAACAATCCTGCCGATCGACTTATGAAAAATATAATTCATCGCTCTTTGATAAGTTGCACTGGTATTCTTCAGACCAAAGCTCATCACAACCCACTCGAATAAACCAATTGCGCCGGGGCACCTAAAAGCGGTATTTGCTATGTCTTTCTCAGCCATAAAAATTTGGTTATACCCTGCACTAGCATCCATGAAGCTAATAACCTTGTGCCCGGCTGCTGCATCTACTAACATATCAGCTATCGTCATCGGATAACCATCCATGGGTGTGGCTTTGTTCAGATCCCTAAAATCGATGCAAACTCTTAATTTTCTATTCTTCTTATAAATAGGGATAACATTCGATATCCACTTTTCATATCGGCATGATCGGATAAACTTTACTTCCAATAACCTTTTAGTCTCCTTTTTGATATCATCAAGCACGTTCAGGTTGAATCTTCTTGGAGCCTGTCGGTGCAGAAAGTGACCAACAAGTAAATATTTGTAGTTTTACCGTATATTGTGATTGGAGGTGGCCTAACACTCAATGACACAGGGTTTATATGGGTTTAGGCAACATGCCCTACGTCCAGTTTGAGTCCATCGGTGACTTTATTCCTGAGCCCAGGTGCTCGAAGTTTGCACTGGGGTTACAAACGAGAAGGAGAAAGATGGAGGGTACAAGAGGTCCGGTTGGACTCCGGTCGGAAGGGCCGAGAGTGATAAGAGCTCCACTATGAGCTAAGTGTTCAAGCATGTGCTCGTGGTTTGAACCTGGTGGTTCTGCTATTGTGTGCTAGTGAACTTGATCGGTCTAATGAATCTGGAATGACTTGAATCAACCTGCCTGTTGGGAGAGAGCGCATCCCCTTTTATAGATGAAGGGGATGGCCTTACAAGTGAGTGGGAGAGAGTACGTATGCTTCTAAGCCTTGTTACCTACATCGGCGGGTATAGGATGATGGTAGGCGCCCACAACATTGTTGGATGTTAAATGCACGTGGGAGGTTGCTTCGTCTTGTTCGGGTATGGCAGATGTCGATACCTGCTATACTGTTGATGCCCAGAGGCATATGAGGAGTTTCACCATGTTCACTCGGTATGGTAAATGTCGGCGCCCATAACACTGTTGATGCCTAGAGACATGTGGGAGGAGCCTTACCGTATGGGAGTTAATGGCGCCCACAATACTGTAGAGAAAATGTCGGTGCCTACAACACTGTTTGGGCTATATTGTGCCAGGGAGGTTGCATAGTACTATTTCTGTAGGTGTACAGGGTATGGTCCATGGTATCATGGTTTGACTTGTGCACCCTGCCTTACTTTCTCCGTTCATTCCCTAGTCCTTTTCAAGCGGGCATCCCCAGTCAGATGGTCCCAGTCGGCTCTGATCGTGTCAGTCGAAGAAGAGTCGTGAGCAGGGGTTTGACACATCCTTGGTCGAAGACGCGGGTTAGAGTTGGAAGTAGTGTTTTAGCTAGGCCTTTCGGTCGGAGAGGCCATCCGGAGGCAGCCTGGTGACCAAAACGAGTGTTCTAGTCGGAGAGGTGGGCTAGAATCGGAAAGCGGGCGTAGTTCTTCCTTGGTCAGGCCTCCCGATCGGAGATTCGATCACCCCTTTGGCCTATCATTTAGGTACTTGGGCTAGCCCATGAGTTGTGCATTTGTCTGCTTGGGCCAAACCTTTGTTGGGAGGCCGGTCCACAAGGGACCCCGAGTTTATGAACCCGACAAGAGCCCCTGAGCCCCCGGGCGATTCGGGTAGAATCGTCTGGGGGATTTTTGTATTGATGGGGGGTGCGCACGAGCGCACCCATGGGTGTAGCCCCTGAGCCCCCGGGCAATTCAGGCAGAATCGTCTGGGGGGGTTTCATGTTACCAGTAGGGGAGTTCTGTTTTGTCGACGGGTGCGGGCGAGCGCACCCGTGGGTGTAGCCCCTGAGCCCCCGGGCGATTTGGGCAGAATTGTCTGGGGGGTTTTTAGCGAGCATGTGTGTGTTTTTTTAGTCAAGACAAAGTCATCAACCAAGGCATCGTTGCGCAACCGAGGGATTTTAGTTTTGAGATCGGGCGAGGTAGAGCTCGTGGATCCTGGCGTCGGTGCGCGCCGTGGGATCGGGTGAGACAGTTAGTTTAGGGATCAGACAAGACAGAGCTCATGGGTCCTGGCGTCGGTGCGTGCTGTGGGATCGGGCGAGTCGGAGTTGTGGATCTTGGCCTCGGTGCAGCCCACGCAGACAAGGTAGTTAGTTAGTTAGTTTAGGGATCAGGCAAGCCAGAGCTCGTGGATCCTGATGGGGCGAGTTCGAGGTCACAGACCCAAGCATTTGGTGTGCAGTCAAAGCGTAGCTAAGGGATGGGGCGAGTTTGGGGTCGCAGACCTAGGTGTTTTGGTGTGCAATCGACACATAGTTGAGTGGATGGGGTGAGTTCAGGGTCGTAGACCCAGGCGTTTGGTGTGTAGTCGAAGTGTATCCGAGTGGATGGGGCGAGTTTAGGGTCACAGACCTAGGCATTTTGGTTTGCATTGAGCCCCCGAGCCATATTTGGGCTTTTGGTAGGGGTCAGTTTGAGTTATGTGTGTTACCTCGTCCTCGGTTTCTCACAACCAGAGGGGCTGAGTTTTGTCCCTTGTCCCGATCGCTCAGGCTCGAGTGATACGCTCAGTGAGTTCACTAACGGGTATGATCGAGTGGAATCTAGGTCCATTGTTCATGACGGGGTCGGCATAGCCCTCTTATGACATTTCACTGCTCCTTTACCTGCAACCTAGCAGATGCCTAAGTCATTCTGGAGATCGACCTGGGTGGCCTGACAGCCTCTCCTCGATGGAGATTCTGTGGGCTTGGTAGAGGTTTAGGATCGAATGAGAAGGTTGAGATGACCCCGTTTGCTTTGGGGCAGACTAGGCAAGGGCTGCATGGGTCTCATTTGTGTTTTCTTCCCTGAGTCTATTTGATGTGGGGCGGCCTTGAGCCCTTCATGGGCCGGCCTTCGAACCTCAGTCGGTCGTTGCTCATGTCGAATGAGGAAACTGCCGCTTCGTGACGCAACACGGAGTGTTGGGATGCATTTTGCTGCATGTGCGATGCTTAGTTCCCAAACCCCTAGGAAGTTCAGGGTCCAAATCATTCGGGGGGGGCATGGGCGTATGGAATGAATGCGTGTATGGATGTATGAAATGATTATAAGGAAATAGCAGGGGTCGGTAGTGTTACCTTGATGACTCAAGTGATGGGGTTTGAAGAGCTCCAATCGGAAATGTCTGACCGGGACCCATGCTCATCATTCGTGATGGAGTCAGCATGGCCTACATGGGGCGTCCATTTGCTCCCTACCTATCCCTCGGTGTGTTTTTCTAAGCCATTCAATCGACTTAGGAAGCCCGATGATTTCTCCTAGCTGAGATCCTGTTTTGGGTTTTTCCAAGTCCTGCCTGGGGATGCGAAGAGCTGCCTATGCATGGGGATGCTTTGGTTTTTGTGCCCGACGTGTGGTAGTGGTGGGCCATACCTAGGCCACATCCCATCTTACCAGGCGTCGTTCCATCAGTCAGTGTGCATCACATTGTTTCCCATCTGCATTGAATGGGGAAAGGGAGAGAGTTTTTCACTCTGATCTTTTGCCCCTCTTCAGTTGTTGTGTTTTCTCCTTAAATAGGGGGAGGGAGAGGGCTCTCTGTCATAGTCCTTTGCCTATTCTCCAACTATTGTCTCTCCTCCTTCTTCCTGCTCATCGAGAGTGCCTGTATGCCGTGGTGGTTCCTAAGTGAGAGAGAGCGTAAGCGAGGGAGAGGACTTATAGATCCTTTCGTGAATCCGAAGCATGATGTTGAGCTAGAGGCTGCCCGGGGAGGTGCTGGCCATCTTTGCCTAAGAAGGGGTGGCTTCCACCGAAGGGGGTGGCATGCTGGATTCATCTGTGAGGTCTTTTCGGGATGGAGCCGTGTGTGGATTTTCTCTGGTGGATCTTCACAGGGCGAGCCTTGTTGAAGGGGAAGTTGCCCAGGATCATGCCAGTAGAGGGTTCCACGCCTACAGCTGCTCAGGTTGGCCAGTTCATAAACTTTGATGAGATCTCTTCTAGCCATGGTGGCCATACCTCGGTAGCAGCATCCTTGCCCAGGAGCTGCCTTGACTGCATGAGAACGTTAGGAGCTCCATGCTCTTCTGCTGAGCATCTATGGGTGCGATGCCCTTGAGGTACCTATTGCGCCCACCGAAGTTGAGGGAACGGAACCGAGCGAGCCCCTTGTAGCGATGGTTACGTCTGGCGACGTGTGTCATGGTCTCTCCTTTGGCATCAGGCGATGCCATCGAGGGGCTGCAGTAGTATTTGGGTTAGAAGTAGTTAGAAAATGTAATAGTTGTGGGTGAGCCCCTATGTGAATAGTTTTTGTATCAATGTCTCCATCAGTTTTGTTCTTGTGACAGAACCACTATCCACTCCTTGTTTTTTATCCTGGCATAACTTTTATTTTTATCCTTTCTTTTTCGCACCTACCCATTAGTTCCGCAGGCTGCAGCTATTAAGAACCTGGGCATGGCCTGCAGGGCTCGGCTGCTTGTAACCATAGGTCATGGCGGGGTGCATTCGGTTGGGAGTAAGAACAAAGTCATGTAGGGCAATCAAAGGAATGGAATGCGCTTCCGTTCGGGGACAAAGTTGTTACCATATGATAGAAAAAATTAGAGGTAGTATTTAGTATTGTACCCTCATGGAGCCTCCGAGCGACCCGGGCTAAAAATGTTCGGGCTGGGGTGCTTTACCGGAGCAAGTGTTGACTAAAAAGCGGTAAGACCAAATTTAGGGGAAAACGACATAGCTGTTCAATGTTCCAAGTGTTTGTGAGAACGTTGCCGTTGTCGTCCTCCAGTCGGTAGGTGCCCGGTCAGATTACTTTGGTCACCATATAGGGCCCTTCCCATGGTGGAGAGAGTTTGTATTTTCCTTTATTGATTGGGTCCTCCGAAGTATGAGATCACCGACTTCGAGTATCCTCCCCTGATCTTCCTTTCATGGTACCTACGGAGGGTTTGTTGGTAGCGAGCGAAGCGAATGACGGTCATCTTGCAGGCCTCTTCGAGAAGGTTGACTGCGTCTTGCTAAGCCTCCATGGCTCGGTCGTGGTCGAAAGCCTTCAATCTTGGGCGCCATGGTCGAGGTCGGAGGGCAGCACTGCCTCAGCTCCGTAGGCTAGGAAGAAGGGTGTGAACCCTATGGATCGGTTTGGGGTCATTCTCAGGCTCTAGAGGATCGTTGGGACCTCTACAACCCATCGTCCAGCGTACTTGTTGAGTCGGTCGAAGATGCATGACTTAAGTCCTTGGAGGACCATGCCATTAGCACACTTGACCTGACTATTAGTTCATAGATGTCCGACCGAGACCTAGTCGATCCTGATGCCGTATCCATCACTGAAGTCTAGGGACTTCTTTCTGGTGAAGTTAGTCCCGTGGTCAGTGATGATACAGTTAGGAACGCTAAACCGGTAGTTGATGTCGAGGAAGAATTTGACCACCTCTTTTGAGCAGATGTTGGTGATGGGCTTGGCCTCTATCCACTTGGTGAACTTGTCGACTGCTATGAGTAGGTGAGTGAAGCCGCCCAGGCCCTTTTTGAGGGGTCCTACCATATCGATGCCCTAGACTACGAATGGCTAGGTGATGGGGATGGTTTGAAGTTCCTGTATCGGCAAATGAGTTTGTCGAGCATAGAATTAGCATCCCTCACACCTGCGGACGACCTCCTCTGCATCTCATAGTGTGGTGGGCCAGTAAAAACCTTGGCAGAAGGCTTTTTCGACCTGCGACCTTGGGGCCACGTGATGTCCATAGATCTTGGCATGGACCTCGAGGAGGAGCTGCTTCCCTGGTTGGTGGGGATGCACTTCATGAGGACCCCTGATGGACTCCATTTGTAGTTGTTATAAGCAACTGTTCATCATTCCACCGACGATCTAGCTCGCCGTTGCGGTGCGGCATGCACAGGCGCGTGATACCGGCTTGACGCCCATGGAGCGCAGCAGGCTCCGGCGGCGACGAGTGAGGACGGTTCTGGAACAGCAAGGAACGCGCCCGCGATCAGCGCCGACGTCACGACGCACGAACCTCCTGTTCCCTGATTTCTTGCCACTCCTCCGGCCGGCGACGACAGCAGGGCGCATCCCTCGCCGCCGCTCTTTGCGGCGGCTACGTCGGCTGGCTGCTGCTCCTTCTCCAGGTCCGCGCTGGAAGCAGTGTGATCCACTACTAGATTCAGGTTCTTTGCCACTCGGCAAAGGCCCAATTGCACTCGATAAAGCCTTGTTGAGTGCGGCACTCGGCAAAGAACACATGGTAAAAATTGATCGGTAAAGATCTCTTTGCCGAGTGTTTTTTATCGGGCACTCGGCAAAGAAAAGCGACCGTCACGGTGCCGGCCCCTTCACAGTGGCTTTGCCGAGTACCAACCCTGCAGGCACTCGGCAAAGATTTTTTAAAAAAATTCTTTGCCGAGTGCCCCCTGGCCGGTGCTCGGCAAAGTTTGAATTTTTTTAAAAAAAATTCTTTGCCGATGCCCTCTGTCCGGCACTCGGCAAAGTTTGATTTTTTTTAAAAAAATTCTTTGCCGAGTGCCCTCTGGCCGACACTCGACAAAGTTTGAATTTTTTTTAAATTCTTTGCCGAGTGCCCTCTGGCCAGCACTCGGCAAAGTTTGAATTTTTTTTAAATTCTTTGCCGAGTGCCCTCTGGCCGGCACTCGGCAAAGTTTTAATTTTTTTTTAAATTCATTGCCGAGTGCCCTCTAGCCGGCACTCGTCAAAGTTTGATTTTTTTTAAAAAAAAAAACATTGCCGAGTGTCCTCTTACCGGCACTCGGCAAAGTTTGATTTTTTTTAAAAAAAATTCTTTGCCGAGTGCCCTATGGCCAGCACTCGACAAAGTTTGAATTTTTTTTTAAAAAATTCTTTGCCGAATGCTATGGGCACTCGGCAAAGCTGGAAAATGGTTTTCCGAGCACCCATTTTTCTAGCTTTGTCGAGTGCTGTGACCATGGCACTCGGCGACAGGGTCCTTTGCCGAGTGCAACACTCGGCAAAGTGACCCAAAACGGTAATTTTTATTTTTTTTAATTTCATCATGACAAATAAATTCATACAAATATATCACATATATATCTCATCCATCACATATATCACAAGTCCATCACCAAGTGAACAACAAATAAAAATACAACGTGCACTTATCTCGGTCACTACGACTGTGGTGAAGGTCCATCATTCGAATGTGCATGGATGGATTATTCGAACCACCGTCAGATGGAGACTGCACAAACCTATAGAGGTGCTTGTAGAGGCGTCTACGGTCTGACAAAAGTTCAGAGCAACTCCGCAAGGATTCATAGATGGCCAACGGGCCGGCCCGGCATGGCACACAGGCCTGTGAAAGCACGGCCCGATAGCCAATGGGCCGGCGTGGCACGCCGTGCCTCACAGGGCCACGGGCCTAGCCTCTGGCCCAGGCACGACACTATAGGCCGATTTTCGTGTCAGGCCGGCCCAAGAAGCACGGCCAATTTCGCAGGCCGTGCCAGCCCGAGGCCCACTAGCTGCCGATAGAGAGAGAGAGGGGGGAGGGGGTCGATGCCGCTCGCTGGAGATCCGCCGGAGAAGGGAGGGAGGGAGGACGCGGGGAGCGGATCCACCACGGAGGAGGAGATCCGCGCCGTCCCGTGTTGGATCCGCGCCGCCCCTGCCCGGAGAGGTCCGTGCTAGAAGAGAGCCGCCATGCTCTGTGCCGCCATCTCCTCAGGCCAGATCTCGCTAGCCGCTTGCAGGGGAGCTCACCGTTGCAGGGGAGCGCCAGATCCCGCCACCTCCTCACGAGAGCGCCGCTGCAGGGGGCCACGCGAGCTCCACCGCGAAGTGCCGCTGCAGGGCCGCACGAAAGGGGCTACCATTGGGAGGGAGGGAGAGGGGTGCCATTGTTGCGTCGGGAGAGAGTGGAGGGAGGGGCGGTGGGAGAAAGAGCGGAGCTCGGATCTCGATGAGAGGAGGAGCGAGTGCGGCAGCGGAAGGGATAGGGTTCGGGCGTGGGGAGCAAGACGACTGCGCGTAGTTGTGCGGGAGGGAGACGTCCAGCGCGCTCGCCCCAGAGGCAGAGCCGGGAGGGTGAGGCGGGGGGGGGAGGCAGGAAGCTGGGCTACGCGCGGGAGGTAGACGCCACCGCGCGGGGAAGAGGCGAGAGGGAGCAGGTAGGATTTAGGGTTTGGGGTGAGTCGGCCGGTGAGGGTGACTAGGTGAGGGCGGGGGGAGGCAGGGAGCTAGGCTGAATGTCGCCCTGGCCTGGGGCGTGGCCGCGCGGGGTTGGTAGGCTATGCCGTGCCGGCCCACGTGCCTGGGGTAAGGCCCAGGCACGACCTACTCCTCCGGGCCGGGCCAGCCCGGGCCCGCTAGCTCCATGCCGGGTCATGCTTGGGCCGGGCAAAAAAATGGGCCTTGGGCCGGGCCGACGGGCTCAGGCTACATGGCCAACAGGTCTACGAGGGATTAGCCAAATAAGTTTTTGGGTTTTAAAAATTTATAACGCACATGAAATGATAAGCGAATCCTATGTGACTCACTTTTGTGGACTCAAATAAATGTCTAAGTTAACCTACTTAGTGCGTAAAAGTGCTAATGAAAATCCTAACGAGAAAAATAGGGTAAGTCATTTTAATTGTTTGGCACGAAAAACAATTTATATAAGCAAAAATAAAATATAACTTGTGTGTAGTACTTAAGTAAAGATGATGAGCAAGTGGTGTAGTTGAAAATGCAACTTTAAATTTTGAAAATAAATATTGTTAACTAGTGTTCTTGAGAGCTCAAAAATCGAATGTGAAACTAAAAATCACCCTTTTCGTTGAATCGGCAAGAATTTGAACTTATGTTTAAAATGTCATTTTTGGCAAATTATATTGAACAAAATAGTTAAATAGTGCATAAGTGTTTTATTCCTATGGTTTAGTATAAAGTATGGGCTATCGCATGTAGTATCTCTTGGTTGAGGTTAATAAGGTATAGACCTCTTAAAAATTGTGGCAACAAGTGTTCATGGATGTTAAGTCCAAATTGAACCCTTGTCTTTTCTAAGTTGGAAAAGAGTGTTGGACAATGATATTTTGGCATTTGAATTCTCATAGAATTTTTTAAACACTAGTTTCATGTTTTGGTACGGTTGGTTACCTCTAAGTGAGTACTGGTGCATGGTATAGGTTGTAGTGGTGTTGGGCGGCACGTTGTTCTCTTAAAAATTTCCCAAACTTCCTTCGAACACGTTGTGTCCACGTTGTTGGTGCTTCGTTCATGGGCCAGCGCTCATCGTGATGAACCCACGTTGGCACCTCTCTATCTCCCTCGCTAGTCACCCTCCGGCTGTGTTTGTTGCCTTGATACGAAGCCCTTAGGGTCTACTAGAGTCTTGAGCTTTTGTTTTAATCTCAACCGAGCTCTAATCGGTTGATTTTTACGCTTTAAGATCTATGCACAACATCACCTCAAGCTGGCTAGCCAGGTGTACGTGGTCACCGCACTCGGGGTGCGGCGTCGTGTGTTGGTGCACCCACCGCCGCACGCGCGCAACACATCGCACCTGGCCTTGCTGGTGGTCATCTCGTCGCCGTCCTGTGCTACGCGACAGGCCGAGACTACCACGACCACCATTGTCGAGCCAGCCGAGGCTGTGGCCATCGTTGCCATGCTTGCGTGGCAGTCGCCCTGCCCTGTGATTCACCTACTGTGGGTCTGTATCGTCGCTCACCGTGTTTGGGTCAACCGACCCTAGCTATAGAGTGATGGTGATGCCTCCCTGCTTCGCCCTGTCCTGCTAGCTGACGTTGGTGAGCCGCTCGGGCCCGGCTACTGTATTCAAGTGCTCCACGCGTTGGCACCTTTCTTGGCTCAGTCTAAGCACTAACCGACATGCCTCCTGCCCTCGCTCATGCAGCCATGTCCCCGCGTTGTCGTACCCTGTCGGGTCATGGCCAGGTCACCTCTGCTAGGGCCGCATCGTGTGATGTAGCAGTGGCGATGCGCCGCCCTCTCCCCTTCATAATCACCAACTCATGCCCTCACAGCCCAATTCCTTGTACTAGTGAGTAATATGGAGAGTTACCTAGATGCTCCACTCTTGTCGGGTCCAGCGGTGGTCTAGCCGTGGCCAATTTTCGGGTTTTGCTCGCTGCCAGCCATGGGCATCGCCGCAGTATGTGGATTGGGGGTAAGTCATGTTGGAGCGGTAACAGTTCAATGCTCGTAACCCTAAGTTCGCCTTTACTTCCTCCATCCGGCGCTCACGCTATTTTTGCCCAGGGTGCTCGTCATCAGTGGGGTGACAAGCCGGTGTCCATCGTAGAGCGTTGCTGCCCTACTCGGTCGCATGTGGCTAGCCCTGTTCAGACCGCCTCTGACCGAAACCATCACCACGGGCAAGCTCGTTGTAAGCTCCTCATGCTCACTCGCTCACGCGTTAGTCCTCTAGCGGCTCTAGCTCGTCGGAACTGGCACGCCGCCGCTGCGGATAGCCACTCACCGCTTGCTGTTCATGCCAGTGCATCTCTAAGCCCCTAACCACCACCAATCCTTGCGTGTTTAGCCATAGATGGTAGTCGACCTCTACTTCAGTCGTAGCGAGTCTGGTTTGCCCAGTGTAAGCGCCATAGGTCGTCGGGAGCCATGTCGGCGCACGAGGGGATCCCAGGGATCTCCTTGTAGTAAAGATGAAAACTTTTGAGGGTTTGGTTGCAAGGTTGTTGACTGTAGGAATAGTGCGCAAAGTGGTCGTATTAATCTCTGAAAGCACGAGGGCTTTTCTGCAAAGCCACCGCCGCGTGGGGTCTCCCGGCCTTGGGCCATGTTGGGCCATCATGACCCGCGCGAGGCCGCGCCCACGTTGGGCTACTAGGTTGAATGGTTGCCACCGGCTTTTTCGTTTTCTATGCATTTTCTAAATTAGTTTTTAGGGTAAACTTGTAAATTCAATATAAAATTGTGTAGTTGACCAAAAATTGTGAAACTAATTTTGTTTAGTTTCTAAAATCATGATCTATCTGCTAGCATATTTTGTTCACATAGTTTTATAATATTTTCAGGAGTTATCTAATTAATTTGAGTTGATTAATATTGTAAGATATTATCGACACGAAATTTTGTCCCGTGCCGAGGGCACATGAGCAAGCCGGAAGGGTCCACTCGATGGAGCTAGAGATCCGCCTAGCTTCAGTGCAGGGATGGTCAATCCTACGCACTCCTCCCGAGATGTGCCAGTCAATTTGACCCTACAATTGACAAGGAGAGAAAGCTAATTAGTAATTAAGGCGGAACATGCCGGTGTTGCTAGACAATCCCGAATGTGCGGTTCTGAGAGCCGATATGGAAGGAAATCGACTAAATAGTCGATTTTAGCATACTCATAAGAGTAAATCAATTAAAGCTCATGGAATTATGGAAGATAATCTGTTATCGCTTATGATAGATCTCATTATTTAGACAAACATTAATGAATGGCAAAAAGATGTCAACAATAATTAATTTATGCTAAGCCAATGACTGCAAGTAACCGAATCCCTTTTTATATAGAATAAGTGGCTCATCATTATTTAACCATTTAATAAAGATAAATCTAATGAACATATTAGATCTTGTCTATCACTATGACCAGTGGGGCATGGGGCAGAATCATATAGGCCGTAGAAACAACAATAGATTTGACGACCCTAACTCATTACTAATATCAGTGGGACATGAGGCAGAATCATGCAGGCCATAATACAATAATAAGATCATGGGGCTAACACATCTTTCAACCTATCTTTACTTCAATGGTCTCGTAACGTGAACTGCATATGTGAAAGCACTCAATATCGGCTAAAACAGTCGATTCAGGCATAGCGCATAGTTAAGGTCATGCCCTATCAGGATCAAATCTACCAAGTAACAATCCCCACTCCACGGTACTAACAGTGGGGTGTGAGGCAGAATCACACAGGCCGTGATAACGGGCCATGAAACAGTTTTCGTTAGCCAATAGATCTATTCAAGGCAAAACATGCCTTAACCGCACACTATGCACGATCAAGATTGACATAAAACGGCTGATAAAACATAACTCATCGTTTAAGATGCAGATTAGATCAGTTTAGATTAACAAACGATGGGTTAAATAGGATATAAGGCCGATCTAGATCAATCCCAATCGAGCGAAGTGATATTGCTGTAATTAAATAAATAATAGAAGCAATAAGCAATATCGGTAACTTAATGAATCTATCCAAAGGAATGCCACCCTTAGATAGAGCCAATAACTTGACCTTAATCTAGTTCGAGTAGTGGAGGTCAACCGGATCGATGCAGCCGTATGAACAGAAGTATAAGCCATGACGGTACTTACAGACAAGCAATGGAGGTCGATCGGATCGATGCAGCTATACTTGCTGAAGAACTCGATGAGATCAACTCTACTCCTACTCCTAAGGGGTGGCTAGAGCCAAAAAAAGTAAGTAACTTGTATTTGATTGATTGTGTGGCCTTTTACAATAGCCGAGGTCCAATATCTATACCCGGGACCTACGCATGACTCCTACATAAGCACGACTCATCACAATTGGCCTAAGAGAAAATATTCTGAATTTAAGATAACTTGGACCCTAATCTTTCCCTTTTTGTAGAGTCCAACATGTTTTGTTCTGGCGCCGATCGTAGCCTTTGTCGTTATCTGCTGGCGCTATCTGAAGAAAGCCGATTCCAGTGTTGCATTCTAATCAGCTGATACCAACCTGCATGCAATTGATCCCTTGATGACATGATCCTAGGAGCTTTTTGAGTCCCTATGATTCTTCTTCCAAATTTTGGTGTAAACACATGCCCCCCAATTTTGGGATAAAAGTAATTTTATTCCAAAATTATCATGTCTGTGCCCCCGATAGGTCCGTAGTCACGGATAGAGAATCTTGATCTAGGATCTACCGTTTGTCACCATCTATGTCAGCTCATGAGCCCATGCTTCAAAACTTTTATGAGGGCATTATTGCTTCACGGGCGCTTGGATCCATCCTTCTAGGCCGACTATAAGATGTCTATCCGATTCTAGCGAGAGCAATTCAACATTTCAGCCATGTCTCTCTTCTATCTGCTCCCTCGAGTGTCTCTAACCCCACCTAACCCTCCATGGTCTATCTTTCTGCCATGAAGATCTTGAGTGATTAGAAGAATTCTTGTGCATAGGGTGATTGTGTCGTTCATCTTAGCACCTTGTCGAGCAAGAGGATCAGCTATTACGGTTAGAAGAATTCTTGTGATATCACCTGAGTCTTCTCTCCATGCTCATAGAGCTATTCTAGTATTTACAAGGGCTAAAATGTGTGGATACCTTCCCCTTGTTTGCTCCATCCAATGCCCATCGGGAAAGCCACAAGCTTCTTTCCCGCAGTTTCCTAGTCATCAAAAATCAGCTAGGGCATCTGTTAGGCTAGGCGGCATTTCCCCTTCTCTGGCCATAATTTTATCAATGGGCCAATGTGACTCGGTTTTATGGTGACCCTCGGCCCCTATGGGGATTCAAACTTCCCTTCAATCCAAAGAAGCCTTGGTGGGCTGATTGCAGGTCAATGTAAATCTTTCATGTCCCATCCCACAATATTTTGTAATTTGGGGAAGAAATAAGTTTGAATCTGTTATCTCTTCATTATCCATCCCTTAATTTCGGAGGTTGATCTGCTTCTGTATCTGACTTCAATTTCACACCCCTAACAAATCTATCTTCTCAGCCTTCCCAGGCTATATATACGGGCACGGTTTGTGGATCGAAAAACCAACCTACTTCGTCTCAAACCTTTTGCGTCTTTAGTGTAGTTCCTGCTTTCCTGTAGGTTTGAGATCATGGAGAATAGCAAGAGGTCTGTTGAGGAGGCCCCTTAATGGATCCACGTCATCACGCGCGGCGCCTTCATCACTAGGAGGGTGCAACTCATGATGCTCTCACTACTTTGAGGCATAGGGCCGGCTCCGTTTAGCCTTCGAGGTTCTCTCATCAATAGCTCATCACTAGCTTCCCTGCTATCTGAGGAGGTGGGTCGATAATGACGACCTGCTCGCCTCCATCGACAGGCATGGTCAGAATCTTGCCGACTGTCTTTCCCTTGTAGAATCTACTCTGGCTATGGTCCGATGCCGATCACCTCCTGAGGTTGATTTGGTGGAGGATAGATTGGCCAAGGCTGAGGCCAGAATCATGGGTGAGACATCTGTCATAACTTTTGCTTTTCCTCAATTTCATCTTCAAGATTTTGATCATTTGAATCCTTGAATCTTTTAGATCTAACTGCTTAGTTGGAAAGCCTTCGATCAGCTGCGAAGCACGTGGTGGGATTTGTTAATGATAGGGGTGCCATTCCGGTGGTTCGCTTGCATGACATCCCGAACCATGTCAGGGAGGTCGCTCTTCATGGCGTTTGTCATGGTGCTGCCATGGCGTTAGCTGCTACACAAGCCCACTCTGGCCACAATCTTTCGGCTTCTTCCCACGGTTTTCCAGATTGCGCACACCCTAGGGATCATGAGCGCCTAGGTTGAGGATTTCTTTAGCGCCAGCCAACTCTATAGATTTCAACACCCAGGCCGATGATATAGTAAGCAGAGTGTTTTATGGCCCGTAGCTTGTAATAGATGATAGTTAGCAAACAATTTTCCTCGTTTTGAATGATCTTCTTTTGCTTTGTACTTATATGCATCACTTTGTCCATGTTTGCTTTGCTTCTATAGGTGATACACATCGTACTGGCTTCTACCCTTCTGGGTTTATTTTTGCACTAGAGACGATACCTTTCTGATATCGGCTATTAGAGCTGACGACCGAACAAATTGGTTATCAAGTATTAATCCAAACGCTAGGGTGATATTTCTTTAGATATTTCCCATTGATTGCTCTAGCTAAATTCTTCCTCTCCTCTTAATGTTTCCAAAATATAAGCATTACCAGGCACACAACGTTTGATCTGATAAGGTCCTTCCCAATTAGGTGACCATTTGCCGAACTTACTGTCCTGTGACCCAATCGTCAATTTCACTTTCCAGACCAAGTCTCCTTCAGAAAATTGCATAATCTTGACCTTTTTGTTGTAATATTTTGCAATCCTTAGTTTATTGGCTTTAGTATTTTCAAGAGCACATAGCCGAAGGCAACTCAAGTCCTCTAAGTTATCTATCATAAGATTCTTGTAGACTTCGGCTGACAAATCATTTTGCAATGTAACACGCCTCGATCCAATTTGAACTTCCCAAGGAAGAACTAAATTATGGCCATACACAAGTTCATAAGGCGACGTTTTAATTGATCCATGGCAGGCCATCCTATATGCCCATAGTGCCTCATTAAGCATTGAATGCCACTTCTTGGCTATTCTTCAATCTTTTTCTTGATCAGCTTAATCATAATCTGATTGGACGCCTCTGCTTGGCCATTAGCTAAGCATAGTAAGGAGAAGAATTTATTTGCTTGATTCCCATACTAGCAGCAAAATCTCCAAACTCCTCTGATGTGAACATTGTCCCCTGATCGGTAGTTTATAGTTCGAGGATATCCCAAACGATACATAATGTGCTCCTTGACAAAATCAACCATGTTCTTTGATGTTACCATCTTCAAAGGAATTGCCTCAACCCATTTAGTGAAGTAATCTGTTGCTACCAATATGAACTTATGTCCTTTGCTTGAGGGCGAGAAAAATCTACCAATTAAATCAATTCCCCTACCTCAAAACGGCCATGGCTTGATTATTGGATTCATGGCCAATGTAGGTGATTTCTGGATATTACCAAAACGTTGACAGTCCTGGCACCCCATTGTAATATTCAAAACAGTCTTCCAATATTGTTGGCTAGAATATCCAGTTCTGCGAATAATCCACTTCATATTATAAGATGATTGACTATCTCCACATATCCCTTTAGGGCACCTCGCCCATCAACACCTTAGCTTCCTCTCGATTTAGGTATTTGAGTAATACTCCATCGAACTATTTTGTAATACAGCTGATCATTCAGTAAAACATACTTAGTCGATGTATACCTTAGCTTTTAGGTAACTTTCTGTGATGGATTTCTAAGGTAGTCGGCTATTTCGACTCTCCAATCATCATTCGAGGCTTCACTACTCAAGGACTTCTCGAAACACTCGATATCATGACGCACTTTGAGCTAGACGATTAGCCTCTTGGTTTTGTGCTCTCGAATATGTTGGAAAGAGACATGAAGAAATTCCTTTGAGCAACTTTTGGCACTCATCATAATATCCCTTTAGAGTATCTTCTTTGCACCATATAGGCCGATCAACTGATTAATAATTACTGTGAATCTCCAAATACTTCAATTACTTTGGCCTTTTACTTCATGAAGAAGTTGAAGTCCCTTAAGAATAGCTTCATACTTCCGCTTGGTTGTTGGATAATCATTGGTTAGTTGGAAGAGCAAACTCAAAACTTGCCCCCTGAGGCAAAATTATAACAATGCCAATGCCACCCCCTTGCTTGCATGATGATCCATCAAAGATAACGTCTAAGGCACCAGCTCTACATAATCAATGATTGGCTTATGATGCTGGGTGATAAAATTGGCCATTATTTTCCCCTTGACTGCTTTAGCCCATTCGTACTTCAAGTCAAATTCCGATAACACAAGAATCCACCTTTCCACCTCTCCCATTCAGTATTGGCATTGATAACATGTGCTTAATCACATCAGCCTTGGAAACAACCGTACACGCAGTCGATAATACGTAGTGTCGTAACTTAGTGCAAGAGAAATATAAGCACAAAGCAATAACTTTTCGGTGGAGAATATCTTGTCTCTGGATCTAGTAGTCTTCTACTCAGATAGAAAACAACTCTCTCTTTTCCTTCAAATTCTTGCATCAAGGCGCGATCCAATTGTCTTGTCATCAACCGATATGTAGAACTTAAAAGGCCTTACCATGTTGAGGACGGGACCAGCATAGGTGGAACACTTCATGTATTCTTTTATTTCTGCAAATGTCTTTTTGTTGTATGTCACCCCTACTTGAATTCTTGATCATTTTCACTTCAACAAGGGAGAAAATGACAGATCCTTTTCAACAAATTCGAAATGAATCTTTTGAGAAATTAATCTTACCAAGCAGAGATTGCAACTCATGTCTTAGTAGTCGGGGAACTGCCTCATCAATTGCTTTTACGCTTTTCTATCCATCTTCAATTCCCCTCTCGTGGACCATAAATCCCAAGAATTGTCCAGCTGACACTCCAAAAGCACACTTATTAGGATTCATCTTTAGACCATATTTTTTTGTGCATTCTAGACTCTCTCGCAAATCAGCTAGGTGCTCTTTGTACCCTTTGGATTTTATCATCACATCATCGATGTAGATTTCAACAATCCTGCCGATCGACTTATGAAAAATATAATTCATCGCTCTTTGATAAGTTGCACTGGTATTCTTCAGACCAAAGCTCATCACAACCCACTCGAATAAACCAATTGCGCCGGGGCACCTAAAAGCGGTATTTGCTATGTCTTTCTCAGCCATAAAAATTTGGTTATACCCTGCACTAGCATCCATGAAGCTAATAACCTTGTGCCCGGCTGCTGCATCTACTAACATATCAGCTATCGTCATCGGATAACCATCCATGGTGTGGCTTTGTTCAGATCCCTAAAATCGATGCAAACTCTTAATTTTCTATTCTTCTTATAAATAGGGATAACATTCGATATCCACTTTTCATATCGGCATGATCGGATAAACTTTACTTCCAATAACCTTTTAGTCTCCTTTTTGATATCATCAAGCACGTTCAGGTTGAATCTTCTTGGAGCCTGTCGGTGCAGAAAGTGACCAACAAGTAAATATTTGTAGTTTTACCGTATATTGTGATTGGAGGTGGCCTAACACTCAATGACACAGGGTTTATATGGGTTTAGGCAACAGAGTTTGTCACTGAGCACGATGAAGGTCTTGGCACGTCGAGCGATCTGTCGGGCTTTAATCCTTTTGGGCGAGAGGACCTCCACAAGGAGGTAGGCGAGTAGCGATGCTCGCCAGTTTGTGTAATCGAGTGCCAATATGACAACGTCAGTGGGTGACATTGTCATAGAGGTACTAGGGTCAGAGCCCCCGAGCGCCGGCTTGGCGTCGAGGTCGGAGCCCCTGGGTGTCGGCTTGGTGTCGGGGTCAGAGCCCTTAGGCTATGGCTTGGCATTAGGGCATGTTTGGATCAGACCTTCTAGGACATGGGTGGATGGTTCATGGAGATCGTTGATGAAGACCCCGCTCGGGGACGGATCCCACCTGGCGGCCATTTTTGCGAGAAAATCAGCGGCGACATTGTCCTTTCGAGGGATGTGATGTAGCTCGATCCCCTAGAATTTGTCCTTGAGCTTGCGCACCTCTTGGTAGTATGCTGCCATGAGGGGGCTTCTGCAGGAGGACTCCTTCATGACCTGATCAACGACTAGCTCCGAGTCACCATGAACGTAGAGTCGCGTAGCACCAAGCTCGATGGCGATGCATAGTCCGTTGATGAGGGCCTCATACTCCATGGCATTGTTTGAGGCTGAAAAGTTGAGGCGGATGGTGTAGCGGAGCCTATTCCTGTCCAGGGAGATCAGAACCACTCTAGCCTCTGAGCCGGGCACCATTATGGACCCATCAAAGTACATTGTCTAGTACTCGTGGGTAACGTCCGAGGTTGGTAGCTGCACCTCTATCCATTCGGCGACAAAATCCATGAGAGCCTGATATTTAATAGCGGTATGGGGGATGTACCTCATGTCATGGCCCATGAGTTCAAGTGCCCACTTAGAGATCCATCCCACGGCGTCACGATTGTGGATGATGTCCTCGAGCGGGTATGAAGTGACGACCTTGACTTTGTGGTCGGTGAAGTAGTGCAGGAGCTTTTGGGTCCCCATCAGCACGTTGTATATGAGTTTCTGCACCTAGGGGTACCGGACCTTGGGGTCGGTGAGTACTTCCCCAAAGAAGTATACATGCTGCTAGACCTTAAGTCGGTGTCCCGGCTCCTCCCTTTCGATGACCAGCATGGCGCTTACCACATGGTTGCTGGACATGATGTAGAGGAGGAGGGGTTCTCCTCGTTCAAGAGCAACGAGGATCGAGGCTGACGTGAGGGACGCTTTGAGGCTCTCCAGAGCCTGCTGAGCTTCCTCACTCTAGATGAAAGTGTCTATCTTTTTTAGGAGCTTGTAGAGTGGCATTCCCCATTCATCGAGCCGAGAGATGAATCGGCTTAGGGCAGCCAGACAGCCGGTGAGCCTTTGCACGCCCTTAACATTGCATATGGGGCCCATATTGGAGATGGCCATGATTTTTTTGGGGTTGGCCTCGATGCCGCACACGGACAAAATGTATCCAATCAGCTTCCCCTTCGGAACCCCAAAAACATATTTTTGGGATTCAGCCTGATGTTGAACCTTTGGAGGTTCACGAACGTTGAGGACAAGTTTGCAATTAGGTCGCAAGCTTGAGTCATTTTGACCACTATGTCATCAACATAGACGGCAATCATTGGCCTTGGCCGCTTGGCTTGATCAGGCTTATCGACTGGGTCAATTTGGTCAGTGAAGCATTGCTGCATGCACCTTTGGTAGGTGGCTCCAGCATTCTTCAAGCCGGAAGGCATGGTTACATAGCAGTATGAACCATATAGGGTGATGAATGAGGTTGTGAGCTGATTAGACTCTTTCATCATGATCTGGTGATAGCCCGAGTAGGCATCCAGAAAGGAGAGGATCTCACGACCTAAGGTGGAGTCGACTATCTGGTCTATGCGCAGCAAAGGAAAGTGATCCCTTGGACATGCTTTGTTGAGGCCAGTATAATAAACGCACATTCTCCACTTCTCGGTCTTCTTTTTAACAAGAACAGGATTGGCAAGCTAGTCATAGTGGAATACCTCTCTGATGAATTCGGCTATCAGGAGTTTGGTGATCTCTTCGCCTATGGCCCTAAGCCTCTCGTTGTCGAAGCGACATAGGCGCTGCTTGGTGGGCTTTGAGCCTGAGATGAGGCGCAGTACATGCTCGATGACCTCCCATGGTATGCCCGACATGTCAGAAGGCTGCCGTGCGAAGACATCGTGATTGGTGCGCACGAAGTCAACGAGCTCGCATTTCTATTTGGCCGGGAGCTGGGTCCCGATCTGCACTGTCTTGGTTGGGTCGATGGGGTTGATTCCCACTGCCTTTGTTTCCTCGAGCGGATGGAAGGCCATCAAGGAGGTTGGTTTGTTGTAGTCTGGGACTGCCAGGGTCGACGATTCCCCAAGTCGTGGGAGCTCAAATGAGTTGATGACCGCGGTGGTGAGCTCGAAATGCTCATGGTCACACGTGAAGGCGTGCGAGAAAGCGCTGCTCACGTTGATGATGCAGTTCGATCCTAGTATCTTTAGCTTGAGGTAGGTGTAGTTGGGGATCACCATGAATTTGGCGTAGCATGGCCGCCCCAAGATGGCGTGGTAGGACCCTGGAAAGTCCACCACTTCGAAGGTGAGGACCTCCGAGCGGAAGTTGGCTCGGTTGCCAAACATGACGGCTAGGTCGATCTGCCTGAGTGGGTATACCTGCGCTCTCGGGATGCGAGGCCGAAGGGGAACTAATCATATCGTGTCCATGGCGCGGTCAATACGGTCCCTCCGGATAATCATCGGGAGATAGTAAATAGGGAGTAAATAATAGTATGCATATTACTCACAGCAGGGTTTGAGCAGAGAGTTCATTCAGAATAAAGCGTAGATGCCTTGTCATTGAAGTCATCATGCGTCCCAGAGCCGATGGAGGGTGCCCCTCCGATGGGCGCTGGAATGAGAGCCTACTCGCAGAGGTGTAGTATGCCGAGCCGATCGGCGATGAAGTCTAGGCTTCCGAAGAGGAAGGCCTAGGATGGCTTGAACATGGGTGGAACCCACATCCCAATAGGTGGGAGCATAGGAAACTCTAGTGAGCCAAAGCGAGTCATATCGCTTGAGCCCGCCATGGCGATGGTGGCGGAAAAGTAGGCCATTCGATGACCAAAAAGTGTTGAACGTACAACGTCTTCCCCACGGATGGCGCTAACTGTCGGTGTAGAAAGTGACCAATAAGTAAATATTTATAGTTTTGTCATATGTTGTGATTGGAGGTGGCCTAGCACTCAATGACATAGGGTTTATACTAGTTCAGACAACGTGCCCTACGTCCAGTTTGAGTCGGTCGGTGACTTTATTCCTGAGCCTAGGTGGCTGAAGTTTGCAGTGGGGTTACAAATGAGGAGAAAGATGGGGGGTACAAAAGGTCTAGTCGGACTTCGGTCGGAATGGCCGAGAGTGACAAGAGCTCCACTATGAGCTAAGTGTTTGAGCGTGTGCTCATGGTTTGAACCTGGTGGTTCTGCTATTGTGTGTTAGTGAACTTGATCGATCTAATGAATCTAGAATGACTTGAATCAACCTGCCTGTTGGGAAAGAGCACATCCCCTTTTATAGATGAAGGGGATGGCCTTACAAGTGAGAGGGAGAGAGTACGTATGCTTCAAAGCCTTGTTGCCTAAGCCAGCGGGTACAGGATGATGGTAGGCGCCCACAACACTGTTGGATGTCAAATGCACGTGGGAGGTTGTGTCATCTTGTTTGGATATGGCAGATGTTGGTACCTGCTATACTATTGATGTCCAGAGGCATGTGAGGAGTTTCACCATGTTCACTCGGTATGGTAAATACCGGCGCCCACAATACTGTTGATGCCTAGAGGCATGTGGGGGAGCCTTACTGTTTGGGAGTTAATGACACCCACAATACTATAGGGAAAATATCGCCGTCTACAACACTGTTTGGGCTCTGTTGTGCCAGGGAGGTTGCAGAGTACTGTTTCTATAGGTGTACAGGGTACGGTCCCTGGTATCATGGTTTGACTTGTGCACCCTACCTTGCTTTCTCTATTCGTTCCCTAGTCCTTTCTGAGCGAGCGTCCCCGGTCGGATGGTCCCAGTCGGCTCTGATCGTGTCAGTCGGAGAAGAGCCATGAGCAGGGGTTAGGCACAACCCCGGTCGAAGACGTGGGTCAAAGTTAGAAGTAGTGCTTTGGCCAGGTCTTTCGGTCGGAGAGGCCATCTGGAGGTGGGTTGGAGACCGAAGCGAGTGCTCTAGTCGAAGAGGTGGGCCGGAATCGAAAAGCGGGCGCTATTCTTCCTCAGTTAGGCCTCCCGGCCAGAGATTCGATCACCCCTTTGGCCTGTCATTTAGGTACTTGGGTCAGCCCATGAGTTGTGTGTTTGTCTCCTTGGGCTAAACCTTTGTTGGGAGACTAGTCCGCGAGGGACCTCGGATTTATGAACCCGACAGAGCCTGTTTAAACGGCCGATATCCAGGTTTGATTGGTAACTGATGTTTGACAATTGACCGGTCTAGACCAGGCATCTCATAGTACTCCCAAGCAAAACAGTCTTTAAATTCCTTTAACAAATCAACTAACTCTCATTTAAACTTAGGGTCCAACTTGGCACTTACATACGTCGGCCTAGGTCTATCTCTAGAACCAATATCTACTTCTTCTAATTCATCGGCCGATGTGAAACTATGTCCTAGTTTGCCATCTATACCATCTATTGGATTATCCATTAAGACAAATTTTCAAACCCGACTGCTTGGATCAGCTGTTGGCTTTCATCGTTGATTCTAATGAAGCCTCCTTCCCATAACTTGCCAGAAAAAGCATTCGAAGCCAACTAGCTCTCAAAAGACTGGATCGGTTGTTGCGATACTTATAGACTCATAAGCATGAACCAGTTCAATATGATCTCCATGCCATTGAATCAAACACTGATGCATGGTTGATGGTACACAATAGTTCGCATGAATCCAATCACGACCAAGGAGTAAACTATATGACCCTTTTTCATCGATGATGAAGAACATGGTGAGCAGAGTCTTACTCCCGATTGTCAGTTCGACATTCATTGCCCCTGGGTCTTAGACGTATTACATCCAAAGTCCTTAAGCATCATGTCAGTCTCAATCAGATCTCCTGGTCCCTTGCTAAGTTTATGAAAAGTGGTGTAAGGCATGAGATTAACAGAAGCACCTCCGTCCACCAACATCTTGTTCATCGGCTTCCCATCAACCAAACTTTTTACATATAAAGCCTTTAGGTGCCGATGCTTGACTGGTTTATCAAATATTGCTTGTTGTATAACCGTTAACTTGGCAACTATCTCCACATACTCTGATTCATCGAAATCCGAATAAACTTCTTGATCTGCCGGAGCTCTAAACTCTGATGGTAACAAAAAAGCCATTTGAATATTAGCAATCATTGTTTTCTATTGGCTGTTTGCTTAGCACGCCATACTTGAGGTTTACTAGATGCCTAAGCCTGTTCCAACTCTTTATTCCTTAGGCGTTGCACCCTTCTCTTCTGGCTTCTTGTCAAACCTCCTAGACACCATTGGCCTTCCTGCCAAATATATTTTCTTTCATTACTTCCTTCTTCGTAATCAGCCCGGTTTTGATCACCAACTCTTTTTCCAAGCCGATTATGAACACTTCCATTTTTTAAACGCTGATCCATGTTATTGTGATAATATGCATCTTGAGCATGGATAGACCGGTGGTTGTCTTGAGATTACCTAAACTCCCAATACTGATTGCCGCACTCTGGACAACTATTCCTGGTAGGCAACTTCAAACCTTCATTCTAGCAATGTCTGAAGAAAGGACAATTCCAATGCAATTTAGCTTGCTTTCTTTCATACCTCTCTTTTTCCTATTGACGCTGGTATTCTTGCTTTTCTAACCAACACTAATAATCCTTTTCCTTCTACCGCTGTCATTTATTCAACAGAATTCAAGATGTAACCCATAGTTTTGTTGCCTCTTCTTTTGATGTTTCTTCCTGCTCATATCAGCTCTTTTGCTTATCGTGACGTCTTTTAATTTCCCTGTATTCGTCGATCGATATTTGCCTATCGGGATTGACTATTCTAGCTTCTCTTGATTCGGTCGATGTTAGGACCTTAGTCTTTCCTTTGAGCAACCTAGCATCGACCATATTTTGATCTTCTAGAAAAGGATTATCATCAATCTTCATTTTTCGAGGCATATAAAATTTGAGCCTTCCTTGTTGAATAGCCCTCTATATATGCTACCAGAAAATTCTGCATTCATTAGTGGAATAAGAAGTAGCACTTTGGAACTTATAGAACTTCTTATTCTTCAACTGATCAGGGGGCAACATAACATGATTATCGGGCAACTTGATCTGTCTCTCCTTAAGCAAGAAATCGAAGAGCTTGTCTGATTTGGTGACATCAAAGTCATAGCTCTCCTTGACTCCTCTTCCTCAAGGATTTGGCACCATTACTGTCTTTTTGCCCCAATTCCATTCAGCCACAGCAACCTCTTCTTCATCATCTTCATAGCCATCATCGACTGAATATGGATTATAAGCTTCAGCCACTGTGGTACTCTTCTAGAATCGGGTATCTCTGTGCATACTCTGGAATTGGCCATTGAGCGCTGCCACTCGTTGAGCCAATTGACTCAAGTTGTTAAATTCTTGTCCCAGCAGCTTTTCTTTCCATGTTGGTAGCATTCCTTGAATGGCCAAAGCGGCTAGCTGATCATCAGCCAAGTTTAATGAGAAGCACAAATTTCTAGTCTCTTGGAACCTCCGAAGAAACTCAGTGCCCGATTCGTTAGTTTTCTGCCTTATAGTTGTCAAATCGGTAATCTTCTTTTCTCCAGTCCCAGTATAAAAATATGTATGAAATTTCTTTTTTAGGTCAACCCAATTGGCAATGGAGTTGGCTGGCAGTGATGAAAACCAAGTGAAGGCAAGCCCTGATAGTGACAGAGAGAAGAAATGAACTCGATGGGCCTCCTCAATTGATGCTTCGCCTAACTGTGTAAGATATCGACTGACATATTCTATTGTGCTTGTGTTGTCATGGCCAGTGAACTTAGCAAACTCTGGGAGCCTGTAATTTGTAGGAAGAGCAACCAAATCATATCATTCTAGATATAGGCGTTTGTATGAGAAGGTCAGCCCTTTTAGCTTTAGACCGAACTGATTCTTCATCATGTCAGTCACCTTCAGCAATAGCTCGTCAGCATGTGAATTTGGATTTCTCTGTACCTGCTGACCCATCTATGGGTTGAAATCCCATGTGCCTTGATACCCTGAATTCGGAATCATGTGAAGGGTGTTATAATCTATGCAATAATGATACCCCTGTGGAATCTCTATCTACTAGATCCTTTGCTGGTTTGCTGCTTGAAGTCTCTAATTATAGACATGAGGATCTATATCTCTACGGATCCTTTGAATTAATGGTGCTATTTTTTGAGCCAACGACGGTATGTGACCTGATGTGCCAAAATTAATCACCTAGTTCTGACATTGCCCCATCGACTGTTGCACATGCTGCACTGACGATCTAGGATTATACTATATCTAATTCATAGTAGTACCTTGAGCTTGCTGAGATGAACTATGAACTACCTGGACATCATCATTACCAGTAGGTGCTGCTTCTTGATGGTTGGTACCAACTTGATTAGTCCCTTGGGTCGACGGATGTAGAATGTTGTAATAAGCAGGCCCAACCTGACCAACTGGAAATCCATGAAACACTTCTTTCATAGCGTTGTGGAATGTGTCCAAGAAAGCTTCATTATAGCTTGATATGGCATCACGAACAGATTTGTTTACAGTTTCCGTAAAGAAACGCATGTCTTCAGTTTTAATTGTATCTGTCTGCCCGTGTAATAGAACTCTTGGTAGTGGATATTTCTGAACAATTGTATTATCATGTGTTTTGGTGTAGGACAACAAACACTTGTTCTGAAATTCTTCTATAGCTTTGCCGATGACATCTTTATCTCCATCAGGTAGATCTTCATAATGTACCATAAGGATGTCGTTGTTGTTGTGAACCACCATGATGATTGTGGGTCCCACCGAGTGTGCTAAGAACGTGTGTCGGCACAAAATTTTGTCCCGTGCCGAGGGCACACGAGCAAGTCAGAAGGGTCTGCTCTATACTTGGCCATGCAGCATGAGGCACGACGGCACAACACGAAGCATGAAAAAAAAGCCCGACATGAACCTGGCATGGCCCGATGAAACTCGAGCCCGGGCTGGCCTGGCCCGCTGCTCAGGCCATGCTTGGGCTGACCCCCAAGCCCATGGGCCAGCACGGCCCGACACGAGAAATGGAGGGAGGCCCGACAGCAGCCCGAGGTAGCCAGCCCCCCCAATGGCTACCCGCCACCGCCAGCCCAATGGCCATTTTGGCCCATCATCAGCCCACACTCAGCCCCTCCCTTCATATATAAGGGATACGCCGCGGTCGTTGGCCGCCCCCTCTCCTCACCTAACCCTAATCAGCTAATCCATTCGACTCCACCCGCCACGTAGCGCCCACACCGCTCTCATCTTTGCCTCGCCTTTACTGCACCGCCGTCTCCTTGGTGTCCGACCTCATCGACTCTGGTGACCTTGATCTGCCTTCCGCCATCGACCAGCCTTTCCCTTCTCCTCCTTGATCTCCTTCCTCTCCCCCTCTCCCTTCCCCTCTTGGTGATATATGAGTTTGTGTTCCTGTTGGTGTCATCCATCCTCCGCCGCTCGCTGTCCTTGCTAACGGTCTATCATCTTCTCTACGGGGGTTGTCATCTTCTCCAGCACTGGGCTCCGGTTGCGCAGGTAAACCCTAACCTTAACCCTAGCATCTTCTTTCTTGATCTGATTCTATCATCTGATGTGTTTCTTGATCTGTAGGTCGGTAGCCGATGCTTCCTCTTCTAGCTGCGGCATAGAGTGAGCTCGGCGGCCACCCACACCGTCGAGGAACGGGGCTGGAGTGGTCACTGCCATGGTGGATGACGATGCCATCCTACCGGGCATGACCCCCGAGGGCGAGGACAATGACGACCTCTGAGAGGACGTAGCTGTCTTGTTCGGTGTTGATCTCGGAGCCAGCCAGGCTCCGATCAATCTGGACGGCGGCAGTGGTGAAGGGGCGACGATGGCTGGGACTGGCTCCAACACCAATAGCTCTGCTGCATCTGTTTCTGGTAATGCAACCATAGTTGGTAAGCGCAAATCTCCTATTTGGGCTGACTTTGATGAGATCTACAAGGATGTGAATGGCAGTAGAATTTGCACTAAAGCTGTTTGCAAAATGTGTAAGGCTACTTTGTCTGCTAGATCTATTTCTAGAACTAGGCACTTGAAGAGGCACCAGAAATCATGTATGGAAAAAACTAATCGACGTGCTGCTGTTCAGTCTAGGCTTGCGCTTAAGCCTGATGGTTTGCGCAACTGGGACTATAAACCTAATGTAGCTAGACAGGAGCTGTGTCGCTTGATTGCTAGGCTTGATCTTCCCTTAGGTATTGGTGACACTGATGCATGGGAGGAGTACATTCAACGTGCTCATAACTTTATTTTTACTAGGGTCTCTCGGCAGGCCACCACTAGAGACCTAAGTAAGTTATTCACTGAACATCGTAATATGCTTAAGAATCATATTTTGCGTGGTGCTTCATCTGTTAGTTTGACATCTGATATTTGGTCAGGTAATGCTAAGGAGGACTACATCAGTGTAGTTGCTCATTTTGTGAGTGCTGACTGGGAGCTACAGAAAAAGGTAATTGGGTTGAGATTGATTGAGGTGAAGCATACTGGTCAGAACATTGCTGAAAAAATTGGTTCTATGATTGAGGAATTTGGTTTGATTGACAAGATCTTTTCTGTTACTCTAGATAATGCTTCTTCTAATGCAAAAGCAATGGAAACTTTGACACCTTTGTTTGTAGGATACTTGGGTTCTGATCCAGCCCCTACACCTTCTGATCCTAATAAAAGAACTTATCACCTTGTTCATCCATGTTGTGCTTGTCATATCATAAATTTGATTATTAAATCTGGTTTAAAGAGGTTCAAACCTTACACAGAAGATTTTAGAACTGCTATTAACTTCTTGAATTCTTCTAATCATAGAATTGTCATGTTTAAGAACTACTGCAATGCTTAAGGTTTAAGACCTAGGAAGTTTGGTTTGGATATGGATGTTAGATAGAATGCTACATACCTTATGCTTAAACACCTACTGCCATATAAGGAATTTTTTTATGTGTTCATTAATGCTAATTTTGGGGCTGAATTATTAACTCCAAGGCATTGGCATATAGCTGCAAAGGTATTAGAATTCCTAGAAGTACTTTATGAATCAACTGTTGTTCTTTCTGGCGTGTACTATCCAACTATCCCTCTTGTTTTGCATCATCCGCTTGAGATTTTTGCTCATTTGCATGAAAGTGAAAAGGATCAAAATCTGATAGCTATTGTGTATCCGATAAAACTAAAATTTCTTAAATAATGGGAAAATATACCTCTGTTGTATTCATTTGCTTTCATTCTTGATCCAAGAGCTAAGATGAGAGGTCTGTTTAATGTCCTGGTAATTCTAAAAGAAAACCTTGGTGTTGATTACAGTTCATATTATGCTTCTGTTAAAACTGAACTTTATAAGTTGTTTGCCAAGTATGACAGCAAGTTTGGTGCAGCTAAGAATAGAAGGGCTACACATCCTGTAGGCCAAACTGGTAAGAGAAAATAGGCTTGGGGAAGAATATTTGGAGGTCCTGGAGCCTCTGGTGTTATTGGTCCATCCCCTACCCCAACTTCATCTGCTGCATCTATTGGGTGTGAGCTCACAGCTTACCTAGACAGTGACAATGTCACTGCATATGAAAATGACTTTGATTTGCTTCTCTGGTGGCATGACCACAAACTAACATTTCCTGTTTTATCTATAATGGCAAAAGATATAATGTCTGTTCTAGTGTCTACTATCTTCAGAATCATGCTTCAACTTGACAGGAAGGATACTTGAAGAGCGGCGCCGACGCTTGTTGCCAGAACATGTGGAGATGCTTGCTTGCATCAAGGATTGGGAGTTGGAAGAATGAAGACTGCAGCATTCAATAGACAACCAAGAGTTGGCAAGCTACTTCGAGCATCAATATCTTGATGAAGAAATTCAGAGTGCATCTAGGGCTCCTTCGGTTGGTACATCAGTGGCTTCTATATCTACTTCTGCTGGTACTTAGTGTTCTCTATTCTGAGAGAGTTGAGAGATGAGAGATGAGAGTGAGTTGAGAACTTGAGATTGAGAGGAGAGATGAGAGATGAGAGTTGAGATGAAACTGAGAGTGACATTTGTATCTGAACTTTGAACTTATCATTATAAGAGCTATGCTGTACTCTTTTTTTCCTTTCTAGGGTTTCTCACAAGGGTGAGTTTTACCTAGAAAGGTTTTTAACGAGGCAGCATTGCACACAGCTCAATTATCTTTTTTAGTCTTGTTTATGCATTGTTATTTTGTGATTGTGAGTTGTGAATCTGTTAAGATACTTCATACTTGTGAGTTGTGACTGGTCACTAGTCAATGGTCTAGTTGTTAATTGTAATCTTTGAATCTGGTCTAGTTGTGAACTTGTGATTGAGTTGTGATTGTGAATCTGTGATCTCTTATCCTTTATGTTTTCTGTGAAATTTGATTCCAAATTTGAAAACTAAAGTTAGAACTGAATTAGCTGGTGTGTTTACAGAATTGCGGGCTGTGGGCTGGCATGGCTCGATATTTTTGCTGGGCTGGTCGGGCTGGCACGGCCCAAAAATCAGCCCGCAGGCCCGTGCTTGGGCCGAATGCCAGGCACGAGGCCCGTGCTGGCACAGCCCGCAGGCACGACGTGTCGTGCTGGCCCGAGAAGTTGCGGGCCATGCCTGGCCCATGCCCGGGCCAGAGCGTGCCGGGCCGGCCCGATGGCCATATATAGTCCGCTAGATGGAGCTGGGGATCCACCTAACTTCAACGCAGGGATGGTCAATGATGCGTACTCCTCTTGAGATATGCTAGTCAATTTGACTCTGCAATTGACAAGGAGAGAAAGCTAATCAGTAATTTAAGGCGGAACAAGCCAGTGTTGCCAGACAGTCCCGAATGTGCGGCTCTGAGAGCCGATATGGAAGGAAAAATGACTAAATAGTTGATTTCAACATACTCATAAGAATAAATCAATTAAAGCTCATGTAATTATAGAAGGTAAATCGGTTATCGCTCAGGATAGATCTCATTATTTAGACAAACATTAATCAATGGCAAAAAGATATCAATAATAATTAATTTATGCTAAGCCAATGACTGTAAGTAACCGAATCCCTTTTTATATAGAATAAGTGGCTCATCATTATTTAACCATTTAATAAAGATAAATCTAATGAACATATTAGATCTCGTCTATCGCTATATCCAGTGGGGCATGAGGTAGAATCATGCAGGCCGTAGAAACAACAATAGATTTGACGACCCTAACTCATCACTAATATAAGTGGGCATGAGGCAGAATCATGCAGGTCATAATACAATAATAAGATCATGGGGCTAACACATCTTTCAACCTATCTTTACTTCAACGGTCTCATAACATGAACTGCATATGTGAAAGCACTCGATATCGGCTAAAACAGCCGATTAAGGCATAGCGCACAGTTAAGGTCATGCCCTATTAGAAACAAATCTACCAAGTAACGATCCCCACTCCATGGTGCTAACAGTGGGGTGTGAGGCAGAATCACACAGGCCATGATAACAGGCCATGAAATGGTTTTCGTTAGCCAACAGATCTATTCAAGGCAAAACATGCCTTAACCGCACACTATGCACGATCAAGATTAACATAAAACGGCCGATAAAACATAACTCATCATTTAAGATGCAGATTAGATTAGTTTAGATTAACAAACGATGGGTTAAATAAGATATAAGGCCAATCTAGATCAATCCCAATTGGGCGAAGTGATATTGTTGTAATTAAATAAATGATGGAAGCAATAAGCAATATTGGTAACTTAATGAATCTATCTGAAAGAACGCCACCATTAGATAGAGCCGATAACTTGACCTTAATCTAGTTCGAGCAGTGGAGGTCGACCGGATCGATGCAACCTTACTTGAACTAGACAAGAGTCGATAACTAGGTTATACCAGAGTCGTAGTGGAGGTCGACTGGATCGATACAGTCGTACGAACAGAAGTATAAGCCATGACAGTACTTACAAACAAGTAGTGGAGGTCAGTCAGATCAATGCAGCCGTACTTGCTGAAGAACTTGCCGAGATCTACTCTACTCCAACTCCTAAGGGGTGGCCAGAGCCAAAAAAAGTAAGTAACTTGTATTTGATTGATTGTGTGTCCTTTTACAATAGCCGGGGTCCAATATTTATACCCAGGACCTATGCATGACTCCTACCTAAGCACGACTCATCACAATTTTTTTTGCCTAAGAGAAAATATTCCGAATTTAAGATAACTTGGACCCTAATCTTTCCCTTTTTGTAGAGTCCAACATGTTTTGTTCCGGCGCCAATCATAGCCTTTGTTGTTATCTGCTGGTGCTATCTAAAGAAAGCCGATTCTAGTGTTGCATTCGAATCAGCTGATACCAACCTGCATGCAATTGATCCCTTGATAACATGATCTTGGGTGCTTTTCGAGTCCCTACGATTCTTCTTCCAAATTTTGGTGTAAACAGATATAAACTTGTAGAAATTGTTATGATAAATTGGTAATAGCGTTGGCTCTGAAACTTTCACAGTAAATTCCTAACATTATTAGGTGCTCACTGTAATTTTTGTAGCTCCATAATAATTAGTTTGCTAGGGTAGCTAAATAAGCCCTAGTTCGAATATATATATTTAATCAATAAAATGCCAAAACACCTTGGGATTGTAGAACTAAAATATTTTCTAGAAACGAAGCCTTACTTGATGACGTGGATACGTAGCCTAGTGTGTTAGTCATTAGAGCTAGCTTGTTAACTTGCGAAGCATAATCATATTCTTAGAGTTGTTGTTGTCGTTGATTAATTACGTTTTTTGCGTTGCGTCTACGTATATCATAATAAGGACAACGATGGATCATGGAGTCGACCAGAGAAATAGAAAAGATGGTACCTCGGTGATCATGTCACCACGATGAAGTGCTAACCTTTGGTTATATCTTACCCAGGCAAGCCTCGATGCATAACCCCTATTATTCTGTACTTAATTTTATGCTTGTGCATTAAGTTTTAAGGAGTTGAATGAAACCCACTTGCATATTATATATATATCCTTATCCTATGAGTCCTACTAGTATGTTAGGATCATATAGATTGCTATGCTAAAGGATTCCGGTAGAAGTCGAGTGATTACCTGTCACTCGCGAGAGATAGGAAAAATACTATTGTTCTTATTATCCTATAACTATCACATGGAATATATATAGATGATAATTGGAGACCGGACGGAATTGTACTTTGGATCTGGATTTGGTTAGGCAATCGAGCGAGGCTTGGGTTGCACTTGTTCCGCCTGTGTCAATTGAGGATTCTGGTAGTTAGGTCATAGACTTGTTATCCTGAGCACATACTTGCTTATGGGAGTGGAAAGACTTGTTACTCTCTTGTCATGAGTTCTGGCTCTTTCTAGACCAGCTTTTAGGGGTGGGTATTAGGTGGAGGTCTAAGCACAATACTGAGAACGGGTCTCAGGTGTTGAGGGCTTAGAGTCCAAGTTTGGATGGGGACCTGGACCCCTTGACAGGAGTAAGACAAGTTGGTTCCGTTTGTGCCCAGGGTACAAGCGGGGCGTGTGTTTCGAGGTACCTAGCTAGGATACATTGATTCATGAATCGTTGTTTCTCTAAGATGCTACCGACTTGGCTATGGTCTAGCACCATAGTAAGAACTAAAATATGAAAGATGGTAAAATGGTTCTGATTGTTTACCCCTTGTTTGAAAGTAGCATAGGTGCTTATATAGAATGGTTAGTTAATGAACTAATGATGACTGCTAATAAAATTGAATATAAGGACGCACATTTAGTAATACTTTCTGTAGATGCAATAATCCACAAGCCAGATAACCTTGCATATCTTTGGAGTCTTTTATTTTTCTCCTATTGGGTAAGTCTTGCTGAGTACAACCAAGTACTCAGGGTTTTATCCCCCCTATTGCAGGTGGCCAGAGGATACATAGAGCTGACTCTTGTGTGTGGAAATCTTCTGGTGGGCTCAGAAAGGATTCCTTTCGCGCTACGGTCGTAGTGTTTATTTATAACCCTCACTAACGGTTTTTATAAGAAAAGATGTAAAATCTGCTAGCATCTCTTGTATATAAATGTTTATTATGTTAATACTTTACCATGTCATTAAATTAATCTTTATTTCCGCTGTAACTCTAATCATATATTTATTTTCTGCTACAAGATAAAACTTGTGAACTAGAAATGTTGTAATAAAGTGATGTAAGAAATAGCTAAGAATGTTGTAAGCTTTGTTCTCTTATTTTTTATCCGTGCGGGAAAATATGGATTTTCGAGTTCTCCCTTAGGGTGTGCTCGACAAAACTGCATGGTTTAGTGTCCTTGCTTGGGTACTCAGCGTCTAATGGAAGACAAGTACTCTTGAGAGAGCATTAGATTAGGCAGTTCTGCCACATCCTGAACCCTATAAATTGGCGTATACAGGAAGGGAGACAATAGAAAGGTGTGAAAAGGCGTGAAAACTAAAAAGGCGGTGTAGCAAAATAGAGCTTCAGCTGGCGGCATGCAATAAAGTGTACAAAAAATGTACTATATTGTCGAAGAGTTAAACTTTTTAAATTTGGTCAAATATATATATAAAAGATCTAATGTTTGTGGTGTGTAATAAGTATGCGTATATTGACCATGGAATATATTTTAATAGTAGACTTATTTGAGGATACAAAGATTGATATGATTTTTCAAAGCAATATATTCCTATATGTTTTTATGTTCTAGTGTTTTTTTACATTCACACATTCCAAAGGGCCCTTAACTATAAATTCTTCCTGCTTCATGTTGTTGGTATTTTATAATGCACACAGAAAATTCCGCAAACGCACGAATATCGTTATAGCTTTTACCCGGAAGTATTCCATAGTATTGTATTTATCCACAGGGAAGCAATGGTTAAAGAAGTTGATAGTTCAGCATCATATATCTACTAACTAGAATACCAATTAGACTAACGTGAGGGTAAATGATAAATGATAAGAGTTACGACACACACATAGGAGAATTCCATGGTAAAATAAAAGAGTAGTTTATCTGAATTGAGAGGACAACAGGTGAGTTCAAGGTTCCTAAATATTTCTCTATTTCTTTAGTTCTATTCTAGTATAAGCTAGATAACTGAAGTATGGGTAAATATAGCGATCGTACACAGTAGCACTATGGGACATCGGAACACTAGCCACAGAAAGGGATGAGAAAGGGGCTAGGAAGCTCCGACTATCGTCCTACAAACACCAGCCCGAACGTGGTGGACTACGTCGGCCGTCAGGGCTGTCACCACCTAGGCTACCATAACTATCTGTAGGATTTGGTGCAATCTTAGGTAATCTATAGTCTAGACACCATGTCTATACTACGGATTACTACTCTAGTCACATATGATAACTACAGTACTCGATGCGAGCGGAGATCCCATGCCAAAGTACGATAACTATACTAACCATACACATGAAAAGCATAAAAAGTAAATAGAGAAGATAATTGTATTTAAAGCATAAGTCTTGTAAATGTAAGATACAAAGATATACCAGACCTACGAAGATTTCTCCAGAACCTGAGCAAAGCTCGACTCTCCCTAACTCTCAACTTAACTAATCTAATTCTACATCTTGAAAGTGTTGTGGAGATATTTGTATGCCTGGATCCCGAATGAGAGATGGCCTCCTGGAGGGGGGTCTAGGGCGCCTTATATAGTGGGGAGATGGAGTAGCGGCCAAAAAATCGCCACATCATCGATCCGCGCCACATTTATTGATCACCGTCGAATCAAACCGACCTTACTTGGACGGTGGGGGACTTTACTTGGTCGCCAAGGAGGCTCCCAACCGACCTGTGAAGAACACCAGACCAGAACCGGCTATTTGGGACTCGAACAGGAGCCGAACAAACAAAACCGTGAGCTGTCAGCTTTTCTAGGCGAGAAAATAGGCCTTTTGGGCAACTGGGCCGGGCGGCTCAGGCGGTTCACTCGCTCCTCCTGCGCGCGTGCTGCAAAACCGGCCTCTTGGCCTCTCCTGGTGCGCCACGTACCCCTCCTGGCCTGGCTCTGCGGTCGCGCTCGCGCATTCCCTGCCGGCACCACGCGTCGCCGTGCGACGGGCCGGATCCTGTCGCCTGTCCCCCGCGCTGGTGGCAGCTGGGCCCCGCGCCTGGCACGCGGTCGCCCGCGGTTGGCGCGCGTTGATTGCTCCCTCGTGCGGAGCAACTGCGTGGCCATCAGCCCGCCACGTGGCCGCCGTCGGTTGGGCTGCATGGACTGTGGAGTGCTGACGTCAGCGCTTCTTTTTCATTTGTGAAATTAATATCTTTTTATTTTGAGCTCCAAATATAGCGAGTAATATATCCGTTTCGATCGACTCGACAAGCTCTTCGCAATGGTACACTCCAACTCATCATTTATGATAGTTTTATTCAGTGAAAAATTAAATATCCTATAAAACAAGTGAGGGCACAAAAACTCGTGGAACTTGTCAGAATCAAACCCTATAACTATAATTTGCCATTCATTCCATGTCAAATTATGCAATACTTAATGGTTATATTTGGAGTTTAATGATCGTCAACACATATAACGTTCTTTCTATAACATCACTATTCCCGTAGCAAAGCGCAGGGTATTCACCTAGTATAGCTGTGAGCACAAGCACATTTCTCTTAGCTTGCAAGAGGTACAGGGATCACGATACCCCGCAACTCCATATTTCCTACTTTATGATATTGTAAATTTTTTGTTAACTCGTTCTTGACAAGCCCAATCCTTCTTATATTTTGGCTTCCAAAAAGTCTGTTCGCTAGTCCCTTCATTTTTTTGAGAAATGCTAGTATTTTTTTCTTGAAAAAGTCTATTTTGCCTCCCTCAACTATCGTTACAGTCAGCTTTTCCTCCGTCAACTCTAAAGAGCCTTCCCCTATGTGCCATTATGAAAGATGCTCCATTCCTACATGCCACTAAAATATTCACACGGACCCTGGTGTTATGACGCTAAACTCTTTTGCCCAACACACCATTATGACCCGAAATGATCTAGGACTTGATTCTTCTAACTGGGCCTTAAGCCTATATAGATTATCAAAACTTTTGTCCCAAGGCCCATAAATCTTATCCATGGCAAGATTTTTACCTTTATACACTCTCTTGTAGGGCACCACAATTTTGTGTGCATCCTTCAACCTCCTTTACAGTTCTGTTACACCTAGAGTTCCATCTTCCTTTAGACAATCAATCACCCGATTGCACACCCAGAACTATGTTACCCCTACACAGATTCCTTGCCTCCTAGTGCTCTGACACTCATAAGGGTAGGGGTTCCTTTTCACCTACAAAATAGTCAAGTAATGCACTTTTTACAAGTCATACAATGCAAGAAAAATAGGGAGGAGTCAATGAAAACAATGTACTAACATATTACCTTAATAGTGTGCCCATCCCTTAGAGTTGAGGCATGAAGTCTCCACCTGTAGCCCTCACTCTGCTGTGAGCAGTTCACCCTATACCTCCCTATATCACTCTTCTCAATGTCATAGTTGAACTCATGTTTAACAGCATGAGTAGCTAAAGCAATCTTAAAAGCATCCATGTCTAAATACACTATTCCTACTGACATAGGAGGGTCCTTCTTATCACAATCAACATCAAACATATGTTCAGGCTCCCTATCTTTAACCATATCATCTATGTCTTCTACTTCACCATTAGAGGATTCATCATCAGAGTCTATCTCAGAGGATTCATCAGCACCAGAACTCTCACCTTCCCTTTATTTACTCCCACCTTGGCTCTGAGGATTGGGAGGAGGTGGGGTATATTGGGGACCAAGGTCAATATACAACCCTTCCTCATCAACACCCATATGCTTATTTATTGGGTTTGGGTTAGCCAGGTATTCAAGTTCAGCAGATTGAGTGTGTGTGGCATGGCTTGGTTCTGCTAAGCTTGGACAAGCAATTGAAGGGGTGAATGGGGGTTCAACAGAGTTTACAGTGCTACCAGAATCCCAATCAGGAATCATAGGGGGCTCACTACTTGGGCTATGATATGCAACAGTCAACAAGCAGCATTTGGAAGCCTTATGTTTTGCAAATATTTCAACAAAATCTTGGTTAGTGCATACTTGGATGTTCACTTTACTATCCATGTAGAAATAAAACAATCTCACTATGTCACCATAGTCATGAGGATACTTGTCGACAATTTTAGCAATTAGGTCTGTGAAGTTAGTGCGGTCAGCATCCACCAATTTGTTCAACGAAAACCACCACGCACGAGAATTGGGAGCAACAATCTGGATTTCTAAGTTGTAGCTACTTTTAGCGTCCATCCTATAGATGAATAAGGAGCACACAATCAACACTATAAACATGGGGCACAAGCACAGGGCACTAAATAGCAATCAACACTACAAACACGGGGCACCACGAAATCAAGGGGGAAACAGTGAACTCACCCGTTCAAAAGCTAATCCGGTCGCTCGCCCATGCCCTTGTTCCCCGCCATGCGACGCCTATCCTCTAGATCCACGGTCGAATCCACGCTCCACTACCCCATGTGCCATCGCAAGCACGGGGGATTCGTCATCTTCTCTCCCAGCCGCCACTATAGCCTCCGCCCGGATCCACCGCTGCTAGGGTTAGGGAACTGAGGGAGTCGAGCGAGAAGAGAGAGTGAGAGACTCAGAGAGATGTCAGTCAATATCGGTCAACATAGCCTCCCCATATGCCCGTGACTCAAAAGGGCAACATGGACATTGCATTGGACTTCACATGAGTAGATCTACACAGTGAACATGATATGATATGCTTTAGTACAAAGTTTTTGCTGTAATCTTAAATCTATATTTTTATATATTGAATTCATAGCTATAGTTTCTCTTGTCCAATTATGGTGAAACTTTTATGATGGATTAGTCATTGCATTCTTGAGAGGTAGAAAAAAATTAATGCTCATTAGATCATATATGACTGAGTTATATATTTATCTATTAATTTATCTAGGTTTATATAGATAAAACTATAACTCAGCCATGCATGATCCAATTAGCATGAAATTTTTGCTACATCTTAGGAATTCAACGATTAGCCCACCATAAAAATTTCATCATAATTGGACCACAGAATCTGGAGCTATGAATTAATTATAGAAAAGCATAGATCTAAAGATACAACAAAAACTTTATACTAAAATATACCATATAATATGTTTATTGTGCAGATCTACTCATGTGGAGTCTAACAAAATTTTTATGCTCATTGGATCATGTATGACTGAGATAGATTTAATTTCGTTTAAAAACTATTTAACAAACATGAACCTAGATAAATCTATAATTCAATCATGCATTATTCAATGAGCGTGAAATTTTTACTACAACTTAAGCATACAATGATTAGGCCACCATAAAAATTTCACTACAATTGGATCAGAGAAACAACAACTATGAATTAATTACAGAAAAACATAAATATGAAGTGACAACAAAAACTTTATACTAAAGCATACCATATCATATGTTCACTGTATAGATCTACTTATGCGGAGTCCAACACAATTGGATTTTTCATTTTATTATTTTTCTATGATTTCCTATGATTCTCAAAGATTCAGCCGAAATAAACATAAATGAAGAAAAAGAAAAACCACCAATGGAAACAGCCATGGAGATCAAGTGACCGTTTTTGAGAGATGAGGGAGGAACTGTGCCTGGTTTTAAAGTCGAGGGAGAAAAAACCGACTTTCGCGATAATTGAGAGAGACAAAATGAACTTTTCCTTTTTCTTCGAGAGAAGCTGGTCCCTTTACATGACCGCCCAAGTCCTCTTACATTCGGCCTTCAAAATAGCGCGGTCCGGCCCGGCCTGCTAGTCGATGGGCCGCTGGCCCCCTCGTCGGCAATCGTCAAGCCCATCCAACCAACGTGCACGTGCCGTTGCGCCGCTCTGCCCCGAGTCTCCCCCAATTCCTTTTTTATTTTTAGAGAAAACCAAGAAACTTTCGATTTTTCCAAAGCAAATTATGGAATTAATAACTTTCCCAGGATTCCACTTCAACGGCTAATTCAGCCCCCTGTAATAACTTATTTCTCGCTTTCCCACGATGCTTCGACTGGGACGCTCCGCCCGCCCGTTCCGACGGCGTCCCCGTCCGTCCCACTCCTTCCAAAGCGAAGTCAAAACGGAACCAAATCACACAGCGCAAGGTGGCCCGTGGCCTGGCCTGAAGAAAGGAACGGTAGCTCTCCTCGCCCCCGGCCCCGCCGAGATGGACACGGGCTGCCTCCACCCACCCGCCGACCCTTCCTCGTCGGAGGCGTCGGGAGACGCCTCCTCGGCATGCGGCTCCGCCTCTGCCTCCCGGTCCTCCTCCGCCCGGCGCAGCAGCGGGGTGCGGCTCCGGCTCCGGCTGCGGCGAAGGCGGCAGGAGCCGGCCCCCGCCGCTACGCCCGGGGGCGAGGGTCAGGGTGGCGCCGGCGCGCAGGTGCAGGATGACCTCGCGCTGCCTCTCGGGATGTCGTTCGCGGCCGTCCTCGCGCAGGTGCGTGGTGCCGCTACGCCCGGGGGCGAGGGTCAGGGTGGCGAGTGGCCGACCTGTGTTTATGTCCACATTTTGCCGTTTCTACCGAATTGTACGTAATTCATTTAGCGACGATGCATAGGATCGGTCCACACATAGGAGGCGGGCGCAATGCCAAATACCGACGCCATGAATCAATTTCGTTTCCTTTGTCGTTGCAAATTGCAATTATTCCGAGCAAACGTACGTTCGCTCCCTCGCGTCGTCTCCTCGGAGGCGACTCGAGGGCGTCCGCCTGGCCGGCCCCGCGCCTCGCCTCCCGCCAGCTAGCTCGGCCGTCGCCGCCGCGGCATCTCGCCTCCTCCTTGGTGGCGGCGGCGGCCAGGGGGACAGGACTCAAAAGGTCTCCTGAATCTGCTCCCTCCACACCCCTAAAATCCCTCGATCTGTGCTTCCTGTCAGATCTGTGCCCCTGGTGGTTAGATCCGTGTAGGGGGAGACCGGATCCGGGGAAGGCGATAGCCGTTCGGCCATCCCTGCCATGCGCTCGGCCTGAGGCAGCGGCGACTGCTCTTGGCCCCCTCGCCAAACGTCCGCCTGACTAACGCGCCGGGCGCGGGGCCAAGGCCGCGGGCGCGTTGGGCTGCCCGGTGTTAGGAATTTAGGCAATTTCATTATCAGTTTAATCCACAAAAATAACATCAGCAGTTTTGTGACGACATATACGTGCATGTGTACATTTCTTATGAACACTACAGCATGCAGAGATGACATACTTGTAAATATAGTAAAAACACAAAGTACAGAAATTAGACTGCACCCAGCGGAGGGTCCCATGCCGAGGGCATCGGAGGCTCCATTCGCACTAGTCGACATAGTGCGTTGCTCGAAGTCGCGGACCACAGTCGATGCAGGAAGATGTTCGCAGTGCAGTCCCACGAACGGATCACCAGGAAGAAGACGCCTTGACGTTCCGCAGGCAATCGCCGAGAAGAAGATGTACGTGGACGAGCAGTCGTGGATCGCTCCCCAAAAACCTAATCGCCGCTCACCCCGTGCAGGGTTCTCAGGCGGACGATCGCCGCTCACCCCGTGCAGGGTTCTCAGGCGGACGATGGTTCCGGAGGCACCTGCTCTCCCGCTACTCCGTGCGCGCAGAGGAACGGAGGGCTGCGGAGATGTGGAGTCTCTCGGGAACGGTTGCGAAGTCCGGGGCTGAACTGACGGATATATGGCTGTGTCCGGGGAAGGAGACGAGGGAAGGAGACGAAGGCAGCGGAGAATTCCAAGAGACGGGAAGCGGAAGGGACGGTAACTGACGCAGTCTATTCGCCTCCACCATCAAAGAGCGAAACTCCTGTGATAATGTGGATTTAAGTGGCAAAAGACTGGCTACGCCCGCCCGCTCGCTCGCCGCCCGCCCCTGCCCGGCCACGGCCCGGCCGCCAGCGGCGGCGCGCGCGCGTGCGTGTGGCACGCCTTTATCCTTTTCTCAGCTTCTCAATTTAGATGAATAATTTCCAACCATATAAGCTGAGTCAGCGTTCAGTCAAAATCCCGTATGGTATTAAACCATACAACGCTTAATGTTACGCACCATAGAGTTTTATTTGATTTATTAAATATTATATGGGCCAAGCCCATATTATATCCAACACCCGGGCTCGGACCCTGCCTACGTCCGCATGCGTGACGCGCCGGCCGTGGGGAGCCGCTGGGTGCGGGGCCTCGGCCGCGTGCGTGGAGCCGCGTCGCAGAAGCTGTCGCGGCGTGTGTGTTGCTGTGCTGCACGGGGGCGCCGGGCTCCGCCTGCGGGCACTGAGGACGCGCGGGAGGATGTTGCTGCCTGCCGCGACTCAGGCGTCTCTGCCGCAACGGCGGCCTCCAACAGCAGTGCGTCGCCATGGCACCCGTTCCTCGACGTACGCTCGGCGCAGTGCCGGCTGGGCTATGAGCGGTGGCGGTCGGAGGCGGCAGCTGCGTCCTGTCCCTGTGCATGCGTAGCATGCTGTCTTTCGACATGATGCTGCAACAGCAGCAGGTACGCCGGCGCCGTCTGTGCTTCTCGGGCGTGGCCGCATTGTTGTCTGCTGGTGGTGGTGGAGCCGCGATGTGCAGCGTCGAGGGTTCGCGTATGAATTTGGGTGAAAGCCCTGCCCGGCCTCAGCTCCGGGCCAGTGACGTTGTCGCAGCCTGCGTCATCTACCTCCTTGGAGGCGTCGTCGAAAATTCTATTTCGCCATCGATCCTGGGCCGAAAGGCAATCCTTGCATGACACTTCGTCCAATGATGGTGGCATCCGTGGATGTCACTTCCCTTCATGAAGGCGTCGTTGTTGTGCTCCTACCACCGTACCTTCACTCGGTCCTTTGTTCTTCTCGCTGGTTCTACCTCTCACCATTCCTGTGTGTGCCTATTGTTCTCCGCAGTGGTCTGTCCTACTTGAGTGCTTGACTTAGCCACTGTCTCTTGGTCTCTGGCGGATGCTTTGCCGTCATTGTCCTTGGTCCGCTATCTGCTTGCAAATACTTTGCTGCCATATCTGTGTGGGCATCTCTCTTTGTGGATACTTTGCCGCCGTCGCTGTTCTGGACCCCCTCTCTGGCAGATACTTTGCTGCCGAGTGTGCGCGGGCCCCTCACCTTGCGGATGCTTTGCCGTCAAGGTTGCGCTGATCCTCTCGGGCGGATGCTTGGCCGCCGTTGCTGCTGGTTCACCTTGCGGATACTTTACCGTCGTCGTTGCTGGCCCCCCTCCCTGGCAGATACTCTGCTGCCGAGCGTGTGTGGGCCTCTTACCTTGCGGATGCTTTGCCGCCAAGGTTGCTTTGATCCTCTCGGGCGGATGCTTTGCCGCCGTTGTCGCTGGTTCTTCGAGTTCTCTAGGTGGATGCTTTGCCACCGTGGCCTGGTCCGCTCTATAGGCAGCTTTTGCGTTGATGTATCTTCTCGCAGGTTTGGCTAGTAGGGTATTGGGGTTGTGGGTTCTTCCCCTTCGTTGTTCTTTCTCTCTTTTTATGTGTTGGGTAATCTTTGGATTACCTGAGTTAGTTGTAACCTGTTCAACTCTACTTCTTCTTAATGAAATACGTGTCACAAGGACACGCTCGCGAAAAATTATTCCGAGCAATCGTGCATCACATGTCAAATGTGGCAGCTTGGGGTTAGAGAAGTGGTGATAGAGCCATACCAGTAAGGCGTCCCATTTGAGGGAGGGAAATTGTCACTTTTCTTTCATTTCCGTGGGGGCCACACGACTTTTGTTCATCTTGTATTGTATTGCAACATTTGCTATCCATTCCGAAATCAAGCATGAGATTACATTTCATATGATTGTCTGCTCACACCTCACTGTGTGTCATCTGTTCATCTCTCGACAATTTCACATGCATTTCTCCAGAGGCGTCATCACTCACATGAGCACACCAGGGAAAATCCTATATTTCACCCACATTCGCCTTCATGTTAGCGTCATCACATGCCATGTTTTTGTGCACCTAAGTTTCTATTCAGGGCAATGAGGAGATGCATTTGCTGATTGCAGGTTGTGAATACGAAGAATCCTTTAGGCGAAAGAATACAGCCTGCACTCCTTTCCAAGGTTATTGTACTACAATTTGACTAATAAACTCTACAAAACCACGAAACTGTTTGTAGTTTGGAACTGAGTCTGGACTTTGGATGCAGATCTGTACATCGGCAGTGAAGGAATCATTGAGAAATGTAAGCCTAGTTCCATTTATCATTGCACAGCTCAGTTGTTAATAAGGTTCCTAATATATATTTTACTTATCATCTGTATAGATATATGGTAACAAGTTAGACAGTTTTATGAGAAACTTCGAGAAATCGTTCAGCAGCACATTGACAACGCTTCATCTTGTTAATGAGATGCCTGTCTATGGACAAGGTCCAGTTCCTCAATGTTCTTCTAAGCACGAAGACTCTAATGCTGCAAGCAAGTTGAGCACTGGTGGTCCACAAAATCCAACGCAGGAAATCAAGCAGGACCTTTCAAATTCAGAGGAAAGTCAGCTTGTTCTGTATGCTGGTGGCAGTCAGCAGCTGACTCTTCGTACTCATAGCATATCTTCTCCTGAAGCTAATCAGCGCATCACTAATGCATTTGAGAGATCTTTGAAAGAACAAACTCGGTCAAATGAGCTCAAGGAATTTGAGATAAGCCTCAGCATGAGAAAGTTGCAGCTTAAACAGTCTCAACTAGAACTTAACTCCTACTCGCACATGTTAGACAAGATTAAGTTATCCTTGGGATTTCAGAAAGCTTCCTTCCAAAAGGAGAAATTCAAGACTCAGATGCAGGACACGAGGCATGCACAAATAATGAGGACGCTCATAGATTTCCTTGTTAGTGCAGTGATTATTATGTCAGTATGCTTTGGGTACGGAACTTATACTTATTCATACCAAAGGATAACTGATATTACAGCAGCATGTTCAGCCACCTCAAGGGTACACTCATCATCTGTCTCTTCTTTTTCTATCAGTAATCAATGAAGTACAATCTTAACAAACCTGTGTGGTAATCAGAAAGATTCTCTCTTGTCTCTCATGCAGGGATCTAAATCATGGTGGGTGCCAAATTCAGTGTCAAACTTCAATTCTGGGTTGCTCTTCATAAGATGTCATGTAATAGCTGCAACACGGATGTTCTTTGGCATAGTAATGATTCTGGCAATTGTTTGGTTAGCATTCCAGCGTTCTGCGGTGTCTGGATCAAGTATGCCAGTAACTTTCAACATCATTCTGTTGGGAGTTATTTGTAGCTTCACTGGAAGGTTCTGTACCAACACACTTGGTGGCGATGGGAACATGTGGCTTATATGCTGGGAGGTTCTTTGTTCCATCCATTTACTTGGAAATTGTTATCCATCGGTCTTGTACCGTGTTCTTCATGGTCCTATATCTGTATCTGATAGCAAGGAGTCTGTCTGGTTCCCGTATTGGATTCGCCGCTGGATATTTTATGCTATGCTGGGGTTTTTTATCCCAGCCTTGAATGGCTTACTGCCATTTGCTTCTCTTTCTGACTGGATTAACCATTTCACTAAGGAGCTCAAATCCATCTTTAATGGTGAGAAAATTGAAGCCTGAATGATAATGGATGCAACAATTGGTGTAATGATGTCCTTTTTGGGTCAGCTGTGCAGAGAAAAAAATTGAAGCCTGAATGATCTTGGGTGCAATGAGTGCACAATGATGTCCTTTACGTGTCAGCTGTGCGGGCAAAGATTTTTGAGAAATGAAATAGTTCTGTTTGAGAAGCGATTCAGAAGTTCAACTTGGTGTTGCCCCAAGAGAATACATTGGATGGAAATTAAAGGCACCGTTCAATAAACAAGTTGATTGTACTTCTGCAGCAGCCTCAAGCATATTGATCCAACTCAAAGTGCTTTCATCAATGCCTCGTACCATCCTACCACCAAAATCAAAGCTTCAGATGATCTAGGCTTTTGAGTTTTGTGATGTTTGTGTTTTGTTGTGATCTAGACTTCAAATGGCTTTAAATGCCTCGTTTTGCCTTAGGCATTTTAATTTCATGATGCAAGTTCACAATACAGTTTAGCGCGTAGACAGGTTCACCACCAGTTGGAAACTCTGCTGCGTCTTTCGAATTCCTTTTTGTTGTCTTTGTTGTAGCTCGATAATTTGTTTGTTCATTGTAAATATCAAGAGAGTGGTTTATCTGGTAGTGGCTGCTTACTCTATGTGGTGGTTGGTTTGTCTATGTTATCTCCGGGCTTGAGAGAACACAGCCTGATGTTGTACTTGTTCAGTGTTTCATGTATTGCTACTTACAGTTTGTACATGGACTCGCATTTAAGCTAAAAAATTGTTGAAGGTTTTGATTATAATTCTTTGTATGGGATCATATACCCAATCCTGTACTTCTCCAGGACTGCAGTGGTTGAGCGTAGAACGGTAGAAGTGTATGCAACCGACGGTAGATTTTCTGTAGTTAGTAGCATAATTCAGGTTTTGACGGCAAGGTACATACTGATATAGCCTTAAGCATGCCATTGCGTGGCTAGTTGACAAGAAACATACTGTAGCTGCTGTCATGCAACAAATGCACAGATTACACACTTGCACGTCTTGTCACTAGGACTCTCAAGGTAAAATGTCGTTTAATTACAATCGATGTGATATTCACGAGGCACCTGGATATATACGGGAACTACTTAAGTTGCATGCATGCGCTTACGATATTACCAATGCAGATGATTATGCTGATTCATCATCACTAAAACTCGTATAAGTAGGGCTGAAGCTAGGTTATGTAGAGTGAGGGCACCACTCAAAATTTACTAGTAGATGACAACTTCTTACCATGAGTGCCCCACACAAATGAATCATAAGATCCTCACACACCTCCAAATATAAGACTGACTTGATAATCATATTAGTGTGTCTCCAGTTATATATTTTTTTCTCTAGGTTGGCTTGCATATAAGGCGGTGGCTATGCCGCTTCTTGAATCCATGTATGAAACTGTAATACAAAGCAAAAGCCAAATTTGGTTTAAAAAAAGAAGAAGCAAAAGCCAAATGGTACAGGACTAGTACAGCCTTGCCAGTTCCCTGCTGCATCGATCGAATCTCCGGAGCACTCCGCTTCAGCGTGTTCCTCTGATGATTTCTAGACCCGGAGCTGGATTTCTCTAATAACTCATGATTTTTGTTGCATCTTGTGGACATGAGACAAAATGCCATGACGTCTACTTCTGATCACCGTAACATGTCCCTACTGCGTGTCTTCGGCCATCTTTTTGTCTCCTTATTACTCCTGAATATTTCCCAAAAAATTGTGTTGCTTGCAAAGTTGTGGTAAAATTCCTGTCCAAAAGATGCCAACCATTGTTTATTCTTATGGAAAAATAAAGATACAAAATTGTCTCCTTTAAGCATTCAGCCTCTTCTTGCCTGATGTATAGAAACACATAAAATTTATTTTCCTTGCTCTTTAGATGCGTTAGCAAGAGGAAAAAATGAAAGAAATATTTTCCAGATGCATTAAAAAATAATACATTTTCTGTTAATAAAACAACATGTGCACGAAACAACAGATTCTGTTTTCCAAATGCGGCGATGAACAAAAGTGAAAAGTGTACACCATGATACACCTAGTACTGGATGAGAAAGCACATGCCTAAAATTTTTAGCAACCTAATTAACAACAATGCCATGACACACCATCAAAGCATTAACACTGTCAAAACTCCTAATAAACTAGTATACTACTAATATAGAACTATTGAAATAAAATTAAAGATACTACGATCATCCAGAGATGGAGGCCGGCGTTGTCCTCCGGCAGTCCGTCGACGAGGCCACGAAGGCCGGGCTTGAGCTCGTTGTTGCAGAACTGCCGGTACTGAGTGGTGTCGCCAGCCTTCTTGCAAACCTTCACCATGACGAGCGCAGGCGTGAGTTCGAAGATCTTGGCAGACATAAGGAGCACGCCCTGGTTCCCGTTCGTCGTCTCCTCGATGCTCACCTGGTACTCCTTGGTGCGCGCCGTGAAGCTGACGTGCCCAGCGACTTCCTCCAGCTTGGAGATGATCTTGGACACGGGCGCGGAAGACGTGAACCGCATCTGCTCGCTCGGCTCCTGGAACAACCCAGACAGGTCGAGGCTCGGCGACGACGTGATGATGTCGAACGCGTTTAGACTCTTGGGGCGGCGCATGTGCGGCTGGGCTTGGACGGCGGCGCTACCAGTACTCTCGAGTGTGGTCAGCGACGGCGCTGATACCGAGGTATGCATGGGGCACGCCATCGGGTAGGCCGGGTCCCCTGACGACGTAGATGACGCCATCGACTCGTCGTCAGAATCAGAGTCATAGTCGCACAGCTCGGGCTAGCTGAGGCTCCGTGGGATCTCCTTGAAGTCCTTCTTGAACCAAAGATTTTCCTTCATCTGCGGTATGGCGATACGGCGCACCGGGTCGGGGCAGAGGATGCGGCGGACCAGGGCGACGAGGCCGGTACTGAGCCACGGCGGGCAGTGTTAGTCACAGCGGCGGATCATGGGTGTCCTTGTGATTGAAGGGGCAGCGGCCTGCCACGAGCGCGAAGAGGACGACGCCGCAGGCCCAGACGTCAGCCTTGGCGCCATCGTAGCCGCAGCGCAGGAAAACCTCGGGCGCGATGAACATGGGCGTCCCCACAGAGGGTGTGGAGCAATGCTTCCCGTTGCGCCGTGCCGACTAGGGCCGAGAGCCCGAAATCGGCGACCTTGATGTTGCCCGTGGCGTCGACGAGAATGTTGTCGGGCTTGATGTCGCGGTGGTACACGCCGAGCGAGTGGCAGTAGTCGAGCGCGGACACGAGCTGCTGGAAGACGCGGCGGGCCGAGGCCTCGCTGATGCCGCGGCCGGCGCGGTGGACCAGGTGGGCGTTGAGGGTGCTGCCGCCGACGAACTCCATGACGACGAAGATGCTCTTCCTGGTGGCCATGACCTCGTGGATGCGCGCGACGTGGGGGTGGCGCACCCGGTGCATGATATCGATCTCGCGCATGATTTGCTGCTGCACGGCGCCTAACTTGGACAGGTGATCCTTGTCCATGATCTTGATGGCCACCTCCTCCCCGGTGCCTACATTGCGCGCGTGGTACACCTTTGCGAAGCTGCCCTTGCCGAGCAGCCTGTCGAGCTCATGCCGCCCCATTAGCAGGCGGGGGATTTTTCCCATGCCGCTAACGCCCGCCGGCGGTGTGAGAGAGAGAGCCTGTGTGTATCAGGATTTGTTCTATTAGAGTAGGCTAAGATGCATCGGGAAGGAAGGAGGTTAGGTATGTGGGGTGGAGAGGGGACGGGAACGGGAACGGGACTCGATCTCGTGACATGAGTCGGTCCCTCGGACGAAGCTGGGATTTTTGTCTTTCTACTAATCGCGTTTATTTAGTGTTTACACCGAAACGAAATCGTAAGCAATCGACGGCTGCCAGGCAGAAAGTTTGTGGACCGTGGCCGAACGAGATCCGCACCCGTCCGGCTCGCCGTCAGCCTGCGCTGCCGCGGCCGAGCTGCTACTCCGGCCAGCGTTGACCCACCCGATCTCCACTTGCTTCCGTGAGGAGCGCGACACCTTCGGTCCCATCCAAGTCCCCAACGACAAGTACCCCTCGCCTGCAGCTTTGTCCGCTCGATCTAATTTGTCGTGCGTTGCGCCTGCAGCCAAGATGATGTGGTTGAACCGATGGTTTTTGACTATTGTGTTCTGCTTCGAGCAGGCTGTGGGGCGCGCAGACGCAGGAGGTCGCTGCAGAACTTCGACATTGGTGGGGAGGGTGAGAGGATGCCCGTGCCCATCGTCCGCGCCTTGGGCGCACTAAAAAAAGTGCACAGGTACAAAGTGAAACTGATTTTTTTTCCTGCGCGTTTTTCTTTCAGATTTCCAAGCCACCATTTAGATTTGATATTTGTCCCCAAGCGTAAATTTATGATTGCATAATGCATATCTATACGTTTCAAGTTTTCTTAAAGAGTAACTGCACGGTTGAACGTGATCCATATAGAATCCCTATTAAGCTAGGTATAAATGTTTCGTATCTGTAGCACAAGTCCAAATGAATCAGTACTATTTATATGGGATTCCGAGAGTAGAAGAGATTATATCCAAGCATGTTCACATGGACAGAAACGTTAAAGCTGATAGAGTTTTTTTTTCTCCAAAACTTTAAAATAACAGGCTTGTTAGAATTGCTGATAGGTTTATATCTCAAAAACCTGACAACTTTTATTAAAGGGAGGTTTATGTTAGAGTTAGAAATTGGCACGTTCCAGCCAATGCATGCATGTATCATGGTGCACTGGAGTTGCCTGAAGTACATTCTTCATTTGGGTGTTCCCTTTTTGTTGAGTTTAGATATATTTGCTCCTTATAATGGTACATTAAGGGTTTATATATGTGTCTGCCAACCAGCTTCCTTTTTTATATGCAAAATAACAAGTGGCAACAAGTGATGAACAATTGATAAGAAGCTTGATTTCTTATTCCTCTAAAATTTTTTTATCCCTCTCGGTGCCATGGTTGTGCCTATACTGACAGAGGCGTCATCCATCGAATTTTCCAGAACCCCTCCTCTCTGAATCCAAAGATTTCCGAAATTGTTGGCATGTGATTTCCCCTCTGTAAATTGTGAGTGACCTTGTTGACTTCATGTTGCTGTTTCTTGGCTTAGACGCAAGAGACTTCTCCAGAGAAGCAGAGCAGCTACTGATGCTGGTGGTTATTCCTCAAGGTGTGTCAACTGCCTGAAAAGCACTTTGTTTTCAACTAAATTGTGTCTTGGAATGGTTTCAGTAGCTGAAATCAGAAATGTATCTGTTTTACTTTCCAACATGTTGCGGGTACATAAGGAGCAGATAAGTGATCTGTCCAACAATCTCAGTGTGGCCTGTAGGTATATTTTTCTACTATAGGAAATTATTCTGAAACTATTTTGGGGGAAAAGCAAAATCGTCTTCCATATGGAAGTGCCAAACAAAATACATCAACAACCAATACTAAAACTGTTGTACATAATCTCAAACCTGGTCTTACCCATGCATCAATGACTACCCATTTTTCTTTTGTATTAATGCAAAATCCTGAAGTATGTTCAGGCTACTAATTAATGAATATAATTATGATATCTTTGCCATTTGCATTTTTTCCTGCTATTTTGCTATGATTGACAGTGTGCTTCATTATTTTATTAAGCCTTCATGACTTCACATTCTGGTAATAGTGACTATTATGCCTTTTAATTTAAATCTTGTCAATGCATTTTTTTACACCAATGTGCTTCATTATTTTATTAAGCCTTCATGACTTCACATTCTGGTAATAGTGACTATTGTGGCTTTTAATTTAAATCTTGTCAATTCAATTTTTTTACAGCAGTTATTTGTATTGTCAAATGTATGCTGTTGCAGCCACTATTATTTGGCCGCCACTTCCAACTCCATGCTCCTTTCAGTATTTTTCTCTGTTATTTACCACTTTAAAATATGGGATTTTTATGTAGTAGCAACACTTCTATGATATTTCTAATATCAATATGCTGGCTTCCTTTGTATGATTCATCTTTGATTTCTAAAACTATAATGGAGCATAGAAAGATTTAAGAGGGAAAGCCGCAGCAAGGACCCGAGAGAGCACAATATTCCCTTCCTCGAAGAAGCAGCCCAACACTGGCGCTGTGAGCTCAAATGATCAGCCTCTGTGTGGGCAAGGCGACCCGGGTGTGGCCTCGTCCTCACCAGCTGATGCTAAGCCATGTCTGGTGGATCGCTGAGCTCCACGACCCACGACCGCTTCATCAATGCCATTGCCCAGCTCAGAGGCCTGGATAATATGTAATATAGATGCTTCGTCAAATGCTTGGAATTCTAGTGGTTTAGTTTTCATTTGCTTTTATTCCTTTCTTTCGTATATAGGTAACTTCAAAGACTATCACGAGGGTTGCGGTAATCAAGGGCCTCACCTACTAGTTCTACCACGTCAAGAGTTACCTTCAGGTATGTACCTGCATGATCCAATGTCCAAGGTTGAAATTAAGTTGGAATTATTCTTTCTTTAAATTGAGCAGTATCTCGCAATGCCAGAAATTTCGTCCAGGGAAACAAAACAAGTAGTTCAGTGACCATACATATTAGGATACAAACTATTGTGCAGCTTATAAATGTAAGAAATTGTGTCTATTTATTCCTTGCGAGATATATTGCGTGTTCAATGCTTAGGAAGATGAAGGTGGCTGAGGCGATTTCCTTCACAGTATCAGCTTTGTTGCTCCTATCTGTTCTACACCGTCAAGAATTGTCTCCCTTCAGTGGATCATTGTGCTTAATGTATTTTCAATTATTTTTTGTGTTTTGTTATATATGGTGTCATGCTTTATGTACTACTTTAGTTTAATGTTTTGCTCATGTTGTAACCTATGTATAAACCTTGGCAGATGAAAAGGAATGATATGCCTTGGTTCCAATTTGGTTTAGGTTTCGGGGATGACAAAAACATTTATCTTCATGAAAACTCATGTAATATTGATGATTGACTAGAAACAAAATGTTGTGAACTTCACGCTTAAAGTACCATTTTTGTTGGAATAGTCACACATTAGGATGGCAATTTTTTTTTTTGGAATAGTACAACACATGTTAAGACAACACGTGGTGATAAGAATTTGTCCCGTTGCAGCGCACGGGCATTATCCTAGTTAACCCATTAGATTTTGAGGTGGAATCTTTGTAGTTAACCCATTAGATTTTGAGGTGGAATCTTTGTTGATACGCTACATATATTGCTGTTTGTGTTGAGTTAAATGTTGCACTTTTTCCTGGCTGGGTTGATATGGAAACCACTTGCTTTTTATGCTTCAAGTACTCCGCATCCTCTTGTTTACACTATAAAAAACGATTTTAGGAGATAAGACTTTTAATATAAGAGAGGCGGATCTAAAATGCGGGGTCTCTCAAAATATCCACCGATTTTTAGAGGCACACATCCTTTGACATTGGAAACAATACTAACGAGTAACGTATTCATATATTTCTCAATTGGACAAGGAAAGTTCCTGAAGAGGATCTGCACCGGATATCACTATTATTCCAATCCAAAAGGTAATAATAAGCACCCACAAAATAAAATCCATATACAACTGTTAAAATTGTTTTTAACAGTTCTTTTTAGCTATGTTTCCGTCTTCCCTTCTAGGCACCATCCTTTGCAACACCCGATTCTCATCTCAAGAACAAATCTGTCAAAACTTGTTCTGTTTGAAGTCGAAAAAGCAAGAGGCAGAGCACGAGATGGAAAAGTGCAGTGCACAAGAGCCAGAACGCTTCTGGCACACGATACTTTCGCTCTGAGTGCTCCAATTTGTGGAAGACAACTCCAATTTGTAAAGCCCTGGAGGCAGTTCCACGGTATATTCAACCGCAAATTTTAAAGCACAGATGCAGCCCATGATACAATCATACAACTGAAAGACAGTGAATACAACAGAAATAACTGAGAAAGCAAACTGGAAGAGAAAAACTTCACCTGCCACAGCATAACATGAGTTTTGCGAAACCATCAGACACATGGCTTTAAGAAAACAAACTTGCCGGGCCATGATTCAAGACAGTAGAACATAACTCAGCAAATTACAAGTTTTACATTCTCACACATGTTGCGTTGACATTGTGGAATGTTAATTTTATTGAAATAATTGTAACAAGACAAGTATTGCCAGTAAAATTTATCTCAAGCACACAATTTGGGCATACTGAGCATTGACAAATCTAGAAATCCTTCATCTGCTGTCGTGAATCTCTATAACAGCCTGAGTGCTCTTAAACTTGTGACTTGTGAGCACTACTGCACTAGTACAGCCTTCAAAAGTCAAAACCAACTACAAAGAATCCCATCCTCAAGAAAAACTATACCAGAGATGTAGCCAGTTCCATCCTACTATGTGGGTAAAAACTGCAAGCGAGCACCAGGTATTTGAGGACTGTTAGTTACAAGCCTTATGAATATGTTGTCGAACCACACTAGCAATTTGATAATATATTACTCTCCCTAAACTTAGATGAGTGGGCCCAAAGTCGTAGAAGCAAGACGGCACCGCCACCGTGAAAAAGCAGCGCGAACAGGCCGAGCGCCGCGTGGGAAGTTGTTTGTTTCGCGCCAGGAATTTTTCCATTAAGTCTCACCTCATGTTAGCATTCCTGTGGAATGGAGTCAAAGGAAAGTAATCCTATGGAATTTTTCCTTCCATTTTCCTGTGAACCAAAGGACTGGATAGGAAACAATCCTTAGGCCTCGTTGGGTTATTTGAAATTGATTCCCAGCCGCATCCTTCCTTCACAAATTTGTATTACAGAGGAACATTTCCAGGCCCGGAATGCCCTATTCCAGAACAACCGAACGGGGCCTTAGGAAGTTGAATCCTACAAAAATCCCATGCCAATCCTCCAATCCAAAAATAAGCAAACTGTACATTTCCAAGGGATGTAGCTCTGAGGACAGTTAATAGAGCAAAGTCCTAAGGAGTACCATCTCCTATTCGTATTCTAACGGGCAAGGGCCTCGCAATCAGACCATCCATAACCCAGCCACCATCAGAACCATCATGTTTGACATGGCTGAATTCCCTCTGAGCATAATCCAGGGATACATCAAGCCTTCCACCAGGTCTACACTCTGAGGCAACATTACTTGGTTTGAAACCCATATACCTTTCTAGCCAATACAGATAGCTAACATGGAACAAAGATTTGAGCATGTCTTCTGGAGAAGATCCCTCTTTAAGTACAATCTGTAAAAAGATAAAATGTTGTTAGCTTATTAATGGTAACAACAAAAATGACAATTGGAACATACTTGCTTCAAGATGAACTTACACAAAATTTTCCCTTGTAATCCATAAGCAAATATTGCTCATTTTTGTAAAGATCAAACAATGCACAAGCATCTTCTTTACTCTCAATTATTTCACTAATCTTAGAACCCATTTGTAACCGCCGGCATATTCTATCTGCAGCATCTTTAGCTTCCGCTGACAATATCTTGTTTTGCTGTTGCAAAAATTTAGGGGTGCACAAAATGAGAAATATAAAATAAATGAAAGGTTCTTGATTGAACATGTACCATTAAGTTACTCAAGGATTCATAATGAGAAGCTGGTTGTATCGGACACAAATGGCATAATTATAACTTGGACATTACCAAAGACATTAGCTGTGCCACATGAGTATTAGAACAGGGGACTCTAAAGGCTAAACACTGAGCAACATAAACAGTCAGAGAGAAGAGAAATGTGATCAGTGCAAGAATAAAAGTAACCTTGACTTACTTGACGTGAAGCACCAAGTGACAGATTGAAGAAAAGAGGTTCCTCATCATTAACTTCTTTGACTGATGGAACTTGTCCACTTAACAGATATTCACTAAACACCAAGCCTACATAAAAAGGACAGGAACTAAAATGTTCAATCACATCCCTGTAACATTATCAAGAAGGACAGGAACTAAAATGTTCAATCACATCCCTGTAACATTATCACTCTAAAGAATAATTTGTTTCACATGAAAACATCTCTGCTTATATTGAAAGCAAATACGGGTTCACACACTCTAAAGAATAAATGCTACTCCCTCCGTTTCAAATTATAAGTCGTTTTGGCTTTTCTAGGTACATAGATCTTGCTATGCACCTAGATATATATATTATGTCTAGATACATGGCAAAAACAATGTATCTAGAAAAGCCAAAACGACTTAATTTCGAACGGAGGGAGTAGATGTCAAGGAATAGAGCATCGATACAAGGGATCAGGTACATACAGTGCACGTTTCTACCCCATAAAATCCTATACAGCAAAATGTGAAATGTTGGAGTAAGAGAGTATTATCGTAGCAAAATATAACAAACTAAATATATGGTTCCAGCTTTCATTCAACCATCTATCAGAAATAAACAGTTTTTACTCTCTAAACAGTTTCTATTCCATGGCTAGTTTTGTTAAGGCAATAAAATGACAAAGTAGCCTCACTGATTACAAAATTTCATTCATACGAAAGTTGTGGTGATATGATGAAAATCAGCACGGAATGGAGATAAACATCAGTGAAGAAATCAAATTACTTGCACGGTAAGGATTCAGTGTTCTGAGCTGGATTGATTGATACGACTTGAGGTTGCAATACATGTGAACTGCAGTAATTCCAGCAAACGAAATAAGAGCTAATGGTACAGATGAGCCAATGTGATTAGCCAATGCAATGCCAAGCCATATGCCAACAAATTTGCTAACCATTCCTTGCGCTTCACCCTTTGCAATAACCTGAAATGTCATTTCAATTCTTTTTCCGTCACAGAGATGAAAATGCAATGAAAAGAGCAAACAATGCATTTACTAAATTTTAAGATCTTAATTCTTAAGTGCTCATTTCATAATGTGATGCATGAGTTCCTTGTACAAATACAAATGGAAGTGGTGCGGCTAGTGGGTTGAGAGAAATGCTATGGCATCTATCAATGCACTGGGTGGTGCAGCTGTTCTGCACCACCACAAGGTAGTGTTGACAACTGACACTTCAGAACTCTTATATCAAATTCCAAAATACTTGTAGGAGACCACAAAATGTTTGCAGTTCCTAAACATCTAAGCTGGCAGGATATGAAATATGAGCAAGATCTATTGCAGATAACAAATTTTGAAATGGAAACAGTGAGTGTTTCCTCTACTGTGTTATATATATATTTATTTATATTAAAACAGTAAAGATCTGTCAGAGATAAATTTCGCCTGTAAAAGGTGGATAGATCATCTAGTTGTACAATTCCAGATGGATTAAGTAGATAACTGAAAACAGGAAAGTTTCAACCAGTAAGGCATATAAGCATACTACAATGATTTGATGGACTGATACACAAAAAAAAGGGGGGGGGCTATTAGCCCTAAAATGATAATAAGTGAAAATTCTTCAAATATGAGGATAAGCACACCTCAGCAAAGTTTCTTTGTACTGCAAATCCAGCATAAAAGCAACTTCTGGTGGCAGCCTGCAGGCATGGAAACTTACATTATTAAAGCTGTTGCATTATTGTACCAAAACGAAGCATGATAATCTGTCGAAGTTGTTGAAGGATGATAAACTAAAACAGTGGTTTACTCCAATAAGAAAGATAGATACATGATTAATGCATTTAACAAAATTGCAAATATGCTATTGCTGGAACATTAGTAAGAATAAATATAAGTGACAAAATAACCCTTTCATAGCACACAGCATATAGAGGAAACAACATTGACATGTTGTCATATGCCATTTTCATTCATATATGAAAAACAAAAAAACAGACAAAACTGGATTCTCATATTGTGCAGTATGCCAGCATGGGCGTTCTCAGATTTGGTTGTTAATTGTTATTCTTCATTATGAGAAAGCTTCAGTATGGAAGCGAACAACAAGGCATGAGTCAGAGAAATTACACGGTTAGAAACAAGACCCAGTACAGTACAGTTCAAAACTCACTGAACCCTGGTGGATATGTTATATCTGAAATTAGCAGAAATGACACCAAAATGGAATCATATAGAAGTTCTATGTTTATTGCTGTGATGAGTATAAACATGCTATGAAAATCTTCAAATATAGCCATACATCTTCTAATGACCATATTATAGGCTCGACTCTGTATGACTCATGTTCATATACACAAGGCAGAACACCTTCATTACGATATAATGAGTGAGCACAGATTTCCATAAATGCAAACTATAGAATACTGATAATCACTACCAAAGTAAGTCTTAACCTGTATCAAAGAAGCTGCTGAGCGACCAGCACCAGCAGCCGCCCCAATTGGAACAAACAGGTGAGGGAACACTGGAGTCAGAATCTCCAGACCATAAGCCATATTCTCCAGAAAATCAGCAAATAGCCGCCACCCTTTGGGGTTAACATCAAAATGGCGTCCGAATTTGGACAACATGATCTTGCTAAGGTACCCGAGGCCATCTTTCAGCACCCAATTCACCGCAGCAGCAGTGGGTATCGCTCCTTTCCCTAACCCAACCGCATAGAGCAGAGCCTGAAGAAAACGTTTCAGGGCATAAATACGCTACCCTTTACCTATGAGACTTTTCCCTGTGTGCCATTATAAAAGATCGTAATCTCCTGTGTGCCCTTGAAAAAATTCAGCGGTCTTCAGTGCCACTACTCCAACTTTTTCGTGTCCTCCATGCCACTTCCGTCAGTTTGGGCTCTAACGCCGTCAAACTGCAGGTGTGAAAAGACGAAAATGCCCTTAAGTTCAAATATGTTATTAATTTTTTTGAGCATCTTAACGACTTCAAATGAAAAAACTCAAAACTAGAAAGTTGTAGATCTCATCAAGATCTATAATTTTCATATAAAAATTATTTGCATTTAATTCCGCAAAAAAAATATGATTTGATATGATTAATATATCTTAGAAAAATCATATTATTTTTTTTGCGGAATTAAATGAAAAAAAAATTATATGACAATTATAGATCTCGACGAGATCAACAACTTTCTAGTTTTGAGTTTTTTCATTTGAAGTCGTTAAGATACTCAAAAATAATAATAACATATTTGAACTTAAGGGCATTTTCGTCTTTTCACACCTGCAGTTCGACGGCGTTAGAGTCTGACGGAAGTGGCATGGAGGACATGAAAAAGTTGGAGTAGTGGCGCTGAAGACCGCTGAATTTTTTCAGGGACACACAGAGGATTACAATCTTTTATAATGCACACAGAGAAAAGTCTCTTTACCTATCTGCTTGAAAGAATTGCGATAAACTCTCAGATGAGATGAGCTCCACTACCTGCGTGGAAAGTACCCCGCTGATCTGGCTCGCCACGCCCTGCACGCCGCGCCAGAGCGAGTAGTTGAGGTAGTCGCTGCTGACGCTATGAGGGTATCCGTCGGGGAGCAGCAGCTGGACAGCAACATCGGCGCACCGCCGCCACGACCGCCTCAGCTGCCTCCGCAGGGCGGCCAGGCCCTCAGGGCCGCCTCCCACCTTTTCATCCTCGACCTCCCGCTTCGATCCGTCGTCCCCAGCGATGAGATAGGAGGTCCAGGCTGGGTCCGGCACGAGGCGAGAGCGCGTGCCGCCCCTCACCTCCCACACGCCCCCCGCGTCATCTCCGGAGTTGCCGAGGGCCTCAGCGAGTGTGGACGCGGCGCCGGACTGGAGGAGCAGGAACAGGAGGAGGAACTCCGGGTGGAGGGCCTGGAGCCACCGCCGCCACCACCCGTCGCCGGGGTCAGGAGAATCCATTCCTCTCCCGCCATCGCCTCCACTTCCTCCATGGCTGCCGCCGGAGTCACCATAACCGCGGAAGCCGCCGGGACGACTGTGGGATGCCGCGAGGAGTGGCGGGGAAAGCTTGGCGTCGACGCGGTGGAATCTGAGGGCGGTGAGGGATGGCGGCGGCGAGGCGACGCGAACGAGGGAAGCTGGGGGTAAAAAGGAGGGGAGGAGGAGGAAGGATTGCGGCATGGACATCTCCTCGGTGGAGGGAGGGGCGGCCGCCGGGCGACGGCGGCTTTGGAATTTTCAAGGTTGGAAGCGGAAGTGTCGGAGAGACGATTGGGCCAAAATGGGCCAGGTGCTGGCTTGTGACTGTATTATGGGCAAGGGTAGCATAAACGCAAAACGCTTTGCATGGGCCAAAAATTGCTGGAGATTTTGATGTATATATACATACTCCGTATTTCTTTGCAGTGATTTTGGTTAGGCAAGACTTTATGTGCTTACCGTATCATGATATAATCATTGTTCCCAAGTTTGCGCTTCATGATTGAGCGTAGAACGGTAGAAGTGTATGCAACTGACCGTGGAGTTTCTGTCGTTAGTTGCATAATTCAGGTTTTGACGGCACGGTACATATTGATATGGCTTTAAGCATGCCATTGCGTGGCTAGTTGACAAGCAGCAGAACTGTAGCTGCTGTCATGCAACAAATGCACAGACTACAGACTTGTCACTAGGATTCTCAAGGTAAAATGTCGTTTAGTTACAATCGATGTGATATTCACAAGGCACATGGATGTACACGGGAACTACTTAAGTTACAGCATACATCAGCTGCATCTGGAACTGCCTCCAAGCAAAGTACGTATATGCCCTTTTGTTGAAGATTACATGACTGCTGGAACACATGACAGGGCATTTACCTCAGCTCCGGTCACCGAACTCTTTTACATGAAAAGCAGCGAGGTGATCATCTCCTCATCCCGTAGCCGCTTTCCATTTGCATTCACAAAGCCGCAAGAAAATTTAACTGGTTGCTGTGTCTCTGCTCCATAGTCCATCATCGATCACCCGTTGCAGTAACAAGCAAGACAGACAAATTTGTCAGTTGAGAGCCACATTCTACTTGCTTATATATGGATAATTATGAAGCACTATGTAGTTAGTAATTAGAGAATTGGTCAGTAAGTAACTCACCTGAGCCGCATTCTACTTGCTTAATCTTCTTAGCTGGGATTGGGTCGTCCAGCCTGAGTCTTTTCTTTAGACCAAGGATGATTTCATCGCCGAGTACATCGTGCCTTCGTTTTGGAAGAGCTGATTTGGTCTCTTGAGGCTTGCTCTTCTTGGGACATCTTTCTACTTCCACTCCAGATTTTCGCTTTGGGCATGGAGGATTTGTTGGATCTGAAGAATAGAATTTCACGGATTCAGACCAAATGATTGTGTAAACATCTGAAATCATCTTCCCCAAGCATATAGTACATGCCATAATGGCATCCTTGTAGTATTAATATTAAGTAAATCATCTAGTATTAAGCAGATCAGGTAACACCCATGCAATATGCATAACGAATTCAATGTGCAGATCAACAAGTAGCACGTGATAATGAACTGACGAGGAATTGCTGCATGGCAATTACGTGAGGCCCAAGACAATGAAAACTGAAATGACAAATCGTCAACAATACTGAATACTGAAGAATAATAGAGCATCAAACATTAATGTCTAGCCCAAGATTTTACTAAAATTTGTGTGAAACGAGTACATAACAGATGGTACATGGAAAATTGGCAGCATTGATAACCGAATACATGTACAATTTAGGGCTTGTTTGGATGTTGTCGGATTCACCTCAATCCATATGTGTTGGTGTGGACTGAGATGGAATTTAGTTCAACTTTCACTCCTATCCACACCAACACATGTGGATTGATGCGAATCCGATTACATCCAAACAAGGCCTTATAGTTGTCAATCTCAAACATACGTGCTACTTATGAGGTTTATGGTCCATAGCAACAGGAGTGGTTCAGTAGCGCCACACTATTTGCCTCTAGTGGTATTTGATCCCCATTCATCCCAAATAGCAAATATAAGTAGCTGCAAATTTCATAAAACGGTTGGTACTACTGATCGTTGAAGCTAATAAAAGGGCATAACAACCAATCAGGCATATGATGTGCATGATCCTGACCACTGAAATAACAGAGGCGTCGATCACCCCACTTGATCCCTGAACCACGACCGCACATTGTAACATTCAGAGATACAGCTCGTTATTTCTCTACCAGTTAGCAATGGGACCAATCAAGTATTCAGAGTTCCTAAAGGAGCGAGGTCCAAACCGTCCTCAACGCACCTGAGCTCTGCGCAGCTGGCGCGGCGGGCCTGCCGTGGACGACGACGGGCGCGGCGGCGTCGGCGCCGGTGGGCAGCCCGCGCTTCGCGAAGAAGGCGAGGAGCGCGCGCCACGTGACGGCGGAGTAGACGTGGCCGCGGCCGCGGCTGAGGAAGTAGCCGTTGGGGCGGACGGAGGCGGGGTCCAGCCCCAGCGCGAGCCCCACCCGGGCCAGGTCCACCCCCGAGCCGCCGTCCACCGCAATCGCCACGGTATCCGCTGGCGAGGAGGACGACGAGCGACGGAGGTGCACGGTGACGGTGCGGAGCGGCGAGCCCATGGCGGGCGGCGATGCTCTCCGGGAGACCGTGGCGGGGAGACGGACGGAGAACGGTCTGGACTCTGCTGCCGCTGCCGTCTCTTTGGGAAAGGGAAGTCTAGAAGGGTCGCCGCGCGGTCGGACTCGGGTCCGGGTCCGTGAGGTGAGACGGTCACTGAATCGTGGGGCCGGCGTTTCGTCCATCGCGGGCAACCAGTGGGATTAGGATTAGGATAGTCCAGCCCGCCGCAAAAATACGTACTGTTGAACACTGCTTATGGGCTGGGCTGTCTTCCAGTTAAACTGTGGGCTTTGGAGAATCCCAATCGTTATCCACCGTCGACCATCAGGAGGACTGGGCTTTGACGGCCTTAGGGCTGTTTTGGGGTTTTTGCGGTGAGCCGGTAAAGTAGAAATGACCGACCCTACGGCCCGGTTTTGGCTTATAAGCGGTTTGTCGGCGGAAATAAGCGAGAATCCCGTAAAACGTTTTGTTTATTTTTACCGATTCTTGCTTATGTGGTAAGCCGTTTCAGAGATTTGAACTACGAGAAACGAAAAGCGAGAAACGAGAAAATCTTCACTTAGATTATAATCCAAGCGTGGCTAGAAAAGTGGAAACAAACGGGCCCTACATCCAGCGGACTTTAATGAAAAAAATGAACCCGCCGATGATTTTGATGATATAGCAGCCAGTGGTATTTCATCATGAAAAAAATGAACTCGCTGATAAAAGCAGCCAGCGGTAGTTACATTGGAAAAAATGACCCTGCCAATAATTTCGATGATAGCATAGCAGCCAGTGGTAGTTTAGTTCCATGAAAAAATTGAACTCGACGATAATTTCGATGGTCGCAGTGCGTAGTGCATGTGTATCCAAAGATGGATTTTACACTTTTTACTATCTTGTACCAGTAGCACTCAAGTGCCAACTGGTATCTAAGGTCATTTTACTCAGGATAATTTTCTGTTTGAAAATATTGAATCGTAGTATGAAGATACTATTAGATTCTATAAATTATATTTATTTTATATATGTTTTTTAGTATATGTTAGTAAAGATTTAATTCTATAATGTGAATTGAATTAGTTTATCTGGCCTTTTGCAAAATTCGGTATTGCTGCATTTCCCCTTTGATTTTATAAATAGTATTTAATCACAACTAAACCATCAAGATCAATTTATATTAATTATTTAATAATATTAATAATTATGAAATTTTATTTAGGATAGCAAACAAGCCACCTGACGTTGCAATGCATTACAACGGAACCGATACGTATAGTAATCAAACTCTTTATTATGACTAGATATGGGTGTTCTAACTCATAAACACATATGAGATACAAAGGGCGACCCAATACGTCATGAGTCTCGGTCATTGCTAGAGACATGTTTATTTCGGTATGCTCATGAGTCATGAGTCCGGGTCTATGCGACACGAGAACATGGATGCAGTTTGAGAAGTAAAAAAACAACACCGCATAAACTTTTTACGGAGAGATGGACGGAAAAATAGAATGATTTTTGGTTCATTAATATTAGAAATATAGATATATACGTAGAATTATATATATATACTAGATACTATACATGTCCGTGTGTTGCACGGGGCTATAAATTTTTACCCACATAAATAATAAAAAGCTAATGAATGATTTTGTATCAGGACCCTAAACTATTTCTCAATTTATTCTGTCTTTTTTAACTCTATCTATTTAGGCCTGGTTTAGTTCCTAAAAATTTTCACCCCAAACTATCACATCGAATCTTGCAGCACATGCATGGAGTATTAAATATAGACGAAAAAAAACTAATTGCACAGTTTGGTTGGAAATCGCGAGACGAATGTTTTAAGACTAATTAGTCCATGATTAGCCATAAGTGCTACAGTAACTAACATACGCTACTGATGGATTAATTAGGCTTAATAAATTTGTCTCGCAGTTTCCAGGCGAGCTATGTAATTAGTTTTTTTATTAGTATCCGAAAACCCTTCCGACATCTCCAAAACATCCGATGTGACATCTAAAAATTTTCATTTCGCGAACTAAACACAGTCTTACTTCCCACATCCTTCTCTTTGTCCACGCTCTGCGCCATCCTTCTCCACGTCAGGCCATCATCCCCGGCATCGCGGGGCGTTGTCTTCATGTCGGCGTTGTCTCCACCAGCATTCAGCCTGTTCGTTTGGTCGTAAATGATCGTAAATTTCCAACCAGAACAGTATTTTTCTCTCATATCAAACCAGTCAGCAGTAATAATCCACTATCCCCGGCCGAACAGGCTGATTGTCTGCAAGAACGAGTAGCATGTTCTCGGTCGGGGCGCAGGCCATAACCTTTTCTTAATTTGAGGTGTTTGAGATTTGCCTATTGTAGAAATCAGATATAGGGGTTGCTTTCATCGCCTCTTAGCAAGGATGAATCGGTAGTGTTACGTCCACGTACTATTGATATCAGTATTAAAAAGTAAAAATATACACAATGCAACTAATGGAATGTAGTAAAAGGATGTTTCTTTCTTACCTGCATTAGTATTGTTAGTCTTATCTCCTAATGATGCACAAGAATTATTATTTTACATTTGATTAACCTGTAATATAGCCGGTAGACTATAGTAGTTTTATTAATTATCGGGGAGACAAGAGAATTTGAAAAAGATTCATTATCAAAGATGAACATATTAGTTGATGATATCAAGTATGAAAGCATCTAGGCCCCTAGTTGGATTTCGGTGATTAATGACAATATAAGATTACTATGACTAACGTGTGTTTTGCAGAGGCAATTAAGTTAGGTCATGGTAATGGAGATTGATTGGGCAATCGAGGTGGTCATACCCCTATGATGGAAATCGTTTCGGTTTTCAAAGGATTAACGACAAGGTTAAGGATGACTAATTCTAAGTGTCGATTGGAGTTGGAGAGACACTTAGAGTAGTTTAGGACTTTGTTTTTCCTTTGGCCGTACTATTAAGGGGGGTATGGACGGGTAGCTTGACCTAAGTGAGTCTAGAGAGTTAGGTGTGGTGCACACTTGTTGAAACTAGCACTAGGTAGCTCCTCAATATGCCTAAGATCCTTTGGAGCAAACTTCATTCACATATGATCGAGAGTTAGAAGTGAATGGAGGGTCAAATGCTGACTGGACGCTGGCTCCGGTGCGACCGGACGCTGGCTGTAGGGTCCGGTCAGTTCATTTGATCAAGCAGATTGCGTTCGGTGCGACCGGACGTTGGAGTGGTCAAGTGACCGGACGCTGAGAGGCAGCATCTAGTCGACTCTAGTAAGGTTTCAGAGAAGGAATTATGCGACCGGACGCGTCCGGTCAGTACTGATCGGACCCTAGGGGTTCAGCGTCCGGTCGAGTACAGTAAGCATCTAGTGCGGGTTTAATGCGACCGGACGCGTCCGATCAGTGGTGATCGGACCCTAACAACGTCCGGTCAACACTTAAACACTGGTTTGTGGGTTGAACTGACCGGAGCGTCCGGTCAACATGATCGAAGCGTCCGGTCACCCTGCAGAAGCTCATAACGGTTCGTTTTTCAGGCTGCCTTATAAATAGAAGCTCCACTCATGTGTGGAGTTAATTTTGCTCATTCCAACAGCTGAGAAACACGTTTGTGAGTGCCAAGAAGAGCAAGATCCTAGTGAGGTGATTGAGATTTCAGAATCCAAGAGAGTAGCCTCATTAGTGAATCAAGAGTAGCAAAGTTTGCATCCACCGTTCTCATTAGGCTTCGCGTGGTCAAGTGAGAGTTCGTGCTTGTTACTCTTGGTGATCGCCATCACCTAGACGACTTGGTGGTGATTGGGAGCTTGGTGATCACCCGGCGGAGCTTGTGGGTGATCCAACTCAAGTTGTGAGCGGTTTTGGGTGATTCGCCGCGACGGAGTGTCGAAGAATCAACCCATAGAGAGCACTTGATCCTTGCGTGGATTAAGGGGGAGCTACACCCTTGCGCGGGTGCTCCAACAAGGACTAGTGGGGAGTGACGACTCTCCAATACCTTGGTAAAACATCGCTGCGTTCCTCTCTCTCCATTTACTTTGAATATTTACTTTGAGCATTTACTTTAAGCAATTCAATACGTGTCTTTACATTCATAGAATTGCCATGCTAGAGTAAGTTTGGAACATAGGTTGTAAGTCCGTTGTGTGTTAGTTTAATAGAAACACTTTTCTAGGCACAAGGGGTTAATTGGGCTAACCTTAGGATTTAATTATTGCAAGAAAATTTAGAATTAGCCCAATCCACTCCCCCTCTTGGGCATCTTGATCCTTTCAAAGTATAGTACAGAATAGAAAATTTAAAACTATCATAAAACACCACAAAGGAAATAGAAGTATGGCTAATACAAGGCATCAATTCTGAAAGCTCATTGTAAATACCTAAACCTGGCGTCCAGCCCTGCATGATGTGGAACTCTGAACGACGACCTAGGCACCTAGCTAGCCGATAATTGGTTCGGATTATACGTTTATGTGATTTTCGTCATGGCCGTTTAGGCTCCATTCGCTTAAACTTATCAGCAGTAGTGTTTCAACGAAATAATAGTATTTTTTCTCATAATAAATCAGTATCAGGCTCTGTTTGGTTCTCTAGTCCATGGACTAAAAGTTTTAGTCCATGAATTAAAAGTGGACTAAAGTGGTGTTTGGTTCCTTGAACTAAAATGGACTAAAGTGGAGAGAGAAGACAATAAATGAGAGGCATGGGTGTCCCCAACACCTTTTAGTCCATTTTAGTTCAGTTTTGTGGACTAAAGGACTAAAGGAATTTAGTCCACTTTTAGTCCATGTGTTTGGTTGTTTAGTCCAACTAAAGTATAGATTTTAATCTAAAATGCTTTAGTCCATGAGAACCAAACACCCCCTCAGCATTAGCCATTTTTTTAGCCAGCCGAACAGGGCCTCCGCCGCGTGAAGACGCTAGGCATTGCCAGGACAGGTCCGAGCTGGTTGCGGTGTCGTCTTGCAGCGCTGGATCAGATCGGATTATGTTTGTGTCGAGCTAGACACGGGTGGGCTGCCTACCGCCATCTCTTTTGTTCGCTTGAAATTATCAGCCTAGTATATTAGATATGATATAGTATTTTTCTCTCATAATAAATCAGCTAACAATATTTTTCAATCTGGCTTTTCAACAAAGTGAACAAGGTCGATCGCCTCCCGCCGCTTCTTCGTGGCGACAGCCGGTGTCGGTGCAGAAAGTGACCAACAAGTAAAAATTTGTAGTTTAGCCGTACGTTGTGATCGGAGGTGGCCTAACACTCAATGACATAGGGTTTATACTAGTTCAGGTAACATGCCCTACGTCTAGTATGAGTCGGTCAGTGACTTTATTTCTGAGCTCAGGTGCTCGAAGTTTACAGTGGGGTTACAAATGAGAAGGAAAAAGATAGGGGTATAAGAGGTCCGGTTGGACTCTAATCGGAAGAGCTGAGAGCGATAGGAGCTCCGCTATGAGCTAAGTGTTTAAACATGTGCTTGAGGTTCGAACCTGGCGATTCTATGGTTGTGAACTAGTGAACTTGATCGATCTAATCAATCTAGAATCACTTGAATGTTGGGAGAGAGCGTATCCCCTTTTATAGATGAAGGGGATGGCCTTACAAATGAGAGGGAGAGAGTTCGTATGCTTCTAAGCCTTGTTGCCCACATCGGTGGGTACAGGATGATGGTTGGCACCCACAACACTGTTGGATGTCGGATGCACGCGGGAGGTTGCGTCATTTTGTTTGGGTATGGCAGATGTCGGTACCTGTTATACTATTGATGCCTAGACGCATGTGAGGAGTTTTACCATGTTCACTCGGTACGGTGAATGTCGACGCCCACAACACTGTCAATGCCTAGAGGCGTGTGGGGGAGCCTTACCGTATGGGAGTTAACGGCGCCCACAACACTGTAGGGAAAATATCGGCGCCAATAATACTGTTTGTGTCAGGGAGGTTGCAGAGTACTATTTTCTGTAGGAGTACAGGGTATGGTCCCTGGTATCATGGTTTGACCTTGTGCGCCTTGCTTTACTTTCTCTGTTCGTTCCCTGGTCCTTTTCCGAGCGGGCGTCCCTGGTCGGTTGGTCCCAGTCGGCTCTGATTGTGCCAGTTGGAGAAGAGCAGTGGGCAGGGTTTTTGCGTACCCCGGTCGGAGACGTGGAGTCAGAGTCGGAAGTAGTGCTTTGGCTAGGCCTTCTAGTCGGAGAGGCCGTCTAGAGGTGGGCTGGAGACCAAAGTGAGCCCTCTGGTCGGAGAGGTGGGCCGAAGTCAAAAAAATGGGCGTCGCTCCTCCTCGGCTAGACCTTCCGATCGGTGATTGGATCATCCTTCTGGCCTGTTGTTCAGATACTTGGGCCAGCCCATGAGTTGCGCATTGTCTGCTTGGGCCAAGCCTTTGTTGGGAAGCCAGTCCGCGAGGGACCCCAGGTTTATGAACCCGACAGGAGCCCCCGAGCCCTCAAGCGATTTGGGCAGAATCGTCTAGGGGATTTTTTGTCTTGATGGTGGGTGCACCCAAGCGCACCCGCAGGTGTAGCCCCCGAGTCCTCAGGTGATTCTTCGTGTTGCCAGCGGGGGAGGTATTCGTTTCGTTAGCGGGTGTGCGCGAGTGCACCCGCGGGTGTAGCCCCCGAGCCCCAGGCAATTCAAGCAGAATCGTCTGGGGGTATTTGTCAGCGAGCGTGTGTGCGTGTTTTCAGTCGAGACGGAGTTGTCAACCTAGGCATCATTTGCGCAGCCGAGGCAGTTAGTTTTTAGGGATCGGATGAGATAGAGCTCGTGGATCCTGGCATCGATGCGCGCCATGGGATCGGGCGAGGTAGTTAGTCTTTAGGGTTCAGACAAGATGGAACTCGTGGGTCCTAGCGTCGGTGCGCGCCGTGGGATCGGGCGAGTCGGAGTCGTGGATCCTGGCCTCGGTGCATCCCGCGTAGTCGATGTAGTTAGTTAGTTGGTTTTAGGGATCGGGCGAGCCAGAGCTCATGGATCCTGATGGGGCGAGTTCGGGGTCACAGACCTAGGCGTTTGGTGTGTAGTCGAAGCATAGCTGGATGGGGCAAGTTCGGGGTCATAGACCCTAGGCGTTTGGTGTGCAGTCAAAATGAAGCGTAGCCGGATAGGGCGAGTTTGGGGTCATAAACCTAGGTTTTTTGGATGTCTTGAGCCCTCGAGCCCCGTTGGGCTTTGGCAGGGGTCAGTTTGAGTTTGTTTGTGTTACCCCATCCTCAGTTTCTCACAACTAGAGGGGTTGAGTTTTGTCCCTTGTCTCGATCGCTCGGGCTCAAGTGACGCGCTTGGTGAGTTCATTAACGGGTATGATCGAGTGGAATCCGAGTCCGTCATTCATGACGGGGTCAGCATAACCCTCTTGTGACATTCCACTGCTCCTTTACCTACAACCTGGTAGATGCCTAGGTTGTTCCGGAGACCGACCTGGGTGGCCTGACGGCCTCCCCTTGATGGAGATTCTATGGACTTGACAAGAGGTTTAGGATCGAATAAGAAGGTTGAGATGACCCTGTCTGCTTTGGGGCAGATAGGGCGAGGGCCGCATAGAGCTCATCTGCATTTTCTCCCCTAGCTCTGTTTAACGTGGGGCGGCCTTGAGCCCTTCGTGGGTCGGTCTTCGAACCCCGGTCGGTCATTGCTCATGTCGAATGAGGTAACTGTCGTTTCGTGACGCAACACGATGCGTTGTGATAAATTTCGCTACATGTGCGATGCTAAGTTCCCGAGCCCCTGGGCGGTTCTGGGCCCGAATCGTCCGAAGGGCATAGGCGCATTTAATGAATGCGTATATGGATGTATGAAATGGTTTATAAAGAAATAGCGGGGGTCGATAGTGTTACCATGATGACTCGAGTGATGGGGTTTGAAGAGCCCCATTCAGAAATGTCTGACCGGGACCCATGCTCGTTGTTCGTGATGGAGTCGGCATGGCCTACATGGGGCATCCCTTTGCTCCTTACCTGTCCCTCGATGTGTTTTCCTAAGCCGTTCGATCGATTTTTAGGAAGCCCGATGGTCTCTTTTGGTGGAGATCCCATTTTTGGGTTTTTTCCAAGTCCCATCTGGGGAAGCAGAGGGCCGCCTATGTGTGGTGGCGCTTTGGTTCTTTTGCCCATCGTGTGGTAGTGGTTTGCATGCAGTAGTGATGGGCCATGCCTAGGCCACGTCTCGTCTGATCAGGGGTTGTTCCGTCGGGCAGAGCACGTCTCATCAGTCAGGGTGCGTCCCATCTGCATTAAATGGGAAAGAGAGAGAGAGAGAGAGAGAGAGAGAGTTTCGCTCCGCCATTTCGTCTTTCCTGATTGGCACGCCTCCCCTAGCTGTTGCACCCTTTTTCTTAAGTAGGAGAAGGGAGAAGGTTTTTCACCCTGTTCTTTCGCCTATTCCTCATCTACCATCTCCTTTCCTTTTCCTTCTTGCCAAGAGTGTTTTTGAGAGACGCGGTGGTTTCTAGGAAAGAAAAGGGAGAGAGCGAGGGAGAAGAGAGAGACTCACAAATCCTTTCACGATCTCGGAGCGAAATGTCAGATTGGAGGTCATCCACTATGAGGGAGTCGGTGTTGAAGGCCTTCACTACGAAGGGGTTTCTACCGTAGAAGGAGGTGGCGCACTGGGGGGCTCCCAGGAGGGAGGAGTTTCCACAATCTCAGCCCGGCGAGGTCGTTTCCTTTCTCGCCTTCCATGAGTGCGGGTTAGGATACCCCGCGCACTGGTTCTTATGCGGACTCCTCAATGAGTGGGGTCTGGAGCTGCAGCACCTCAATCCGATAGGGGTGCTGTACATCGCCGGCTTTGTCACCGTCTGTGAGGCCTTCCTCGGGATGGAGCCACACATGGATTTCTTTCGGCGGTTGTTCTCTAGGTGAGCTTTGCTGGTGGGGAATCTGCCTGAGGTCGCGCCGGTGGGGGGTTTTGCCCTATAGAGGAAACCGAGAGCGAGAGGCTCGTATCCCATGTACATCCCCTATGACTCCAACCAGGGGTGGCATGGGGACTGGTTTTACATCAAGAATTCGGTGGAGGCGTTGTTCTCGGTGTTCACCGGTAGGAGGCTGGAGAAGTAGGATAGTTGGTCTTGAGGCTGTTCCTGTTGGGAGAAGAAGGTGGAGATCATCTAGGAGGAGCTCTGGAAGCTCATGCGGCGTGGCCTTGATGGGGTGCAGGTGTTCCACACTCTTTACCACCACTGGATTGCTCCATTGGCAGAGAGGTCACGACCGATGTGGAGGTACGATGACCTGTCGGACCCTGATCGTGCGTCACCGGAGGAGCTATCGGATGATGAGGTTTGGAGTCACCTTGACCGGGTGCTGCAGCTGAAGCCTAAAGAGAAGGTCGAGGGAAAGCCCATACCTCTCAATGCCTTGGTGGTGTCAAAACAGGTATGCTACTCTTTCTTTACTTCGTGTTCTTTTCACCTTTGCTTTCCTACTTTTTTGATCTTGAGGCGCCTGTTGCGTAGGGGCTTGATGCTTACAGGTCCCGGCCATACCTTCCAAAGGGGCCAGAGAGCGCGGCACGGTAGGCCGTCTAGAAGGAGGCGGCGGATGCCAGGAAGAAGAAAGCCGAGGTGGCTCACCAGAGGTATAAGAAGGAGAAGGAGATTGCCCAACACGTGAAGGCCGGGGAAAATAAGAGTGACGTCGAGTCCAAGCTCGAGTCAGGGGATCCTACAGATGTGGATGACATGGTTTTCTCCAAGGAGGAGGAAAGTTGGGAGGTCATTGTGACCTCGACGGAGCATTGTGACCCTACGGCGATGTCCACTGGTGATGAGTAGGAGGTAGAGAGGCGTGCGGTGGTTCCCATGGCGAGGAAGCATGCAGCGAGCGTGGACGCCGTCGGTGAACGGGAGGCGAAGTGGACGCGGTCACCATGCCCTTTGGTGGCGTCGCCGATCTTGTCCCCGCCTACCGCGGATGCGACAGAGCGAGCCGGGTGGTCCGAGGAGCGGGCTGGTACCCGTGCATCACCAGGACTGGTGCCAGTGCATGACTCGCAGCTGAAGGATGACCTGTCTGTTGCTCTGATCGGGGCGTCCCAAGCCAAGGGTCGTGGTGACTCGTAGGCCAGGCTAGAGCCGGTTGGGACGACTCCGCCCTCGGCTAAAGTGAGGGGGCACGGGTCACAGCCTAGGAGCGGTCCTTGCCCTATAGGCCTATCGATGTTAGATCTTGTCTTTAGAGTCATGCCGCTTACCTCTCGGTATGTTTTTCTTTGTTTGTGTTTCGATCTTTTGTTGTTGAGTCTTTTTGGAGTATGACTCACCTACAATTTTTTGTCAATGGCCGAGCAATGACGGGGTTGAGCATCGCCCCAACTATCATGCGGGAGGTTTGGAGGGCCACCCTACAGCGCGTTGCGGTGAGCGATGGGGGAATAGGGTGGTAGTGGCGAACCCTTCCCTTCCGGGGGTGGTGCCCCCTGGGTCGGTTGCTAGTATGGTGGTAGTGGCGGTGGCAGCATTGGCGGTGATCCCGGTGCTGATGGGGGAGGTCGTGTTGGAGGTAACTCTTGTGGCCCCTCCTCCACCAGCAGAGACAGAAGAGGAGGGGGAGACCAAGCTCCCTGCTTTGCCGGGTGGAGGGCTGCATGGCTCACCCTCGCAGTTGAAGCTGAAGGCACCGGGCGGAGACGTGGACGGGATAGAGTCAGAACGCCTAGCGGTGGCCTGCACAACCGAGGTGGTGGAGATCTTGTTCGACGACAAGGCAGATGACATGGTGGAGCTGCCAGTGTCATCGTAGGAGCTGGCGGTGGTTTAGTCAGAGGCTAGGCCCTTCGGTGGGCTATCGGATGGTGACTTGGAGTGGCCCTACCCCGAGGACCTAGCAAAGGTGTGGTTTGTCCTTCAGAATTCTCAGGAGTGTTAGCTCTGGGACATCCTTAGGGGGAAAGGACTTGCCATGGTGTCTGAACTCACCAACCTATCCTTGAAGCTCGAGGATGCCTAGAAGCGGGTTAAGTCCGCCTAGTAGTTAGTCTAGGTCGACCTGTAGCTCACCACGGAGGTGAGTTTCCCATATTTGTCCGTGACCTCTGAATATCTTGTTGGATGCCTCAGCATGCTTTATTTTCGTAGGGTTTGAAGGAGATGTCATCCCGCAAGTCCTGCTTCCTCCGAATGGAGCATGCCTGGGTGGCTAAGCTTGAGCATCAGCTAGAGTCCACCCACCGTGAGTCCTAGGACCAAGCGGTCGAGGTGACCGTGGTGCGGGCAGAGGAGCAGCGTGCAGCGGAGCGAGCGACCGCCGCCAAGCAGGAGCTTGTGGCGGCGAAGGCCCGCCAGGTGGAGACCGAGGCGGGGTTGTGGAAATCCCTAGCGTACACCAAGACTACGCTCCAAAAATCCTTGGAGACCCTTGAGTCAGAGCAGAGTGCCTTGGTGTCGGAGCGGAGTGCCCTGGAGTCGGCACGAAAGGCCCTAGAGTCAAAGCAGAAGGCTCGATTGGGGGCAGACCAGGAAGTGCTCGTGCTTTGGGGCTAGGTGATGGGGACAAAGGAGGCGAGCACCTGGCTAAGCGAGCAAGTGGCCCTACAGGTGGTGGAATTCTCCACCCTTGAGAACTTCCACCTCGGTACATACCTTTTTTGTTTTTTTGTCATGTTGGTTTCTTCCCTCAGCCTGTTTTTCAGCTTGTTGCCCTTCTCCCAGAGCTGGGCGAAAAGGTGAAGTTGTTGGAGCGGGACCTAGAGACGGTCAAGGCGACTTTTGGCCAAAATGCAGAGGAGCTGGCCAAGTCCCATGAAGAGCGACATGCTCTTGAGAGGGAACTTGACCAGATCCGCAATGTTGCCCAGCTTTTCATCTCAGAGGTCTTCGGGTCGGCGCCAAGTACTAGCGCGCGCGCCGTTCAGCTAGCGGAGGTCCCGGATGCGGTCCGAAACCTTATCACAAGTGGGCTGTTTTACGGAGCGTTCGGGGTGTTGACCTCGGTGGCTACATACCACCCAAACCTGGACTTCGCCACTATCTACAGCGGGTATGCTGACGTCTTGAGCATGGAGGACATCCAAACGCTCGAGAAGAGCTTGCTGCCGCACACAAGGTTGGTGGCAGAGCAAGTCTCTGTGTAGTGGGTGATGGACATCCATCGTGAAGACATGGCCAGAAGCGTGCGTCGAGGGGGACGTTGCCCAACTTGCGGATGGCACAAAGCCTGGGTCGGAGGTGGATATCACCCTAGCTCTGACCGAGCTAGATGTTGTCCCACCGGGGAGTGAGCAACTTCTGCCCTCGCCGGTCGTACTGACAGTAGATGCCGCCGAGCCGCCCCAATAGTTTGTAAAGTATAAGAAGTTTAGTAGATGTAAAAAGATTAAGTTCATGGGGGAGCCCCCGTGTAAATGTTCTTGTGTACTTAATGACTATAGTCGGTTTTGTTTTTTGTGACGGAGTCACTCCATTCGGGGAAGCTTGTCCCTTTCGTTCCTTAGTTTTCCCTTAGCATAATTTTGTTTTTTTATTCTTTCTTTCACGTACTTACCTGTTCGTCCCATAGGCTGCAACCTTGGGAGCTTGGGGCGTGGCCTGCGAGGCTCAGCTGCTCGTAACCGTAGGAAAAGGTGAGGTGCGATCAATCAGAATGTTTTAAAGCAAAGCTATGTAAGGCAAATTAAAGGAACGAACTACCCTTTTGTTTGGGTAAGGAGTTTCACCATATGATAGTAAACAAAAAAGAGAGGTAGTAGTGTACCCTCGTGGAGCCCCCGAGCGACCTAGGGCAAAAAGTGTTCAAGTCGGGGTGCTCTTATAGGAGCAAACGCTAAGTAAACAATGGTAAGACTGAAACTATGGGGAAGGAAAAAAAATGACATAGTTGTTCCAACAATTTGGTGAGAATGTCGTCGTTGTCGTCCTTCAGTTGGTAGACGTCCGGTCGGATCACTTCAACCTTCAGTCGTCCAGATCCTTGCCCGCTACACCCTCTTTCTTGGGCACTGCTTCTTCACCTTTTTTTGCCTTTGGCCCACCGGCCTGTCATAGAAGGCGCTTGAGGAGCTCGCAGTCCTTGTAGAGGTGTTTGACAGGGTAGGCGTGGTTGGTGCACGGGCTCTCCATGAGTTCGTAGAAGTGGCCCGGAAGGTCCTGCTAGGGGTACTTGTCCGTGTGATCAGCCATGGCGACCGACGCGGAGTTGGCCAGTCGATGGTGATCTTTTCTATTCTTTTTCCCCTTCTGTGTGGAGGGGCCCTCGTCGTGATCCTGGCGTTTGGCCTTGCCATTGCCTCGGCCTCCATTGGAGCACGGTGGGAGCGTCGCTCACTGGAGGCATTGGACAAAGGTCTGTGGTCCCGGGTCATCCGGGCTAGGACTCCGGTCGCTGCCGTGTGCATCTTGGTTTGGCCTGAGCCACTCATGTATAGGCAATCGGTGTGAGGTGGTTGTCAAGTCAAGATGAGGCGCAGGTACGGCCTCTGGTTCCGCGCTTAGCGGTTGTGGCGGTGAGCGGGTGGAGCGACTCATCTGCTGCGTCCCCATTCCCCTAGTGGGGAGAGAGGCGATGAGTCGGTGTCACGATACAGAGCTCTCCGCCTGTTGAATGGCGGCAGTCTCCACTAGTGCCCGGAGGTTCTGGTGGATCGTCTGTTCCTGAGGGTCATTCAGTTCGGGAAGGCCGCGCAGAAGCATTGCCGTAGCGGCGATGTTCTGATTGACCTGGGCAAACTGTGGGGGATCGTTTTCCCTATCCATGGTGTTGCGCTGGACCCGACGGGCGTGACCACAGGCGCCGCTCGCTGGTCTATGCGCATGGGGCGCAGTGTGGTGCGTCGAGCGCGTAGGCGCAGTCAGTGGCTGGTGCAGCCATTATTATCGTATTTCCTCGCCGTGCTCCCGTGAGAGCGCGGGGGTCTCTACATGAGGGTCCGAAGGGGTGTGAGTCTGTAAGGACTCCGTTACCACCAATGGCCGTCCTAGAGCGTCCGCCATAGCGTACTCCTAGGACGGACGATGACTGGGCGCCATGTCACCAATGCTGGAGCCGTCACTCTCAACATCATCATCCATGAGGTCGAGGAAACAGGTAGGAGCATAGCTCGCCATCCCCATGAATTCGGACGTGAGACGGGGCGACGTCGGCATCCTTCGGAGCCCCTGGGCGTACGCATCTGTGGGAGACACGAGGCCATAGGGGAACCGGTCGTACGGTGGTCGCGATGGGGACAACGGGGTCCTTCCGAGTAATCGGCGAAAGATAGAGAATAGCAAGTAAATAACAGCATGTGTATTACTCACAGCTGGGTTTGAGCAGAGAGTTTGCTCGGAATGAAGCGTAGATGCCTCGTTGTGGAAGTCATCGTGCGTCCCGAAGCCGATGGAGGGCACCCCTTCGACGGGCGTCGGAACGAGTGCCTCCTCGCGGAGGTGTAGTACGCCGAGCCAATCAGCGACGAAGTCTAGGCTTCCAAAGAGGAAAGCCTGGGACGGCTTGGAGACTGGTGGAACCCATATCCCAACCGATGGGAGTGCGGGAAACTCCAGTGAGCCGAAACGAGTCGTATCGTCTGAGTCCGCCATGGCGAAGGTGGTAGAAAAGTGGGCCATCTGATGACCAAAAAGTGTTGAACGTACAACGTCTTCCCCACAGACAGCGACAACTATCGGTGCAGAAAGTAACCAATAAGTAAATATTTGTAGTTTTGCCGTACGTTGTGATCGAAGGTGGCCTAGCACTCAATGACACAGGGTTTATACTAGTTCAGGCATCGTGCCCTATGTCCAGTTTGAGTCGGTCGGTGACTTTATTCCTAAGCCTTGGTGCTCGAAGTTTGCAGTGGGGTTACAAATGAGAAGGAGAAAGATGGGGGTACAAGAGGTCTGGTCGGAAGGGCTGAGAGCGATAGGAGCTCCGCTATGAGCTAAGTGTTCAAACGTGTGCTTGAGGTTCGAACCTGGCGGTTCTATGGTTTTGAACTAGTGAACTTGATCGATCTAATCAATCTGGAATCACTTGAATGTTGGAAGAGAGCGCATCTCATTTTATAGATGAAGGGGATGGCCTTACAAGTGAGAGGGAGATAGTTCGTATGCTTCTAAGCCTTGGTGCCCACACCGGCGGGTACAGGATGATGGTAGGCGCCCCCAACACCGTTGGATGTCGGATGCATGTGGGAGGTTGCGTCATTTTGTTCGGGTATGGCAGATGTTGGTACCTGTTATACAGTTGATGCCCAGAGGCATGTGAGGAGTTTCACCATGTTCACTCGGTGAATGCCAACGCCCACAACACTGTCGATGCTGAAAGGATCAAGATGCCCAAGTGGGGGGGTGAATTGGGCTAATTCTAAATTTTCTTTCAATAATCAAATCCTACGGTTGGCCCAATTAACCCCTTGTGCCTAAAAAAATGTTTCTATTAATCTAACGCACAACAAACTTGCAACCTATGTTCCAAACTTACTCTAGCATGGCAATTCTATGAATGTAAGAACAAGTATTGAATTGATTAAAGTAAATGCTCAAGGTAAATAGAGAGAGAGAGGAACGCGGCGATGTTTTGCCGAGGTATCGGAGAGTCGCCACTCCCTACTAGTCCTCGTTGGAGCACCTGCGCAAGGGTGTAGCTCCCCCTTGATCCACGCAAGGATCAAGTGCTCTCTACGGGTTGATTCTTCGACACTCCGTCGCGGCGAATCACCCAAAGCCGCTCACAACTTGAGTTGGGTCACCCACAAGCTCCACCGGGTGATCACCAAGCTCCCAATCACCACCAAGCCATCTAGGTCACCACTATGAGCTTCTGCGGGGTGACCGGACGCTCCGGTCAGTTCAACCCGTGAACCAGTGAAAATGTGTTGACCGGACGTTGGCAGGGTCCGGTCACCACTGACCAGACGCATCTGGTCACATTAAACCCTTACTGGAACCTTACTGTACTCGACCGGATGCTGAACCCCTAGGGTCCGATCAGTACTGACCGGACGCGTCCGGTCACAGATTCCCTTCTCTAGAACCTTACTGGAGTCAACCGGACGCTGCCTCTCAGCATTCGGTCACTTGACCTCTCCAGCGTTCGGTCACACCGAACGCAATCTGCTTGATCAAATGAACTGACCGGACCCTGCGGCCAACGTCCGGTTGCACCGGGGCTAGCGTCTGGTCAGCATTTGACCCTCCATTCACTTCCAACTCTCGATCATATGTGAATGAAGTTTGCTCCAAAGGATCTTAGGCATTCATAGGAGCTACCTAGAGCTAGTTTTAACAAGTGTGCACCACACCTAACTCACTAGACTCACCTAGGTCAAGCTACCCATCCATACCCCCCTTAATAGTACGGCCAAAGGAAAAACAAAGTCCTAAACTACTCTAAGTGTCACTCCAACTTCAATCGACACTTAGAACTAGTCATCCTTAACCTTATCGTCCATCCTTTGAAAACCGAAACGATTTCCATCGTAGGGGCATGACAACCTTGATTGCCTAATTGATCTCCATTACCATGACCTAACTTACTTGTCTCTACAAAACACACGTTAGTCATAGCAATCTTGTATTATCATTAATCACCGAAACCCAACTAGGGGCCTAGATGCTTTCAATCTCCCCTTTTTGGTGATTGATGACAATACCACCTCGAGTATGTGAAAGAGTGAGGTTTTTGACGGGCTTGGTTCATATAAGCTTTTGTCGATAAGAACAAAAGTGTTAGTCAAGCTTATATGACCCAAGCCAACACAATGTACTCAAAGGATATGAATTAAGCAAGAGTACAAGTACCAAAGCTCATTTGCATTGGAGTATAAAAGCGGAAGCAAAGGCAAATGAGCATAACACAAGTGATATGACATATAAATAATGCAAAGTAGAGAGCACACATGTCATTTATCACAATCATGTAGATATCACTATCACATAGATATAATAATATGCATGAAAGTAGCACGCGAATGCATAAAGTAATAGTGTATCACACAGATAGAACTCCAAATGTATATAATAAGCTAATACTAGATAACTAGCTCCCCCTAAATGTTGCTCCCCCTGAGTCTACATACTCAAACCCTCTCCCCCTTTGGCGCCAAACACCAAAACCTAAGGGTCGGTCGGCGGGGCTGCAGCAGACGAGCTGGGCGCTGAGGTGTGAGGAGCAAGCTAAAACAGGGCACCATCATCATCTGACCCTAAGCTCTGAACTGACTAACCCTCTGTGGCTGGAAGCGTCTCTGAAGCGGTCTATGTCTGAGCTGGGGCAGGTGCTGCCTATGATATTGCTGGGACGTCTGTCGTAGGATCTGGAGAGGTGATAGACGAGGGGAGCCTCTGAGTAGTCACTGTGACTAGGGCTGCTGTAGAAGGACCGGCGGTATGCATATAAGGTGGTGTAGTCATGCCGGTCAACTCGCTGAAAAATGCTCCAAGACTCCTAGAGACTGACGTGTCAGGCACAAATAGCGAGGGTGACTACTCTGGTGAGAAGCCCGTGTGATATGGAGTGAACTACGGGGCTACCACTAGTGAGGACAACCATTTGGACACCTGAACTGTAGGTGAAGCAAACTGAGCTAGAGGCTGTCCCTGACTTTGAAGCCCACTGGGCTGTACAGCTGGAGTCATCGAAGTGGTGGTAGGCTGAGCAAGCTGGGGCAAAGGCTGTGGCAGTGGGGCCCCAAGCACTGTTACTACATGCTGCATAAATCCCATGAGCTGCTGCTGCATGAGTAACTGCTGCTGACGCATCTGCTGCTGCTGCTACTGTTGTTGGAGGAGCTGCTGCTGCCACTAGAACTCGTCCTGACGAGCTTGAAACTGTGCGAAGTTGGCAGCGGTCTCCTGTGCCTGTCGTGCCTAATCCTACTGCATCCGCTCAAGAATAGCAATCAAGGCGGGGTCCGTCTACGGTGCAGGTGGAGCTAAGCTAGAACTGTTAGCCTCTACATCGTGTCTGCATGGAGGCATCTGAGGAATCGGCTGATAGTCATCATTCGAACTGTCACTGGACTCGGTCATCTCCTGCTGTGCCTCAAGCTGCTGCTCCTCAGTAGCGGCTATGCCTCTGATGATCTCGTCCTGCTGAGCTGCTGACTCTAGAACATCTAGACAACGACTGGGCCGAGCGGGTGCCTGTGGTGTGCTGTGCCTGATCCTTTATGCCATGTTATATGCTAGAAACTATGTGGTGGCACCTCTGTACTCTGCAACCATCTCAGGGGTCCGAACCTACACAGACTGGAGTATCAGGAAGGTAATCCAATGTGCATACAGAAGCTGCCTACGACCCTTGAAGCCCTCAGCAATAGTATCCTCCATCTCTGATAGAAGGAGGTCCCAAATGTCGAACACCGTCTACTGCATCAGGGCATTAAGGAGCCAGAGCTGTAGGCGAGTCAGACCCTCTCTGTATCCCAACCTGAGAAGTAGTGTCCTCCTGATAATGGCCTCTAGCACACGAGCTGTAGGAGTCAGGTCACTGGGGTTCCTCCTCGACCCCTCACCAAAGGACTCCTTGAAGCAATGTCGCACAAGATCAGTAGGGGGCACTAAACCTCCATGAGGACGCCTGGGAGGCTCCTGCTGTCCATAACATACCTCATGCAATTTGACAAGCTGATCCTGTAACCTCAGTATCTCTCGGGCCCTGAAACTCATCACCCTGTAATCTATGTCGTTGAATGCAAAGTGAATGAAGTTATGATGTGGGTCAACATAGAGCGATGCGTAGAACTGCTGAACCCAAGATGGTACATATACTCCTGTCCAGCCAATCAGATCTATGAGCCTCGGCAAATATGACAAGTAGGGGCGGATATGCTCTCTAGCTGCTGCCACAATAGACTATACTGCAGACTCGCTGAGATCTAAACACTGCCCCACTATTGAGATAAGCATTATAGAAATCCTCCTAGAGCGGTGTATAGAAACCCTCTGCTGCTCTCTCATCCCTCCTCGGAGGGAACCACACGTCAAACTCAACAAACCTCAGCTGGCGAACCTGTCTGGCTGTGGCGGCCCTCAAGTCAAGGTGTACCACTAGAGGCGGACCCTGTGGTCTAGGCAGTGGGCGTGAACCCCTACGCTATGTAGCTGGCCTCGGTGGAATTGTAGCACTAGTACGACCAGAACGGTGTAGCTGGGGTGCCGGCTCGGTCTCCTCGGCCTGCTGGCCCTCCTAAGTCTCCTGAGCTGGCTGAGGCTCTACTGGTGGGGGCTGCTACTGTGGCTCCTGCTGGGACTCCACCTGACGCTGAGGCTCCTCAATAGCCAGACAATGTCCTGCCATCATGATAGCCCCAGGTGGACTACCATGAAGTCGCTCAATCTCCCTAAGTCTGCCCTACGTGTCTGGTGCTAGATGATCTGCTATGACAACTCCACTACGGGCACCTCCTCTTTCGGCACGCTCTGCGGCCTTAGCGATTACTGCTGCTCTCGCTGTCTCCACGTTGGGGTACTTGCGCTTCTTGGATGTCACCTGCTTCATTGCCTTGGCTTTTGATCCTACAGGCTGGCAAGGCAGGGGCCTTCAATCGTCATCTCCTGGACCACCACCAATATTCTTCGTGCGAGCCATCTGATCTGACAAGAGGATGAACTACCGCTGACGAAGATCAACTGTCAAACTGACACTCCCGAGGCTTGGCCTCGATCCATACTCATGAGCTTGGCTCTGAGTTGACTGCCAACTGCCACAAGAACCTCAACGACACCGACTCGCTGCACGATGGAATAGATGGATATACAAATAAATACAATATATCTAATAGAAGCGAAAACCTAGGAAGTAAGCAATGTAGGTACGAAATTGAGACGATGGGCATGCTACCTGACGATCAGCGAACCAAGAAAAGAAGAGACGTCATGCGGGGAACCTCAGAACCGACTAGGGTTAGGGTAGATCAAACGCCCTGAATGTGATTTAAAATCAGTGTATTGCATTTTGATCTAGGTCACAGGCAAATCAAATTGGGAGCAAAGGTCTGGCCTTACCAACAAATGAGGAGGCAAGAGCTAGGGCTTGGATGGTGTTCGGTGGAGGTGCTTGCTAGCTGGAGGCGCTGGACGCACTTGCTCTGCTCCAGCGGCGCTGACTCGCGAGAGGCTTGATGTGGTGACGTGCGGTGGCTTGAGCGCACGAGAGGTCGACGGTATGCGTGGCTAGCGAGGGCGTGGAGCAGGGGTGGATGGTGGTGGCGCGTGGCTGCAGTGGATGGTGGCGCTGGCACAGGAGGCACGTGGTGAGCTGGCAGCCCGGGCTAGGGCAAGGCGGCGGAAAAACGTGGGCAGGATAGGAGAACACGACCGCTCGGTTAAAAGAGGACCCCCAACGCGTCAGAATAGGAAATGGAAGAAGAGTCCTGATGCCGCGCGAGATCCACTAACCGGACGCTCTGGTGGTAGCGACCGGACGCTACCACCCAGCGTCCGGTCAATTCCAGAGAGGTCCAATTCCTCTGGAATCGCGACCGGACGCGTCCGATGGTCCATGACCGAACGCAGGCAGGGTCCGGTTAGTACAGCTTGTTTCTTCTTCAAACGACCGGACGCTGGATCCCTTCCTGACCGAACACACAAACGCAGCGTCTGGTCACTTCTTCAGTAGCTGTTCACCTCCTGTGAACTGACCAGACGCTGGACAGCAGCGTCCGGTGCAGCGTCCGATGGTCCTTTTCCAGCAAATCTTCAAAGTTCCTTCGCGCTGCCTGTTCCCAATCAAGTCCCAACTTGAATAAAATCTAAATAAACACCAATTAGGACTGATGTGAGTGACCTCTCTCAAACCCTCATATTTTTCAAAATATTTTACCTTAGGCTATAATTATTTTTAAGAAAATAGGCAATAAGAGGGCAAATGGAACAAGACGACAAAACAACATCCATGCATATGTAATACTTTATAAGTAAATCTAGTTGCTTGTCAAGTTTGATCCAAGGTTAAGCTTCTTCACATGCTTTTCGGCAGTTATCTTAACCATGTTAGACAAGCCCTATATGCATTGACAAAAATTAAACGTGTTGTATATTACAATGAATGCAAGGGACAACACAAGCTTAATTTTTAGTGAAGTTGCTAAAGTCAAGTACATTGAGCTCATTCCGCAATCTACAAAATATAGCCTCATCTAGTGGTTTGGTGAAGATATCCGCTAATTGATCTTTGGTTCTTACACCTTCTAGTGATATATCATTTTTAGCAACATGATCTCTTAGAAAGTGATAGCGTATATCTATGTGCTTGGTGCGAGAATGTTGAACCGGATTATTTGCAAGTTTTATCGTACTTTCATTGTCGCACAAAAGAGATACCTTTTCTAGAACTACACCATAGTCTAGCAAAGTTTGTTTCATGTATAAGATTTGTGCACAACAAGCACCCGCGGTAATGTATTCCGCTTCGGCGATGGACAAAGCCACACTATTTTGTTTCTTAGAGGACCAAGACACAAGTGATCTACCAAGCAAATGGCACCATCCGGATGTGCTCTTTCTATCCACTTTGTATCCGGCATAATCCGAATCGGAATAGCCAACTAATTCAAATATAGCTCCTTTGGGATACCAAAGGCCAATGCTTGGTGTGTGCTTAAGATCCCTAAAGATTCTTTTTATGGCAATTAAATGTGTTTTCTTAGGACTAGCTTGAAATCTAGCACACATACACACACTAAACATGATGTCGGGCCTAGATGCGGTTAAATATAACAAGCTACCAATCATAGAACGGTAGAGAGTTTGATCAACCGGGTTACCTCCCTCATCTAGGTCGAGATGTCCATTGGTAGGCATTGGTGTTTTGATTGGCTTATATTCATCCATCTTGAATCTCTTGAGAAGATCTTTTATGTATTTCTCTTGAGAGATGAAGATGCCTTCTTCCATTTGCTTGACTTGAAAACCAAGAAAGAATGTAAGTTCACCAATCATGGACATCTCGAACTCCTTCGACATCAATTCATCAAATTCTTTGCATGAGTCTTCATTTGATGATCCAAAGATGATATCATCAACACATACATGACAAATGAAGATATGCCCATCAAGCTTCTTGGTGAATAGTGTGGTGTCAACCTTCCCAATGGTGAAGCCCATCTCAATGAGGAAGTCCCGAAGGCGCTCATACCAAGCTCTTAGGGCTTGCTTAAGCCCATATAGTGCCTTGGACAACCTATAAACATGATTAGAATATCTAGGGTCTTCAAACCCGGGAGGTTGATCAACATAGACTAGTTCATTAATAAAGCCATTTAAAAATGCACTTTTCATATTCATTTGATATACTTTCATTTCATGATGTGATGCATATGCAAGTAGGATACGGATGGCTTCTAATCTTGCAACCGATGCAAAGGTCTCCCCAAAATCTAAACCTTCAACTTGGGAGAATCCCTTTGTAACTAGTCTTGCCTTGTTCCTCACAACAACATCTTGATCATCTTGCTTGTTGCGGAACACCCACTTCGTTCCAATGACTCTTGCACCTTTTGATCGCTCTTTAAGAGTCCAAACTTCATTGCGAGTGAAGTTGTTCAACTCTTCATGCATGGCATTGATCCAATCTGGATCTTTAAGAGCTTCTTCTACCTTGGTAGGCTCATAGCAAGAGATAAAAGAGTGATGAGCAATAAATAAAGTAAGTTTTTGAGATCGAGTCATTACTCCCTTTGATGGACTCCCTATGATGAGATCTTGTGGATGATCTTGTAGGAGAGGTGTATTTCTTCTATTGACCACTTGGGGAGGAGGTTGTGGAGCATCAACATCTTGTGCTTGTACCATCATTTGCTCATGGGAGATATGAGTATCTTTATTTTCTACTCTTCCATCTTTTTCACCATCTTGTGGCACACTTGATGAAGAAGGTTAGTTAATGACTTGTACATCATCTTCATCATCTTTTGGCTTGATGTCTCCCACCAGAATATTCTTCATAGCCTCCCTTAATGGTTCATCACCTATATCATCAAGATTCTCATGTGCTCCTTGGGAGCCGTTAGATTTATCAAATTCCACATCATATGTTTCTTCAACCAAGCCGGTGGCATGATTAAATACTCTATATGCTTTGGACTTCGATGAGTAGCCAACAAGAAAACCAATATCACAACATCTTTGGAACTTTCCTAGGTATTACCGCTTCTTGTAGATGTAGCATTTACAACCAAACACCCTAAAGAAGGAGACGTCTGGCTTCTTTCCATTGAGCAACTCATAAGGTGTCTTGCCAAGTAACTTTTGAAGGAATAGGCGGTTGGATGCATAGCATGCGGTGTTGATTGCTTCCACCCATAGAGCTTCGGGGGTGTTGTACTCATCTAGCATTGTCCTTGCAAGAGTGATCAAGGTCCGGTTCTTTCTCTCAACTACACAATTTTGTTGAGGAGTATAAGTTGCGGAGACTTCATGCTTGATCCCAACTTTATCACAATAGGCTTCAATGTTTATGTTGTCAAATTCTTATCTTCTTGAGCTTCACTTCAAATTTCAAATTCATTTTGAGCTCTCTTGGCAAACTTCTTGAAGCAAGATGCAACTTCAGATTTGTCATAAAGGAAGAATACCCATGTATACCTTGAATAGTCATCAACAATCACAAGACAATAGAGATTTCCTCCCAAACTCTTGTATGTTGTTGGTCCAAATAAATCCATGTGTAGGAGTTCTAGCACTCTTATGGTTGACATGAAAGCTTTGGTTGGATGAGTATTTGCAACTTGCTTGCCGGCTTGACATGCACTACAAAGCTTGTCCTTCTCAAACTTCACATCCTTCAACCCTCTCACCAAATCATTCTTCATAAGCTTCTTGAGTGAGCTCATCTCAACATGAGCAAGTCTTCTATGCCATGGCCATCCAAGTGTTGTTTTAGTGAATAGGCAAGTCTTCAAATTTGCATCTTCGGAGGTGAAGTCCACTAGATATAAGTTGTATCTAAATCCATTGAATATCACTTGATTGTCATCTACCTTGGATACAACAACCTCCTTCTCGGTGAACAAGCATTGGAAGCCAAGATTACACAATTGTCCAATGGATAGCAAGTTGAAGCTCAATGAAGCAACATAGAGCACATTGGAGATGGAATAATCATTTGATATTGCCACTTTGCCTAATCCTTTAACCTTGCCCTTTGAGTTATCTTCAAATGTTATTTTCTCTTGTCCATCTACTTCTTCATCTAGTGAGGTGAACATACGAGGATCACCGGTCATATGTTGAGTGCAACCACTATCAATAACCCAATGACTTCTACCGGTCTTGTAGTTCACCTACACACAAGAGATTCAAGCTTTAGGAATCCAAACTTGTTGAGGGCCCTTCACCTTCTCAACAAGTGACTTAGCCACCCAAATCTTCTTAGGCCTATTCTTGTTAGGAGAACCTAAGAACATGACTTTTATCTTTCCACTAGAGTCATTTCTAAGCATGTAGTGAGCATTGAAGGCAAAGGGTCTAGCATGCTTGGGCAAGGGTTGTGGCGGTGGAGTTTGACACTCATGAGCAAAGTGGCCTTCTTGTCCATACTCAAAACATCTCTTTGGCTTTGGCTTTGACTTTGATTGTTGTTGTTGAACTTGAGCCTTCTTCTTCTCTATACTTGCCACATATCTAATGCCACTTCTATTTATCTTCATGACGGTGTTCATGAGTAGCTCACTTTGGAGGTGCTTGCCTCTAGCAAACTTACTCAATCCAATCTTAAGATGCTCTTTCTCCAACTTAAGTTTATCATGTTTATCATTAAGCTCTTTCTTAGAAGATTTGAACTCCTTGAGTTTGGATGATATAGCATCATTAGTTTCTCTAAGCTCATCATTAGCCTTTTCTAGTGTATTGCACTTAGCTAAGAGTGAATCATTTTTAGCATCAAGCTTTTTATTTGTAGCTCTACTCTTTCTAATGATCTTAGTGTATTTTCTTAGTATTTTGACAAGATCATCATATGTAGGTGAATCATCATCATCGCTATCGCTATCATCATCATTGGCATGCTCATCATCACTACTATCATCATTCTTAGTTACCTTATGTTCACCCTTGGCCATAAGGCATAGGTGTGTAGAGGATGATGGCGATGGTGGCGGTGAAGATGCAAGATCAATAGCAATGGTGGCCACCTTCTTATTGTCACTATCATCATCGGATGATCCACTTGATGAATAAATGTCCGTGAGCCAATCACCGACAATGTACGCCTTTCCACTCTTCTTCTTCTTGTAGAAGTCCCTCTTTTTGTCATCTCTCTTCTTGTATGGCTTGTTCTTCTTCTTCTCATCTTCATCTTCATTACTTGAGTCATCTTTCTTGCCCTTATTCTTGTTCTTGAACTTGTCTTTCTTGGGCTTTGTGCATTGATGAGCTAGATGGCCAAGTTCGCCATAATTGTAGCAATCCATCTCGGAGATTGGCTTTCTTCTTGAGCTAGTGAAAAACTTCTTCTTCTTGCCGTCAAACTTGATGCCACTCTTGTTTAGCTTCTTTAGCATCTTGGCGGTCTTCTTCACCATGAGAGCAAGACTTTCTTCATCATCTTCATCACTTAAGCTCTCATACTCAAGTCTTGCTTTACCCTTATCTTGGCTAGCTTTGAATGCTAAGTCCTTCTCTTTCTTCTTTGTAGAGGATGAGCCATCCTGTGGTGTGATGTGCATGTACATCTCATGAGCATTGATCTTTCCCAAGATTTATGTCGGTGTAGCGACGAAAAGATCACCTTGATGTAGCATGGTCATAATGTGCCCATATTTGTCAATGGGGAGGACACTCAAGATCTTTCTCACAACGTCGGATGGTGACATTTGAGTAAGTCCAAGCCCATTGACTTCCTCTACAAGAATATTTAAACGAGAATACATCTCATTAGCACTTTCTTTGAGAAGCATTTCAAATGAATTTAGCTTTTTAATCACAAGATGACAGCGTTCCTCACGCTCACTCTTGGTTCTCTCATGGAGCACACAAACGTCCGACCATAGTGTATGGGCGTCTTTGTGGTTCCTTACATGGTTGAACACATCTTTGCAAAGGCCTCTAAAGATGGTGTTATGAGCCTTTGCATTTCATTTTTCAAAATTAACCTCATCGCCTTATAGGTTAGTAGCATCCCTAGGTTTTGGGAAGCCTTGTGAGGCGGCTCTAAGAATACCAACGTCTAGAGCTTCTAAGTACGCCTCTATGCGGATTTTCCAATATGGAAAGTCATCTCCCTCAAAGATAGGAGGAGGTCCATCCCCGTGAGACATCTTGCTCTAAGCGGTTAAGCTTAAAAACGTGAGCATGAGGCTCCGATACCAATTGAAAGGATCAAGATACTCAAGAGGGAGGGGGTGAATTGGGCTAATTCTAAATTTTCTTTCAATAATCAAATCATACGGTTGGCCCAATTAACCCCTTGTGCCTAGAAAAGTGTTTCTATTAATCTAACACACAACAGACTTGCAACCTATGTTCCAAACTTACTCTAGCATGGTAATTCTATGAATATAAGAACAAGTATTGAATTGCTTAAAGTAAATGCTCAAAGTAAATGCTCAAGGTAAATAGAGAGAGAGAGGAACACGGTGATGTTTTGCTGAGGTATCAGAGAGTCGTCACTCCCCACTAGTCCTCGTTGGAGCACCCGCGCAAGGGTGTAGCTCCCCTTGATCCGCGCAAGAATCAAGTGCTCTCTACGGGTTGATTCTTCGACACTCCATCGTGGCGAATCACCCAAAGCCGCTCACAACTTGAGTTGGGTCACCCACAAGCTCCGTCGGGTGATCATCAAGCTCTCAATCACCACCAAGCCGTCTAGGTGATGGCGATCACTAAGAGTAACAAGCACAAACTCTCACTTGACCACGTGAAGCCTAATGAGAAGATGGATGCATACTTGGCTACTCTTGATTCACTAATGAGGCTACTCTCTTGGATTCTCAAATCTCAATCACCTCACTAGGACCTTGCTCTTCTTGGCACTCACAAACATGTTTCTTAGCTGTTGGAATAAGCAAAAGTAACTCCACACATGAGTGGAGCTTCTATTTATAAGGCAGCCTAAAAAACGAACCGTTATGAGCTTCTACGGGGTGACCGGACGCTCCGGTCGTACAGACCGGACGCTCCGGTCAGTTCAACTAGCGAAAAAGTGAAAATGTGTTGACCGGACGCTGGCAGGGTCCGGTCACCACTGACCGGACGTGTCCGGTCGCATTAAACCCTTACTGGAACCTTACTGTACTCGACCGGACACTGAACCCCCAAGGTCCGGTCAGTACTGACCGGATGCGTCCGGTCGCAGATTCCCTTCTCTAGAACCTTACTGGAGTCGATCGGACGCTGCCTCTTAGCGTCCGGTCACTTGACCTCTCCAGTGTCCGATCGCACCGAACGCAATCTACTTGATCAAATGAACTGACCGGACCCTGCGGCCAGCGTCCGGTCGCACCGGGGCCAGCGTCTGGTCAGCATTTGACCCTCCATTCACTTCCAACTCTCGATCATATGTAAATGAAGTTTGCTCCAAAGGATCTTAGTCATTCATAGGAGCTACCTAGAGCTAGTTTTAACAAGTGTGCACCACACCTAACTCACTAGACTCACCTATGTCAAGCTACCCATTCATACCCCCTTAATAGTACGGTCAAAGGGAAAACAATGTCCTAAACTACTCTAAGTGTCACTCCAACTGCAATCGACACTTAGAACTAGTCATCCTTAACCTTGTCGTCCATCCTTTGAAAACCGAAACGATTTCCATCGTAGGAGCATGACAACCTTGATTGTCCAATTGATCTCCATTACCATGACCTAATTTACTTGTCTCTGCAAAACACACGTTAGTCATAGTAATCTTGTATTGTCATTAATCATCGAAACCCAACTAGGAGCCTAGATGCTTTCAGATGCCCAGAGGCATGTGGGGGAGCCTTACCGTATGGGAGTTAATGACGCCCACAACACTATAGAAAAAATGTGGGCGCCTACAATACTGTTTGTGTTAGGGAGGTTGTAGAGTACTATTTTTGTAGGTGTATAGGGTACGATCCCTGGTATCGTGGTTTTACCTTGTGCGCCTTGCTTTGCATTCTTCGTTCGTTCCTTGGTCCTTTCCGAGCGGACGTCCTTGGTCGATTGGTCCTAGTCAGCTCTGATTGTGCCAGTTAGAGAAGAGCAGTGAGCAGCGTTTTTATGTACCCCTTTCAGAGATGTGGGGTCAGAGTCGGAAGTAGTGCTTTGGCTAGACCTTTTGGTCGGAGAGGCCGTCCGGAGGTGGGCTGAAGACCGAAGTGAGCCCTCCGGTCGGAGAGGTGGGCCGAAGTCGGAAAAACAGGCGTCGCTCCTTCTTGGCCAGATCTTCCGGTCGGTGATTGGATCGTCCTTCTGGCCTGTTGTTCAGATACTTGGGCCGGCCCATGAGTTGCGCGTTATCTGCTTGGGCCGAGCCTTTATTGGGAAGCCGGTCCGCGAGAGACCACAGGTTTATGAACCCGACAGCCAGCCTCTCCAACTACATCATCGACTCCGACGAGCACTCAACAACTTTCGACGCCAAGGATATCGTCTCCAACGTCCACACACTGAGGCGCGCCACCTCAGCGTTCTCCGCGTCTGCCGCCGCCGCCTCCTGCTCCTCGGCGTCCGCCACCAAAGTACCCTTCCATGACGATGGCATGCAGCGGGTGTGGAAGGTCTCGGTGTCCACACGGACACGCCCCACGCCGACTTTGTCAAGTCCACGGTGGTGATGGTGGAGGCACTGAAGCTGGATCCGCGCCGCTACGCCGCTGACCTGACCAGCCTGCACGATCTGCTAAACAGGCAAACCGGCTGTTGTTGTGTTCTGCTCGTGCAGCGCCGGATTGGATCGGATTGGCCGTTTTAATTAAGGACATGTTTGACTGGTATTAAAGCCAGCTGAAGCTGTTTTGTTGTGAGAGAAAAATATAATAGATTCTAGCTGATAAGGCGGCTGGTAAGTTCAAGCGAATAGGCCGTAAGTGCCGAAGACGCTGGGCTGCGCGTGAACTCTGCCTGGGGGGCGAGCGCCTACATGACCGTAGTACGATCTCGGACGGGCTGGGCGCGGTACACGACTGTAGCTCGGGGCCGGGCGCGCACACAAAAGAAGTGCACGAAACCTCTTCTCTCCTTTTAGGTGGTAGTAGATATATACGTAGGACCGACCTAAGATAAAACTTGTACCCCCTTCGTCCAGAAAAGAATGCAATTATGAAATTCGTGCCGATTAAATTAACTCAATTTTGATCGAGTTTTTAGCAAATAGTATTAGTATTTATGTCTTCAAATATATTTATTATAAAATATATTCTATAACTTAATTTAATGATACTTATTTTGTATAAAAAATATTAGTGTTTATTTGTATAATTTTAGTCAAAGTTTAACATGTTTTAATTCTCGAAAATGAGAAATGCATTCCTTCGTGGAGGAGTACTCTATGGATTGGATAACACTATTGAATATTAGTGTTTATTTGTATAATTTTAGTCAAACTAACATGTTGAGCTCTTTCAACTTGTTTTAGTTTGTTTCTGCTTATTCTCTTTCACATACCACTATTAAATCAGACAAAATAAGTTATAGAAGTGACCAGCCGAACACCCCCGCTGCCGGCAACGGTGCCCCTGGTGTTACGAGAGAAAACCGATCTAGTTGTCCATGAACGCGATAACTATGCCGTCACCCATCTTTAAATCAGCGACTGCATCATCCTTTACACTGCTCACGCGTCCGTTGGATCGCACGGAAGGAGCGTAACTGACCTCCCGCGCCGCACGGATCGCCCAGCCCCCTCGCGGCCTCTCGCACACCAACCCACCCGTTGGCACGCACGCGAAAGACGGCGAACCGGATAACCCCGCGCCCGCGCCGTACACCTGTGCCGCTGTGCGACACGGAGAACAGAAAAAAAAAAGAGGAGGGGAGCGGAGCGAGGCAGGGCCCACAGGGACTTGACTCGGTTTGCGTGCAACCCACGCAGTGCACCGGCCCACGAAGTGGCGGCCGCACCCGATCCCCGAACAGCCGCGCGCGCGCCGGGCGGCAGGTGCCCACCAACCAGAGGCGCCAGTTCACGCGGGGCCACAGGAGGCTCGCGCAGGGAGGATCCGGACGCGAACCTCGTATCAAATCCGCTTATGGGCAGCCGTCCTATAAGAGGCCTCGAGTCCGCCGGCGCATCGCAAACCCGCGCCGGCCGCCGCCGCCTCCACCGATCGATCGATCGCCGGGAAACTGACCCCTGCCGCTGCTGCTGCGTTCGAAGCCTTAGTCGACGATGTCTGGAGCCGGTGAGGAGGACAAGAAGCCCGCGGAGGGCGGCGCCCACATCAACCTGAAGGTCAAGGGTCAGGTCAGCTCGCCGGCGGTTCCCCCTTCCTCATCTTCTTCCCCGCGGTTGGTAGATTAGCGCTGTTAAACCCGCCCCCTCGTAGCGATCGATCGTCGTTGCGCGGTGGTTTATCGGATTCCTAGGGTGCCAGCGATTTGGGATTACCGGTAGCGATGTCTCAGTTTTCTGCGAGCTAATGTTTGCCGATTGCGTTCGCCTATGTGCCCTAGGTCTCTCGGGTAGGGGCCCTCCTCGCATCACCGGTTCCTAGCGATTGACTTTTGTGTTGACCCGATTATATATTTGATTGTTCATACTTGCAGTACTAATTGTCTGAATAGGGCATCGATTGTTGATCATACAAACTGTACTAATTTCAATGCAGAATGCTCATATTTTATTTCGCTAGATTGATGATTGCTAACAGCAAAGTTGAATAATGATATGCCTTACGTCTCGCATGTGACTCACATCTATTGCAAGCCAATCTGTACTGGGGTACTAAGGACACTGGCAGAATTCTCATCTTTAAAATTATAGTTGTATGTTTGTAACGGTTTAAGCACCATAAAGTTTGACGGTTTAAGCACCATGAAGTTTTGACAGTTTAAGCACCATGAAGTTTGTTATGATCGTGAGATTGTAGTAAGTTATATATGATAGCCGGGAAGTTGGAAAACCATATGATTGTTGGTTGCTTTGTTCTCTGGTATTCATTTTTTTTATCCCACATGATTCTGAATAGAGGATTATCCATAGTTCTGTCCTAAGGTAGGCCTAATCAATAGAGGTTTATCCTGTAGATTTACAGGATTATACTTGTTTATACTGTTATTTTTTTTTTTTGTTGGGGGATATGGCTTGTATATGAGATGCCACGAGTTCAGATTGCTCATAATTGTCGGTAGCTTTCCTGGTCTTAATTATTGCAAAAGAATTGTTGAAGTTGCCTGACATTACTTTATTGCAAAAGAATTGTTGAAGTTGCCTGACATTACTTTATTCTTAGTTTGCCATAGAACTTCTTGATGGTCTTTTATATATCATGGCATTGAATTTATCTTAATGAAATTGTTTTGATCTGTCAGTTGTATTATGAGTTATTTTAAAGGCACTGCACATTAGCTTGCAAGTTGTTTATATTCTCAGGACATTGGATTTTGCCTAATAAAATCAGAGTTATTTTAGAGGCACTATAGTTTGCGTATAAAGAGAATTCTCACTAATACTAATTGGTTGGTGTATTTGGGATATGCTGCTTGACAGTGCACCAAAAATGCTTGTCAGACATTGACCTATTTGAGATAGTTCTAGGGTGTGTGCCAGTACTCCATTCCTTTAGTTCTAGGTAGTTTAATTTGGCTGACATTTTGAAGTGTTTTTTATTTCTTTCTATGTGATATGTGGTCTATCAAGGACTGTACACAGGTGACCTTAAATGATTTACTTGGGTTTTGTAGCTCCATTATATTTGCTAAAAATTTTCATTGCCTAATGTAAGTTGAGACATCTTTTAAGCATTGATCAAAATTTGAACTCTGTTTTTGAAAAAGTTGAAACTTATTTTAATGTATTTGAGTGATCGATTCTCTTTGGAGATAACAATATTGCATCATCAATTTACTGATTGAGCTGCTCTATGTATTGGTTGAACATTGCGGCATTTTACATGTCAGATTGTTTAGGTTACAATCTTCTGATATCGCTGTCCGTAGTACTACCTGTCACCTACTCTTTTCTTTATGATAATATATAGGATGGCAATGAGGTGTTTTTCCGTATCAAGAGGTCGACCCAGCTGAAGAAGCTGATGAATGCCTATTGCGACCGCCAGTCTGTGGACATGAATGCAATTGCATTCCTTTTTGATGGCCGCAGGCTTCGCGGCGAGCAGACCCCAGATGAGGTGCGTGGTGCTTGCAAACCCACTTTTCTTTCAGTATCTTAGCCCCCTAGCATTGAGAGGAATCCTTGACTGGTATTTCTTATGCCTGTGCAGCTGGAAATGGAAGACGGCGACGAGATCGACGCCATGCTTCACCAGACTGGAGGCAGTGTCCCCGCCTAGATGCAGCCGCTGCGGACCCCTCTTTTTCTCCGCCATGCTCCACTTTCCCTAGCAGTAAATTAAAGAAGTCTTTTTAAGGAACTTGTGATGCTCTGGCACCCTGTGCCATTGCTGAGGGACATCATTAGCCTTGTTTAGTATGGTTTGGTACTTTGGTCTGTCATGACTCGTTTATCTATTCCCTAATATATCCCGCCATGTTTGTACTCCCAATGATGCGCCGATGATTTGTTTTGTTTTGCCTGCTCGAAGTGTGCTTTTGCTTTACTGACCATCCCTTGCGACCTTGTCGCCTGGTCCTCTGTAGTACGTTTTGTGCACGGTGACAGGGCTGATGGTTTGTTTTGTGTTTGCCGTAGTGTAGGAAGCCGTGCGCTGCACGTGTCGTCTTAATGGTTTCGATGCTAATGTTACCATGATAGCCTGGTTATAGAGAAATCAGGCAATGTCTGTCATGGCTTGTTTGCCATGATATGCTCTGCCTCCTCGCTTTCGGCTGTATTATGCAGTGCTGCCCCTGCAAGTGAGGAATGATGACGCGGAGGAAATTTTTTTATTAAAAAAATGGCTGTAGTGTGGAATGGAGTGGATTAATTAAGTTGGTATGGATGTGGATGTATCCATTTTGGGTAATCCGGTAGATCTGTCACTACAGCCTGTTCGGTTGGCTGGTTTATATGTTGGTTCGTGAAGAAGTACTGCTGACTAGTTTGTGTTTGAGAAAAATACTGTTCCGGCTGGAAATTTACGATCGTTTACGACAAGCCACAGCCAAAACGAACAGGCTGACAACTGATGCTACACCTGTTATTTTTAATTGCACACCATTATATAAGCAATAAGCGCTAAGCAGTGATACATCCTCCCATCTTAAAATTTAAGGAGCTACATATACAATACTCTAGATTTGTAAAAGTGAATGCTCTAGATTTGTAATTTTAGAAAATTTTAATGTTCAAATTCTCCTTCCATCAATTATGTGATAATAAAGACAGCACAGAGTCAAATTTCGGATGAGGATGACATGATATACTTTTTCGCCTTATATTTTGATGAGTCGGATATGATACAATTTATTTTAAGTGAGGTAAAACTGATGTCTGCAACTACGAGCCAGTACATATGAATTGAACAAACGTTTAAACTCTCAACCCCATTGCATATGAGTTGAACAAACTTTTGAACTCTTGATTGACAAGCACAGAGTCAAAGTATGATCCACGAAGTGGAGGAGAGAGAGGAGAGTTGGAAGGGATCAGAGTATGCAAAGAAGCTCCAATGGTTTTCCATCTTTTATTTGCTGATGATTCTTTAACCTTTATATGCATGCTGATAAAAAGAATGCTCACTGCCCCAATGGTTTTTCATCTTTTATTTGCTGATGATTCTTTAATCTTTATATGCATGCTGATAAAAAGAATGCTCACTGCCCCAATGGTTTCCCATCTTTTATTTGCTGATGATTCTTTAATCTTTATATGCATGCTGATAAAAAGAATGTTCACTGCCTGAGGAATCTATTAGACATATATTGTCAAAACTCAGGCCAATTGTTGAGTGAGAACAAATCAAGTATTTTCTTCTCTGGGAATACAGAGACTAGTGTCAAATTGGAGGTATGTGCATCTCTGAATATTATGAGTGAATTTCGGCTCGCCTGCATTAGTGGGGGCAAACATAAGCGATTGTTTTCGGCATCTTATTGATAGAATTGTTCAGAGAGTTAGCGGACGGAAGGAGAATTTGTTAAGCATGGGTGGAAAGGAGGTTTTCATTAAATCCATTGCCCAAGCCATGCCAACATACGCGAAGGGATGACGGACGTTATATTACATTTTTTGTGGGGTGACGACAATGATCATATAAGAATTCATTGGCAAGCTTGGTGGAAACTGTGTACTGAAGGGTAAAGGCGGCACGGGTTTCAGGGACTTCCATAGCTTTAATTTAGCTATGCCTGCAAGACAAGTTTAGAGATTATTGTGTGATCCATATTCCCTATGTGCAAGGGTCTTGAGAGCAAAGTATGCCTAGATGGTAAATTGCTCTAGGCAAAGATGAGAAGTCGGAGTTCGTTTACATGGTAGAGTGTGCTAGCGGGCTTAGAATGTTTTAAAACATGGGTATATTTGGTGAGTTGGAGATGGCACACAAATAAACATTTGGGACGATAACTGGATTCTGAGTAGTCACAACAGAAAATTATTGACTCTAATAGGTGATATTCTAGTTTCAATGGTGGATGAACTCAATAAGACAGTTGATGATCGGTGGGATGAAGAGTTGATTAGATCCCTTTCCTAGTCTGTGGATGTGAATCGAATCCTCCAAATACCGATTGCTCCTAGACGCGAGGATTTGATCACATGGCACTTTATCCGGAACGACTTGTTTCCGGTGAAATCAGCCTATCATTGTCAATGGAATCATAGTTTTGGGAACAATGTCCATCATGTAGCAGCAAGTGGAACGGATGCGACGTTAGTATGGAGGCAGTTATGGAATTTATCGCTTCCTAGCAAGATCAGAATTTTGGATGGCATGTGCTTCATGGATGCATCCCGTGCTTTGTTACTTTGGCCAACAAGCATATTATAAATTCAGAAACTTGTCCTATGTGTCAATCAGAGGATGTTAGGCATGCGATGTTTGTTTGTCATCGTGCTAAAGAGGTTTGGAGTGCCCTTGGGATTGGGCAGGAGATCGAGTCGCTTCTAGTGGTGGATAGACGAGCTCGGTTATGACACAAGAAGCCATCAGATGGGGCGGACGGGCTATGCATTGGAGCAATGTTGGCTTGACGGAACTTATACTGACAAGGTGCTAGTATATCCGGTGACAACAAAGACGAGCAATACATGGAGAAGACATTCAGTCGCCACCAAGGTTGGCTCTGTCCATCGCAGCGATCACGACAAATTATAATTTGGCACCAAAGAAAACCATTGTGATCAACAAGGGTCGGAGGAAGCCCCCCTAGGGTATCTTGATTATTAATGTTGACGTAGGCTTTGATGCGACCAAAGGACCAGGGATCAAGATGGCAACGGGTACGTACCCGATGGGTACTGGCCACCCGTACCCGCACCCGCCAGATCAAAATCTTACCCGTCGGGTTACCCGTACCCGCAGGCAGGTAGAAAATTCATTCCATACCCGCACCCGACGGGTAATTCTTACCCGACGGGTAATTCTTACCCGACAATATACCCGAGTTCACACACCAAAATATAATAGCTTCCAGCAAAACAAATCAACAATAGAGCAGCAAAACAGAAATATGGGCTGGTGGAGTGGAGTGAGGATGAGGATTAGGGTTTGAGGGAGTTCTGGAATATATATACTCATATGCTTATATGGACCAAATATGGGCTATATGCTTATATGGGCTAAAATTGCAGAGGTTGGATATTATTTATGCGGGTTTTTTTACCCGCGGGTATGCGGTTATGGGTAGTATACACCCACACCCGTACCCGCATACCCGATGGGTACAAGAATTCGTCCAATAACGTACCCGCGGGTGCAAAATGTCTTCCATACCCGCCTCCTTATCGGGTAAAACCCGTCGGGTACTCGGGTTTCGGGTACCCGTTGCCATCTTGAACCAGGGAGCATGGGAGCGGTTGTCAAAGACTCTACGGGCGGGTTCATTGCGGCTTCACACAATTACAATCCGCATGTGGTGGATGTAGCCATGGCTAAAGCAACAGCTCTGAGAGATGGACTATTGTTGGCACAACAGATCAATTCCAGTCGTACGGAGTCCAAGTCAGATTGTATGAAAGTCATCACAACAATGCAGGGGGAGGTTTTTTTGGCCACGATAACAGGGACAATGTACGATTGTATGGAAGTCGTCACACACAATAGTATTGGAAGGATTTTCATTTTATCTCTATTAGTTATTGGTCCCGTTCGTTTCGCTGAAAAAAAAGCCGAAATACTGTTCCGACTGATTTGTCGTGAGAGGAAAATACTGTTTCGGCTGAAAAAACAAGCCGAAGAAGACGAATTATAAGAGAAGCGAACATGACCATTGTAGCAGGGAAAAACTCATGAGCTAGCTATGCAAGCTTTGGTAGGCAAAAACTCTTTTTTTTTATATAGATGAACCCCTGCCTCAGTTCGGCATTGCTTGTAAATGATGTAACTATTTTGTGAAATGAATAAAGCTTTGCCGTAAGATTTTTTTTAAAAAAAACTTGACAACCATGCAATGATCAGCTGCTTGGAAGGGAGCTTATCAGCGCCTATCTGTACATACATGTATATAGGCAGCCTCAAGTCACAAACGCGCCTCGTGCAACTATAGGAGAGCCCGATCTTCTGCATACGCGTCGCACAGTACAGTACTTCCGGCGATCTGATCCGACATGTGCAGTAGCGCGAAATTAAAGTAAGCCACACGGTTCACGAGAGCATGGTCCCGTCGGTAAACTCGCCGGTAAACAGATCTGTGATGTGATCCGTTCACTCCCATCGCTCCATCAGTTTACATTGAAGCTGCTAAAATTTAGACAGCAAACCAGTTACTAAATTTTAGCCATTCCTGTATAGTTTGGTAGATTTAAAGAGTCTTTTAGTCCTTTTTAATCAGGGTGTTTACATCTAAAGTGACTAAAATATAAGGCAATCTATACTTTAGTCCCATTTAGCAATCCCTAGTGACTAATTGGCTAAATGCCAATTTAATGCCATTTAATCATAGTATTTAGATAAAAAATGACTAAATAAAACTAAAATTAACCAGGTAAACTTTAGCGGAACAATCAAAACACCCAACAATCGATATCGGCCCCGTTCGCTGGTATGAACTTTGGCTGAAACTGGCTGAAAAACACTGTTCCGGCTGAATTGTTGTGAGAGGAAAACACTGTTCCGACTGAAAAAACAAGCCGAACAAGCCAAATTTAAGACAAGCGAACGGGGCCATCGTGTCAAGATGCAAATCCAGCCCAGCCTCGCGCATACGCCTGCACCTTTTTAGCAGTATTTTGACCGACCTGCGCAAGTAGATCAGTGCTCTACTTTGTTAATTAATTAAACTAATCCAAGCCGACGAATCAGAGGCGCCTGACATTCTTGGAATTTTACTGTTTCCATCCATCCACGTTGTAACGGCCCCATGTGCCAGAATAGGCCTTTGGTTTCTGCTGAATTTCAGCTTCTGCCTGTAACCGTAGCAGTCCAACAGAACGGGATAAGAAGCTCCCGACATGTGGGGGCCATGGAATAGATGGATCCACAGGGCCCACCTCCCAGTGTCGGGCTCGCTGGTCCTCCGTACCGTACCGTAGCAACGGACGGAGTGAGAGACTCGACCGTATTCGTCTTGAATGCTCCGGGTCACATGAACGCTCAGGGTCTGCAGTTAATGGCCACGATCTACCTACCCCATGCCCCCGCGCGTATTTACTGTAGCTCATGCCATCTCCGTTCTCCGCCGGGACAAATAAATTCTGTTTATTCATCACATATCATAATACTATCTTTATTATTTTCGTCTCGGTTTGGAAAATCCTCTTGGATTACTCGGGCCGGGGCGCCGGGCTTCCTTCCGGGGCAAGCTTTCCAGGCCCAGTCAATGGCTTCCCCGGCAATTTTCACGGCCTAGCGAGGGCCGTTCCTGCGAAATGGTCCGGTAACCACTTTAGATTAGTTATTAACTAAATCTTGTCTGGATAATCGCGTGGCGGGTATGGACCGGGACGAATTAGTCATAAGATAATCCGTGGCTTGCTCCTTTCGTTTTTTTGTTTTCGCGGGGTTCCGTGCCGCTCTGCAGACTGTGCTGTCACATTCGAGAGAGAGAGAGAGAGAGTGAGTCAAGGATAAAAGCATCGTGGTTTTGTCTAGACAGCGAAAGGGACGGGCAGCCGCAGAGGGAGAGGGCTGAAACCGCCTGCCTGCTGCCCAACACCCCGCGCCCCCCACTTCTTCCAGCAGCGCCACCTCCAGTCCAGTCCTCCTCCTCTCCACCTGCCCCCCGCGCCCCCTCCCCCCCTCCCCAGTCCGGCGCGGAGAACCAACCAGCCCGTCGTCGCTGTCGCCCGCCCGATGGACGGTAGCCGCGGGAGCCCCCGGATCCAATCCACGGCCCTCGCCGCGGGCGCGGGGACGGATTACGACCTCGCCATTGCTGATCAGGGGTGAGTTGCGCACACTGAACACCGCGCGTGGTTCTGGGTCGCACGCCGCGGAGAAAGGCGGCGCCTTGGTGGCCGCGGCCGGGGACGAAATTACTGTCACGGTTTCTGTTTTCTCGCTTCGGCTCCGTCCCTGTCGTCCCCTTCGATCCCCAATTTTGTTGCTCCTCTTGGTGCGGGTAGGGTGGTGGGTATGGTAGTAAGTACTAGAGCCGAAGTTGCTACCACCAGCTGCGCCCCCTTTTGGTGGGTGTGCTCTTTATGCGGCCCTATGATGATGTTTAGGGAGCAGGATGCAAGCACTACTAATTCTCGGGGCAAAGGATCGTGTTCTCCCTTCTTTTGTACGAAGCTTTGCTGTGGCTTTTGCTCCTTTTCGGCGTGCTGCGTCCATAATCAGTTTGTAGCGATTGAGTTGTCTTGGGCTTTTCCGGTTATATAAACCCTAGCTGCCTGTTAGCTGCTCTCATGAAGTTCGTGACAAATTTGGTGCTGTAGTGTCGATGCATTTGCTTACCAATCAAAGGGAATTTTGTTTTCCTTGTTATATCCCTTTGCATTGTTAGATTGCTATCACAAGTTTTTGACCTCCGCTGGTATGCTGTCTGATATTTACTGGACTCTGAACATTTTCGCTCCTTGATCTAAACTTCTCAAGTTTCTTGCAAGAGTAATAACTTCTGATTGAGCTTGTCCTTGTGGAACTTCTTACAGTGAGTTGTGGGAATGGCGGAGTCAGGAGTATGATCTGCAGAAAGATTTACTAGCTGGTTTGCACCACGCCATTGCATCACTCATTCTGCCCTAAATATATATATCCACGCAAAGACCTGAGCACCTTGTATTTCTGATTTGGCAGCTCCATGTAGCAGCTTGTGGGCTGAAGCAAGCAACAATGTGGGTGACGATTGGAGCATGTTCGATGAGCAAACACCAAATGTGGGTGACGGTTGGAGCATGTTCGATGAGCAAACACCAATTAAACATTGTGCAGACTTCGAATTCCAGTTCTGTGATATAGGAGGTAAAGTCTTGCTCTCACGGTTATGAAATCTACAGTCATAAGCTTAAATGTAGATTCTGAACTATTTCAGTTCACACCAACTTATCTGCGCAAATGGTTTTCCACCGAATATCCTGCAAAGATCCCATACGATACGACCAGTAGCACCTCCTTTTAGATCTAACATATGTTATCTAATTCTCTCTGCTTCCTGAAATTGTGTTAATGTCATTGTACTTCATATAGTTATAGTACCCTGTAAATCCATAAACAAACATATAGAAAGCAGAATGACTAATATAGAAAGCTTATTATAGCAATTGTAGTGAGTACCTTTCCTGGTTACTATTTCCCCCTTGCATATGTTTAATCTGAGCCAAAATATGCAACTAATATAGGAGTTGACCTAATTATTAGTACAATGGATTCCACTTGGTGTTTCCTAATTCTATCCCATCTGACCTTTTCGGCAAACACTTAAGAAGGTGCTTCAATATCGGTTGCATTTTCTGACTAGTAAAAATGCAATGCAGAAATCATTGTCAAGGACTTTGAAGAAGGGAAAGAAACTTTACAGGCAAAACGCAGACGCATGCTGCAGTTCTGTCCAGAAAATGCTGAGGTACTTGCTCTTTAATGGATATATCGAAGTATCCTTACAAATGAAGTGAACTATGCATAGTGCTGTTGTGTCGGAAACTGTCAGTTTATAGTGGTATGTTGTTCTGCCTTCATTGGTATAATACCTTTCTATGTCTGTATTAGATGACATGTTCTATGACTGAAGATGGGCTTTCGGAAAGTCTTCAAGAGATGGATTTTTCAGGTATACCTTCCATTGTTACCGCTAGACTTTTGGTGTTTATCATGGGTGCGTTCTTTTCCATTCCTAATTATAGTGGTAATTCAGGTACTGACTGTTTGCTGAACTCGGATGGGATTGATGAACTGCCAGAAGAATGGCTAGTTAATTGCTCACAAGATATCGAACCTTGTTTACCTGCAGAAGAAATGTATGTGTTTCATTCCAATATTCATAAGCGCTTGGATTTATGAGTTGTTGAGTTCACTGTCATTGAAGATGAAGTATTACTACTTATGGTATCTAAACCTTCTTAGTAGGAATAGCCCTGCTGCTGCCACGGAAAATGCTGTCGATATCTCTGGTTGGTACAAACCTCTCATGAGATTTCATTCTTGCCGTTTATAGCAGATTCTAAGTTGCTGATAGATGAACGCTATGCTTATTTTTCAGTGCATTCGAATTCTTCGCCTCGTCAACAGTCTATCGTAGCCAACAACAATCGTGCACAAGCTAGACCTACACCGCTGAAAGGTGTGCCCAACTCTTGTCCATGTTTGCTTAAAGAATCATGGTTTTTATTCTCCCTTTCAAGAACAGTATATATTGGTTATGTAATGTATCCTGTCATTTGAACTAAAAAACACGCATTCATCTGTTCCACAGCTGGCAAAAACATTATCGGATCAAAGAAGGTGAGAACAGCTGTGGCCTTCCCGTTTGAGCTTATCAAGCCGTGCAGCTTCAGTGGCGACCTCACCTTGAACGACATAAACAAGAAGATCCACGCTCCGCCGCCGTACAAGATCAGGCACAAGAGCGATGAGGAGCCCAACTCACTCCAAGCCTCGGCTATGACGGGGAAACCTGTTTTCCACAAGACCAAGATCCACACCGAGGGTGGAAAGGGGAGCATCACGATCACCAGAATTAGAGGCTAAGCTAACCATTTGTGACGCGAGCACAGTGGCTATGCTAATAGTTGATTCGCCTTTGCATTTCTGGCGCTCTGGGTCGTCCCCATTTGGTTTTGTGGCCGGAGAGATGCATGACCTTAGTAGAGTGCTTGTAGCATTTCCGTGCTTGCTGTTTATGGGATAGATATTAGGTTGTTGGGTGTTCGCTCACGCTTGTAGGGGTGTCGCAGTTGTGTGTTGTTTTCTGTTGTTGGAAAGGTGAAATAGTTGGGGTAGCTTGATTAATATGGACAATATTGATTTGGTGAGATTATATAAATCCACGAGATGTGAGCTTGACAGTCAACTTGGTTCTGTTATCTGGTTGGTTTTGTTTTCCTGAGCTGTTCTAAAACTAAAACCTGAAGCCCAACTGCAGAAACAGTATGGTCCAATCCAGAAGAGCAACAAGGATTGGACCCACGGATGCTGCCCCAGGCTTGTGGTGTCGCTGCTCATCGGCACTGATGATGGACCAGCGAGGCACTTAGCACTCAGCACAGCAGGTGAGAAGTTGTTGTCCTGCCTCGCATCCGTCATCGTCGTCATGGTCACGAACCCCACCCTCTTCCTGTCCTGCTGCCCGCACCCTGGTCCCTGGGCTTGCTGTCTGTGATACCTGTCAGGATCCCGCAAGTGCGCCCAGATCACATTCCGGATCCCTGCTGAAATGACGACTGATCTGCGCCCGCCACAGCCGTCGTCCGTCCGTCCGGTCCGGGAGACGACCGACGCTGTTGGATTGGATAACATGACGCACACAAACGAGCGAAGCCGGAGTTGAAGCGCAGCAGAGACGCCTTGCCGGTCCCCGACGGACGCCAGCCATGGCCGAGCCTGAGCACCGCGCGGCGCGCCCGTGGTCGGCCCCGTGCTGGTCCGCGCCATCGATGCCGCGCGTCCGTGCGCGCTGCACGGAGCCGGGACCTGCCGCTCGACAGCGGCACGGATGAGTGATGACGCGTCGCGCCGTGCGCCCGTATACACTGGGGTGCGTGTCGCTGCAGCACGGCGATACGGGTGGCGCCTGGCGGTGCGTGCCTTCTGCCTGCCCCTGCGTTCCACTGCAGCAGGTCACAGGTGCGTGCCTGCTGGCTGCGGCCGCTCCGTTCCATCCACCGCAACCAGGAGATGAGCAGGAGATTAGGGATCCAATCAGAGAAAATCTACGGAGAAAACATGCCCGTTGGCTACAGGACACAGTGCCGTCGTGTCAGTCGAAGTAGAGGTAGAGCCGCCTGTCACTGGCTGGTGGCTGCCGTTTGGGCGCAGAAACGCCACTCGCTTGATGGACATGGACATCGATGGATCGCCTCCTAGTCCTATAGTGGCGTAACTGGCAGTCGCAAGTTGTTGGCGCCAACTTCCAGTGGCCGTGACCGGGACGCCGGTGCTCTACGTATCGACGCTACGAGGGAGCACGAGCGGGGGATCAGGCGTCCCTGCCCTGTGCGGCTGTGCCCAGCGCAGGCACGACATCGAGCAAGCGCGCACGCACGTGGCGTCGCCGTTGCCGTCGGGGAGCAGACGGCGGCAGCGAGCCCCCACACGCGTACGGCCACAGCCAAGCGCGGGGGAGGCTGTTGGCGCGGTGCCTTCGCGCGCGGACCCACCGGCTCCGGGTGCCCGTGGCGCCCAATCACCCGTCCCGACCTCCTAATCACGGCTCGTAATTGGGGAGTGTCCCAGTTGATGCTTCGCTGCTCCTCCGATCCGGCCGGCAGATCCAATCCGAATGCCAGTTTTGGCACTTCTCCGGCGCGCGAGGCCGTCAGGCCTCGTCTTGTTCCATAGCGCGTCGCATCGTATTATTGGCGTCCTCCCCCCTGTTTGCAGTTGCAGCCATCGCATGATGAGCACTGACAGTCCGGTAAGTAACCGGCCTCGTGAAGCAACGGTACTGATTCCCTGTTTGCTAATCAGAACGCCCTGTTCATTTCAGACTCTAGATCTGCAGGAGAACGGCGTACCAAAATTTATCTATGGGGACTACGTACTATACTACGCTGCCTCACCTAACTATCCTTGCCTTGGAGGCTTGGACACTGACACTCCTCTCATGGAGCAGTTCCCGGCCCTGTGCTGTCATTAATGACCTTAATGGCTAATCATGTAGGACTCCGGTTCAGACTGCATTGCAGTTGCAGAACAGCAGGACAAGTGAAATCCCCTCAGGGATTAGATTACGCGGCCTCACCTAACGCTGCACGCTCCCCAATTACGCATGAACACTGAACAGTGAGGTGCCTGCCAATCAGCTAGCTTGCATCACGCCATCAGCGCTGCGCTGCCATTGTAGAGAGGTCAACTGAAGTGGTTGCAATAGCAAGCGACAAGGCACTGTACTAATTTTATAGCTAGTGTAGAGAGGAAGAGGACTCACTCCATGGCAGAATGCAGCGGGAGTGGGGAGCCCCTTCCTATTTTTTTCCCTTATCGTTTCGCTGAAATTTAGTTTACGCTGATTTGTTACGAGAGCAAAAGGGATTTGCTATATTTCAGGTATCTGAAGTATAGACTTTTCTTTAGGCGACAGCCATAGAATATCACATGTATACTATGCGAACTTCACAAAATACATCATAGAACATTAGATGTACACTACACGAACATCACCACACGTCGCCTAAACAGCAAACACAAATTCAGGCGACTGTCGTATGTACGTGAACATCGCAAAATATAACATCACATGTATACTACGTGAACATCGTAAAATTCATCATAGAACATCGCCTGAACAACAGATACAAAATTCAAGCGACTGAAGTATAGGAAAAGTGGAGAGGAAAACACTCTTCGTTCCTTAAAAAATACTGATGGATTGATAGACCTGTCCAAACTGAAAGCTTCAGCATACCACCAAATGTGCGTACGTGTGCGGTGATCTGCGTACATATACAATAGCACAATACATAATGCTGCAGCCTGCAGGTACCTTTTCTGTCAGTAGAGACGTCGTCGTCGTACTCAAACCAAACACCAAGCTGGACCGGTACCATAATGTTGGTGATGGAGGGCGAATGGGAAGCTTCAACGGTAGAGTGAGCCACACCAAACGTTCGTAAACTTGGATTGTACTTCGTACTATTCTAAGATCGCTTTCTAGTAACGTAGAGATGAGAGGTAGAATCACGCAGGCACCGATGTTTAGTTTGACGAAGTTTTGAATTGAGGAAAACGTAAAAGAACTCCTCCGTAGACCGTAGCTAGTGTGGTACTGTCTGTTTTTGTTTTGTGTCGAAACGGTTAAAGAAAATAGTGAAGTGTTTCGAGAGGTTCAGCGCACTCTGATGCCTGGTTAACAGTAAAGAACGGACACATGCACCCACTGTCGGCCTGCCGTTGCTTGCACGCACCACGCATAACGGCAGAAGCTGTTCAAGTAGCCACTTGCACGAATGTTTACTCTTCTTTGTATTATTACTATCTGTACGTCCTGTATAACTTTGCATTGCACTTTGAAATCTAACAATTGGCGGATGATTGTTCTAAATGTTACGGCAGTCCGGCACACATCAGATACATATCGCTAGGTAAAAATCACGAAAAAAAAAATCCAAACTAATAGCCATCCCGTAAAACAATAACTGAACACAAAACCTAAACAACATTTGAGTGTTTTGGAGGCATTCAACAATTGATTCTTTTTTTATCACAAATGTACAGAGTCATTTGACCACTCAGCAACACTAGCTAGGTTATGATTCAGGATAGACACTTACAAACTACTCCCTCTGTTCCAAATTATAAGTCACTTTGACTTTTTTTTGGTACATCCATTCCGCTATGCATCTAGATATAATAATATGTATAGATACATAACAAAATAAATGAACCAAAAAAATCAAAACGACTTATAATTTGGAACGAATGAAGTACAAGACATTTCGACGATGGTGTGCTGGTGTCAAGAGAGTAGTGGTAGAGTGTGGAGTACTAGCGGAACTATGCCACAGAAGTGTGCCATGACCGCTAGGGATGACTAGAGAAGGGAGGGGAGGGTACTGTACACCTCAAGGAATGAGGTGTTGGTGGTGGAGACTAGGGGAAAAAATTTGCAACAGTGCCCCCACTAGGCTTTTTGTGCGACTCTCCTCGGATGTGCCATGCTTGGTTGTGTATTCATAATGAGGTGTTGCACTGCATTGTATGATGCGACATTGGCCTTGTTCGCTTGTCTTATAATCCGTACTTTTTTGAACCGAAGTAGTGTTTTTCTCTCACAGTAAATCAGCCGGACCAGTGTTTCGGCTTGTTTTTTCAGCGAAGCAAACGGGGCCATTGTCACATAGATTTTTTCCCTAGAGACGGTTCTTCTCCTGTGATGATGATGAATCGATTCATTAGGAAAATGACTCCCAAGCGAGCAACACTTTGATTTGACTCCTTGATCTCTAGTGGTCTAATTGGGAAAAAACAAAAGCAACAATGCAAATTAAAAAACACATTTCTGGACTTAGTTGACAAAAACCAAGTATGAAAAATAATACTTCCTCCATTCTAAATTGCATGACGTTTTAGCTTTTTTAATATAGAGTTACACTATATTTTGATATATAATCTGAAAAGGCTAAAATATTTTATAATTTTAAACGGAGCGAGTAACATCAAGGTAGTACAACACACATGTAAGGATGAGGAAGAAAAAATAGAAGTTCAAGATGAGCAGTCGAACTGCTGGATACATATGGCCACAGATGATTACTAATTTCTGCAATGGACAACCCCAACTAAACAATTCTGCTCGACAAAAAACAAGACAATCAAGCACTACAAAATAGAATGTTAAGTAATCATTTTGTACGTTTATATCGTCTTGGAAATAATATTTCTCATCTTTTTTTGACACCTAAAATTGCGCGCTACAAATAGCATGCCCCCAACTAAAAAACAGGGGCGTGAAACTCACACACAAAAATATTCCCTGCCCATAAATAGAAAGGCCGGCGATTACGCTTGCATGGCACCTAGGTAATTTGGGCCCAAGTGTCCGCACGTTGCGGTAATTGTATATACGCCAGTTTAAAAAGCCCGCGAGACCCGCTCCAAGCTCCCCCCGTGTCCAACGCCTCTCCTCCCCCGTCCCCGCGCGCGATCCAACCCGGCCATAAGACGCCACCTCCCCGCATCTACCACAACCTTATCGCCTCGCCTCCAACTCCGACGGGAGCCAGGCACCTACCTGCGGCGGCGGCCCAGCGAGATGGACGGCCGGCGGCCGGAGATGCGGCGGACGATGACGCTGTCCGAGCAGCTGTCCACGCCCGACCCGGTCATCCGCAATTTCCTCAAGATCCCCCACGACGCCGACGTCGGCGAGGGCGATAGCCCCTCGGCCGTGGACGCGCAGGGGGGCCGCAGCGGCGGCGACAGGACGACCGGCTGGAAGCCGCTGCGGGACCGGCTCCGGCTCCGGCGCGCGGTGGGCGCCTGGCAGAAGCCTAAGCCCGGCGCGGCCGCGGTCCACGCCCCGACGAACAGCGGCGACCTCAGCAACATCAGCAGCGCCAACAACCGCAGCAACAAGTATAACTACAACCCCGGCGAGGCGGCGGCGGCGTTCTCCCGCACCTTCTCCCGCGCGCCCTCGCTTAAGGCGACGCCCACGTTCTCGCGCGTCGCGTCCACCCGGGTCGGCCCCGCCGCCTCCCGCTCCAGCTCCAGGCGCCCCGCGACGCACGACTTCCGCGACGTCGAAGAGCGACGTCACGACGACGACGGGGAAGAGGAAGAGGACGACAACGACGAGGAGGAGGAGGAGGAGGAAGAGGAGGAGGAGGCGCCCGCGGCGCAAATGTCTCTGATGGCGCTGCTGGGGCAGACGGACGAGTGGGATGACGACGAAGACGAGGAGGATGGCGGCGGCGGCGGCGCGCGCAAGAAAGGTGAGGGCGACGACGACGAGGACGACGGCGAGGGGCGGGAGGAGGAGATGGTGCACGTGTGCTGCGTGTGCATGGTGCGGCACAAGGGCGCCGCCTTCATCCCCTGCGGCCACACCTTCTGCCGCCTCTGCTCCCGCGAGCTCTGGGTCAGCCGCGGCAACTGCCCGCTCTGCAACGGCTTCATCCAGGAGATCCTCGACATCTTCTGACGGATCGAGCTCGCCGCCTCCATTGTTTATTTACCTACTAGGTCCCTTCACGTACGTCCATGGCATCATCGCCGTCGGCGTCGATCGTCATCTTCATGCTCTGCTTCCTATCCTAGACGAGGATGTGAGTGGCCGATGCGCCACTCCGGAATCTGTGAAACTGAAACTCGTAGATGAATTCGTTTTCGACCTGGCCAACACCAAACTGTTACTCTGGTGTTTGCTATACTACATACAGTTTTTTTCTGGGATGTCATTGATTGTTCAAGTATGTTGTTACAGTAAGTTGCAATAAAATGGTATAGTGTTACGCAATGTGTGTGTATTTCCGTATAGTCTTTCAGAGTGGTTAAGAGCCTATGATTAAGAGGAACTCCCGCTTCTGCATCCAACTAACCGGAGCATCTTTTGTTTAGCTGAGCCTGAGGCTCATAGGAGCCAGCATGATTGTATCCCAGTTCTCACTTTTGTCTTACTTGGAAGTTGGAAGTGAACTATCGAAATCGAAATTGTTCCTGTCACCATCTGATCAGACGATAAGCAGCCTGTTCGCTTGCTCGTAAACGATCGTAAATTTTCAGCCAGAAACAGTATTTTTCTTTCACACCAAATCAGCCGGCAGTAAATAATCCACGATACGATACGATCTCCCGAACAGGCTGAAGGTTATTTGCATGGTCCAATTTGCAAGCATAAAATCTTCTCTGCCTTTTGTTTCTGGCCCATTTGGCGTTCACGCGCGTCCGGTATACAAAGTCCTCCCTTTGGCAGGCTGGCCCGTCTTGTTTCCGGTCCACCCCGTAGTGTCCAAGCCCATGAATATGGCAGCCCATCATTTTACTGTGGAAATACTGCTCCCCCTGCATTTGTTTCTCGTCATTTCCACTTTCTGTAAGCAGGATGCTGTCAAACGTACAACGGAAACGCATCTCATATCTTGGGCCGCCGCCGACGCCGCCACCTCCACCACTGCTGGTCTCCTCCCCCTCCTCTCCGGCATATCGTCGGAGGCGAAAGGAAGTGGAGATCCATCGTTTTTAATAAGTTTTCTCACTAAATCGAGTCATTAGAGTTAGAATCTCTCCATGTAAGTTTTTTGGTTTTATGGATTTATTTCCTCCTCTCCGGTGACGGCGAGAGGGCAGGGTGGAATTATTTTCTCCATGATGGCTCTGTTGAAGATGCGGTCAACAACTACGGCGTCAGCATCCTCACCGGTTTGACGACATGGAGACTTTTATTTCCGGACGACGACATCAAGGCGGAGATGGTGTCGCCGCCATGGAATAATTTTCTCTGGTCTCTTCTCTGTTTTATTGTGGTTTGATCTAGCCACAATGAAGGACTAGGAAGAATAAGTTTCATATCAGTCTTTCTTATTCTTCGGTGGTAAAAAGAAGAAGAAGGAAGACACCAGAAAGAAGAAGTTTCTCAACTCCGTCTACATGAATGTTGGACGTCATTCGTTGGGCATTTGTTCTCAGGCCTTTTGTCGAGTGTTTGTCTATGCGGTCATCCATACTGCAAAGCGTCGTACATGTTTTTGTTTTGAGATCTGGAGCTATTCACAACGTGGGTATAATTTAGATGAAACTCAGTTTCTGGATATTTGTGTAATCCAGAGTGCTTGTAGCACGTTCATGTACCCAGCTATTATCTAATATAATTCTTCTTTCGTCGCAAAAAAAAAGAAACTCCTTTTCTTTTTCTTGCAAGTTGCGAGAGCGTAGTGAAACTACTGCAATATAATGTTTGAGCATCTCCAAGAATTCCATAAATCACTTCCTAATAGTTGGTTTTTAGCGAGATAAGAAAAACCCCCTCTCCAACAACTCCTAATCTTTTAGAACTTGGAAAAGTCACATTGTTCCATGTAAAGTTACACGCTTCCGAGTCGTGAGTATCTTCTCTCTCCTGCTCGTGTTTGTCGGCCAATCTAAAGGTGGAAGGTTGTGTAAAGAATAAATGCTCCGTTCGCTGTTCTGAAACTTGGCTGAAACTGGCTGAAAAACACTGTTCTGGCTGAAATTGTTGTGAGAGAAAAACACTGTTCCAGCTGAAAAAATAAGCCGAATATGGGGTAAGCCGAGCAGGGCCAAAGAGTAGGAAATGGTTCCTGATGCAAATGTACATGAGAAAAAGAATATATAAAAGTGGTTAGAATAATTTAGAAATAGTTTAGGATTCCTGATGTAAAATTGTCTTCTATATTTTAGAAGTAGATTATTAGAAATTCTTGGAGATGATCTTTTTTATTCCTTCCAATATTTTTTAGGAGTTATAAAATTTCATATTTTTAGAAAAAAAAATGTTAAATACTCTTGAGATGCTCTAACCACGTTATCCCAAAAACTCGTATTAAAGGAACTCGTTTAAAACCGATCTGGCTGCGTGCGCCGCGCCCATCTGAACTTATCGGAAACGGGATAAAAATGATGGCATTCAGGTTTGGATTTTCCGGCGCAGTATATGAGCGCATGGTCCCTGACGCGCGAAATCCATCCCCGTGGAGATGCCGACTGGCGCTGGCATGATCGCGGAACGTGGCACGAACACACGGTCGCACGGTACAACACAGAGAGGGACCACGTCGGCACAAGCGTACACGCCGCGTTAGTCCACCACTAGAGGGCAGGCGCAGGCTTCGGAAGCCCGGCCGGCCGGCTGATCCCAGCCTATCCTGTATCCACGGCGGCGGCAGGCATGGAGCGGGCACTGCCAGAGACAGAGGAGGAGAGGGTGCTGCAATTAGGGCTCCCGGACACCGGCGCTGGTCCAGGCGCAGGGACGGACGAAACCACCGGCGTCAGTCCGTGCATCGATCCGCATGTCTGCCGTGCCGTGCCACTGCCGCGAGCCCCGCTGGCCACGGCCGAAAGGCGTTGGGGTTCGGGTGGGTACCAAACCCAACACCACCCAACCCAACCCAACCCGCCCGCAAACCACTCCGCCAGTCCGCCCCGTCTCTTTCCTTTCCTACCCCCACACAGCAGAGCAGTCAAGCAGAGGCCGGCCGCACTGCACTGGCACACCGCGGCCATGTCAATATAGTAGTGGTAGCGATAGCAGTGGTGTATGCCATGGTAGACTGGTAGTGGCACCACCACTTCTACGCCTGCCTATAGTATCCCATCCCCCGTATCCGGCTGGCCTCTCTTCTCCCCCTGCACTGCCCCCAACTGAGCGGTGTGTGTGGCGACCAGTGGCCGGACGGCGGGGACAGTAGTGCGTACTGCCGTGCTGCGCGCGCGCGTGCGGACCTAACGCGCCCTTTCCGCTGGAGTAAAGCCTCGCCACCTGCCCTGCTATCTGCTCTGCTTGCTCCACCAGCAAGTCAACAAGAGGCAGCGCCGGACCCGGCCCCGGGCAACCTCGTCGCATCGGTGCGGTCTCGGCTCAGCTGGCGAGGCCGTGAGCAGCAGCGCCATGAGCAGGGAACAGCAGATGCCGTCGCCGCCGCGGCGGTTCATCGCCATCCGCTTCTCCTCCGGCTGCCGCTCCCAGTCCAGCGTCGACGTCGTCGACACCGCGCGCCACGGCAAGAAGCCCCACCCGCAAGGTGCGTGCGCGCGCGCCACAAGTTCTTGGCTCGATTCGCTTCGCTTCGCTTCTGTTCTGTTCTTTCGACGGGTGACAAAAGTTGCTGAAGTGTTCTGGCTGCTGTGGCAGGGGCTGAAACAGGGGCGGTGCCAGGCAGCGCGTCGGTGAGACCGCCGGCCCCGGCGGCGGCGGCGTCTGCGGCAGGGGGCAAGGGGGAGTCGCTGGTGGCGCGGCTCCTGCGCGGGTTCAAGAACCTGTCCCAGATCTTCGCGGTGTACGACGAGGACGAGGACGAGGAGGAGGAGGAGCGGGAGATGGTGATCGGGCTCCCCACGGACGTGAAGCACGTGGCCCACATCGGCTGGGACGGCAGCACCAGCACCACCACTAGCCTCCGCTCCTGGAACCGCACCGCGCCGCCTGCACCGGCCTCCTCCTCGTCGTCGTCCTCCTCGTCCGCCGCCGCGGCGCCCCCGCAGCCGCAGGAGCAGTACCCGCTGCCCCTGCCGGCGCTGTCCATGCGGCAGTTCGAGCTCGCCATGGCCGCCCAGGCCGCTGGAGGCGCCACGACCACGAGTGGAGGCGGAGCTGCCCACCGGCGTCACAGCTAGCGTCAGACAGAGCGAGAGGTGGTGGTACACGCCTACCTACGCTACGCCCTTGGTGGTGGGCTCGTCGTCGTCAGACACCAGGCTTCACAGGCCGTCGTCCGTTTCTGCCGCCCCATGCTCGCTCCCATGTGGAGAGAAGAGAAGGGTGGGGACTGGGGACGGACGACGCGGCGCGAGCGCCTGGCGTCTGTCCGTCCTCCTCCTCGGCTAGCTCTACCTCCTTGCCGTCCGTCAGTCCGTGCTGGTCGTCGCTGTGTCGTCGGAGTTGGTGCGTGCTTCGTTTGCTTGTGCTTTGGCGCCATCGCTGCGGTGCGCTGTACGTAGCCATTTTTCCCCGGGGATCTCTCTCCTTGTTGGCTTGCTGCTACTTGTTCCTTACCGCCGTTACGAAATCTTAATTGCTCGCTTTACACGCTGCTCCATGGGGGGTTTAGTACGTGGCGCCTCTGGTCGTCACCACCTTTTTGTTTGCCTCTCGTCTCGCTCTCTGTCTGTGTACTGTTCTGCCGCCGCCCCTCGCTCGCGTCGCCTCGGTGAACGGTGGTTGGGTTTGGGTTTGGACGTTTGGTTCGGTTGCGGTAGCTATAGGCTGCCGTGCCAACCTGTTGCCGCGCTCGACGGCCGGTTGATTCCTCTCTCCGGCTCCCGTGATCTCGTGCCATCCCGCCGCCCCGCGCGTCAGCCTTGGCGCGGCGACGGCCGGGCCAGCCTCGCTCGTGTCCGCTTCGCTCGCTCCGCGCCCGTCCATGTGACGGGTGTGAATGCGCGCGCGTGCGGCGTGCACGGCCACTGTTCGCGCTTCACGGAGCCAATGGGGGCAGCCGGGTAGGGGATGTAGTCCCAGTCCGGTCATGTGATCGTGTCGCGGTGGTGTGTGCTCGCAGCGAGCGCTTGTTTTACTCTTGATTTATCCTTTGGGCGCCTGGATTAAAGACCCCGTCGTGTATAGCTCTCCCGTTCCCGTCTCCGCGGGGGAAACTTTTCCCCGTCCCCGTCAACGTCAACGTCAACGGCAACGGCAAAGCTCACGGGGACTGTTCTCTCCCCCATCCTCAAACCTGAGCGGGGAAAGCATCCCGACGGGTCCCCGTCTCCGTCACCGCAAAAACAAGTGCTCGAATCAACGATCTAGAAGAAGAAATGTCAAGTACAAAACACAACATGAAATAAGATTGCTTAGTTTACAAATCACAGCTCCCTTGCGTACCCAAATTACAAATAAATCAGAGCTCCTCTGATTACCAAAATTGCAAATAAACTGAAAAAAAATCTAACAAGTACACTAGTGCTTGTGTGGATGCGGATCTGTGTGCTTGTGTCAGGCAAGAACCACCTTCAGCCTTGCGTCTCCACTCCAGTTTCTCATCCTGGTTGGGGACAGGCTGTCCCCAACCAGGATGAGAAACTGGAGTGGAGACAGCCTGTCCCCAACCAGGATGAGAAACTGGAGTGGAGACGCAAGATTCATCTTCCATGCAGACCAAAGTACGAGCAGCAGTGCGGTAGCTAATCTCCTGTCAGCCTGATCGGCTGGGCTTATTGCCTCGTAAACGATCATAAATTTCCAGCCAGAATAGTATTTTTCTCTCACACCAAACCAGCCAGCAGTACTTCTTCATGATCCAGCAACGAACAAGCTCAGCCAAACGAACAGGCTATGTGTCGTCACTACAAGCACAGGGCATCCTGCACGACAAGGGTAGACGACTCAGGCTCACTGGCTGGGACTCTGCGAGCGTGGCGGTGCAGACGCACGCTAGCGCTCGCGCGATGGCGTGAATCACGTCCGAACCGCTGGCGGCGTCCGCGCTTGGTGCTCTAGCGGCTGCGGGAGTAGCCGAGTGGGGGGTTAGGGGACTGAGAAGGGCTGAGGGATTAGGGTTAGATTTTGCATATATACTCAAGCCGGTGCTGAGCCTTCGTGGGGCGATTTGAGTTGCGTCTGAACATGTGATCTTCGGGGCGGGTTTACGGGGATCAAGGTTCCCATCCCCGTCCCCGCCAGCCCCGACGGGGATTGTTTTGCTACCGATTGCATCTCCGTGGGGAATAAATTGACTCCATCCTCGTCTCCTAATAGGGAAATTCCCTGCGGGAAATCGGGGATCGGGTCCCATTGCCATCTATAGCCTGGATCCACGCATGCCGTTTATGGGTGACGTCTCCAGGCTCGTGGTGCCTGCCGGTGCAAGCCAAGATTGGCTTCGGAGGTTGATTCTTTTCCCAGACTAGGAATCATTCTTCCTCGCTCCGTTTCCCTGCCTGCCTGTCTACGCTCCTGCTCCACGGAAATGTTCATGGCGGTCGGTACACCGGTCCATTGTGCAGTGTACGTACTAGTCGTTTGGCCACTCGGATTGTACGCCTGACTCGTATCCAATATTCCCGTCTCCCGTGGTGGATGGGATCTGAGGAAGCGAACAAACTGCCCTGCCAGGGATTAGTCATCCAGTCTAGGGCGGCGGCCTGGCATCTGCCGCGGAAGGCGGAACTGGATAGAACAGTCTGCCTGCCCCTGGCACTGCCGGTAGTGCTGGCTCCTCCTGCCCCCGGTCATTCGGACGGACCAGCGTGGGTCGCATCGTGCGCGTCGGCGTCGCACTCCACTCACAGTATACTCCGCTCTGTGGCTCTGTGCATGTCCAATTGCGCACAGTGCCCTGCCCCTGCCACCTGCATCCGCTCTGTCTGGGTGGGTTGGCTTGGACTCTTGCGCTTCACGTGACCCGATTGCCGTTCGGTCGTCGTCGCCGTTTCGTTTCGGATCGCAGGGCACAATGTTTGCTAGTGCAACTGTGCAAGCCAGTTACTACGGCGGACCAGCGCTGCAAGGATAATCTGTTGCTGTGTTGCAAAGATGAAGAAAAGAAGGTCAATCGATCCACGGCATTTTCCAGTGAGGTGTTCCAGCGTTTCCAATCCGAGCCCTCGCCACCGAGAAGCTGTCCCGGGCGAACGTCACTGTACATTGTTCGTCTGTTGGGTTTCATTTCATGGCCCCCGTACGTACGTGTCCCGTCCCACGCGTCGGCATTGATGTACTCGCTGTCGTTGCCGAGTTCCCGTCGCGACGGGAGCCGCGCGCCCGCCGTGGCACGCCCGTGACGGCAATAACCATCGCCGGATCGGACGAGCCGCCGTCCGCGCTGCTGCGTGACTGATGACTCCGGGACGGAGGGCCACTCAATGCGCCTCCCGTCCCGTGTCGCGTCCCTCTCCCCCCTGTCCTGCCGATACGATCCGAATCATCAGGCCGGCACCATGAGCTCATGACCCCATGAGGGTTGTTAGCTACTCCTAGTTCCGTGCGATTAATTAGGCCGGCCGGGCCGTAGAATCGGACGGGTTCGTGTGGCCACCGCTGCGTTACGCGACGAGATGCTGCGTGATCCGGGGGCAGGGCGCGACGGGCACCCGCGTCCGTCCAGCGTCATGTCACCCGCGCCGGCCGGCTCCAGCAGCGCTTCCGTTCGTCTAGTCTACGACCGGTCACGTGGTGGAGGTGGAGGATCATCCCTGCACTGCATACAATACAACACACACCTGGCTGTAACCTGTGGGCGGTGGCGCTGTGCCGGTGTGCCCCCGTCCGTCCGTCCGTCCGTACGGAGCGGGACTGAAGCTAGCGTCCCTGATGGCTCGGACGGGGCCGTTCATGATTGGGGATCGCATTTCGTATGATATGGGGCTTGCTTGATTCGCGACTAAAATTTGTCATGCCAAAGTTTAGACAGTCAAAAGTTAGGTAAAAAAAAGTTGTCAAAGATTTGGCAAACCAAATGTGAAAAATTGACAAGTTTTGATAGGCATCCAAATTCTAACCAAAATCATGGCATGCCAATTCTTTGGTTTGGTAAATTTTGGAAGTAAAGCAGGACCATGATTCGGCCGCTAATCAGCGATTCAAAGTGGTGCTTCGGTTCTGCGGCTCTGCCGAGGGGCCGAGGCGAGTCGCGTGCATGTGATGATGATACAGTACGATACCAATGGGTTGGGTCCAGAGGAACAGTGTCCGTGCATGTTGGGTTCAGCAGCATTCGGCAATCAGCAACCTCTGAGTCTCAGGGTTTGGTAGCCTGCCTGTGCCTGCCTCCTTTTGTGACGCTCAATCAGCCAGAACTTATGTTTTTCTCTTATAATAAACCAACATTGATAGTTAATTCAAAAACCAATTAGCAAACAGGCTCGATCAGTGGGTTAGCCCAGCTGCTACTACCTACTAGTGCTAGCTAAGCTAGCTGCTACTGCTACTACCCAGTTGGCTACTTGGCGCTTGCAGCTGTGCTCCTGTCTCATGCACCAGCCGCGTCATCGGTTCCTGTTCCGAAAAAATTGTGTCTTGGGGCCAGTTTGGATGCCAAAATTTTTGGCAAAACGCTACTGTAGCGTTTTCGTTGTTATTTGGCAATTAGTGTCCAATCATAGTCTAATTAGTCTTAAAAGATTCGTCTCGTGAATTTCGTCTAAACTGTATAATTAGTTTTATTTTTTATTTATATTTAATGCTTCATGCATGCATTCAAAGATTCGATGTGACGGAGAATCTTGAAAATTTTAACGTTTTGGATGGAACTAAACAGAGCCTTGGGCACGGGCGTTTGTTGGCTTCCGGTTTGGTCTTTCCGCCACGCTGCCTGCTTCGCGATGCGCACATGGATTCTATTACAACCTGCTGCTCATCTCTTGTTTAGTACCAGTAATATTGCTCATCTGATCATCTCTTGTTTAGTACTGCCCGTAGTGTGTCACGTTTCGGTTGGTTGCCACTTCTACTACGGTCCTGCGTTTTCCTCCGGGACAATACACAAGACCAGACAGAGCGCCAGGGATGCAGAGTCCTATCAGCTCTGACTGTCAAACTAAGTTAACAAACATCGCGCCAAGGCACGTTCGGGGGGGGGGGGGGGGGGGGGGAGAAAAACTAAGGTAACAAACAAGTTAAACTAAGGTCATTCGTTGCTGCACACAGACACAGCTATCCAGTCGGGGCTTTAGGTTTGATCAAGTTTCAGACACCAACAGCAGCTCAAGCAAAGGTAACAAAGCCAAGTTGTGACTTGTCAAGCTCACGTCTCGTAAGCATGGGCAAATGCACCTCAAGGAGCGAAAATAATGTTACAAAGAAGAAAATGGTTCGCGATCAAAATCGACAGCGCTGTACGTGACAAACTGGAATCACGTGATAGACCGACCCCAAGTCATCGCTGAAATAATCGAAAACGCAGGTGCGAAACGTTTAATTTAAACTCCGGAGTCCGGATGAGAGAATTATGGCCTTCAATTTACATTTACCCCGTAGTTCATGTACTTGAACTTACATGTCTCCTCAAAGAAATCAGCAGCAACTTCATGACAATTCTTCATCTGTGAGATTCGGATGACCATGGTCTGCAGCTTCACACATGTATTTCACAAGCGACTCAGTGTTCAGCTTCTGTTCAGCATTGAGAGGTGAGCACAAAGTGATCAGAACCTCTTCCAAGCAAGGGATTGTTGGACTCCCAGGACACCACAATTTGGAGAATTGGAGAGTAGGTTTCAGATGGCAGCACTTAGACAGCTGCTTGTTGTTCCATATATAGAAGAGCAGCACTTGGTTACAGAAAAGCATAACAAGTAGAGTGCAAATTCAACAACTAAAGTGCTTAGAAGATAAGAAGCTGAGATCAGGTCTAACAAACTAAAAACAATTGGAGATAGAAGCACATAGGCTTATAGTTTCAGATGAGGAACCTTGAATTCAACTGTATGCACAATTCAAGCAAATTAGCTATATAGCACACTGTCTAGCATACCAATCAAATTAGAAACCAATTTCAATGCAGTAATAGGAACGACCTCCCACTCACAATATTCAGGCTATTTTTCTGGCACAGGGCAGGGAACATGGCACCATGGATCTCAAGTTTGCAGATCTTGGGGTGTTTGTCCAAGAAGCAAACCAAATCAACCTCCGGGAACAGTTGCAGTGTGTCCAAGTCATAGAAGAACTCCATCTTCATCACCAGATACTTCGCCTTGCTCGCCCACACTGAACATGATTTTCCTTATTGAAAGTGCAATGTGACTTGGAGGGGCCACATAACATGGACATGGGTTATACTGAGGCAAATCCAATCAAGAACCCCATCAAGGTCAACTTTATTACATGAACGAAAATTTCTTCAATCTGAATAGTGTTTTTATTAAAGGAATTGCAGTTTTCATCAGGTCAGCTGACCCCAGTAAATAAGCTAAATTCGCCTGGTTCTACTTTTTAAAATGCTACTCCCTCTTTTTTACCTCTGTTGTTGAGCAGACCTACTGTGTACAGGGACTTTGTAGTATCTAAAATGAAATGGCCTTTTATACGGACAAACTCTGGCTTATTTCTAATTATCTTGTTTCAGCAACAAAGTTTTTGCACAAAGCCATCTCATTAGGTCCAAAAATGCATTGAACGGTGACCTATGTACTTACAACAACAACAACAACAAAGCCTTTAAGTCCCAAACAAGTTGGGGTAGGCCTTCAGGGGCAATTTTCTGTCATGCTAATTCATAGCAAGAACTATGGTCATTTCTGGAAAAAAAACACACTAATAAAAGTAATGAATTTATGTAACTTTCAACATTGGAACCTAATCAGTAATCAAGATGTTTTTTTTCACATATTTGTTTTATGCATAAGGGAAAGTTAAGCCTCTAAACAATTCAATCGAACACTCGAACAGGTTGCGTGCATCGGTGCATGAACATATGGGGGATGTGCTTACCTTGATACAGTCCCATGATTGAACTTTCTTGGATGATTCACATTTGGGAGTGTTTGCTTAGTGGTTCCGAGTTGTTGATGCTTGCTTGGTGGCTCCGACACCCATTCATCTGCAGGTCATGGCCTGTTCCATCTGGATATGGCCTGAAACCTGAGCACCAGCTATGATGGTACAAATCTCAATCCCCTTCCTCACCTCATGGAAATGGCAGTGGCATGGTGATGGGATGAGACCGCGCAGAGAGAACATGGTGTCCTCATCAGTCATTAGAGAGGGGATTTCCACTCTTAGAAGCTAGTGTCATGGTTTCAAAGGCGACTAGGCCGTGTGCTGGGTCCGTCTGGACGCCGGCGGCGCCACTGTTTCCCAAGGCGAGCTGGGTACTCAGTCAGCACTCATCCTTTAGAACTGCTATCCAGTAGCTTCATCTACCGACTGTAACCTTTTTGCCTTGGCCAGTTCTCAGATGGATAACACTGCTCAGGCTCTGCCAGGCCAGCCAAGATAATATGTTTATTCCTTTAAAAAAAAGATAATATGTTTCTGAATTGACTTACATATCCATTCATAGTGATTTTTCAAGTTACATATACGTTCATACTAATTTTTCATTTCCTTGGAGGATAAACTCAAACATTAGAAGATCAAGACACTAACTGCCAGCAGTTTGTAATGGTTTGGATGCTGACAAATAAGAAATCTTGATATCAAGTGATGAGACCCAGAGTGGTAGGGATTTCATTTGAGATTCTAACGATGCGGACGTCTTATGACCTTATATCAAATATAGACATTCTTGTTGGTGGTCCGCTGGACTTGTACAAGTGCAAAAAACTAAAGGTTTACAAAATAAAATGATCTATTGCATAGGACTCTTTCATTTTTATTTTTGTACTACACTCACATCACAGTGTGTAGTTAGCGATAATCATGTGTTCCTTGAGCACTTGAGCAGAACGAACACTTAGCATCTACCAATCAAGAAGTGGGTACTGTTAATATGTACTTTTTTTTTGATCTACAATTTGTTGAACTTGTATGGTACCTTTAGTTCACTATAATCCAACTCAATCTCTAGTGGGAATAATATAACATCAACACATTTCAAGCTCTTCAGCAAATTATTTTATCAGAGCAACAGCCAGGTACCTAGTTGACAACTTGCAATCTACACAGTGCAACAACAATGTAGCCTTTCAGTCCCAAGCAAGTTGGGATAGGCTACGGTTGCAACCCACCAAGAGCCCCCTAAAGAGGATAAATTTAGAATCTTGATCAACATTGCATTCAATCAAGCAACGCACGAATATATCCAACTACAGGATCACATCTGCTCAATGAACTTATCTCCTTCCGACAGCAATGGTGGCGGCCAAGTCGACGTCGTCGTGCAGCTCGAAGAAATGCCAGCTCGTCTCGTTGAACGCGTGGGCGAACCAATCGTCGTCATTCAGATCACCCGTGTCGCCGATCCGCTCCTCGCGCGCGAACCGCTCTGCCGCGAGGACATGCGGGGCCTTGGCGGCGGGGCCCGAGCGGTTCTCCTCGGCCTGGAGCGCGTACCGCCGGAAGCTGTTGCCGAGCACGCAGACGCGGCGCAGCTGCGCGGGGGAATCCCAGTTGGCGGCGAGGAGCGCGTCGTAGAGAGACGCCTCGCAGTGGGGCATGTAGAAGAGCGTGGGCTCCTCCGCGCGGCGGCGGCACCCGTCGTCGAGGCTCGGGACGGAGAAGCCGAGCGCCGCGGCGGCCGCGCACTCGACGGCGGAGAGGACGGGGTCGAAGAGGTCCGCGGAGGCGGCCTCCGGGAGGAGGTCGCGGCGGAGGAGGGCGGCGAGCGCGAGCTGGAGGCGCGCGGCGGGGGAGGACTCGAAGCTGCCGACGCCGAGGAGGGAGAGGCGGGAGGGGGCGAGGAGGCCGAGGCGGCGGCGGAGCGACGAGGCCTGGAGAAGGAGGCTGCGGTAGAGGCGGGAGGCGGCGACGCGGGAGATGGCGGCGTGGGCGCGCGCCACGAGGCGGGAGACGCGGGCGGGGTCGAGGGAGGAATCGTAGGGGGACCAGGGGATTGGGATCACGGGGAGCGGCGTCGGGTCGTCGGGCTGGGAGGCGGGGCGTGGGTCGTCGCCGCGGAGGCGGCCGCGGCGGCGGACTATGGTCCAGTCGCTGGCAGCAGTCGCGACGGCGACGGCGGCGGCGGCGGTGGACATGGGTTGGTTCGGGACTCGGAAACTGGATCAGGATGCTCTGCCTCTGCGTCTGGTAGGAAAAGGAGTCTTTTACTCGTATGCTATTAAAAAAGATGGTCTAATTGTCTATGTCCTTAAAATATTCGATCTATCGTCAGTGTCAAGCTCGAAAAACTTTTCTCTCTCACGTCATTCTGTCACTAACGACGTGAAATGTGGGTGGCAAAGGACTTGAATGCCCTGGAACTTTTTGTTTCTCATGTGCCACTGCCTGCTGGGCGGCAACGTTTGCTGCTTCCGATCACCGCGTGCAAGAAAGAAATTACGCAGAGACGGAGGAGGTACCTGCTTCCACCATGTTCCCGAAGAGGGTCCCTGCCAGCAGGTAGCAGCCCACGAGAAAGCACGCGAGGACCACGACTGTGACCGCTCCAATGGCTGCCAGAACGAACGACATGATGGATTGTGCCTTCCTCCCTGCGGTGCGGGCATTTCAGTTTTCAGTTGAAGATGTCAGCTACCTTATAAAATCAATCAGAGCAGGAGTTCTAGTGTCTAAATCGCAGTACGCTCGTGACATTATGTACCGAACGAGGTAGTAGTAGAGATGACTCACAGAGCGATGGCCCCTTGGGCTGAGCAAGGGCCATGGTCAGGTCGGCGAGCGTCTGCTCCAAGCCGTCGGTGTACGAGGAAGCGACGTCGCCGGCGTAGTACGCCAGGAGGCAGCCATGGCTCCATACGCCCGCGCGGCGGGTGTCGTTGGCGCAGCCCTCGCTGGCTGCCGCGACGGTGGCCCGGAGGCACGCGTGGCAGTCCGACGCGTCGGCGACGCCGCCGAAGCCGAACCCGAAGCAGAGGCCGAGGGCGTGAGCGCGGTCGCGCCCGGGGTCCGACTGGGAGCGCAGCGCGGCGGAGGGGAGCACGGTGAGCAGCGGGGCGAGGCTGGCGCGGAACGCGGTGGCGTTGCCGTGGCGGACGCCGGCGGGGCGCAGCCGATCAGCGGAGCAAAGCAGCCGCCTCCTCCTCCCTGGTCGAAGCCGCCGGTACCGGAGCAGCCCGTCAGGACGAGGAGGAGGAGGAGGAGCATGACGAATGGTACCGTTGCCGCGGGGAGCGCCATGGCTGGGTGCCTGGGCGCGAGGCGAGCTGACCCTTTTGCGCCGCCCGGTGACGGTGGTCGGTGGCTTTGGGGTTTTTCGAGCTGGCGTGGGAGGGAGGGGGAAATGGGAGAGCTCTAGCAAGACGATCGGGCAGAGCACGTACGCGGACATGTCGGCTTCGCCTCGTCTTGCACCTGGCCTAGCCCAGAGACCCAGACACGATGAGGCCCGGCCTACGCGACCGCGACGCGCGAAATGATGGGAGCTCGAAATGGGTGTGGCAAAGGCACTGCTCACGGCTCGGGCCCTAGCCTTGTTCGGGCAACTGGGATGGTGATGTTTTCGCGCCTTTTACTTTTGTCGTGGCTTTGACGGGAGGTCGGGAGGAGCGAGTGCGTGCGGTGCGAGCAAGCCGTCGCCATTTTCAGACGCACGATCTGACCTCTGCCCGTTTTCCGTTCCTGGAACTGGAATGGGGTTTTGTAGCACGGATCGGATACCATGACAGCTACTACAATCCCCTGAGTCACAATTATCACAGCTGTCTACATTGTTCTCGCCAATTCTGATAGATGCATCCACTAATGATGGCATGCTCTCAAGCACTGGAGTCTTAGACCAATTGTCATCTAGCAGCAGCGAAACCAGAGAGGGAGCATGAATACGTGTGCGGAAGCTTCCGCTGAATGCACAATTAGTGAGACTTAGGCATTTGAGGGATTCAGATGAGATCTTGTTGACAACAGTCAAATCACAGTTCTCAATCTCTAGTTGTTCCAGTGCTGGACAGTCAGATAAGATAAGGAAATTTTCCTCAAATGCTACACCAGAAAGCTCTAGCTACATTAAGTGCCTGGAGACGAGATGCATGTAATTTAGATCAAACCAATTTCCAGATGGCATTACCAACCGGAGGACTCGAGCCTGGCACCGTACAGCATGCCGAAACCAGAGGTTCACACGAACTCCTGGAGCTTCTCCATGTCGTCCTCGTATCCATTGCTAGTGATGCGCAGGCCCGTCGTGAACATCCAGAGCTCCAGCCAGCGCCGGGCGAGCACGCACGACCGCACGGCGTCTCGCGTGGGAAGGAAACCGAGGATGTGTTGAAGGACACCGTCTGGCAAGGACTCTGTGCTGTTGTCACTGCTCTCAATTGGCGCTTTCCTGCCCCTTTTCCCTCTTCTCCAAGGAGACATTCTATCGAACAGGCGGCAGGCAGTGGCACATGAGAAACAAAAGTTCTAGGGGCATTCAAGTCCTTTGCCACCCATATTTCACACCGTTAGTGACAGAATGGCGTGAGAGAGAAAAGTTTTTCGAGCTTGGACACTGACGATAGATCGAACTTTTTAGGGACATAGACGATTAGACCATCTTTTTTAATGGCATACAAGTAAAAGACTCTAGGAAAAGTGCCCGCGACTGCTGACCACCTGGCGCTTGCCAATGGTCGGCACTCGGCAGATCTGAAATAGCATTTGCATCACTCGGCCACTCTCTGAACGCCGACCGGTCGTGCCTGTGGACGACCGTGCGACACGGGCCGGCCCACACATGGTGGCGGCTAGGGTTATGACGTGGAGCTCCTGGCGTGAGAGTTTTGAGGGCGGCGGTCGTGACACGGTAGGCGAGACGAGAGAGGGGGGCGCCGGGGCGGCAAGAGACGACGGTTGGGTGGGGCTGGCGGCAAGTGTGTCGCGTTGGAGTTTCATCACCGTCTGGGATTAGGGGAGGGCGTGGTTGAGGGACGGAGGTGGGGGTGAGGACGAGGAAGACGCCGCCAGCGCACCTCCCTGTGATTACGGGTGGATGGGGTCGAGGGGTGAGGGGAGAGGAGGGCGGCACAGTGAAGCAGCGGGAACCGCTGGCCGCTTTAGGTGGAGGGTGGGGGAGGGGGCGGAGGAGGAGGGGCGCCCAGAGGGAGAAGAAGACAGGTGTCGGTGTTTCGGATCACCGGCTAGTAAATTTGTATCTGTGCGTCTGGCTCGGATAGTGTGCTCGGAGGACACAAGGATTTATACTGGTTCGGGCGGAATGTCCCTACGTCTAGTCTGCTGCTGCTCGTGTTACCGACACTAGTTTGTAGTAGGGGTTACAAATGGGCGAGAGAGGGAGAAGTTCCCAAGTCTCTGGTGAAAAGATCGAATGGAGTCGAGTCATGCTGAGCTCGTTCAGCTCTATGTTTGTTCGTCATCCCCCCTCTTTGGGCGTCCTGCTTCCCCTTTTATAGGTGAAGGGGAAGGCGCAGGTTACAGAGAGAAAGAATGAGAAAAGTGAGGGAGAAGAAGGCCTCCAGGGTCGCCGGGTCTTTCTTTTCCTTTACGCGGGTCCCGTCGACACTGTAGATGGTGATGGGGATGGCTCTATGTCAGGCTCTTGTTCACCACTGGTGCCATGCCTCGACATCATCAACTGGTAATGGCGTCCCATCCTGTCCCTGCGGACGACGTGGCGAACCGACGGTCAGCTCCCTAAGGGTCGGGCGACACAGGGCCCGTGCCCGAGGGGTTGGGCGAGACGGAGATCGACCCTTCAGGGTCGATCGAGACTGAAATACGTCCTTGATTATCTAGGCGAGTCGTCGTCCGCGGTCCTCAGATCCCTTCTTCGGGTATCACTAATACTGATACCCGACAGTAGCCCCCGAGCCTGCGGATGAGTAGGATACTCCTTCATAGGATTTTTCGGATGGAGGAACTTCGAGGGCTTTGATCTTCTGCTGCCCATGGGATGCCTTGGTGGGTTGCAATTCTCTTCTGTCATGATCGGACTCCTTGGGAACATGTAGCTGCGGGATTTGGGGGTCGAAAAAGATTTCTCTTGATTCTGATCCCTCCTTTGGACCCGATCGATCCGCCATCGTCATGCGACCACGTATTCGGTCTCCTTGCGAGTCCAACTTTCCTTGAGCCCCCACGTATAGTAGGGGGGCGGTCGAGGGGTTAGCTCGTCTTATGATCGTCCTCCCCCAAGTGTTTTTTCTGATAAAACAGAGGGGCTGAGCCGTGCCATGTTTTCCTCGATGGACGAATCATGGTGCTTGATGAGCTGTTAACAGGATAGTCCGAGTGGGACCCTGGCTTCCCATTCATGAGGGTCTGACATGGGTCAACTGGTGACCGACTCTAGATTCTTGGTGGCCAGTCCATATAGTTCTTGTGTTCGTTCGACCGGTCCTAAGGGCTCGCTGCATTTCTTTGAGGAAAAACCATGGACTGTGATCCGACCAAGACTCGAACGTGGGCCAGGATGCATATGGCGCTTGTGCGCCCAGGTGCTGGCCGCTAACGGGCCCATCCCTTTCCACCCCTCACTCTAAAGGTGCCCTAGAGCGGTTGTGAACCCATCGGTGGGCCAACCTACGAACTCCTGGGCCTAAATGGGCCATGGGAGCGTTTTCAGCTCTGTATCCCTCCTTACCTGTGGCGGTTCTTGACCCATCGAATGGGGCAAACCATCATCCGGTGCGTCCTTTGAGGATGCGGCCAGAGGTGGCATGCGCACGTTTCTCAGAGAGGCGATGTGATGTGGCACGGTGGGCGCGTAGATCTAGGCAAACGGTTGACCTCTCACTTCACTCAGCCTTATAAATAACGGCCTCCCCCTTCACGTTTCGTCACACTAAACCGCAACCTTGCCTTCTCCGCCTTTCCGCCACTGTTGTTTGGATTTGCTGCCCTTGTTAATTCGCCGTCAATGCCCTAGATCAGTAGCCTTTGGTTCTCTACCGCTACCAAAAAGTACTTGCTCCTCTATCTTCGCTTTCCATGGAGTCGTGGTACCACTCCGACATCACCCACGCATGCATGGAGGGCCTTGTCAAGCACGGTCTTCTCCATGGGAGGACCGGCGCTATGGAGTGGCTCATGCCCGGTCACAAGGATGCGCCGGCGGCGCGCGATTTCTATGTCTTGTCCTTCACGCCCTTCCACTGTTGCACCACTACTAGATTGAGCTGTAGCATCAAAACCCCAATGGGATCCAGCACATCGCGTCCTTCATCACGCTGTGTGAGGGATACCTGGGGATCGAACCCCACTTTGAACTGTAGTGGTACTTCTTCTGTCTCCCTACTTAAGAAGAAGGACAGAGGCAGGGAGATCCCGGTGCCGATGGGATGCGTGGGCATCCACCTCCGAGGGCAGTAGGCGACTAAGTACATGCCCTGCCAGCTGTCCAGATCCAACAAGGGGTGGCACGCGCAGCGATTCTACTTGAAGAACGACCCCGCTGCCCCCTTGTCGGTCTTCACCGGGCGCCTGATCAAAGAGGCGCCACTGACATGGCCATGGGGGCCACCTGTCAAGGAAAAGAAGAGGATGCGTGACCTCCTCGAGGCTGTCGTGTTCCTAAAGAACCACGGCCTCCGCGGGGCTGGTGTCATTAGGGCATATCACATGAGGAGGGTGGCACCGCTAATGGCGTGCGCCCTCCTGCTATACGGGATGACGCCCGACGCGTAGCTCAATGGGACGGTGCTCGCCCAAGGGTCGCTCGTGACAGCGAGGTCATGCAGCGCTTCAAGGCGGCGACAGAGGAGTCTGATGCTATGTTATCGATCCTAGGACATCCAACGATGCTGCCGGACATGGGCTTCATCGAGCTATCAGCGAGGTTGGGCTTTCGGGACTCCATCGTGCCGCCGCCAGAGCACGCGGCCGTGAAGGCAGCGAACCGCGCCGTGGATGAGCGGAGGAAGAAGGATAAGGATGACAAGAAGGTGAGGCGACAGTGAAAGGTCCTAACGGCTAGAGGGGGTGAATAGCCCAATAAAAATTTCTACAACAACACTTAACAAACCGGTTAGACAATTATGAGGCGAAGCAAGTGTTGCGCTAGCCTACTAAAAATTCAAGCCACCTTCCATAATTTTAGTTTCTATTGTCTCTAACCACACAATCGCTATGGCACTATACTAAGTTTGTGTTCTCTCAAAGACTAACTAAAGAGCCACACTAACCAAACTAACAAACTCTCACAAGTAGGTACACTAAAGAGCTTGATAACTAGTTTACGGTAATGTAAAGAGAGAGAGCAAGATAGTTATACCACCGTGTCGAGGAGTGAACCAGTCAATCATAAGAATCAATATAAATGAAGACTAATCACCTCAGAATCAAATGATGAACACAATGATTTTTACCGATGTTCACTTGCTTGCCGGCAAGCTACTCCTCGTTGTGGCGATTCACTCACTTGGAGGTTCACGCGCTAATTGGCTTCACACGCCAAACCCTTAATAGGGTGCCACACAACCAACACAAGATGAGGATCACACAAGCCATGAGCAATCCACTAGAGTACCTTTTGGCTCTCCGCCGGGGAAATGTCAATAACCCCTCACAATCACCACGATTAGAGCCGAAGATAATCACCAACCTCTGCTCGACGATCCTTGCTGCTCCAAGCTATCTAGGTGGCGGCAATCACCAAGAGTAACAAGTGAATCCCGAAGTGAAACACGAGCACCAAGTGTCTCTAGATGCAAACACTCAAGCAATGCACTTGGATTCACTCCCATTCTCACAAAGATGATGAATCAATGATGGAGATGAGTGGGAGAGCTTTGGCTAAGCTCACAAGGTTCCTATGTCAATGCAAATGGCCAAGAGAGTGAGCTTGAGCCGGCCATAGGGCTTAAATAGAGAGCCCCCACGAATAGAGCCGTTGTACCTCTTCACTGGGCACAACACGGGGTGACCGGACGCTCCGGTCATATCGACCGAACGTAGGACCCCAGCGTCCGGTCGTGCAATGCACGCCACGTGTCCCCTCTCTTTAAATACTAAGTGCCCGATCCCAATGGTCAAGTGATGACCGGACGCACTGCTGTAATGTGACCAGACTCTGGACCTCAACATCCGGTCATTTCCAGTAAGCATCCAAAAATGATTTTTCACGACCGGACGCGTCCGGTCATGCTCGACCAGACTCTCCCAGCGTCCGGTCACTCGACGTCTCCTCTGTGCACTGCCACATCAGCAGGACCAGACACAGCCCTCCAGCGTCTGGTCACTAAGTGACCCAGCATCCGATCAAAGACTGACGCCAGCGTCTTCGCTGCTTCTTCTGACCGGACACGCCGGTCCTTCCGAGACTAGCGTCCGGTCACTCATAGTGACCTCCGTCTTTTCTATATAGGGCGCTGGTGGCACCATCGGACACTCCACCGGTGGAGTTCCTAACCCTTTCTTAAATGTGCCAACCACCAAGTATATCACCTTATGCACATGCGTTAGCATATTTTCACAAATGTTTTCAAGGGTGTTAGCACTCCACTAGATCATAAATGCATATGCAATGAGTTAGAGCATCTAGTGGCACTTTGATAACCGCATTTTGATACGAGTTTCACCCCTCTTAATAGTACGTCTATCCAACCTGAATGTGATCACACTCTCTAAGTGTCTTGATCACCAAAACAAAATAGCCCCTACCATTTATACCTTTGCCTCGAGCCTTTTGTTTTTCTCTTTCTTCTTTTCAAGTCCAAGCGCTTGATCATCACCCTGGCATCGCCATCATCATGTCATGATCTTCATTTGCTTCATTACTTAGAATGTGCTACCTATCTCATGATCACTTGATTAACTAGGTTAGCACTTAGGGTTTCATCAATTCACCAAAACCAAACTAGAGCTTTTAGGCAGGCGAAGCAGTGGGTGTCGGTGTTTTGAATTGGCACCAACTAGTAAATTTATAATATTGCGTGTCTGGCTCAGATGGTGTGCTAAGAGGACATGAGGTTTATACTGGTTCGGGTAGAATGTCCTTACATCTAGTTCGTTGTTGCTGCTCATGTTACTAGCACTAAAAGTCCATAGTAGGGGTTACAAATGATCGAGAGAGGGATATGTCCCAAGTCTCTGGTGAGAGTAGCGAACGGGTGCTGAGAGCTTGGTTGCTTCTCAGCTATGTGCTTGTGTGTTCTGGTCGGTTCGGGGTTCGATGGATTCGAGTCCCAATTGATGTAATGTGTTGCAATGCCCCTTATGGGATGCCCTGTTTTCCCTTTTATAGTCTAAGGGAAAAGCACGGGTTACAGTGGAGGAAAAAGAGGAGGGTAAGAAGGAGAAGAAGTCCTCCAGGATCTCTGGGTCCTTCTTTTCCTTCACATGGGTCCCGCCGACCCTATAAACGTTAATAGGGATAGCTCCACATCATGGCCCTATCCGTCATTGGTGCCATGCGCAGGCATCCTCTCCCAGTCATGGCACTTCACTCCATCTTGGTGGGTGTCATGGTGAACTGATGTGCCTGTCTGTGCTCGTTCGAGAGTTAGGCAGAACAGCATCGGTATGCCCGACGCTATTCCTGATGTGAATCCCTAGGTATGGCCCGTCACGGCCTTGGTGTCGAGCGAGGCGGAGCCCACCTTCAGAGGCCGAGCAAAGCAGAGCCAGCCCTTAGAGGTTGGGCGAGGCGAAGCCCGTAGCCTCAGTGTTGGTCGAGGCAAAGCCCGCCCTCAAAGGTCAAGCGAGGCAGAGCACAAACCCAAGGATCGGGCAAGGCGGAGCCAGCCCCTAGAGGCTAGGCGAGGCGAAGCCAGCCCTCCGAGGTCGAGTGAGGTAGTGAAAGGTCCTTGTGTGGTTTTGATAATTGAGTGACAACCTAGATGGACTAATTGTGTTTATGTGAGATACACAGGTGATTAGTCCACAGGAACATGTGTGTGAGCAACATATGCCATGAAGGTAAAAATAGCTTGAAGATGTTGCAAAGCTCACACATGTGATGATGAAGGAGCTCATTGCAAATGGGACATGACATTGAGTCATGTGATCAAGGTGGAGAAGATCAAGACATGACTTGGCTTGATGGACCGGTTGCAAGCGTGAAGGGCAAGTTGGAGGCTTTGAAGCGATAGACCGTGTGGCGGTAAAGCTTAAGCAAGACTTGGCGCCGATGGATGAAGACAACAGTGAAAAGCAAGTGGAGTCAAGATCGATGAACCAATGTGATCACGTGATGATATGAAGTGGATCATATCATTATTGATCATGTTGGTGCATGTGTTGCATCAACAATGAGGGAGATGGAATGGAATGTGCAAGACAAAGGTATAACCTAGGGTATTTCATTTCACCAGTCATAGGTGTGTAGAGAAGTTGATGACCAGGTTTAGGATAGATGGTCGTACTATCAAGAGGGGCAAACTTGTTTGCATATCGGTCATCTAGTGCCACTCGAGTGATCTAACTTTGCATCATCGCTAGGATCGAGTGGCGTGGCAAGTTGAGTAACTAATCCTTTGGAAAATGCTTGTGAAAAGCTAACACACATACACATGGTGGTGTACACTTGGTGGTGTTGGCACATTTATAAAGGAGATGAAGTTAGAGTTGATGTGGATCAACTCGGCGATGGAACGGAGGTGAGAAGGGTTTGAACTCCACCGGTGGAGTGTCCGCCCATAGAGTGCGAACAGTTCGATGGTGCCACCGGTGCCCTATACAGAAAATATAGGGTCTCATAGAGTGGATTGGACGCTAGTCATGTGGTGACTAGACGCTAGGGTCCTGCGTCTGGTTAGTGGCAGCAGTGAGTGTGAAGGTGTCGGTCTTCGACCGGACGCTGGCGCTGGAAGTGACCGGATGCTGGCAGGGTGTGTCTGGTCAGGCTGACATATAGTGACATAGGAGACATAGAAAAGTTGGAGAAGGACTGGACGCTGATGCTGTGTCCGATCATGACCGACCGAACACGTCCGGTCGCGACTGGTACCTTCCTGGAAATGACCGGACGCTGGGGTTGCTGCGTTCGATCAGTTTGAGCAGCTGCATCTAGACATCACTTAACCATTGAGATCAAGTGACTGAGGTTTAACAAAGGCGACACATGGCGAGCATCCATTGACCGGACGCTGAGGTCCAGCGTCCGATCGATCTGACCGGCGCGTCCGGTTAACCCAAAAAATGCCCAGTGAAGGGGTAATGACTTTGTGTCCATGCTTGTGAGTGCTTGGGAGCCCTCCATCTCACATATGCTTGATAGTGATCATCCGATTGTATGAGAGAGTGATTCTAGTGCGATTGCATCGTGAGGTTGCATCGAATGACACTAGGTGATTGAGTTACAAGCCGGTGGTGCTTGTTACTCTTGGAGGTTGCCACCTCCTAGATGGCTTGGTGGTGGTCTCTGTTGAAGCCCGCAAGAAGCTTGTGCGGTGCTCTGGAGAAGAGCTTTTGTGAGGGGCATTGTGCTCGCCCCGCTGGAGCCGCGAAGAGCAACTCTAGTTGAGCGTGTCATTGAGCTACCCTCACTTTCGGGGTAGGTTCTTGTGGTGCCCGACGTGTGGGCTTAGCGAGTGATGCCAATTAGCCACTGAATCACCAAGTGAACGGTCGACACAATGGGGACTAGCGTGTTGGCAAACATGTGAACCTTAGGAGAAAAATCACCGTGTCAACCTTGTTCTTCCTGTTGGTTTGTAATCCCCTTTCACAAGCTTGTATTTATATTTCATATACATTGTACTTGTGTAGTTGCTCTTGTAATTAGTTAGCTTGTGTAGCTTACTAGTTACCTTCTTGCTTGTGTAGCATAGAAGTAGCTCCCTTGCGTGGCTAATTTGGTTTGTGTAACCTTGTTAGTCACATTACTTAGTTTGCGTAGCTAAGTAATTGCGCTCTCTAATTTGGCATTGGTTGTCTTGTTATTGAGCATTGCTAGTGAGCTTAGGTGGCTTTGTGCTTTTGCTTACTAGCTTGTGTAGGAGCTCCCTTGTTGCTTGAAGTACTAGTGGCATAGGTTTGTGTGACATTGCTTCTAGAATTGGTTAGGTGAGTTCTAGCTAGCCCGACACCTTTGTTGCTTAATTAGTATCTTTGGAAGATGCTAGAGAACATAAATAAAGAGGTGTAGTCTTGGCTAGACCGATAGTTTTAATTCCGCACTTGTTTCAGTTAGCCGACGCGATTAATTTTAGAAAGGACTATTCACCCCCCCTCTAGTCTGCCATCTCGACCCTACAGGCGGAGCCCGTGACCTCGGTGTCGGGTGAGGCAGAGCCCGCCCCTAGAGGACCGGTGAGGCGGAGCCCACCCTCAGAGGTCGGGCAAGGCGGAGCCTGTGGCCTCGATGTCGGGCAAGGTGGAGGCCAAGCTAAAAGGTCCTTGTGTGGTTTTGGTAATTGAGTGACAACCTAGGTGGACTAATTGTGTTTATGTGAGATACGCAGGTGATTAGTCCACAGGTACATGTGTGTGAGCAACATATGCCATGAAGGTGAAAATGGCTTGGAGATGTTGCAAGGCTCACACATGTGATGATGAAGGAGCTCATTGCAAATGAGGCATGACATTGAGTGATGTGATCAAGGTGGAGAAGATCAAGACATGACTTGGCTTGATAGACCGGTTGCAAGCGTGAAGGGCAAGTTGGAAGCTTTGGAGCGATGGACCGTGTGGCGGTGAAGCTTAAGAAAGACATGGCGCCGATGGACGAAGGCAACGATGAAAAGCAAGTGAAGTCAAGATCAATGAACCAATATGATCACGTGATGATATGAAGTGGATCATATCATTGTTGATCATGTTGGTGCATGTGTTGCATCGACATTGGAGGAGATGGAATGGAATGCACAAGACAAAGGTATAACCTAGGATATTTTATTTCATCGGTCATAGGTGTGTAGAGAAGTTGATGACCGGGTTTAGGATAGATGGCCATACTATCAAGAGGGGCAAACTTGTTTGCGTATCGGTCATCTAGTGTCGCTCGAGTGATCTAACTTTGCATCGTCACAAGGATTGAGTGTCGTGGCAAGTTGAGTGTCTAATCCTTTAGAAAATGATTGTGAAAATGCTAACACACATACACATGGTGGTATACACTTGGTGGTGTTGGCACATTTACAAAGGAGATGAAGTTAGAGTTGATGTGGATCAACTCGACGATTGAACGAAGGCGAGAAAGGTTCGAAACTCCACCGGCGGAGTGTTTGCCCATAGAGTGCGGATAGTCCAACGGTGCTACCGGTGCCCTGTATAGAAAAGACAGGGTTTCATAGTATGCACCGGACGCTAGGGTCCTGTGTCCGGTCAGTGGCAGTAGTAAAGGCGCAAGCGTCGGTATTTGATCGGATGCAGGGTCACTTCGTGTCCGGACACTAGGTGGCTACGTCTGGTCCTGCTGATGTGACAGCACAAAGAAGAGGAGAAATGACCGGACACTGATACTGCGTCCGATCATGACCGACCGGACGCGTCTGGTCATGAATTTTCACCTCTGGAAGCTTATTGGAAGTGACCGAACACTGGGGTCATACTCCGGTCACTTTGAGTAGCTACGTCCGGTCATCACTTGACCGTTGAGATCAAGCGATTGAGGTTGAATGGAGGTGACACGTGGCGAGCATCCTTGACCGGACGCTGAGGTCCTGCGTCCGGTCGATATGACCGGCGCGTTCGGTCAACCTGAAAATGTCCAGTAAAGGGGTAACGGCTATTTTAGCCTGTGGGGCTATAAATAGAAGGGGGTCTCAGCCATGGCTTGGGTTGAGCACCTTAGGGGACTTTGTGTCCATGCTTGAAAGTGCTTAGGAGCCCTCATCTCACATATGCTTGATAGTGTTCATCCGATTGTGTGAGTGAGCGATTCTAGTGTGATTGCATCGAGTGGCACTAGGTGATCGTCTTGCAAGCCGGTGGTGCTTGTTACTCTTAGAGGTTGCCACCTCCTAGATGGCTTGGTAGTGGTCTCCGTCGAAGCCCGCAAGAAGCTTGTGCGGTGCTCTAGAAAAGAGCTTTGTGAGGGGCATTGTGCTTGCCCCGTGGGAGCCGCGAAGAGGAACTCTAGTTGAGCGTGTTATTGAGCTACCCTCACTCTCGGGGTAGGTTCTTGTAGTGTCCGACGTGCGAGCTTGGCGGGTGATGCCAATTAGCCGCCGAACCACCAAGTGAGCGATCGACACAACGGGGACTAGCGTGTTGGCAAGCACGTGAACCTCGAAAGAAAAATCACCGTGTCAACTTTGTTCTTCCCGTTGGTTTGCATCCTCGTTACATAAGCTTGTAGTTACTTTCATATACATTGTGCTTGTGTAGTTGCTCTTGTAATTAGTTTGCTTGTGTAGCTCACTAGTTACCTTCTTGCTTGTGTAGCATAAGAAGTAGCTCCCTTGCATGGCTAACTTGGTTTGTGTAAACTTGTTAGTCATATTGCTTAGTTTGTGTAGCTAAGTATTTGCGCTCTCTAATTTAGCATTGGTTGCCTTATTATTGAGCATTGCTAGTGAGCTTAGTTGGATTTGTGCTTTTGCTTACTAGCATGTGTAGGAGCTTCCTCGTTGCTTGAAATACTAGTGGCATAGGTTTGTGTGACCTTGCTTCTAGAATTGGTTAGGTAAGCTCTAGCTAGCCTGGCACCATTATTGCTTAATTAGGATCTTTGCAAGGTGCTAGAGAACATAGATAGAGGGATATAGTCTTGGCTAGACCAATAGTTTTAATTCCATACTTGTTTTGGTTAGCCAACGCGATTAAATTTAGAAATGACTATTCACACCCTTCTAGTCGCCATCTCGACCTTACACGGGTGAGGCAGAGCCCACCCTTAGAGGTCAGGCGAGACGGAGCCCACATCCTCGGTGTTGGGTGAGGCGGAGCCCGCCCTCAAAGGTCAGGCGAGGCGGAGCCCATAGCCTTAGTGTCGGGTGAGACGGAGCTTGCGCACCTGGGGGTCGATTGGAGCTATAGTCGTGCTCTTGACTGCTCGGATGAATCAATGTTGATGGTTATTAGCTCCTCATCTTTGGTACTGTCAGTACGGGATCCACGGGATACCCTGCAAGGAAGGGAGAATACCTAGTCTAATTAGGATTCTTCCCCTGTAATCTTAGTAGCAGTATTACTCTGTAATCCTACTAGGAACTCTCATTGTAAACCGACTAGGACTCTGGCCTCCTGACTATATAAAGGAGGGTAGGGCTCCTTAGATTGGGGAGTTCAATAGAACAATTGTATGATACAACGCTTCATAATCAATCCAACGTAAAGGCAAACACCGAATGGATGTAGGGCTATTACTCAATCTGTGATCGAGGGCCTGAACCAGGATAAATCGACTGACTCTTGTGTTAACCATCGAGTTCTGCATACGCTAAAACCTGAACATACTGCCCCGGGTACCCCCGTGGCAGGCTATCGGTGGTCAAACATCGACAGCTGGCGCGCCAGGTAGGGGAATTCAGCGACTTTGCATCCGAAGAGCTTGATGGACCTCGACAACATGATCTTCTCGAAGGGATCGACCTTCATCTTCGGTTCATGGATTTGCAAGGCAGGCGACGATGGCAAGCTCCAAGGCCATCTCCTTGAAGATTCAGATCATCATCAGGACCATCCTATTTCGACGATAATGACAGATCAGCTTGCCGAAAGATTCGCACAGCTCAATCTGACTCAGTTCTCGCAAATTCACGTGTCCGATTCAAACTCAAGTTCCGCTTCCGAAACGAAGTCTTATCTGAGTTCTTTCGGAAAACTGAGTTCTTTTCTGACAAAGCTCCGGGACATGACATCAACCTGTCAAGAATACTACTCGGAGTATACCCAGAATACTTCAAAGAAGTCGGGTCTTTTTCTGTTCGGACTTCACAACATGGCAACATCCTATCAGACATGGCACGAAGGATCCACTTATCCCATGCTTAGAATGCCACTGAAGGGAGCCTAGGAAGGTCTCGTTTTAACCATAACATCTCAAGATTGCATCATTCACTGGCCAGATACCGTTCCTGAGGATGACGACGCCCAACTAGTCGATGACATGACAACAACAATTCTACCCTACCAAGAAGGAGATTCCATCTATGACTTTGAGACCTCTACTGAAGTCATCAACAGCTCTGCTAGTACGAAAATCAACGACGATGATAGAATAACTCACTCTAGAGAAGTACTCATGATTCGCCGTCCTCGATCACCATTGATCCCCCTAGAAGCACCTGATGTAAGGTCTTCTAATAAATCCGAGTCCAATATATCACCATTTATCTAGGGATACGATGGCGAGACTGAGAGCCAGAGGCAAGCAAGAGAAAGAAAGAACAAATTGAAACAAGGACGACAACGCCGTGCGAAATAGCGGAAAGACACTTGGATCGAATATGAATCAGACCTGGCCGAGTACAATAGAAGAAAATCAGAACGAGAAATCGAAGAAGGATGAGCAACGAGTACTCCCTACGATAAGATCTAGGAAGCACTAGAAGAACTCAGGGCGACCTCACATCCCAATGAGAAGCAAGAACAGCTTTGAGATTTCCTTCGATCAACAATCTTTAAAATGAACGACGGAAAGGCAACATCTCATGAACGGGAAGATCAAAATCAAAGGAAGTCTGCTTTTGAAAGACTAGGACCAAGTGGAAGTCAACGGAGGAAGCCAAAGAAATCACAGTCAAAATAACCGAGTCGAGCAACCAAGAAAGGACAGAAGCAGAGCACATACTCAGACAGCCACACAAAACTACTCTTACCAAGACGACAGTTGGCAAGAAGGGAGCGCAAAATCAGAATATACAGAAGCCAGAACACACGATAGATTTCCCTGTTTTGCAAACAGACTCTCTTCGATTCGACTACCTCACAAGTTCAAACTGTCCAACCACTCCAAATACAACGGCAAGACCGAACCGAAGCAATGGCTCAGGATTTACTCACAATTGATTAAATTAGCCAGAGGAGACGATGACATCAAAACTTTGTTCTTCCCCATGGCCCTAGAAACCATGCCGCTTCAATGGTTTGACAAATTAAATCCCGGATCAATCAAAAATTGGGAAGACTTACAAAGAGCTTTCTGTGAAAATTTTGCGGGAATTATTATGCATCCAATCACCCACGCAGAATTAAAAGGACTCAAGCAGAAAGGAGGTGAAAGTCTCAGAAATTACTATCGATGATTTGGTGAACTACGAGCTCAAGTACATGACATCACACAACGAGAAGTAATCGAAGCTTTCTCTCACAGAATCGTGGCTAGGTGGCAATTCCAAGACTTCTGCAAAGAAAACCCAAGAAATAACGAAGAATTCAGAAGAATAGTAGAAAAGATAATTACTGCAGAAGAAAAAACAAAAGAAAGATTCCCGGAAAGGAACAATAGAGACAACCCGAACAGGCAAAACCATCGAAACAACAGACATCAGGAGAGAAAGCGAGGACCAGACAACACAGTAGCAATGGCTGACAAATCAAAGAAATTTACCAAGCCCAGAAGATATGACAACATTGAGAACATGCGTTGCCCTTTGCACCCCAACGGGAGGCACACCATCGGAAATTGCTACACCTTCAACGAAAGGTACACTAGAAAAGATAGCAAGGGAAACAATAAAGAAGACAATCAGAAAAAAGAAGGAGACAACAATGATGACAAGGGATTCCAAAAATCCAGAGGGACAGTAGCAGTAATCTTTGTCGGGTTTCCAGACTCCAGAAGCAAACATCAAGAAAAGCTAGCGCTACGAACAATTATGGCCACAGAACCCGCTACACCAAGATATCTCAACTGGTCAGAGTACCCAATCCAATTCTCAAGAGAAGACCAGTGGACCAGCATAGGAAACGTGGGCCATTACCCATTGGTTCTAGATCTAACCATTGCCGGCATGACTGTCACAAAAGTACTAATTGACGGAGGAGCAGGACTCAACATCATCTTTTTAGAAACTTTAAGGAAGATGGGACTACAACTCGCCGGGATGATCACACCGACAAGCACACCTTTTTATGGCATAGTACCTGGCAAGGCAGCAATGTCACTTGGACAAATCACTCTACCAGTTACCTTTGGGACTCCCTCGAACTACCGCACAGAGTTCATCAAATTCGAAGTCGCAGATTTCGATTCCTCATATCATGCAAATCTTGGGCGCCCAGCACTAGCAAAATTCATGGCAATACCGCATTATCCGTACCTATTGCTTAAGATGCCAGGGCCTAACGGAGTTCTTTCTCTTTGGAGCGATTTAAAGCGCGCATTTGACTATGACGTACAGGCGATCCAAATTGCAGCAAAGGCACAGGCAAATGATGGAAGAAAAGAAATAGCCACTATCGCCGCAGAAACAAGCCAAGAAGAACTAGAGATACCGGCTAAGAGACCAAGCATCCTAGCACCACCAAAAGAAGCCAACGTGAAGCAAATCGACCTAGGCACCGGAGATCCCACAAAAACAGCAACCATCAGTGCCCACCTATCGGCAAAATAGGAACTCGCGCTCACTAACTTTCTTCGGGACAACAAGGATATCTTCGCTTGGAAGCCGGCCGACATGCTAGGGGTCCCAAGAGAGTTGGCTGAGCACGTAATTGATATCAATGAAGGCTCCAAGCCTGTGAAGCAACGACTACGACGATTCTCTGCCGACAAGAAGGCAGCGATTAAAAAGGAAATTACAAAACTAATGACAGCTAGATTCATCAGGGAAATTCCACATCTGGATTGGCTAGCAAATCCAGTTCTGGTACAGAAAAAGAACACAGACCAGTGGCGCATGTGTGTTGACTACACAGATCTCAACAAACACTACCCAAAAGATCCGTTTGGGCTACCACGCATTGATCAGATAGTTGATTCAACTGCAAGATCTGCCCTATTATCTTTTCTTGATTGCTATTCTGGGCATCACCAGATCGCATTAAAAGAACAGGACCAAAGCAAGATATCTTTCATCACTCCGTTTGGCGCCTACTGCTACAGGACCATGTCGTTTGGACTTAAGAATGCGGGAGCCACTTACCAAAGAGCCATCCAAACATGCCTCAGTGATCAGATCGGCGAAAACGTAAAAGCATACGTGGATGACGTGGTTGTAAAAATAAAGAACCCAGATACACTGATTGAAGACTTAAAACGAATTTTTGAGAACCTGAAGAGGTGGAGGTGGAAATTGAACCCAAACAAGTGTGTATTCGGAGTTCCCTCAGGACAACTACTCAGATTCTTGGTTAGTCATCGTGGAATCGAAGCAAGCACCAAGCAAATTCGAGCAATAACAGATATGGGCCCTCCTTGAAGCATCAAAGACGTACAAAAACTAACAGGCTGCATGGTGGCACTCAACCGTTTCATATCAAGACTCGGCGAAAAAGTGTTGCCTTTCTTTAAACTACTAAAGAAGATAGACAAGTTCGAGTGGACGGAAGAAGCCAATGAAGCTTTCAAGAGACTTAAAGCATACCTCACCTCCTCACCAGTCCTCACACCTCCAAAGAAAGACGAAGACATGATGATATACATTGCAGCAACTACTACTATAGTCAGCACGACAATAGTAGTGGAAAGGGAAGAAGAAGGGCGCGTGTATAAAGTACAATACCTAGTATACTACATCAACAAAGTTCTATCAGAATCAAAAATCCGGTATCCGCATGTGCAAAAACTACTCTACGCCCTACTGATCACTTCATGCAAGCTTCGTCACTATTTTGAAAGCCATAAGATTACCATGGTAACAGATTTCCCGCTAGGAGACATCTTACACAACAAAGACGCAACAGGACGCATATCCAAGTGGGCAGTTGAACTCGGTGCTCTCAACATCGATTTCACCCTGCGAAAAGCAATTAAATCTCAAGCCCTTGCTGATTTTATAGCCGAATGGACAGAAATTCAACAACCCGTATCAAGCGCCATCCTTGATCATTGGAAGATGTACTTTGATGGATCACTTAAGCTAGGCGGAGCTGGGGCAGGCATCCTCCTAATTTCTCCAGATGGAAGACAACAAAAGTATGTCCTCCAGATATTATGGCAAGCCACCAACAATGAAGCAGAATATAAAGCTCTCATACATAGGCTAAGAGTGGCTATTACCCTCAGAATCAAGCGACTACTCGTATATGGCGATTCAGCAGTAGTCATCAACCAAGTCAACAAAGATTAGGATTGCACCAAAGAAAACATGGGTGCTTACTGTGCTGAAATCTAAAAACTCAAAAAACACTTCCAATGACTAGAAATTCTACATGTCCTGCGGGATTCCAACATTGCAGCAGATGTTCTTGCCAAGCTTGGATCCGATAGGGCAAAGGTCCCACCCGGCGTATTCATAGAGGAGTTATCAGCTCCTTCTATCAAACAACCCGGTGAGACAACCACAGAACTCATAGCCAAAGGCAACCAGATTCTGGTGATCAACACTTCATGGACATAGGTTTTTATTGATTACATCAAAGAGAATAAGTTGCCGGTGGAAAAATAGCAAGCCACACAAGTCGTCCGTAGAAGCAAGAATTACGTCCTAGTGAGAGACAAGCTATACAGAAGAGCCGCATCATCAGGAGTACTCCTAAAATGCATCTCATTTGAAGAAGGCAAACAAATCCTAGACGAAATACACTCAGGCTGCTGTGGAAATCATGCCGCTTCAAGAATACTAGTTGGCAAAGCATTCCGCACTGGTTTCTACTGGCCAACCACTTTGAAAGACGCAGAAGAACTCATCAGAAGATGTAAAAGTTGTTAGATGTTCGCAAGACAAGCTCATGTGCTAGCCCACAACCTCATCTGCATTCCACCCGCTTGGCCTTTCTCCTGCTGGGGGCTGGATCAAGTGGGACCTCTCAAAAAAGCAAAGGGCGGTTTTGAGTACATCTTTATAGCAATCGACAAGTTCACCAAGTGGATCGAATACAAACCACTCGCAAAATACAGCGCAGCCAAAGCGGTCGAGTTCATCCAAGATATTATGCACCGTTTTGGCATGCCCAATCGAATCATCACAGATTTGGGTTCTCCCTTCACAGCTATAGAATTCAAAAGTTGGGCATAGGATTGTGGCTTCAGTATAGATTACGCATCAGTCGCACATCCAGAAGCCAACGGACAGGTAGAAATGGTTAATGGACTCATACTAGCCGGATTAAAACCAAGATTGTATGAAGAACTAGTAGACTATTGGTCAAAATGGATCGAATAATTACCCAAAGTTGTATGGGGGCTACGGACTCAAATAAGCAGAGCCACTGGATACTCACCCTTCTTCCTAGTGTACGGATCAGAAGCCGTACTACCTGCAGACCTGATCTAGACGTCACCAAGGATAGAACAATACGACGAAGGAGAAGCAGAACACACCCGAAGATTAGAACTCGACAGCACAGAAGAAGTCAGAATAAACGCTACCCTGCAATCAGCGAAATACCTCCAAGGACTAAGGCGTCACTACAACAAGAATACATAGTCTCGATCATTACAAGTCGGAGACCTAGCACTAAGAAGAATACAAAAAACCGACGGACAACACAAACTACTCAGTCCATGGGAAGATCCTTTTATCATCGCAAAAGTCATCGGACCAGGCACATACAAGCTCATAACTGAAGATGGAAAAGAAGTCAACAATACATGGCACATCAGTCAGCTACGAAGATTCTACGCATAAAAACAACACAAGGGAGAATATGTATACAAGACACAAGAGGTCAACGTTCATGATCAACAAGATACCGCAATGTATCATTGTAACACATCAATACTGATGATCAATAAAGATGATTATCTCTCGACAAACATATGTCTCATGGCTCTATCCGAGTTGTTTCCTAAATGCAAAATGGCTGAAAATACGTCTGGGCATCCCGGCCGAGAGCAAAATAGTTGAAAAGACACTTAAGCCCGCCGATGAGGGTAGCTAACAAGCTAACACCCGAAATAAAATGCAAAATGGCTGAAAAGACGCCTGAGCATCCCGGCCGAGAGCAAAATAGTTGGAAAGACACTTGAGCCCGCCGATGAGGGTAGCTAACAAGCTAACATCCGAAATAAAATGCTAAATGGCTGAAAAGACGCCTGAGCATCCCGACCAAGAGCAAAATAGTTGAAAAGACACTTGAGCCCACCGATGAGGGTAGCTAACAAGCTAACACCTGAAATAAAATGCAAAATGGCTAAAAAGACGCCTGAGCATCCCTGCCGAGAGCAAAATAGTTGAAAAGACACTTGAGCCCGCCGATGAGGGTAGTTAACAAGCTAACACCCGAAATAAATTGCAAAATGGCTAAAAATACGTCTGAGCATCCCAGCCGAGAGCAAAATAGCTGAAAAGACGCTTGAGCCCGCTGATGAGGGTAGCTAACAAGCTAGAACTCGAAATAAAATCAAAACAACTGAAACTAAGCCTGGGCATAGACCAGAGCAATATCAAAAGCAAGACCCTCCAGCTACTTGCACCAAATAGCAAGAGGCTCGGGGGCTACACTGGAGATACCCAAGAACGCAAAGATCTACATATGACGAGTTGTTTACAACTCGACAGATCAAGAAAGGTCGTCAACACAAAGATCTACATATAACGAGTTGTTTACAGGGCACAAGAGAAGGCCAGACAAGCACTCGACAGATCAAGAAAGGTCGTCAACACAAAGATCTATATATAACGAGTTGTTTACTTAAACAGAAAAGTACTCGACAAATCATCCGAGGAATAGGCAGGGCATTTAGGCAAAGAAGACATCAACAAAAAAGATCTTCATTCAAAAAAGAAGTATAATGTCATATTACAAGGCACGGGCATAAAAGTCGAATACATCAAGCCTCATCATCAGGAGAAGGGAGAACGATATTAAGATTATCTACTATCCTACTAGCCAAGTCTTCAACTTCAGGCTCCATCCTCTCAACAACATCGATGTATTCTTGACTATCAGCTTCCTCTGCTATCTTGGACAAAGGAGCCACTGGAGCAAGAACCCGGACTTGGGCCAGAACATTCTTGGTACACAGTTGAGCGCACCTCTTCACAAACTCTTGGAAACGAGTCAGAATTCGAGGAATCAACTGAGCCCAAGATTGCCCGTCATCCGCTGGAGTTCGAAGAACGTCGGCTACTGAACGAAAGGATTTCCACAAAGCCTTCCAGTTTTCAGTAGCCGTCGCCAACCTGCCAGACAAGTCTTCAATGGTTTTTTGGGCCTACACAAGATCTCTATCAGCTCCACGCCTAAGCAACTTAGCAAGCGCAAGCTCCTCTTCAGCATGAGTAATTACCTCCTCAGCCTTGTTGTGACTTGTACGAACAAGAGTCTTCATTTCTTCAACGCCCTCCGAGAGCTTCTGCTTTTCAACCTAGAGAGCTGGATAAAGCAGCAGACAACAAGTCAGCAGAAAAGAAAGTTTGAGCACAAAAAGAAACAAAAATAACCCTCAATACCGTTGCACTCCTTCTTCACGGCCTCCAAGTCCTTCACGGCCTCTGAGTTCTTTCGAGCCTCCTAAAGAGCGGCATCCCTCTGCTTCTTGATTTCAATAGCCCGGGCACGAAGAGATTTTTCTTCATCCTGATGCGTTTGACGCTCAGCCTCCATCTCGGCTCGGAGGAGATCAAGATTAGCTTTCAGGGTGCTCACTTCTGAAGACAACTTTTTCTCGTTTTCAGACGAGAAAAAGAAGCCGGTATGATCATGAGAGAAGGACTAAGCAAAAAGATACAAAGAAAAACAAAGAATAAGGACCAAAGAAAAGCGAACATCTAAAGAAGGAACGATGAAAAAGCTTACCTGGAGCTTTTCTCCAAAAGAAGTCGCAAGGGACGACAAGTTTCCCCAGGCAGCAGTTAATTCTGATAGCCGATGAGTGGCATCGAACTATTGCACCACATCATCAGCAAAAGGCGGACCGCCGGAGGCAAGAGAAGGAGAAGGAGAGGCCGGCCGAGGCAAAGAAGGAATGACCAGAGCGACCTCCCGGGAAGCCAAGGCCAATCCCTCAGAAGGACCCGACGCAATGTCCACGGTCACCTCCGGGGCGGCCAAGTCTGCAGCGGCACCGTTGCCAGAAAGCTTCGTAGCTCCCACAGCCACTTCACCAATAGTACGCTACGAGTCCTGAGGCTCGGTTCTCGGTGGCACGATGGAGGGCTGAGAAGAAGTCGACGAAGAAGCGAGAGAAGACGAAGGACTGAAAATTGATAAAAGAAATCACCGATGAGAACCAGAAAAAAGGAGAACAGAAGCAAAAAAGATGAAGCCATAATCTACTCACCCAGCCACCTTCTTCCTCGCAAAGCCAAAAGAAGACCTCGTAGGGGGACCACGGTGGCAAAAACGTCCCCGCCACTTGGCGACAGGAGCGGTATAGCCGATACTGGAGCCCCGGAAGAAGCCGAGGCTGGAGCCGCGGAGGAACTCGGCACCAGAGATGCGGAAGAGCTCGGTACCAAAGCTACCAAAGAACTCAACACTGGGGCTTTAGAAGAAGCCAGCGCGGGAGCCTCAGAAGAACCCATACCCAACGTCTGGTTACTTCAGAAAGATCAAGACTAAAAGTTAAGACAAAGAGGAGAAATTAAATGGAAGGGGAATATGAAAACAACTCACCGCCGCATGATGAGGGGTACTTCATCATCCTCTTCCCCCTCGGTCTCAACCAAGGCCACTAGAGCACCCGCTGAAAAAAGAACAAAAGTACTCGGTTCAAGATAAAAACAAGAAAACAAAGGGACAGAGAGTATAAAATATGCTCACCTAAGAGCATGCTAGCTACAACTGGAGTACCTGGAAGAGTACTTGGCTTGCGAGACTTCTTGGAAGCAGGCAGGCTAGATGAAGACCCATCCATTCGCCCCCTCTTTGAGACACTACGAGGACCGCGGGGGACTAGACGAGGAACATATTCTTCATATACATCAACAAATCTAGAAGAAACTCCAGGAAGCGCTGTGGAGATTGGGAACTTACTGGTTGCGGAAGCTCCAGCAAGTTTCTCCCCAGTTTTCGCCATGACAGGGAGAACATCAAGAGGGATCGGGTCAACAAAGTTGTGCCCAAGCTCCTACGAAAAAGAATAAAACAACAAGACAGGGAAAAGTTAAACAAAAATGGATACAACAAGAATACATAAAGCACCCAAACAAAGAGAAAAACAACTTACAGCTGGAGGTAGGTTGTTGGCAGAGAACTCGGAGACAGTAAGTGGGACAACGCTTGCTCCTTTCAGCATCTTCTGGAGACGCTCGAGTACCTCCTCATCGGTCAGCTCAAGAGCTGGAACCATGCATGAAGGATCCTCAGCCCTAGAGTACTCGAAGCCGAGGTGCTCTCGCTCCTTCAAAGGCTGAACTCGGCGATGAAGAAAACTCGAGACAATACCGAAACCGGTTAAACCCTGCTATTTCAGCATACTAATCCGATCAAGGAATGGCTGGATTGCCTGGACCTCAGCGGGCAACATAGGGTTCTTATCCCATCGGTCATTAACCATGGGACCAGATCCAGAGTGGACAGCAAGGGAAGGGATCAGTTTGGCGGCATAAAACAAGTCGGCACGCCAATCTCTTACAGAATCGACCAGGTCATAGTTAAAGAACTTGCTCTTAAGACCCTGGTGAAATTGGATCCCACAACCACCAAGAACACTGGTTTCTTCACAGCGGGGTTGGGGTTTCAGGCGAAAGAAGTAACGAAATAGAGAAATAGAAGGGGGAATTCCAAGGAAAGCCTCACAAAGATGAACAAAGACAGAAAGGTGGAGAACTGCATAAGGAGCAAGATGGTTCAAGCAAATCCCAAAATAGCTGAGAAATTGTTGAAGAAAAGCAGAGGCGGGAAGGCAAAGTCCAGCGCGAATGAAAGAGAAAAAAAGAACGATCTCACCAGGACCTGGAGGAGGGACCCGATGCTCGCCTAGAACTCTCCATTCAGCAAAAGCCTTGCTCTGGATCAAGCCATCGCTGACAAGCTCGTGGAGCTGCTCTTCGGTGGTTGTCGGAGTCGGCCAAGACTTCTGGGCGGCCCTCATGGCAACAAACTCCTAATTCTCGATCACGGAGAGTGATGACTCCTCGTCCACGAAAGAAGACTAGACTTACTTGCGGTTTTATTCTTACCCATGAACTAACGGAGGCAAAAAGCAATTAGGGGAAAAGAAAGCCTAGACAGCGGCGCTAAAGACGGCGGCGGCAATGGCGACGGTGGATGACTGAGAGCGAGGGTTTGAAGGCAAGTGAAAGGCAGTAAAGAAAAAGAAGATGAAGGGTCTTTAAATAGATTTCACAGCGTTAAAAACAGCCCACCAGGCCTGTTAAAACACCGTATGAGAACGCAACGGTCCATTTACCGACACAGCTAAAATGATGGAGGGCACAAATCCACACAACGATACAATTCAACGGGCAGATTTCAGACTTATCCATCCAGCACTACTGTGGAGTTATCAGATAACTGCAAGAACAACCCGTCAACAAAGAAGAAAAGAAGGGCAACTTCACAAGGAACATAAGAACTCGGTTCTTACGGAAAGAACTTGGGAATATCATGAACAACGGGAACTACAGCAGAAAAGTAAATAACAACTTAGAAGACAAGATTCTTTCCATTACAAGTGACTTCAAAAATAGAAGATTACAAATCTTACAAGACCCAACGTACTTGGTACCACGAAAAGCAAAGTAGCAAAGAAGAACACAGACACGGCTGGGCTCTAGAACGACTACGTGTCCCAAATTGCTACATGGAAGGACAAACCGCCATCGGCTACACTGTTTTCTTCAAAGGACGGACGCAGTGCATCCAAGGCAGAAATCAGCAGCACGGTAGGACAACATGGAGCAGAGAAGGCCGGTAGGCATCTGTCTACCCAAGACTGATGTGATGCTAGATATGGTGTTGATCTGCACCGGACAGTCTCAAGACAGGCGACGAGGATCAACCCAGAACTGCCAGATGAAGGAACGAAGTCTACATCACAAGACTTCCTCCAACTACTGCCACATACATCCTAGTACATTGTTGCTGTGGGATTAGCCTACCTCTAATCCCTATCACAAGACTTCCTCTAGCTACGACAAGACACATAGGAACTACAAAACACGTCCGAGGGCTGCTCTACTTCACAAACTACCATGTTAATGATCACAAAGGTTTCAACAGAATGTTCAATGGATGAAAACAAGCACTCTAGGAGGGTATTTATAGATCAAAGGAGCGGTGCACATGGACTAGGAGTACCAACAAAATAAGCCTAGCAAAGGACACAATAAAAAGACAGGACTCAATAATGGAAGACTCAGGCGAGAAGGAACAGTACTCGAAGACGGACATATTCAGAAGAATATACCGACACAATACAACCTGTGAACAAAAGGCATTTACACTCAATCACCACCATACAACTACATCTGACAAACAGCAGACTACCGGAGGATATGCCAAAACTCTGCTTCCGAATTCCTCCTGAACAAAACAACCCGGATATATGCTCGGGGGCTACAAAAGGAGAGGTATACAATTCTAGCGAACAACTCAGATTCAAGACCCTCCAACTTTTTGTTCCAAATAGCAAGAGGCTCAGGGGCTACACTCAGTGAGTGCACTTTTTTTCTCCAAAAAAGCGCACGTCACTCAGAAGACTTCTTCAAGACAACAATTTTTCAAACAACATAAGATTCAAGACCCTCCAGCTCCTTGTTCCAAATAGCAAGAGGCTCGGGGGCTACACTCAGTGAGTGCACTTTTTCCTTCGAAAAAGTGCACGTCACCAAGAAGACTTCTTCAAGACAAAGCTACTTCAAGGACTCCTGACCAAAAGAAGCCAGACCGAGCTATATCTGAGTTCTTTTAAAAGAACCTAGGTATACGCTTGGGAGCCTTTCAACAAAGAATCAAGATGATTTCAAGAAAAGACCCTCAAGCTCCTTGTACCAAATAGCCAGAGGCTCGGGGGCTACATCCAAATAGGAGTACTTTTTTCTTCAAAAAGATATGCAATCACACAAAGATCTCACGAAGCGCTACACGGTTTCGCTCGAGAAAGCAATCGGACGACGCTTGTTCCTACTTAACGAGGCTTGAAGGAACAAAATGAGGCTTCCAGAACTCAACCGTAAAGTGCTCGGGGGCTTGTTGGTATGGGACCCACGGGATATCCCGCAAGGAAGGGAGAAGACCTAGTCTAATTAGGATTCTTCCCCTATAATCTTAGTAGCAGTATTACTCTGTAATCCTACTAGGAACTCTCATTATAAACCGACTAGGACTCTGGCCTCCTGACTATATAAAGGAGGGCAGGGCTCCTTAGATTGGGGAGTTTGATAGAACAATTGTATGATACAACGCTTCATAATCAATCCAATGCAAAGGCAAACAACGACTGGACGTAGGGCTATTACTCGATCTGTGATCGAGGGCCTAAACCAGGATAAATCGACTGACTCTTGCGTTAACCATCGAGTTCTGCATACGCTGAAACCCGAACATACTGCCCCGGGTACCCCCGTGGCAGGCTATCGGTGGTCAAACATCAACATGTACCCTAGTATTTGTCCCCGACAGCGGGCGAGGCTAAATCGAGGAAAGTGGTAGCAGGGTTTGGAGGAGGAAGAGGAGGAAGAAGAAGAAGGCGATGGTTATGGGTCACCCGTTCAATGGGACGAGATGGGCGGCAGGGATGGTTTTGGGTCGCTCATCCAATGGGACGAGTTGGGTGGTGGGGACGAGGATCCATCTCTGCCGTAGGCGGGGCCTTTCCCGTGGCATGCCCTAGGGCAAAAGGGGGAGGATGCGTCCTCAGAGCCAGTGGAAACAAGCCACCCCATCCCGTCTGAACCTCCCACGGCGCCCCTGGAGTTGGCGAGAACTGGCCGCTCTATTCCATCTAGACCCTCCAAGCAGAGGGAGGGCTCAAAGCGGCAATGTGTCGACGAGGAGCAGTCGGTGTCGGGCAGGTTGGCCTCAAAACATCATTGTCTAATGGTGTCAGGGTGAGTCAAGAGTTTTTTCGTCCTTTTGTTCTAACGAATTTTTGTCGTAAATTGACCATCATGCCCTTTGCAGCCTCGGAGGACGTGGGACTCTCCTGAGGCTTATGCCAAAGAAGATCCTCCTCCGGCAGACACGCTAGGAGCTGGCTGGCGCCATGCTTGAGGTGAGTAGGAGTGGCGCTGGGGTGGCCACGGCGTCGACCGGGGAGGTGCAGCCGATGGCTGTGTCCATGGGAGAGTAGATGAAGGAGGGCGTGTCCGGGGTGCCCATGGTGGGCATGGCACAACTGGGTGTGCCATGATGTCGTAGGCAGAGGTGGCACAACCAGAGCCATCATCCGCGCGGGTGGCCGTGCCTGCGGTGGGGCAAACGGAAGAGGGCGCACCCGAGGCATCCTTAGCGGATGTGGCGACAGGGCCGACCTCCGCATCCACATCTCCCGCCTCCTTTACCGCTGGAGGGTCCGCTCCAAAGGAATTGCTGCCATAAGGAGAGTCGGTGCCGCTTGGGATCGACGTGGAGCTATCCTGGTCTCTGGTCTGGGTGGTTGACCTTGACGACGTAGCGGAGGAGAGGGAATGGGGGAGCATCCACACGGAGGTTGGGACCATGGTTCATGCCCTGACCACCGTGCTGAGCTCGATGCACGACATTGTCACCCTGGTTGGCTAGGTATAATTCGACCGTGCTTTCGACCCTTATTTTCCCTCTTCGCGCCACTAAGTCTTGTCCTCTCCGCAGTCCCTTATGGTCCACAGCCGGGAGAAGTCCCAATTCCTCACTGAGGAGATGTGATAGAGTAAGGGGCTAGCCGCACAGCTCGCTGCCGCCCATTGGGAGGTGGCTGAGCTTGCCCCTACCGCTCGAGAGCTGGCCGACCTCTGAGTCAGGGAGAAGGATGCTCACGATGATGCCACTGAGGCCGAGGAGAAGCTTAGGCCCTGATCGAGAGGGCACGCACGAACGCCATGGACGCCGAGCGGCTATGGAAGGACCAGGACGATTTGCTCTGGGCCATAGAGGGGCTCCACATGGAGCGTGACTTGGCTCACCAAGAGAGCACCGACGTCCAGCAGCGGATCGACCTCCTCGAGGGTGAGCTTGAGGGGGAGAGGGACCTGAAGGTTGTAGTCAAGGGCATGTCTACCAGGCTCGCCGTAGAGGTCTATCAACGCCAGGAAGAGGTCCGGTGCCTGGAGGCCAAGGTGACACGGTAGCACGATGAGGTGTGCAGGCTTTGGGCGGCTTTGGGCGGACATGGATGGTAAGCCTCCGGTTTCCCTTGTTGTCTTTCTCCCTAGAATCCGTGGTAGGCCTTTTGACACGGTTAGTATATGTGACTTGGATAGGTCTTGACGACAAGTCAACAAGCTTGGGGCAGAGGTGATGAAGAGGCGCGGCCTAGAGAAGGAGCTCAACGAGGTGAAGGCCTCCCTCCTGAAGGAGAGCAACGAGCACAATGCCCTACCCGTTGCCGTCCAATTGATCTTCGACGACCTTAAACTGGCCCTAGAGGCGAAGACGAGCTCGTACGCGGTTCATACCGTCCGGATTATGGATCGAGCATGTGAGATCGTGAGGGAGGCGCTTCGCTTCGGCGTTCACCAATCATTCATGATCGCTCGTTCTCACTATGAGAACATCGATCTAGTGACGATGAGCCAAGACTTCACGCCCGTCTACTCTGACGCCGAGCTGGAGGACATCGAGAAGGAGGTGGCCCCTCTAGCACATGATTTATTTGCCAAGATAGAGGATGAGATCATCCCCCTAAAAAATTAGTTAGTTAGATAAGCCAAGCGACGAACTTGTAATAAGTGGACAAGTTCTTAACTTTTGTTATGGCTGAACAGACTTTTGGCTCTTCTCCTTTTTACGTATAAAAAGGTTAATGTGTTCTGACCCTTTCCATTGTTAAGGTTGTAAAGCTTGGGGTGCGGGCGAAAAAACTCTGATCACGTTGGTGAGCAAAAATGCCATAGCCGCTAGGGCGCAGGTTTCTTATAGTCCGGCCAGTTTTACTCAGCATTTGTTTCCACAACCCTTATTTCTAGATCTTAACGCCAGAAAGGGTCAGGCACAGAGAAAGTCTACTGGGTAGATATACTCTTATCAGCGAGTGAGGCCCGACCCCTTGCCATTGCTGGGTCAGGTGTCACTAAAGATCGAGAAGACAATAGCGAACCCGATAAGAGAAAGTGTTTTTCATTTCAGAAACGTCATTCTTAATTTTCATAAGTACGTGCATAAATTAGGGGTAAAAGCGATGTAGCTGCTCGATGTAGCTGGTCAGAGCACCTCCACAACAACGTACGGTCCCTCCCACGAGGGTATCTACCATAAAACATTCTTGCGAGGGGTGATGGCTTCTCCTGCTAGATTCAGAGTCAGAGAGCGACTTTGGATCTCCCGCGAGAAGGTCATGGAAAGATTCCACGACGTATTCGGTCATCTCCATGAACTCATCGTTCGTAGGGGATGGGTGCATGCGCTGCGCCATGAGGTGGCCAACGAACTCTGCGGCGTTGCGTAGACCGAACGGGAACGTTGTCGGAGCGCTTTGAATGAGGTATTTTGGGGAGAGCAGGTCCCCTCCGGCAAGCTACATCATGACATTGACGAACGAGAAGGTGAGGCAGCGTAGGTCCTCTCGGGATGGTCGGGGTCCTAGAAAGGCATCGAGCTGGCGCTCTAGCCTCTCGTAATCGAAGCCAAGGAGCTGGTTGCTCCCAGGGGCATGGGCCTCTGGCGCGTGCAGCTGCAGCTCCTCAAATGCCTCGACAATCGTGTCGAGGCCAGTGGAGTGGAGAGGTTGGACTACGACGGGAGCCTGCGCCAACTCTCCCTTCGTTGTGACGATGAAATCCAGGTTCCTGAAGCGCACGTGCGCGCCCAAAACCCAGCTGACGCCGTGACTAGCCATCCAAAGCCTGATATGGACATCGAGACACGCAAAAATTCCCTACCTAGCGCGTCAACTATCGGTGTTTCGGATCACCGGCTAGTAAATTTATATCTACGCGTCTGGCCCGAATGGTGTGCTCGGAGGACACAGGGATTTATACTGGTTCGGGCAGAATGTCCCATACGTCTAGTATGTTGCTGCTCGTGTTACCGACACTAGTTTGTTGTAGGGGTTACAAACGGGCGAGAGAGTGAGAAGTTCCTAAGTCTCTGGTGAAAAGATCGAATGGAGTCGAGTCTTGCTAAGCTTGTTCAGCTGTGTGTTCGTTCGCCGTTCCCCCTCTTGGGGCGTCCTGCTTCCCCTTTTATAGGTGAAGGGGAAGGCGCATGTTATAGAGAGAAAGAAGGAGAAAAGCGAGGGAGAAGAAGGCCTCCAGGGCCACTGGGTCCTTCTTCTCCTTTATGCGGGTCCCGTCGACGCTGTAGATGGTGACAGGGACGGCTCCATGTTGGGCTCCTATTCACCACTGGTGCCATGCCCCGACATCATCAGCTGGTCGTGGCGTCCCATCCTGTCCCGACGGACGGCGTGGCGAACCGACCTGCCGGTCAGCGGCCGTACGGGGAGTAGGTAGCACAGCGATCATGCACCCCATCACTGTTGGTGATGTGAACCCTCGGGCATGGCTTGACGTGGCCATGGGTCACGTCGAGACGTGCCTGCTTCCCGCCCGATGTCAGAAGTTTGACCCCGGGGTCGTACCTTCTGACCCGTAGTGGTTGAAGATGTTATGGGTCCTCGTCGGGTGAGACGGAGCCCACGCCCCAGGGGTCGGGTGGGATGGAGCCCGTGCCCTTAGGGTCAGGCGACACAGCTCCCGTTCCCTTGGGGTTGGGCGACACAGGGCCCGTGCCCGAGGGGTCGGGTGAGACGGAGCCCGTGCCCTCAGGGTCGGGTGGGACGGCTCCCGTACCCTTGTGGTCGGGCGACACGGGGCCCATGCCCTCATGGTCGGCCGAGACAGAGACAGTCCCTTCAGGATCGGTCGAGACTGAAATACGTCTTTGATTATCTAGGCGAGTCGCCGTCCGCGGTCCCCAGATCCCTTCTTCGGGTATCCCTAATACTAATACCCGACAACAGAGGAGGCCGCGTCGCGGCGGAGAAGACGGGTCGCGCGTTTCCCAAATACGCTACCAGTCGCGTGTTTTCCAAACGCGCTATCCGTCGTGCGTTATCTCTGTCCCTCTCTAAAAGCCTATAATTTAGTTTGCTTTTGCACAGCAAAATTGCGTACCAATTCCTACGTAGCAATAGCACTAGTGAAAGTCTTGCGAGAACAACATGGTGAGCTGAACCTAAATAAAAGACGATAGGCTTAGTGCTAGCAATTCTTCAAGTACTAAAATACACGACAAGAAGTACTTTCAAAGTTTCAGTTTCGGTCAAGGCAGCACAAATGACAACAGAGTACTCCCTCTATCCACAAAAGAATACAATTATATAATCCGTGCCATTCAAACTGACTCAATTTTAATCAAATTTATAGTAAATAATATTAGCATTTATGTCTCCAAATAAATTTACTATAAAAATATATTTTACAACTAATCTAATAACAATTATTTTGTATCATGAATGTTAATAATTTTTAATATAAATTTGGTCAAGTTCAAACTCTTTGACTTCTCGAAAAATGAGAAGTACATTCTTTCGTGGACGGAAGGTGTAGAATACAAAATCATGTGTTAGATCTATAACATAAATAAGAAAAATAACGATGAACCTTAGCACTGGTAGTAAAATAACGGAATCTCCTAAGCTTGTGAGACCTGCAACGTGTCATGAGGATGGAAACGGCCGGAAAACCAACCTAACTGTTTTCTATTCACATTTTTATACATAAATAGAAACCGAATCAAAGATGTCGGCTGGGAAAATAGAAACGGGAAATTTAGGACACGAGAAACGATACAATGCCATCAAATACACGTCCATAACGTCGGAAAGATCAAGAATTTTTTTAAAAAAATATTTTTTTAATAATTAATTGCAAATATAGAAGCTATTATTCAAAAATAGTAGATATAGCACCCTGTCGGTAACCCAGAGGCCAACTGAATTATATCGGCAGTTCAGGTGCCGATACGACCTATAGGATAGTCGGTTATCCAGCTACCGACAAGCTTCTCCCTGCAATGCCAATTACACTATTTCATGTTGTATTTCTTTATTTTGTCGGCCCAGTACCCAAAGGATAAATGGTCTCGTTCGGCTGGCTGAAACTTGGCTGAAAAACACTGTTCCAGCTGGTTTGGTGTGAGAGAAAAATATTGTTCGACTGGTTTGGTTAACAGTAACTTGAGAGGGGAAGCAACCGGCTGGCTGGTCTGAACCAGACCAGCGAACGACACCAATGTGACAACTAGTTGGAAAGGCTAAATAACGATGACGTGACAACTCACTGCAAAGGCTACAACGTATATCGCGCCGTTCGCTGGTCTGATTTTTTCAAACCAGCCGGCTGCTCCTCTCACAAATTACTGTGCATCTTTCAGCCGCTACAGTATTTCTCTCTCACACAACCAGCCATTTCAGCTAAGTTTCAGCCAGCTGAACGGGGCCTATGTGTACTCAGATTCCTTTGTTGAAGTGACGGTACCTGAATAGCGTACCAACTTGCAAAGCCAACTTTGTTTCTCTATTGATTTGTCATTTGCCTCGATGCAGGTCAGGACTCTACTAGACCGTTGCCTACAGTAATTTGTTAGAAAATGACTTATACGTTTGGAGTCTTTAGCAAGACTACATTAGTTCACGTCCATGGAAGCATACAACCATACCAACAGTACTAGTCAACCTCCTCAACGACCACGCTTCCCGGGCTGTCCTCCTCGGTGACGAAGTTGGGCCATAGGGTAAGTCCACTAGTCTAGAGGGTGGTGCTGTCGTGCCGGTGGGGTCGACTCCATATGCCGAGGATCCGCATGGACAGGGTGGGGGCGGCGGTACGCCCTCCGCCGGATCTGGCGACTGCCGGCGAGGGGAGGCCGCCCACGCGGCTAGGTGGCGCCAACATCGGCGGGTGAAGGCGGGGTGGTGAGAGAGAGAGGGAGCTCGTGAGGGGGGAGAGAGAGTGTGTGAGGGAGAAGACGGGCTATCAGGGGTCCGATATGGCCCGCTGGGCTGTCATATATGGAGTCCAGTCGGCTACTAGTTGTTGGCCCTCCAGCTACCAATAGGATCCCTATCGGTCCTCTAGTTGCTGACATAATACTATATTTACGATTCTTTGATTCCATATGCTAGATTTGCAATTAATCATTAAAATATTATTTTTTTAAAAAATTTGAAAGATCAACGAACCGAGCCATAAACTAACATCAAACGTTACTTTTAAATTGTCATAAAATCTTTAGAACCCAACTGCAAAAATACAAAGAAAAAATAAAATAGAAATCTCAACCTGCTCCTTGCTTTTATTGGCCACCATACACATTTGGCGGAAATAGGATCAGAATCACAAATGGTATTAGGATACGTGGATATACCAAAACAGAGAAGCACGAAAGAAAAGCCAGAAAATTAAGTCAATGATAAGGATGTATAAAGTCACACAACACTACACACTTATGAGCATACTAGTATAATGCCCGTGCTAACGCAATAGATTTATCTTGGAGACACACATGAAAACAACAAATGTTTTTTTTTCTATAGTTCATCTTTTACACTATCTTTGAGCATGTATACAATTCAGGAAACTAAGAAGTCATAGTAAAGTTTTTTCTCTCATATAACCATTTAAGTTACATTCTGTCTAAGTCCTTAATCATGACTTGGAGATCTTTAGAAAAGTTGTCAAAACATTTGTTTGCATGGCTCTTAAGAATGTCCCCCAAAAATTCCATCCTCAGTGAATTTGATAGCTGTGCAAGGTAGATATAATAAGTTAAGTTATTAATTTTGTATGTAGTGTATGGAATATAGTTAGAGAATATATGCTTATAGTGTTGATCGGTGATAATCTTACACCATCCCATGACTTCATAAAATTGTATACAAGGAAGCCTCCTAATTTTCTGGAGATGAGCATTTGTTTGATTTATTGTACATAAATCAAATAACTATTTTGTGATAATAAGAAAGATGAAACATATTATAGGTGATTACCAGTCTTTATGTTTTGGAACTTTTGTAACACATGCAGAGAATATTCGCTTCCAGTAATAAATATTGCCGTCCCACTTAGAATTTATCGGTTTCATAGCGAGACTGAACATTTTAGCAATAGTGTGAAATGTAGCTATATATGGCATGATTTGAGCATAACCCTTGTAACATACATCATCTGGGAGTGGATCCATAATGTGCACAGTTTTCTTTTGCTTGTCCATTATGAATAAAGTATATAGTCCATTTCGATAATATGGCACTAGAATCTAAACACATAGACATAGAATATAAGTGTTTAAAAAAGTATAATATATATAAATAAAATATAAAGGAGTACACTGAACATATCTTACATTGCTGCAATCTTTAATTTTGTATTCCGTGTCACGCCAACACTCGAGCACTTTTGCCAGTTTCTTGTGGTCTATTTTACCACAACATTGTGGATCTCGTCCAAACTGGGTTAATGTTGAAAGTGTCCTGTTGTACCCCCTCAGAAAAAAATAATTGTTGTCCCCAAAAGAAAATGCATGTTTTAGTTAACTGTTCCGCCAATGAGTTATTTTCAGGTGTTATAGAAATGACTAACAGCTTTATCTTAATGGTATATTGTCCGTGCTAACGCTACAGACCACATTACGTCCAAAGTTAACTTTGCCTTTGTATCTAAGATCACGCCTGGAAAGACATCTAGTTAAAAAGCGCATAACAAGTTGACAAAAACATACTATTGTGTTTGCCAACATGACACAATTATATGAGCAAAAAGATACTATGTTCCTTACTAAGTTGGACCGAATCCTCTGGAGAATAGACTGGTACAGCTTCTCATTTTTTGCTGCCTATAATACATGGCAGACAGCCAGATGCCAACAATAAAGAAAACAATACAAGCTTTCCTGCTACTGCTCCTCCAGAAAGGTTATTTCCTGTTCCATGTAGTAGAAGTGAATTAATTGCCTTTGTTTCTATCAACTGAACAAACCATCCAACTTTGCTTGTCGATGTTATAGAAGCATATCTCACAGAAGTGTAGAAGTGTGCCAGCACTGCACAAGGTGATGAACTATCAGAAATCTGAACCTGTTAAATATAACGGAAATTAAAGATGGTACTTGAACAGATAACAAAACAATACTCACCCTGGTTCCATAGGGCGGTAACTACCTTCTCCTTATTGAAAAAAAAACACTAAAGGATTCCTCCATCTTCTTCTTGGTTTTAGCCGTTAGCAATTCAGAACTGACCATATTAGTTTTAGCGTGACCATCATCATGAATGGAATACTGTATCCCACAGCCCTAAATCTGCTGACACCCATCCTTCCAACTATCAGGCTCTATAGCACATAGGGAACCAAGAAACAACTGTATTAAAAAAAGAAGAAGAATGCTCTTTGTGCAGCAATTAAATAGGAAATATGCCAAAACTATTTACCTCTCTTCTTATCCTTGGTTAGAGGAGCCGGGCGAGCCGCGCGAGCCTGGCTGCACCCCCAGCTGGAGGCGGCGGCGCCGGCCGCGCCCCTGGCCTGGCTGGAGTCCGCGCAGCCAGCCACGCCTCCTGCCTTGTCCCCATCCTCGATCTAGGGTTCAGGCGAGCGCAATGCGCGTACGGCGGCATCGAGAGGAATACCAGATGCTTCTATTAGTGACAACTTTCTCTCTTAAATCATCTATCTGCAGTAGTAACTCACTGAAACTTGACGATTGTGCTGCTTCTAGGGGAATACCTGAAAGGAGTCCCATGAGAAAATGGAATATGCACTAAGTATAGTGAAAGGTATATGACAACATTTCTAATATTTGATGCGTGCAGTTTACCTCTATAGTTAAGATTAAGAATGAGAAATGGAAAGTAAAACAATCATTTCAACAATCAGCATAGGATTGCTGAAGATGAAATTTCACATTATCATCCATATAGATCCTAATCCTGAAAACGTTGGTAACCGAGACCGCACCTTGCATTTCTGTTTCTAGTACTTGTATTTCCTCGAGAAGCAAATTATTTTCATGCTGCAGTTTCTTCAGCTCCTCCATGGCCATAAGCCACTGCTTGTTAATGTACAGGATGTCTGTAACAGACAAATGTTAAGACCTATTTATCAGCAAGGAACGGAGCAATGTGAAAGAGTGATTCCAATGGGAAAAATGTGTGCTACATTACGATGAAAACTAACAGTTGACAGCACTAAGTTGTGGTCAGATACAGAACACTAACATTAGGTAAAGCAAGGGAAGAGTAATTACTCCGTTGAGCCAGGCTGAAGAGCTCCCCATGCCTGATCGCTATCTGCTTCGATGTCCAACTACAAAATTCCCAGCACCCTGACATATAGAAACATCATCAGCCGGTTTGGTCCAATTCGAGCACTAACAAAATCGAGATATAGCGGGAAACCACCGGACAGTACTGGAGCTCTCGCGGCGGGGCTTACCGCGAGAATCGTCGTTACCCTCCCTGAGATACGAATTGGAGGACCGAATCAGCTGAGCAACAGGCACGCATACAGAGTGCAGTTACACGAACACGCGCGCGCAATAATTATGCGAGCACGGCCGCACGGAATGGTGCTGGGTTTGGGATTTGCACACACCTGAAGGAGTAGTAGGAGCACCGGGTTAGGAGCGTCGGTCGAGCGGCGCGGGCGAAGGGGAAGCAATGCACCCCATCGCGCGGACGCAGGAGGCACCGCCCCCGGAACCGAGGAGTTGGTGGCGGGGCCAGCGACGCCGCCCCGACTATGAGGCGCGGAGTCTCCATGGCCTGCTACATGCGCCGCCCGTTCGCCTCCTGGTCCTAGGCTCCTAGCTATGCGCGCTGCACCTCCCGCTGATTGCCCGGGTGAGTGAGGGCGTGAGGCTGAGAGGGGACCGAGCACGCCACCGAGACCGGGAGGGGCCCGAGCGCCGCCGACTGGGGGAGGGGGCGCTCGACGCCGCTAGGAGACTTGGAGGCCGGAGTGGCGGCGGATGCTGGCCGGCCCGACTTCCTGGCCGCCGCCGCAGCCGCCCCGGCCGACCGCGGGTCGTCGGGCGAGCCGCGAGCCTGGCCGCGCCCCCGGTTGGAGGCGGCGGCGACGGCCGTGCCCCTGGCTTGGTTGGAGTCCGCTCAGCCGGCCGCGCCTCCTGCCTTGTCCCCGTCCTCGATCTAGGGTTCAGGCGAGCGCGATGCGCGTACGGCGGCGTCAAATGAGAGGCTGAGATACCGGCAAGGGCACGGTGTTGAAAGGGAGGCGGAGATCCGCACCGGGAGAGAGAGGAAGAGAGAGAGAGATGCACGCGAGGCGGGGGTGAAGGGCGCCGCATGCGTCGACTGGGGAGAGGAGGCACAGCGGCAGACACAGTAAACATGATTCGTCGGATTTGGAGGAGTAACCAGGGAGAATATCTTATAGATAATCTGGTGCATCTATTTTAACGGTGTTATATTTTCTATGTGCATTCACGAGTATGGATGTAATATAGATCATAACTGTGGAACAGACATTTATTGTGTGACTGTAGATTTATTCTAAGTGGTGTATTACATGGTAGGATAAATTTACTTGCATGCACATGGAAGTTTCACTTAGAAGAAAAAAAAAGTAGATGTACTAACATAACGTAAGGACAAATAATTGTTAGGCATATTCTGAATAGATTGAAAACGGGTAAATGCAGGTTCACCCAGAATGAAAATGAAACCCCACAAAAAAACATCCTCTCCCGTATCCATAAATACAAAAACTAGATCCCGCAAATACGAAAAACATGCAAGACAAAAGTAGAAAATAGATCGGGTCAGGACAAGATCTTTTTCCATCCATTTTCAGCACTCCCAGGATTATTACGCGCTGAAGCATCCCGTTTTAACTTCGAGCAGTTAGTCCCACCTCGGCAAGCGATGAAGCACAGGCACCCAGATGAACTATAAAGACGAGCAAGGTTTTATCTGAGCTTTTGGGTCATAACTAAACGGGGAAATTAAGGGAAATAAAACGGGAAATCTCGAGTTAAAACGGGGTCCATGCAAACGGTCAGGAAAAACAGTCAACTGTTTTTGTTCGTGTTAGTCCGTGGGCTTGTTATCCGACCGGATGGACCTCCACTGCCATATGAATGCCAACATTCAGATTCACTCTGCATCTACCGGAGACTCGGCAATCAATCCGGCGGTCATGATCCATGTACATCTTAGTTCTCAACTGCAAATTGCTACTTTGATCCGAGCACTATTTGAAGCCTTCCAATAATACAGCTGTCAGATGCTCAGAAGTCAGAACACTAAGGCTGCATCAAGTGTATATCTTTTTTTTTTCAGATAAAGAGTTCCTGCGAGTGCTCCGTCTGTCCATTTTATGCATAATTGTTCAGTTCTTCATTCTCATCTCCTTCCCCACTGTCTTTGTGCAGGAAAGTTGCTATGCTGCAGTTGCACCAGTAATGATACCTGACGACGACGACGACAACAACAACATAGCCTTTCAGTCCCAAGCAAATTGGGGTAGGTTAGAGTTGAAACCCACTAAGAGCCCCAAGTCACGGTTCAGGCACTTCAATAGAGTACTCCTATTCAAACATACCTGAGTCTAGCAAAAATAGTGTGACCTTAGAACTGCTTCAAAATAGCATGACCTTAGAATTGCTTCAGCACAGGGGGCAAGCAAAACTTCTAGTGAGCACACAGGGTGTATGGCATCATCACTTCGTCAGAAATACCAAAGAATGAAAAATCATCACAAGCTGAATCTGGGCAAAGGGCCATGAGATTATCACAAGCAATTCTCTGAATTACTCAAGCATAGACCAAGAAGCAGTGAGACAACAAAATAGAATGCAATATCAGATGAGCTGAGTCTGATCTAACAGAAACAAAAATGAATCTACGCCTGCTAATTCTCTTTAGTACTTAACACGGGGAAAAGGGAGAAAACATGAATACAGTGATCTGTTGAGCTTGTAAAACACTCCCTACCACATGAATGCCAGATAAAGTACTTGGATCCAGATAAAACAGTTACATCTACAGCCTGAACATGAGTGACATTGGTTTCTCTCATTAGTCACCAGTAGTCAACACGTTCCAGTTGCACACAAATTCCTACACAGCAGCAGTATAGCACCATTGAGGCAGCAAGAATACATGAGTAATCAGGCCAAACTGGCATGAGTTGAATCTAGCAATTCTAGGATTGCTCATACAAGTACTTTCAGTCAATGCAGCAGAACAACAAAGCAGAAATGTAGTAGAATGCAAAATCACAAGAGCTAAATCCAGTACGGGCAATTCTATGAAATACCTAGTCACTGCATCTTATGTGCTTAACCAATCCCTGCCATATCATAAGTGCTTGCTTGGGTCCAGATGAAAAGGTTACATCAATAACTACAGCCTGAACATGAGCAGCATTAGTTTCTCTCATTACAGTCACCAGTACAGCTACAGCTACAAGGAGCCTACATTATTATATCAACACAAGAACAACATTCGCTGAACACCCAGTTCCATACATCGGCATTACATGTCCTTAGTGACTGTCACAACCAGAGGTCCACATTCTATTGGTTCGGCCATCTTGAGGCCCTTCACCACCTCCAGCATAGTTGGCCTCTTCCATGGCTCGTCCACAGTGCAGTCTTGGGCAATGGCGAGCACACGGGCCATCTGTTCCCGCCACACACTTGAGACAGGCAAACAAGGATCAAACAGCTCATCCTCCTTACCATGTGCCATCATCCATCGCACCCAGCCAACAAGGTTTCCACCCCCTTCCCCTTCCTCTTGCCCTGTAGGTGGCCGCCCCGTGAGCAGCTCAAGCATAACAACACCGAAGCTGTAGACATCACCTTTTGTAGAGGACTTCATTGTCTGGCCATACTCTGGAGGTATGTAGCCAAATGTACCAGCAATGTCAGTGCTGACATGGGTCTCGCACGCACTGATTATCCTTGCAAGGCCAAAATCAGAGACCCTTGGCTCAAAGTTCTCATCCAATAGAATGTTGCTTGACTTCATGTCACGGTGGATGATATGGGGCACAAAGCCATGATGCAGGAATGAAAGCCCACGGGCAGAACCAATACATATCTTCAGACGGTCTGGCCATCCAAGTGCTTCGATGGCATCAGCCCGGTTCCTGAGCCACATCTCAAGACTCCCATTCTCCATGTACTCGTATATCAGGAACCTTTCATCACCACATACACAGTAGCCAAGTAGAGGAACAAGGTTAGGATGTTTCACCTTTCCAATTGTCTCCATTTCAGCCAGGAATTCACGATCACCTTGGAACTGATGGCCACCATGAAGCCTCTTGATCGCTACTCTCCGACCTTCAGGAAGTGCTGCCCTGTAGACAGTGCCAAACCCACCATCCCCAATAATGTGCACTTTACTGAAATTCTCCGTGGCTTTCTGAATATCATCTGCGGTGACCCTCAGAAGTGCATGTTCAAATGTTGCAAGATTGATACTCAAGGGTTCTCGAAACTTCTTCCCTAGGAGCTCATCACTTGAGGTTGGTTCAATGGTAGCCTTGGCCTTGCTGACAGGTACAAGAGCCAAGGGTCTGCTTCTCAATAGCTTCCGTTTCAGATAAACCACCAGAAGAACTAAGACAATGATGACAGTGAGTATACTAACACAAATGATTGCTGCTCTTCGAACTCTACCAGATGAATTAAGTGCTTTCCGATCAAAACCCTTTCCAGTACAAAAGCCTTCTGCAACACAATCCGCTAAGCCGCTCATGCCAATGTGATTACCAGAGAAGTTGGCAAATGTGAGGCCAACTATATTGCAGATACCACAAGGGGCGGGACCATGGAAGTCATTGCTTGAGAGGTCAAGATAGTTTAAATAACTGAGATCAGAAAGTGAAAAGGGCAAACTTCCAGTGAGGCTGTTGTTGTGGATATCAAGAAAAGACAGTTGTGTGAAGTTTGAAATAGACTCATCTAGGTTCCCTGAGAAATGGTTACTGCTCCCATTGAACAATATCAGGGAGCTTGATGCTGCTTTTTCTTGAGGACAAAAGAATGGGATTTGTCCAGAGAGGCTGTTATTACTGATATCCAGATAGGTTAAGTAATTGATGCAGAGTAAAGACTCGGGTAGTGTTCCAGTAAGTGCATTACTGGATAAGCCTAGCTTTTCGATTTTGGGAAGTATTTGGCCTATCTCAGCAGGAATGGAGCCATCTAAGTGGTTATTAGAGAGAAAAAGGCCTTGCAGTTGTACCAATGGTGCAGACCAAGGAAGCATGGGGCCAACTAATGTGTTATGAGAAAGGTAGATGGTTGTAACATTTGGCAGTTCTCCAAGCTCTGGTGGAATGGTACCACTTAGCATATTTCCTTGGAGGTTGAGGACGGTAATCATAAAACAATTCTTGATCGCTGTTGGGATATGGCCAGTCAATCTGTTGTATGACAGATCAAGCAAGCCATGATGCTGAACAAACTCTGAGTCAGGGTGAGCTGCACTCCCAAATCCAACACAGATCTCAGCAGGTATAGCACTGGACAGCTGGTTACTAGACAAATTCAAGCTGTTGAGAAATGTCAAGTGAGATATGGCACTCGGGATGTGGCCAGACAAATTGTTAGAGCTTAGATCCAGGGTGACAAGGTTTCTGCAGTTGAAGAGCTCAAGTGGAATGTTCCCAGACAGCCTATTGCCCCATAGAGAGAGATTTGTCAGATTCCTTAGAGCGCCGATTGACCGCGGGATAGGCCCTTCTAAGTAGTTACGGTCGATCTGTAGCCTCTGCAAGCTGGAGAGCCTACCGATGCTTTCAGGTATAGGGCCAGTAAGCTTATTGTAGCTGAGTGTGATCTCCAGAATAGTTGATGATTCCCACAATTTCTCTGGCAGCCTTCCTGTGAAGTTGTTTTGGGACAACTCAACTGTTACTAGTGGTAGCTCAGACAAGTAATGTGGTATCTCACCATGAAGATGGTTTCCTTGCAGGTTAAGTTCCGTAAGGTTCTTGCACCCTTTAAATGCCTTCATGATATTCCCATTCAGATTGTTGTTGTGCAACCTGAGTGACTGCAGTGAATTGGCCTGACAAATCTCACCAGGAATAGAACCTGATAGCATGTTGGTTTCTGCAGAAAAAATAACTAGATGCTGCAATGGCAGTACTGGCAGGGGTCCATTGAACATGTTCTGCCCCAGATATATTGAACGAAGATTCGCCCAATTCCGGATCCACTCTGGAATGTGACCAGATAGATTGTTCCCTTGCACATCTAATGTGACAATGGCTTCTAAACCTGCAAGTTCTTCAGGTATAGGGCCAGAAAAGGAGTTGCCATTGAAATCAACAAGTACAAGCTTCTTGCAGTTACCAAGTTGTCTCGGAATATTCCCAGTAAGCCCAGCACTCCTTGCAGATAGACGAGTCAGATTTCCCAGCGTGCCAATAGATGCCGGGAGTTCAGTATCGAAATCATTCCCTGAAATATCAAGCTTTCTCAAACTTCTGAGATCACCAACTGTCCAAGGGATGCCTGTGAGCTTGCATCCAGGGAGCTCAAGCGCTTCCAGCAGCTTTAGTTCACCGATCTCTTCTGGAATGCTTCCATTGAAACCATTATGTCCCAATATTAACAGTTGAGCATTCTGTAGCTGACCAATCTCCCTAGGTAGTGGCCCCACCAAAGCATTTGAAGAGAGATCAACTGTAACTAGGTTTGTCATTGCAGTTATTCCTGGAAATATTGAGCCACATATATTATTCTGGCTGGCATCAAGGTGCAAGAGCTGAGACAGATTACCCAAAGCTGCTGGTATCGACCCATTAAGTGCGTTCATGTGAAGGTCCAGGAACTCCAGATTCTGCAGACTGCCCAACTCTGGAGGAATGGCGCCAGAGATAGAATTCGAGGATACAGAAAGCTTCTTGAGGTACTTAAGCTGTGCAATAGCGGGGCTCAATTGCCCGGAAAAGAAATTATTGTCAAGCACCATTTCTTTCAATGTCTTCAGTCCATACAATGAAACAGGAAGGGCCCCTATAAGCTGGTTATGGCTCAAATCAAGCTGTTCAAGACTGTGCAGGTTCCCCAAGGCATCTGGAAGCTCACCAGAAAACCCACAACCACTAAAGTTGAGACGAGCAAGTGATTGGAATAACCCGACACATGACGGGAATGGGGCATAAATTGGCACAGAGGACAAGTCTATTTCCACTACAGTATGTTCCACACAAGTTATACCTGACCAACTGCATGGGGCTTTTTCTGAATCAAACCAGTCACGGAGAAATCCTTTCCCTTCAGTGACCGTGTCCCTCAGTTTGAACAAGGTATTTATATCATTATGTCCAGCCAAAGCAGAGCTGGGGGTGAAGCATATCAGTAGGATCAAGATGAAGAAACAATGGGGTCCCATTGCCAGCAGTTCAAATTGTAATCTGCACAAAGAAAATAGTAAAGTTAGCAGCTACAAAAGGACCACACAGGATCAACATGAGCTGCAGGAGAAAAGATGTTCCATAGTTTTTCCTCAGCTTTACAAAAGAAGTCAATTAAAGTGGCAATCTGGTTTCAAATGTTTTGGACCAAGCCATATCCTGAAACCAAATAGATAGTTTATGTCCTGGAACAGATTTTTAAAAACTTGGCTCTGTTGGTTGGTTATTTAAAAAAAGAAAGAGCACAAAGACAAAATTAAAATGACTAGGAGACCATTAATCATACTTTTGTTTAATGCCTAAACCCTGAACTACACATGGAAAATTTTAAGGTGCTCCAAAACTAGCAGGCTCCAAACTAATCATGCTTTTGGAAAGATAGCATGCATGAAATAAAATATTTATTTGTTGCCTAATATAACCATAATCATGCTTTATTTGTTACCCAATTATACCATGCACCAAGCAGGTGCGCATATAAACTAATATTATGCATATGTACCTGATATAAAGCATTCGTGTGCTACCGTTTATGCAACGTTCTTTCTAATCTTTTCATTCGTATCCAACATTACAAACATTTATAGCAAGAGATGAGATACTACTAATTCAATTGGTGTGAATGTGACATGCACCATACAACATCTGGACGTGACAAATTATTTTAGAACACATACTGTTTACTGATCTAATACACAGGATGGCAATGACATAGAGCTAAAAGTGCTAATTGGATGTCATTTCAGAAACTAATTAAAGAATACAGTTTCACAGAGGAGTGACATTGTGACAGCTGATATTTTTTTCTTGAACGACGCAGGAGAGCTGCGTGTCATTTCATTAAGAAGAAGAAAAAGGGGGCTACAAGGGAGAGGTCATAAAAAAATGTGATCAGAGGTAGGTCATAAAAAAATGGAAGTCCACATTCAGACATCAGTTACTGGTTTTGATTCCTGTACTTTAGTAGTTTAGTACAGCATGTTTGGCATTGCATAGAGCTGAGTACAGCATGTTTGGCAGAGCATAGAGCTGAGTACAGCATGTTTGGCAGAGCATAGAGCTGGGGCACATGATGGTGTTTGGATGAACCATCTTGTGTGTGTTTTAGACTAAAACAGGCTTAAAACTACTTTGTGGAGCTTAGAGCTGTAACCTTGCCAAACAAAGCTTATGTACTTGTGGATCGTTTTGTACCAGCACATGTTTGCTGCCATTGTAATGACTGAAATGCTCTGGAATGTGAACTGACTGCTTGCTGTTTTTATTTACGTAGTAAAACTCAGAGAGGAGATAATAATAATAATAATGTGTATCCTGAGAGATAGCAAAGAACTTATCTACTGTTTCAAGAAGGAAAATTAATCAAAGTGCGCTGCTGGAAGTATCTGTCTAGTTTCAGAGTATCCCGTATGAAAAAGAAGTACTCTAGTCCTGATGACCTGCTGCTTATGCATGCAACATTGCAACATCATTTGCGAGCAAGGAAGGGAGATTATATATTGCATTGCTATCTCGTGATTTGGGGTCAGGAAGGAAGCCAGAGGAATTGAAGGACAAAATCTATCAAAGCTGGAAGAGTTTCCTTTTGTTGATGATGACCTTAAAATAAAATCCCGTGGCACCAGCATTAGCAGGTTAATTAGACAGTTAATATATTATTAATCATTTTAATTACATTAGCTCCTACATAAATTTAGGGCTAATTTTGTTTCTCAAGTAGATAAGTGGGAGTGCCTTAAAAGGAACCCACTACATATACAAAGTGTGCAAACTTTTGTAGTTCCGAGAACTGTATGCATGTAGTGGCAGAAGAACGACAACTGAAACTATTGTCAATACCTTTAATTTGATAGCCTTCTCCATTCAAGTAGTGGCAGAAGAAGAAGACCAAAAATCAAAGCGGCAACGTATATCAATACATATCCTGGAGAAAAAAAAGTCAACACCATGTCAATTCGATGGTTAGCCTTGGTTGAGAGCCATTATATTTCATAGCGTCCGCTCAAACTAATAAAGAGGTAGTGATAGCAAATATTGTCATGCCAATCACTGCAGATGCGTTAAATTTTGCCAAATAGCAACTACATCAACAGTTCTACAAACATACAGGACAAAGAAGGAACTTCAGTTTAGTTACCCTCGGCTGATCTACTCTCAGCCTGTTTCAGCTTATTCACTGTTGAATCAGCCGAAATCAGCTTGTTTCTGGATCAGCCCAACACGCTGTTCTCACAGGTTGCCAAACTCGTACACCAGATGAACCATATCAATCTAAGGCTCTCGGGTACTAAGTACAAGCACTACAGCAGATCAGAATTTTCTGGCTTGATCCCAGCAGGTTTACTGAACTGTTGATCTCACAGTAGATCAGTACACGCACTGCAGCAGAAGCTGCTGGCTGCTGGGATGTTTCTTCACCTGGGACTTGGGCCATCATTTGGGTTGTGATTTATTTATCGGGCCGTGTGGCAGTGTGGCTGTGCATGCTGACCAACCAAGTCCAATTAAATACTCCAGTCGCATTCAATAGAAGCATTCCTTAGAAAACAACCAGTACAACTACTAGCACGAAGCCCGAGACAACGCGAAGGAATTGAAGCCACGGCACGGGGAGCGAAATGGGGGTGCGGGATTTGGAGGAGCGAAATGGAACGCCTTTTCTCCCAGGAAAAAATGGCAAACATTTAAAAACGAAAAAAAAGAGACTCGCGAAGAACAGAATCATCAGAAACCAAAGGCTCCAAACAGCGCCCAACTCGTCCGAACTGAACCCCTGTGCTTTCCCACGATTATTTACCCGGATGAAGCCCGATGGCGGCGCCGTCGCCACACCACGGACGACTAGGACGGCAGAATTTCACGCCCCGACATGCTACCACCGGCACCCCGTGGCTGCCGGGGCCATGAACCACCCACAGAACCAGTGCACAGAAACCCACAGAACCAATCCAGTGCACGGAGCGCAACACCAAGGGGAAAGGCAGCGAGGAGGCAAGAGAACTCAGTAGCAGCAGAAGCGCCACGAGCACGAGCAACGCAAGGCAACACCGCGGCATCTACTGCTGGCACCGCGGTGCAGCTACCCCGTTCAAACCTTGCCCAGAACAACGCGAGGGGGTACGCACCAAGCGGGAGGGAGGATCATGCTTTTACCTCGCCGGGGTCGCGCGCGGGCGCTCCACAATGCCGGTCGCAGAGGCGGCGCGCCGGCGGTGCCGTGCCCCCGCGGAGAGCGCGGCGCGGGCACGAGGGACGCGTGAGCGGTGATAGCCGAGGGGAAGGAGAGTTCACGCACGAACTGGTGGAGGCGCTGTTGTTGGGTGCGTGCGCGAGTGGCGACGATGGAAGGAAGGGAGGCGGTGTTGGGCAGGAAAGGAAGGCAGCAGCAAGGAAAAGGCCGGCGGGGTTTTCTTGGCTTCTCGGTTGCCTTTTCGTGGGGCGCCTGCCTTCGCTCGGAGTTGGGATGAGTTCGTGCTCGTCTGTTTGTGCTTATCGCCTGCCTTTCCAGCCGGTAAAAGCCCCGGCCCACGGGGTCGTCCATTGCGTCATCTCGGTCAGCTGCTAGTCTTCCGTTTCCACTCATGGATGGACGACGATATATGCTTATGTTCTTCCTAGTCATGTTTACGTGGAAAAATCTTTTGACAACATATCAAAGCAAAGCATTTTTTTACAGAAATGTTATACATCACACGTGTGTTTTAGTGCAAAAAAAAACACACATGGATTTTTCTCTCTCTCCTTCCCTCCGTTCTGCTGACGCACGCGTCCTCCGACGAAGCTGCGCACCTTGCCGCACCGTGACGTCCTCCGACGAAGCTGCGCACCACACCGTGACGCACTCGGTTGTCGCGTGGCGCCGGTAGGCCTCTCCTCTTCCTCCTCTGTGACTTGTCTTTCCATAGAAAAAAAAATTGTTTCTTGTGATGTGTGGATCTGTGATCTTGTGATTTGTGATTGTCTGGAGGTAGAAAAAGACTAGAGGCTAAAGGTAAAAGGAGGGTGGATGCTGCTGGATCTTAATTCTAGGGTGCAAAAAAATTCATGTGTTCAAACTGCATAAAACATATAGTTGTTCAGTAGACAGACCCTTTTGGTTATTTCATGACGTATGATAAAGTTTAAGAGTATAAAACAATGTATATATAATACCTTGTTATTAGTGTGTACTCAGATTTAGAGGTTTCTAATTGTATATTTGTGCACGCGTGAACAAAGGATAAACAAGGAGAGATGGCCTTTCCAATTATAGCGTGTTTTTCTTAATAGAAATGTTAATTCACAAGTGGAAACACATATTCTTTTATTGGATTCTAGTCAAACTTTAATTATATATTTGAACAACTAGACATAAATAGAGAGCGGACGAACACAGTTATTTGTTGGGGCTTCTTATCAATTTATTTTTCTTGTCTCTTTTAGGGCGAAAGAATTGTCGTGTGCATACACGATGCTTTTAGTCAAAGCTGTTATGCAAAGGACAAGCATTGTGATGTCGATTATCATGTATAGACAGCTGTATCACACAGCCGTGAGAGAGCCAGCTAGTTCCATGTTGTCACAGTATAGCAATGATTCTTTTTCCTTTGAAAAATAGTGTTGATGGGCAAAGGTTCTAGTAGAGGTGACATTAATGGCCAGGCCCCGTTCGCGTGCCCTTAAACCCGGCTTGATCTGTTTATTTTTTTTTTATCCAGAACAGTATTTTTCTCTCACAAATTCATCCAGCATTCCTCTATACCATCTAGATTCCTCCAGAATTCAGACAAGCGAACAGGCCCTTAGATCCACGCTTTATCACATCGCACATTTTTATATACTACTATAATACATTACTTGTAATAACTTTTCTTATGAAAATCGAAAACATGATAGAGGGAGGTTCTACGGCTTATTTCATAGTGCATACACACAGTAGATAAGAGAATTACCACTACATCATGACATCAGAGTACATGATATATTGTTAGTACTCGCATGAGGTTCCATATATGTTCATACATTTTAATAACAAACAAAGTACCAAACTGCTTATTCAACCACTCATTTGTGTGAACTAGCGGTGCAATTGGATGTGCACGAGGGGTGGTGATAATAGGGAAACGAGGCGGTGTTGGATGGGAAATGAAAAGGTCAGTGGGTCTTCTTGGCGTTTGAGTTGCCTTTTGAGGGTGCCTCGGATGTTGCCGATGAGTTGGTGTTCCTTTTTTGTGCTTATTATCGCCTTCACATCTTCTGTTTCCATTGTTCAGTAATGTATGCTCATTTTCTCCTGTCATGCTAGTTTTTTAGAATTAGAATATGACAAAGTGCAATATTTGCGACTACTTCACGACCCATAACATGGCTTTAAGGGAGTGATTAAGTGATATACATGGTGCATTGTTAGTATACTCGGATTTAGGGGTTTCATATCTATGCACATATTCTAAGAGTAAACACAGGATGAACCAATTATCTGATCAACCCATAAAGAGAGTTGCCTTTTTTTAATATAGCATATCACAAAATGGAAAACACATATTTCTTCATGGATTCCCGTTATGGTTATTTGAACAGCTAAACATTGAATGCAAAATGGACAAAAGAAGCTACTTATAGTGGCTTCTTATCAACATATTTTCCTAGTCTCTTTTTTTAGTATGGAAGTAGTTGTCATGCACATGCACAATGTGCACACTATATATTTGTGGTCAAAGTTGTTATTGGCATTGGGGCCAACATTGTGATGTCAATTGTAATTGTATAGACCCGTACTACACAATACACACAATAGTATAGTAACTTTCCTTGGAGAACTAAGAATGTGTCAAAGTGTGTTTTTGTGCGATTATTCACAATGTATAGCATGGTATAAAAAAGCGAGTGAGCTAATGGGCAGTGGCAACAGAACTGTCATTGTAATTTGGTACCATGGATGGTATATTGTTAATTAGTACTTGGATTTCAGGGTTTCATGTTTGTGGATATATTATAACATTAACTTATTAAGGAATATATAAACCAATCATCCAACCACCATATGGGCAACCAACAAACAAGGAGTGTTGTCTTTCTAGCTGTACCTTGTTTTAATATTTTTTTTCGAGGGAATACCTTGTTTTAATATCACAAGCTCACACAATTCTTCTTCAGACTTTGTCAAATAAACTATATTTACTTCAACAACTGAATAAACATTGGAAAAAAGCTTCTTATAATTTATTTACACTTTATTTTGATGGCCGCTTTTAGAGTGAAAGTAATTGTTATGCACACGCGTACACTATGTGTCCGGTCAAATAAAACTATTACTTGGATGGAACAAAATACCGTGATGGCAGTTGTAATTCTCTACATATATGTATCACACAGCCACACGTTTGTATACCAGAAGTTATTTTCATTCCAAAATTTGCTTCTAAAAGGATATATAAAAATAAAATGCAAACCCAACACACGGGCCATCACCCACATGCTACTTCCAGATTCAAAGCTCAACAAGTCAAAGTCTCAAAGCCACAGCTGCATCGTCCATGTTCACTGCTTACTAATTGGAGGAGCTGCCATTGGCTGCTAGCTTTATTACCCCCTTGCCTCATTTCACCGGGTGAAGTCGACAGGTAAGTGCCCTGGCCCTAGAGCGGCGTACCGCACAGACGTGCTCCAACTGACACGGCTGACCGATGGACGGCCTAGCTCGTGATCGTGGCGATATATGTTCATTTTTTTAACCGCGGTAGCTTTATTACCCCGATTGCCTCATTTTTGCCTGGTGAAACCGACGCGCCAGTCGCCCTGCTGCCCCTAGCGCCGATCCGCCGAGGACCAGGCGGGCGGCGAGCCCGTGATCGATCGCGGCAGGGCCCAGGGAGCTTTGAGCTTTCTCGCATGCCGGCATGCGCATTGACCTGAAGTCCTGAACGCAAGGCGATGGCGAGGAGAGCACGCCAAGAGACCCAACGGTTCATGATCCGTCCCGGGGACAGATGGATGGATGGGATCGTGCGTGTACCGTGTACGAACACTGTGCTGGCTTCGTACCCGTTTCGTTCAGACGGGTACAGGAGTCTACTAGATCCCCTTTGTGAGGCAAGAATTCTACAACTGCTCCGAACTGAACTCATAACCAGCGGCAACTTTTGGAAAAACTACTAGCCTCGTTTTGTCACGAGCCCCTCCTCTCCCTCTCTCGCGCGCTCTGCCGTGTGCCGTGCCCGTGCCTTGTTCTCCGCACCTTTGCGTGCTCCGCTCCACTTGAAGGCTTTGGCCCATACACCACGCAGCAGGCTGCAGGCGCGCAGTCGGGCGGGCAGGCTGTCTGGCTGTGCCCGCTGGGATCAGGCGCTCAGCTCAGCTCCAGACTCCAGTCGCCTTGCCCATGTTCGAGTGCACAATTGCCTTGCACAAAACTACCGCGCATGATCGGCCGCCGAGCACGGGTTGGCCTTGCATTGTTGCATTCCTCCCGTTCCATCCTGCATTGTTGCTGCCTGTAGTGAGGCGGACGGAGGGGAGCGATAAATTTGAGAGGGAGGGCTGGGCGGGAGCGGGTGGCACTGGCGTGCAGTGCAGGAAGGAACCACGATGCCAAGCCCAGACCCCCGGGGGCCGGCCTTTTTCGTCTAATAGTCCTGGATGGCGTGTCATGGCCAGGGACGCCGACGGGACGGCAGAGTCTCGTGTCTTTTATGGAGAAAAGCTGCTGCCACTGCTGCGGAACTCCATGGTACGGGGCCACGGGAGTTCTGCTGCACCTGCGCCTGCACCTGCGCCTGCGCCTGCGTCTGCGTGGAGTCCAGTGCAGCTAGCTGGGCAGGGCGCCTGCCTGCAGTTGTTTGCAGCCGCCGGGGAGGCCGGCAGGGCGGAATCAGATCGTCTAACGTTGGCCTCCTGAAGTTTTAGGCGGTTACCCTTCTAAAAGTTTTAGGAGCTAAAATCTGGATAGAATCTGTCTAAAGAACCAAACACCTCCTCCTAAAACCTCCTAAAAGTTTTAGGAGTCTAGTTTTTCTTTAGGAGCTTCACCCCCTCCTAAAACCTCCTAAAATCCTTCCTGGACCCCCACTACCCCTCATTTATTGCCCCCTCCCTCTCTCTCTTCTAAAGAAGGGTAAAAGTGTCTTTGTTCAACAACATTTACTGCTTTTAGTCAGTTTTAGGAGGTGCAACCAAACACTCTTTTAGGAGGTTTTAGATGGCTGCCTAAAACTTTTAGGAATTAAAGTTTTAGGAGGTCGGAACCAAACAGGGCCTTAGATACAACTGGGAGACTCTAAAAGTAACGAACCTAACCAATTTAAGAGGCCTGCAGGCCAGCCCATCTTAGCCTAGCCACTTGACTCTCAGTTCCCCTGCGTGAGTCGCCCCTTCGCCACCGTTGCGGACTCCCCTGCGAGTCGCGCCTCCGCCGGCTAGCACCGGGTGATGGCGAGGGAGGAGGGCGGCGGCGCGGCGCGGCCCAGCGGACCATGAAGGCCCCTCCGCCGGAGACCGAAAGCATCGTGTGGATGGAGGACTGCTAGATAAATAGGTATTTTCATAGTTAATTTAATCCAGAAATAAAGCATCACCAGGTTTGTGACGACATATATGTGCATGTGTATATCAATAACAAACGCTACAGCATGCAAGTATGACATACAGATCGATACAGTAAGAACGCAAAGTGCGGTAATCACAGAGTTAAGATTGTACCCAGCGGAGGGTCCCATTGAAAGATCCTAATGGCTAGAGGGGGAGTGAATAGCCTATTAAAATTTTCTACAACAACACTTAGCAAACCACTTAAACAATTATGAGGCAAAACAAGTGTTACGCTAGCCTTATTAAAAATGCAAGCCACCTACCACAATTCTAGTTTCTATAGTTTCTAACCACACAATGGCTATGTTACTATACTAAGTTAGTGTGCTCTTAAAGGCTAACTAAAGAGCCACACTAACCAAACTAACAAGTTCTCACAACTAGCTACACTAAATAGCTTGATAACTAGTTTGCGATAATGTAAAGAGAGTGAGCAAGATGGTTATATCGTCGTATCGAGGAGTGAACCAATCAATTACAAGAATGAATACCAATAAAGACCAATCACCTCAGAATCAAATGATGAACACAATGATTTTTTATCGAGGTTCACTTGCTTGCCGGCAAGCTACTTCTCGTTGTGGCGATTCACTCACTTGGAGGTTCACGCGCTAATTGGCATCACACGCCAAACCCTCAATAGGGTGCCGCACAATCAACACAAGATGAGGATCACACAAGCCACGAGCAATTCACTATAGTACCTTTTGGCTCTCTATTGGGGAAATGTCAAGAACCCCTCACAATCACCACGATCAGAGCCAGAGACAATCACCAACCTCCGCTCGAGGTGGCGGCAACCACCAAGAGTAACAAGCGAATCCTGCAGCGAAACACGAACACCAAGTGCCTCTAGATGCAAACACTCAAGCAATGCACTTGGATTCACTCCTAATCCTCACAAAGATGTTGAATCTATGATGGAGATGAGTGGGAGGGCTTTGGCTAAGCTCACAAGGTTGCTATGTCAATGTAAATCGCTAAGAGAGTGAGCTTAGGCCGGCCATGGGGCTTAAATAGAAGCCCGCATAAAATAGAGTCGTTGTACCCCTTCACTGGGCACAACACATGGTGACCGGACGCTCTGGTCAGATCGACCGGACGCAGGACCCCAGCGTCCAGTCGCCCGATGCTTGCCACGTGTCATCGGCTTCAAACGTTGATCGCCCGATTTCAACGGTCAAGTGATGACCGGACGCGCTGCTCGAAGTGACCGGACGCACCAACACCAGCGTCCGGTCATTTCCAGTAACGTTCCAGAGGCGACCGGACGCGTTAGTTAGATCATAACCGGACGTAGGACCCCAACGCTCGGTCATTTCTAGTAAGCTTCCACTCACGATCGGACGTGTCTGGTCATGCCTAACCGGACTCACCCAATGTCCGATCACTCACTGTCTCTTCTATGCGCTGTCACGTCAGCGGGACCGACGCCAGCACCTTCGCTGCTTCTACTGACCGGACGCGTCGGTCCAGTTGAGGCCATCGTTCGGTCCACTCTGTGACACCCTGCCTTTTCTGTATAGGGCGCCGGTGGCACTGTCGAACTGTCCACACTCTATGGCCGGACACTCCACCGGTAAAGTTCCTAACCCTTGCTCAAATGTGCCAACCACCAAGTATATCACCTTGTGCACATGTGTTAGCATATTTTCACAAATATTTCCAAGGGTGTTAGAACTCCACTAGATCCTAAATGCATATGCAATGAGTTAGAGCATCTAGTGATACTTTGATAATCGCATTTCGATACGAGTTTCACCCCTCTTAATAGTACGGCTATCGATCCTAAATGTGATCACACTCACTAAGTGTCTCGATCACCAAATCAAAATGGCTCCTACCATTTATTTTTGCCTTGAGCCTTTTGTTTTTCTCTTTCTTCTTTTCCAAGTTCAAGCATTTGATCATCACCATGCCATCACCATCATCATGATCTTTACCATTGCTTCATCACTTGGAGTAGTACTATCTATTTCATGACCACTTGATAAACTAGGTTAGCACTTAGGGTTTCATTGATTTACCAAAACCAAACTAGAGTTTTCACCCATGCGGAGGGCATCGGAGGCACCATTCGCACTAGTCGACAAAGTGCGTTGCTCGAAGTCATGGACCACAATCGATGCAGGAAGGTGTTCGCAGTGCAGTCCCACGAATGGTCACCAGGAAGAAGACAGGTTCCGCGATCGATCACCAGAAAGAAGATAGGTTCCACGAGCGATCACCAGGAAGAAGACGTCGAACGAGTAGTCGCGAAATCACTCCCTGATCGATCACCAGAAAGAAGACAGGTTTCGCGAGCGATCACCAGGAAGAAAACATCAGATGAGCAGTAGTGGAATTGCTCCCTAAAAACCTAATCACCGTACACCCCGTGCAAGGTTTATAGGCAGACGAGGGTTTTGGAGGCACCTGCTCTCCCGCTACTCCATGCGCGTAGAGGTACGGGACGGGAAAACCTAAAGGGCGGCTGAGATGTGGTCTATCAGAAGCGAAGCGAAAGAATTGGACTGATGGAGGACTTTAGATTTATGGCCAGCAACAAGGAGGGAGAAAGGCTACGGAGGAACCCATGAGACGGAGACACGAAGAGACGGTAACTGACGCAATCAGTTCGCCTCCACCATAAAGGAGAGAAACTCCCATGATTATGTGGATTAAGTGGCAAAACCTGGCCATGCCCGCTCGCTCGCTCGCCGCCCGCCTGCCTCGCCACGGCCACGGCCACGGCCTCGGCCTCGACCCGTGCCCACACCCACGGCCGGGCCGGCCCGGTCGGCGACGGCGACGGCGCGCGCGCGTGTGGCACTCCTTTGTCCTTTTCTTGGCTTCTCAATTAAGATAAATAATTTTGAACCAAATAAGCTAAGTAAACGTTCAATCAAAATCACATACGGTATTAAACCATACAACACTTAATGTTACGTACAATAGAGTTTTATTTGATTTATTAAATATTATACGGGCCAAGCCCATAATAAATCCAACAATCTCCACTAAACTCTAGGGTTTATAACAAAGTAGTCTTAGAACCACATTTCTTTTATATACCAGTGTTTCGATGAAGACTGTTAAGTTGAACATCCATTTAGAGCAATAGTTTCATTCAGTCACAACTGAACAATGAACTAAGCCTTGAATTGATAGTTTTTTGTGAGGTGAATGTCACTAAAGTCCTTAGCCGATACTAGGCTGCAAAAGGCATCCCCTCTGTTTGAAGCATATAAGTCATACTCTAGTGCCTTTTATGAGTATTTAGAGATCACCCAAATCTCATAGACTGTGACCAGCAGTCTGACTCATATAGGTGTGTTCCTCAAAAGATGTTCTGTAGGACAACATCTTTGCTTTAGCAGGTCACTTGGAACACATTAAGGTAAAAATCAACCTGCCTTACAGAAAGGAAAGATATGCATTAGAAATGAGTCTTACTAAAGATATTTTCTCATAATTTACTACTAGCTTGTTTCACCATCCTACTTCACAGGATCTCCAATCACATAGAACAGGTTACCACTATAGTAAAATTTATGTGGGTCTCAAACCCATCTCTCTCGATGCACTTTCTATCACATTGCGTGACAGACCCTTAGTGAACTGATCTGTCAAATTTTTAGACATGTGAACATAGTCCAACGCTATTACTCTAGAGTTTCTTAATTTTTTGATAGATTTTAATCGTCTCTTAACATGCTTTGTGGACTTCATGTTATCCTTAGAACTGTTAACCTTCATAATCACAGTCTGGTTTCCACAATTCATAGAAATAGCTGATATGTGTTTTTCAACAATCGGTAAATCCATAAGGAGATCATGAAGCCACTCGACCTAAGATCTAGCGGTGTCTAATGCTGTGAGTTCTGCTTCTATTGTAGACTTCGTTAAGATAGTCTGCTTGCAAGACTTCTAGGAAACAGCACCACCTCCAAGCGGAAACACATATCCACTTGTGGCATAAAAGCTCATCAACATCAGAAATCTAGTTGACATCACAATAGCCTTCCAGCACCTTTGGATGTCTGGTATAATGAATACCATAGCTCATAGTGCCTTTTAGATAGCGCATCACTCTCTCAAGAGCACGCCAGTGATCATCTCCTGCATTTGATACAAACCGGCTCAGCTTGCATACAACAAATGAGATGTCAGGCCTTATTGCACTAGCAAGATACATGAGTGAACCAATGATCTAAGAATATCTCAATTAATCCCTTGCTATTCTCTGATTTTTCCTCAATAGCACACTCAGGTCATAAGGTGTCGTAGTAGGTTCACAGTCACTAAACCCAAAGCGACTCAACACCTTTTTCACATAGTGGGATTATAATAGAGTTACCCCTCCATCACCTTCTCTCGAAAGCTTGATATTAAGAATAACATCAGCCTCTCCTAAATCTTTCATTTCAAAATTATTAGATAAAAAATCCTTCACCTCAATTACTTTGAGGCTGGATCCAAAGATTAGTATGTCATCAACATATAAGCACAAAATAACTCCTTCATCCCCACCATACCGATAGTACACACATTTATCAGCTTCATTCACAACAAAGCCAGCAGATGTTAAGGTTCTGTCGAACTTCTCATGCCACTGCTTAGGAGCTTGTTTTAGACCATATAATGACTTTAATAATTTACACAACTTGCCTTCATGACCATTTGCTACAAACTCATCCGGCTAATCCATATAGATCTCCTTCTCTAACTCTCCATTTAGGAAAGTTGTCTTAACGTCCATTTGATGAACGAAAAGACCATAAGAGGCTGCCTGGGAAAGCAAAACTCAAATTGTAGTCAATCGGACAACCGGTGAATAAGTATCAAAGAAATCCTTACCTTCCTTTTGAGTATAACCCTTGTCCACAAGTCTTGCCTTATACCTCTCGATAGTACCATCAGGCCTAAGCTTTTTTCCTAAACACCCATTTACACCCTATAGGCCTGCACCCATAGGGACAATCAACTATTTCCCAAGTTCCATTAGACATAATAGAATCCATCTCACTTCGTACTGCTTCCTTGCACAAGTCAGCATCAGGAGAGAAATATGGCTCTTCATTGGTTGTTGGTGTGTCATCCACAAGGTACACAATATAGTCATCACCAAAAGACTTTGCAGTCCTCTGTCTCTTACTTTTTCTAGTGACTATAGTGTCATCCTCCTCAGGGTTTTGCATATAGGGTTCCTCAATTTGTTCTATCGGAGTAAATTTTTCGTGCTCATGAAAAATTATAAATTCATGACTAGTCGTGCTACGTGCATTTTTCATGGGAAATTCATTCTAAAAAATATAGCGTATCTAGATTCTATGATTATATCAACAGCCATCTCAGGAACACTAGAATTTATAATTAAAAATCTATAACCCATGTTGTGAATAGCATAACCAAGAAAAACACAATCAACGGTCTTTGGTCCAAGCTTTCGCTTTTTGTTTATTGGCACATTCACCTTTGCCAAACAACCCCAAGTTCGCAGGTAAGAGAGATTCAATCTCTTCTTCTCTTATTCCCTGAATGGTGTAATTTCTTTGTTCTTTGTGGGCACCCTATTCAGAATATGACACGCTGTCAATATAGCCTCACCCAACCATTCCTTAGATAGTCTCGCAGTCTCTAACATGGCATTAACCAAATCAGTTTGAGTGTGGTTCTTTCTCTCTACAATCCCATTGGACTGTGGTGAGTATGGTGGCGTCCTCTCATGAATAATTCCATGCACTGCGTAAAACTCAGAAAATTCATTTGAGAAATACTCTCCCCCGTAATTGGACCGCAAACGCTTGATTTTCTTCTCAAGTTGATTTTCTACCTCAGCTTTATAGACTTTAAAATAATGCAACGCTTCATCTTTAGTTTTCAATAAATACACATAGCAAAATCTAGTACAATCATCTATAAATGTCATGAAGTATCGTTTACCGCCTTTAGTCAATTCGCCATTCATTTCGCATAAATCAGAATGAACGAGTTCTAATGGTGCCAAGTTTCTCGCCTCAGCAGCCTTGTGAGGCTTGCGCGGTTGCTTTAATTGCACACACACCTGGCACTTAGAATCTTTGACTAAGTTAAATTTCGGGATTAAATTTAGATTTGCAAGCCACGTGAGACAGCTAAAATTAATGTGACAAAGTCGTGAATGCCATTTATTCGACTCATCTGAAATATTAACATTGTTCACTACTTTATTACACACATCATCAAGCAAAGATAAGCGAAACAAGCCTCCACAATCATAACATTTTCCAACAAATGTTTCATGTCTCGACACAACACACTTATTGGACTCAAGCATAATTTTAAAGCCATCGCAACACATTTGAGAACCGCTAACAAGATTCTTCTTGATGGAGGGGACATGTTGCACGTTCTTGAATAGCATCGTCTTTCTCGAAGTAAACTTCAGAATGACCATACCAGCACCAAGAACACGCGCATACGAACCATTTTCCATCAGCAAGGCTCCAGTCCTACTGGCCTCATAGGAAGTAAATAAAGAAACATCAGCACACACATGAATATTAGCACCGCTATCCATCCACCACTCAGGTGAAAGACAAACTGAAAGAATAAAAGGTAAAGAATTATTATACCCAGATGTTCCTCCTCCAGTCTCGCTAATCACCACGTTTGTTGATTTCTTTTCTTGCTTATATTTGCGGTCTAGGCACGCACTTGCCCAATGCTCATCACTCCAGCAAACAAAGCAACCTCTACCTTTCTTGTTGTTTTTCTTCTTAAACTGAGCAGTTTGCTTAGGCTTTGTATTGTTGTTCTCTTGCATATTCTTCTTCTTTTTATTACGGGATACAAATGAGTTTTTCTTCTGCACCATATTGGCAGCGGAAGACTCAACTCCTTTTCCACTGTTGTCTTTTGCTCTCGCCCTCTCCTCAACATCAAGATATCTAATAAGTTGAACCACGCTAAACTCTTGTCTCTTGTGTTTTAGAGAAGTAGCAAAATTCCTCCAAGAAGGTGGTAGCTTAGCGATTATACCGCCGGCCACAAACTTATCGGGCAATAGACATGGAAAATGTTCTAGTTCCTTTGATAGCGCCTGTATCTCATGAGCCTGTTCCACTACAGAACGGTTTTCAATTATTTTGTAGTCATACAGCTGCTCCATAAGGTACAGCTCACTACCAGCATCAGAAACTCTAAACTTTGCCTCAAGAGCATCCCATAACTCTTTGCGTGATGTGCAAGATATGTAGTTTTTCTCATACTTAGGATAAAGTGCACTAATCATGACGTCTCGAAACAGGTTATCGGCAGCCAAGAACTTTTGCTCCTCCTCAGGCATAAATTATTCAGGCTTCCCCTGTGCGGCGTGATAATAATTCATAGTAGTCAACCACAACACCATCTTAGCACGTCATATCATAAAATTATTGCCATCAAAATTATTCGACTTCAAAGCAGCAGCAAAACTACTGACAGAAAATTGCCTAATATTAGGTTTTTAGATTGTTAGATAAATAGGCATTTTCATGGTCAATTTAATCCAGAAATAAACACATCAGTAGGTTTGTGACGATATATATGTGCATGTGTATATCACTAACAAACGCTACAGCATGCAAGTATGACATACAGATCGATATAGTAAGAACGCAAAGTGCGGTAATCATAGAGTTAAGATTGTACCCAGCGGAGGGTCCCATGACGAGGGCATTGGAGGCTCCATTCGCACTAGTCAACATAGTGCATTGTTCGAAGTCATGGACCACAGTCGATGCAGGAAGGTGTTTGCAGTGCAGTCTCATAAACGGTCACTAGGAAGAAGATGGGTTCCGCGATCAATCACCAGAAAGAAGATAGGTTCCACGAGCGATCACCAGGAAGAAGACGTCGGATGAGCAGTCATGGAATCGCTCCCCCAAAAACCTAATCGCTGCACACCCTGTACAAGGTTCGCAGGCGGACGAGAGTTCTAGAGGCACCTGCTCTCCCGCTACTCTGTGCGCACAGAGGTACAGGACGGGAAAACCCAAAGGGCGGCTGAGATGTGGTCTCTCAAAAACAAAGCAGAAGAATTGGACTGATAGAGGACTTTAGATTTATGGCCAGCGACAGGGAGGGAGAAAGGCAGCGGAGGAACCCATAGATTTATGGCCAGCGATAGAGAGGGAGAAAGGCAGCGGAGGAACCCATGAGACGGTAACTGGCGCAATCAGTTCGCCTCCACCATAAAGGAGAGAAACTCTCGTGATTATGTGGATTAAGTGGCAAAACTTGGCCACGCTTGCTCGCTCGCTCCCCCGCCCGCCTCACTGAAGGGTCGAGATGGCGGACTAGAGGGGGGGCGAATAGTCTTTTCTAAAATTAATCGCGTCGGCTAACCGATATAAATGCGGAATTAAAACAATCGGTCTAGCCAAGACTACACCCATTTATATATGTTCACTAGCACCTAGCAAAGATAACAATTATGCAACTAAGGTGTCGGGCTAGCTAGAGCTCTCCTAAACAATTCTAGAAGCAAGGTCACACAAACCTATGCTACTAGTACTTTAAGCAACAAGGGAGCTCTTACACATGCTGGTAAGCAAAAGCACAAAGCAAACTAAGCTCACTAGCAATGCTCAATAACAAGGCAACCAATGCCTAATTAGAGAGCGTAAATACTTAGCTACATAAACTAAGCAATGTGACTAACAAGGTTACTAAAACCAAATTAGCCACGCAAGGGAGCTACTTCTATGCTACACAAGCAAGAAGGTAATTAGCAAGCTACACAAGCTATCTAATTACAAGAGCAACTACACAAGCTTAATATGTATAAAAGTAATTGCAAGCTTGTGTAATGGGGATGCAAACCAACAGGAAGAACAAGGTTGACACGATGATTTTTCTCCCGAGGTTCACGTGTTTGCCAACACGCTAGTCCCCGTTGTGTCGACCGCTCATTTGGTGGTTCGGCGGCTAATTAGCATCACCCGCTAAGCTCGCACGTCGGGCGCCGCAAGAACCTACCCCTTGAGTGAGGGTAGCTCAATGACACGCTTTACTAGAGTTGCTCTTCGCGGCTCCCGCGAGGCGAGCACAATACCCCTCACAAGCACTTCTCCGGAGCGCCGCACAAGCTTCTTGCACGCTTCGACGGAGATCACCACCAAGCCGTCTAGGAGGTGGCAACCTCCAAGAGTAATAAGCACCACCGGCTTGCAACTCGATCACCTAGTGCCACTCGATGCAACCTCACGATGCAATCGCACTAGAATCGCTCACTTCACACAATCGAATGATCACTATCAAGTATGTGTGAGATGGAGGGCTCCCAAGCACTCTCAAGCAAGGACACCAAGTCCCCCAAGGTGCTCCAACCAGCCATGGCGGAAGGCCACTTCTATTTATAGCCCCAAGGGCTAAACTAGCCGTTACCCCTTCACTGGGCAAAAATCGGGCCGATCGGACGCTCCGGTCGTGTTGACCGGACGCTGGACCTCAGCGTCCGGTCGCCCGCAGACGACCACGTGTCCTGATTCCAACGGTCACTTGACCTGACCGGACGCAGCAACTTTCAACTAACCGGACGCTGAACCCCCAGCGTCCGGTCGTTTCCAGTAAGGTACCGACCTTGACCGGACGCGTCCGGTCACACTTGATCGGACGCAGCCAGCGTCCGGTCACACTCCAGCTTCTGTGTCATCGTACGTCAGCCTGACCGGACGTAGCCTGCCAGCGTCCGGTGCATTCAGATCCAGCGTCCGGTCAGTTGACCGACGCCAGCATCTTCGCGATCAACTCGTTTTCACTTCTAACTTCTTTACCCTTGCTCCAATGTGCTAACCACCAAGAATTTGCATCCGGCGCAATAGAAAATAGGCATTCCATTTTCCCGAAAAGCGCCGAATGTGCTAACCCAAACCCATCTCACCAAGAATTTGCATCCACCAAGAATTTGCTCCAATGTGCTAACCCAAACCCATCTCACCCCTGCAAACACCACCTCCTTTATAAATGTGCCAACACCACCAAGTGTACACCACCATGTGTAAGTGTGTTAGCATTTTCACAATCATTTCTCAAAGGATGTTAGCCACTCAACTTGCCACGCCACTCGATCCTAGCGACAATGCAAAGTTAGATCACTCGAGTGGCACTAGATGACTGATATGCAAACAAGTTTGCCCCTCTTGATAGTACGGCCATCTATCCTAAACCCGGTCATAAACTTCTCTACACACCTATGACCGGTGAAATGAAATGCCCTAGGTTATACCTTTGCCTTGCGCATTCCATTCCATCTCCTCCAATGTCGATGCAACACATGCACCAACACGATCAACAATGATATGATCCATTTCATATCATCACATGATCATATTGGTTCATCGATCTTGACTTTACTTGCTCTTCACCGTTGCCATCGTCCATCGGTGCCAAGTCTTGCTTAAGCTTCACCGCCATGTGGTCCATCACTCCAAAGCATTCGACTTGCCCTTCACGCTTGCAACCGGTCCATCAAGCTAAGTCTTGTCTTGATCTTCTCCACCTTGATCACATGACTCAATGTCATGTCTCATGTGCATTTAAGCTCCTTCATCATCACATGTGTGAGCTTTGCAACATTTCCAAGCCATTTTCACCTTCATGGCATATGTTGCTCACACACATGTACCTGTGGACTAATCACCTATGTATCTCACATAAACATAATTAGTCCACCTAGGTTGTCACTCAATTACCAAAACCAAACAAGAACCTTTCACTCGCCACGGCCACGGCCACGGCCCGGCCGGCGACGGCGGCGGCGCGCGCGCGTATGGCACTCCTTTGTCCTTTTCTTAGCTTCTCAATTAAGATGGATAATTTTTAACCAAATAAGCTGAGTAAACGTTCAGTCAAAATCACATACGGTATTAAACCATACAACACTTAATGTTATGTACCATAGAGTTTTATTTGATTTATTAAATATTATATGGGCCAAGCCCATAATATATCCAATAAGGACAAGGAGAGGGCCGAGACGCTCGACGGCGAGGCCTTCCTCTAGTACCGCCTCCTTGACGGCAACGAGGCGTGGGGCTCCTGCGCGGCGGTGATGGACATGGTACACATGTACGTGCCGCGGAGCAAGCGCGGGCAGGGATTCGCAGCGTGGCTCTGCGACGCCGCCTTCGCCCACGCGCATCAGCTGCTTCTACATCTCACCGCGCCCTTCCCTCCGCGCCACCGAGCATCGTCGTCGTCCCGTAGCCGGTCGCATCGGCGGCGCTCCTCACCACGCCGGCAGTTCCTCCCCGCCACCACATCAATCGGCATCGGGGCTGCAGGCGATGCCACTCCATGGCTAGGCACACTGGTGGTCATTGATTGGGGATAAACTATGTTTCCAGTAATGTTGTAAATTGAGTTCCCATACTGTAGATTATGCAAGTGCTAACAATCTATGTACATTGTGACTATTACCATGGAATTGTAAAGATTGCCATTGTGCAAGTGTGAGCAAGCTTCCCATTGTATTATAAATTGTTCTGTAATACTATTGCCGATGGAATGCACAAAAGCTATTGCTGGGAATTGAAACTTCAAAGGCTACGTCTAGTTTCAAGTGCATATGACATTACTGCTGAACATCTGAACATGATTCAAAGGAGGCTGATGATCCATGTTCCATGATGTAGAGACTACATGATCTGTATAATTAGAAGTCAGTGATAACACCATCTGTCATGATCCCTGGAAAATAAAAGAGCAATAATTCAACATAGTGATCATGTTAAATTTAGAGGAAATGTCTATTACTTTGAAATATTACCGTCAAAAGTTCAAAGAAGCTATTTATGGCCATGTATGGTTCGGACATCCTTTCCTTGGGCAAAGAAGTACTAGGGGACATATTTGGTGCTGCTGCATCATCATGGAATGCAACTTGTATATTTTCTTGTTCCTTCAGATAAAAGAGAACCAAATAATCAAATACAACTGAACTATTTTTCAGTGAACCCAATATGTCTTTTGTTGTTACATACCTTTGAAACATTTTTCTTTTTCTTACCTCCTTTCTTTGCAAAAGTTTCTTGTTCCTTCACATAAAAGAGAATCAAATAATCAATACCGTTGAACTTTTTTTTAGAAAATACAATCAGAGAATTAAATATGTTTTTGTTTGTTACATACCTTTGAACCTTCTTCCTTTTTCTTACATAAGCATGCTTCCTGCTTGACCATATGTCATCTCTCGTTGATGCTTGCTCCATAAATAGTTCTTGTGGTCTTGAAGAGTGTAACTGAGATTAACTGAGCCACCAACTTGGATGCAAGCCAACTCATGTGCAGCTTTGGGTCCAATTCCTGCACCGTCAGCGGTCTCAATTTCGAAACCTTGTAACTCTGAAATTTTTCTTTGAGACACCATCAAGTGTGAAGTTTGTGGCAATTGAAGGGTGTGATTGTGTTCCAAAACAAGATCATTCACTTTGTAATTTCCCTTCTCCTTGTCCATTACAAGTCCCATGCGAACTGCACGATCGGTTCTAGTTTCAGCTCTTGGACACTTCGTTAGATGATCCCTTTTATCTGGCAACCTATGACCCTCATTTGCACAAACATATCTGCAGGAACTAATTTTTCCATCTGACTTTCTTTTGATTGTGTACCTTTTTCTAACCTCAAAGCCTTTTTGACCCCACAGCTAATCCAAAACATCCAAGCATCATCTACGGTACCAAACTCCATGCCAACTCGAGGTAACAGACTAGAAGCAAACCCTCCCTACAATAAACAAATAATAATGAACAGGATATTATTTATGCTGTTCAAATAAATATTTGATTTGATGGTGAAGGTGAACTAAACATCTAATCGGATGGACAAAAGGGAACAGTAGTGGCATTACATACCCATTTTCTTTCATCGTAGATCTCAGATTTTGTTTCCTTCAACCTTCCATCTTAAACATGTTGATTTTGTTTTGATGCAGTTCCATCCCATATTTTCTAAATCTATCATTTCAGCGCAATCAGATAAGAGAGGACACGAGAATCAAATTAGCTAGCAGCACCAGGATACAGAAGAGAGGACGTGAGTGCAGAGATTTTTGGGACCTGTATATCGGTGGAGACCGAGCACCACCAGGAGATGTCGATCATCGTCGCATGGAACCCGAGCGAGAGACCGAGCAAAACCAGCCGATGTCGATCACCGTCGCATAGAACCCCAGCGGCACCCAGATACGTCTGCCCGACTACACTCGCGCCAAAAACAAGTAGAACGGCGCCAAAACAGCGACTACTCACGCCAAAGAAAGGAACGTCGCAACTGTGTTCTACTGAAACAGGCCGTGCTCTTGTTGGGCCAAAGCCTAGCGTGGAGAGGAGCCGAGGAGGGCAGCGCATATACTCTGCTCACCGTCCGATACGTACGAGTGGTTGGATTTGTCGCAACTGTAGAAAAAAGTTCAGGAGGCAACCTTAGGCCCTGTTTAGATCCCACCCAAAATCCAAAATTTTTCAAGATTCTTCGTCACATCAAATCTTGCGGCACATGCATGGAGCATTAAATATAGGTAAAAAGAATGACTAATTGCACAGTTTGCCCGTAATTGACGAGACGAATCTTTTAAGCCTAAATAATCCATAATTAGACAATTTTTACCAAATACAAACGAAAGTGCTACAGTAGCAAAAAAAAAAAAAAAAACCAAAACTTTTCGCATGTAAACGGGGCCTTAGACGATCTGATTCCGGCAGGGCCGCCCGGGAGCGGGAGATTCTCTTCTCTGCCACGTCTTGTGGTGCCGTGGTGGCATGCCGCTGCGCATGGTGGGGATCGGTGGGGCCCGTCCGCAACCGCGATCACGGGAAAGCGGCAGTGCCATGCCATGGAATCGAATCTGGCATTCTGCCACGTCTTGTGTTGGTTGTGGTGTTTGCTCGTGTCCTGTAGTGCACTGCAGACTGCACAGACCTGATGAGAGAGAGAGGGAAGGGTGAGGCTACTGTGGCAGACAGAGAGCGAGCTCCACCGTATCGGCCTATCTGCTGCCGCAGTTAAACCAGTACACTACACACGGCGATGTACAACCACCTACTGTAGTAGTAATGGTGTGGTAGCAGTATAATTACAGACTTATGACTTGCTTAGATTACATAGGACAAATTATGAGCTGGCTACTTGCTAGAGCCAGTTACGGGGCCGCTAATAATTAGCGGGCCAAAATTGTTTGTTTGGATACGTGGGCTATCAGATAATAGGATTTTCAGTAAAATTCTTTTTGTCTTTACGCGCGTGTCAGGTGTGGAAGTGGTGGATGGACTGAGGTGAATCCAACGACATCCAAACAAGACCTTATATAAATCAACAGCTTATTTCAACCAACTAAATGGACTACAACTAGTTGAGAATTGAGACAATATGGTGTAGGCTAGTGCTGTAAAGACGGCCTGTTCGTTTCGCTGAAATTTGACTTATACTAATTTGTTGTGAGAGAAAAACACTGTTCGTTCGTTGAAAAGTACCGCTGAAGTAGTTCAAGCGAACAGGGCAGTTAAAACCTGTTGACATGTCGATATACTATAATCTAATGGTCGTGGTAGCAGCATAGTTCTATGAAGTGGCATAGCTAAATTTTTAGACTTAGTGGTCTAATTAACTTAACATAATTTATCTTAATACTGCATTACTTTTAATTGTAACACGTCGAGGAACAAAACTATATAGTTTACTAAGAAAACAGTATAAATAGTTTACTTTTTTTTAGGGAAGTACAAATAGTTTTCTTGAGGGGGTATAAACAGCATATTTAATATTGTATACCTATAATACATTGGGCCAAAATGGGTGGTCTATGGCTCACCTGGCATGGGTTGCATTCATTGATTCGTGGGCCTTGGCACTGGGTGGGATGAAGTCCAGATCAGGATCATCCAAGCCCGCTCAGGTGAACAATGTCAGTTTCAGGCCAGGTAGGACTGTTGGGCTTAGCATGAGCCCATGTGCACTTGAACTGAACTCTGCGTAGCCACCGGCCCACCGCGCAACTACTCGTACTCCTACTGGGTTCATTTTTTTTCCACAAATACAAGATGCCTGGTCCTGGAGCATATCATATCGCAGACCGACGCGTGAAAGACGATTCACCCCCCCCCCCCCCCCCCCCCCACACCCCCCACCCCATTTTTTGTCCATAGACATGATTTCCCAAACAGAACGGCATTTCCTCGACGCAATGGTCCCAAACAGAATTTCTCCAAAAGGCACTCCCAATGGCTCATCCAAAAAATTCCTCAGAACCCTCTTTTGCCGGTTGTCGGTTGTGATCCCACCCACAACAAGTCAGCTCCGCGGCAATACAGCATCCGTGACCGTGATTCCGTGAAGCAGGCCCATGGTGCGGTGAGCCGGTGACCACTGACCACCGCGCACGCACGTAGCCTAGGCGCAGCCGCGCAGGCAGAGGACCGGGCTGGCGGGGCAGAGGCTCCGTGTCCAAAGCCGCCGAATCGCACGCAACGCAAGCGGTCGGTGGCCACGGCCATGAAAGCGAGCGAGACGAGACGAGGCGAGAAAATCAGAAAACTAGAAAAAAAAAGGGGGGGAGATACGCATGATCGATGGTAGCTAGCCAGAAGCCAAAAGAAGAAGAGGGGAGAGAAAAAGGGTCAAGGGGACGGACGGTGGGGAAGCCGGAACGACTGGCTGAGGTCACCCCGGTCGCATGCTCTGCGCTCCTCTCCTCACAATTCACACCCGAACAAAAAGATGGGCAGGCAGGGGACGACGAGCGAGCGCGCAGCACAAAAGCCGGAGCCACGAGCCAGGGGCATCATCTCAGGAGAAGAGAGTGGAAAATGGAAAAGCAAAAAAGACAGAAACGAGCAGCCCCGCACCACCCGGACGCGTACAAAAGAGCGTGGCAAAATTGTTAGGTGCACTGAGAGACAGGCCCCGGAAATGCACGCGTCAAAGCTCATGGGCTCTTTGTGCACGATGTCAAGCGTTTCATTTCTTTTTTTCATCCGTTTTGTTGCTCGTTGGTTCTTAGAGTTTTACGTAGTAGTATCCGTCTTGCTAGATTGCTTCTGAGATGGTATGCAATAAGAGGAGACAAGTAAGCGACATCGCGTGTGCATCTTGCATACTTATGCTATAAAGATTGATGATGTATTGATGCTTGAGTTGAGATCCAAGACCAACTTATCACGTTTTTGTTCTTTGATAGTACGGTGAGTTGGTAACACTTGTCATTTTGACTATAGAGACCTTAGCAACATGCCCTTTAATGATATAAGTGTTTTACTGAAATTCTTAGTACATATAAAATGATATTAATATTACTTTATTTGCTGAAATTCTTACCGAAATCCAGCTTAATTCCTATCTTTTCTCGATAAATTATTAACACTTATAATCGATGATAAATTGGCAATGGTACATCGTACATACATTGTATATATGACGGCACGAATGAATGGCCTACTTGGGTGTTTTTGATCTGGTCTATGGGGTTGTTGAGTCTTAAGTTTTGTGAAAACCAGAACCCAGAAAACCATGTTTGTTTTCTCTAGCTAACTTCGAGATAAGTAAAAAATAGTTTCTAGTAAACTAAAAATACCAAGTTTACAAAAATCTATTCCTAGCCATTTTTATAAATATCGGCATAAGCTAAGCGCGTTTCTCCGGTCGTAAATCTCGCATATCCGTTGGTTCCTGTACCAAGTAGCTTTGATGGGAATGATCAGTTTGCATGACGATCAAATATGTGTCTTTGTTATTTGATAGCAAAGAAAATTCCGTAAGAGTAATTGCGATCCAAACATAGTAACATACAAATCAAGAATAAAAAAATATGTACCTAAAACAGGTTTATCTAAAATTGATGGTAAAATCTATTTTCTAAAAACTAATCTATAATTATGACATCCAAACAGTCACTATATGTGTCGGTGTTTCGTACAAGCACCGGCAAGTAAATTTATAGTAATGCGCGTTAGGCTCGGATGGTGCGCTAAAGGACACAAGATTTATACTGGTTCGGGCGGAACGTCCCTACGTCCAGTTTGCTGCTGCTTGTGTTATTAGCACCGTGAACGGTCTGTAGTAAGGGGTACAAACTGTCGAGAGAGGGACTGGTCCCAAGTCTCTGATGGAGGGATTGAAAGGTCGTCAAGAGCTTCGTAGCCGCTTGAATGTGTGTATGAGTGCGTTCTATTGTTCGGTCCTATTTTTCCGTCCCCCCTCGATGGAGGAAGCGCATCCCCTTTTATAGATGAAGGGGCTGGCTTTACAAGGGTGAGGGCTCTAGGACGCGTACTCTACTTAGTCTTGTGGCTCATGTCTACCCGGTCAGGTCCTTCAGTGCGAAGGAAGATAAGTGATTACAATGTTGTCGATGTCTCTGTAGGATGTCAGGTTAGCGTAGGGTATGGGCTGCAGTACAGTGGTTTTGACTTATGAGCCTCCCCTAGCCTTGCTCTGCACGCCTTCTAGTTCCCATGAGTCCTCGTTGGAGGAATGCGGGGTCGGGGGTCGATGTAGCGCCGTGGCTAAGGCCTTCTGACTAGGTGGGCCTGAGGGGTCGGGAAGCGGGCGCCGCTCCCCCGGGTCCACAGCGTGGTGACGGAATATCCGTCGTTCGTGGAGATAGCAAATCCTTTCCTGGAGCGTAGCGGTTGTCGTATATCTTCGTCGGGTTCCGTGTCCCAGAGCTGAAGGCGGCGCCTACAACTCTACAGGGCGAGATGCACGCACCTGTAATGCCTTTTGGGTTCTGCGGTGCCCGGAAGGGTCTAAAGCATCAGTCCTGTCGTTCCCTGGCAGTCCTTTTCCTGCCAGGGCGCAGGGTATGGTCCTTGGAGCCATGGTTGACCCGAACGTCTTGTCTCGTCCTGTACCCATTATTATGAGGTACAGATATCGACCAGGGCGAGGCTCGTTTTTGGCCGTCGGGTGAGACGGAGACCAATCCCTATCTCTTGGGCGAGACTAACCCCATCCCTCCGGGATCGGGCGAGGCGGAATCCATCCCTCAGCCCTCGGGCGAGACCGAGCCCGCCCTATAGGCGTCGGGCGAGACGAAGATTAGCCTTGAGCCTTTGGGCGAGGCAGGGTTATCCCACAAAGGCGTCGGGTGAGGCTGACCCCGCCCCTCCGGGGTCGGGCGAGACGGAATCCATCCCTCAGCCCTCGGACGAGACCGAGCCCGTCCCAAAGGTGTCGGGCGAGGCGGAACCGAACTCCTGTCACTTGAACAAGGGATGACATGGCGCCCTTATGCGTCCAGAGGTTTTTCACGTTCGGTGGTTATCGGCTCCACCTTCTGGGGTACCCTGGTATTAGGTCCCCGACAATATGTGTTGTAATAAATCCGTCCTAAATTAAATAAACTTTTAGATGTATCTTAAGTCAAACTATTTTAAGTTTGGTCAAATTTATAGAAAAACACCCATACTTAGGACACCAAATTGGTATAAGTAGATACATCATAATTTTTTTTATAACATACTTATTTGGTGTCACAGAAGCTGTTATGTTTTCATAGAAGTTAGTCAATCTTAAAATAATTTAACTTAAGATAATTCTAAGAAACGATTTATTTTAAGACGAAGATAGTAATTTTCTCTCTTATTAGAACGATACACAAGTGAACACATCTTAATAGCCATGTTTTATCTTGTTTGGTCCAGTCTACTTGTCTACTAGTACTAGCTACGCTGCTGCCTCGTTTTGTACTGCTACCAGCATTTTTAACCGTGCTCGAATTTTTAAATCGAACAGAAGACTTCAGCGATTGTCCGTACAGCAGCACCCCAAGTGGAGGAGGAGGAGGAGGCGCGTGTTGCCGTAGCACCGCAGCCGCAGCGCAAGTGCGCAACGCGCGAGTGCACGTAGCAAACCGCGTCGTCGAAAGGAGGAGAGAGAAATAAATATACGTGGGGCAGGGCCCTCCTCTTCCTTCTTTCTATTCCTCCACACCGATCACTCGCTGCTCCCTTCTCTCGCCGGAGCACCGGGCCGGATGGCGGCGGCAGCAGCAGCTCCTCCCGTCTCCGCGATCGCGTGATGGACGCACACGCCGCCGCGCTCCGCCGATGGACGACGCCGGAAGGGCACCACCACCCGCTCCCGCGGCGGTGACCGTATCCGCCACCGCCGCACCCGCGCCTCCCCCGCCCTCCGCCACGGCCGCCGCCGACAAGTCCTCCCCCGACCCCGACGCGCTCTATGAAGGTTAGGGCTTCCGCTGCTCTCGCCGCTCGCAATCCGGCGCGTGTCGCGGTTGGGGGAATTGGGGTTTCGGTGCTCAATTCCCCGTGTAGGTTAAAGCTCAGGTGCTCTGTTTTTACGGTTCTTTTTTTTTTCTTTCGTGGAATCACTGGCTGCGCCTGGAGTACTCTGTTTGTAAACCATGGGTTGCTAATCCCGATTCCTTTGGTGTTATCCGTATCATGGTGCGGTGATCTTCGCGTCGGCGTGAAATTGGGCCAATTGGGGGTTTTGATGTGGCACTGGATTGGGTTACACCTTGAGGCGGTTATTAGTTTAGAAAGTTTCTACCTTTCTAGCGTCTAGTCTAGATTCAACGGATGCTTCGTTAGGATTTTGTTAAAACCACTGCAAAGTGTTGAAGATTTTGTTATTTGTTGCACGAATACCTTTGGTATGAAATGTGGTTAGTTTCATCTCTCAGAGAGACCTAAAGTGAAAATTTCACACTGCACATTTGTTGATCTTAGTTTGTTATAACTTATAGTGGTTTATAACCAAGTACACTAGTAAGTAAGTATGTGTGCAATGTTGATTGCAGAGGGGATGTGGCAACAGATGGCCATGAACAGCGGTGCCACTATGCAACCTGGGTCATATCCTGAGCGACCAGGTGAACCTGACTGCACTTACTACCTCAGGACTGGATTGTGTCGATTTGGCATGAGCTGCAGGTTCAATCATCCTCCGGATAGGAATCTGGTGAATATCCGCCTTTCCCAACTCTGATTATGTGTCATATTTGCTTTGAATCACCAGATGTTTTGGCACTATCCAGCATCTTTGTTGTTATGTACATAAGCAGCATTGTTGCATTGTTATGAACCATGTGCGGTTGGAAGAAATTTTATCCTTGAACCAAAGGCACTTAGAATTTTTTCCCTTTCTGATGTGTTTCAGTTGCATCACAGAACAAAATGCAAGAAGCAATGTTTGAAAAGCAAAGCTGTGATGATGTGTCTATATGATCATTATTGGTATTTAATCCTTTTGCCCATGGGAAAACATACAAAGTATTGGTTCCAGTAGGCTGATGATAATGTTTTGTCTAAGGTGCTCGTCACTCTTATGTGCGGTTTGAAGTTTCTGCTAACCCGCAAGTATGAGCTCTGTTGCACATAACACAATTTGTAAAAATAATCGAGAAAAAACTGTTTTTAAACCTTCAGAGTATCAGTATGATTATTCTCCCTTGCCCCATCCTCCTATCTGTTCTATTATTGGCAGATTCTTTGCGATTTGTCCCGTGTGTCCTGGTGCTGTCTGTTTGTTTAATCTTTTAATTTAAAACATTCACATGACCTTTGAAGCACAGTTTATGACTACTGTTTGTGGCAATGACTTATTGATTAGTCTGCCAGAATAGCCCAATTCCACATTAGCAAAGTTAATAGAACAGAGACAGCTGTTTGTCTCATAGTTTGCTTTTTAGTTACTCTTGTGAGCTGTGACATTTGCGTTCTTTAGTGATGCTTTACATTGGTTGGTGCTTCTTTGCAAATTTACGTCTTTATTTACTAATTGTTGTTGTTTTTACTTCATATCCCATTTTTTTGTTCTCAAGTTAGGTTGAATCTGTTTAATTTTAGGCTATTGCCTCTGCCAGAATGAAGGGAGAATATCCTGAGAGAGTGGGACAGCCAGAGTGTCAGGTAAGTATGATAACTGATTCTTCTGTCCTTCAAAACATGAGTCATAGAAGTTTTACTTGTGGAAATGATTTTTTGGTTGACAGTGCTATATATGGTCACTGACTGACTGAGTTTTGGTTCTTGTAGGATGGTTTTAAGAAATTGCTTATCTGGCCCATACACTTTCAATTATAATTTGAATAATAAAAAAGTAGACAAGAATATCAATGCAGCTAACAGATTCTTGTAGTTTTTGCTAAGAGTGCAAGGTTCTAGAGGTGTAGTAGACATATTAGTGAACACATGCACACAGCTAGAAAAGAACTCAGACCTATTGTCTTCAGATTTTTGAAGAACAGTTTTATTTTTAATTGTACTCTTACGTTAGACATCTAGCTATTTCTATTAGTCTTGATATTTCACCAGATCTACGTCTTGGATTGCACAATTTATTGAGTGCTTTAGCTTATATGTCATGCTATGCAAGTGTTGAAGCTGAAAATTACTGAACATTTTTCCTGTAGTATTATCTGAAGACCGGAACATGCAAGTTTGGCCCTACATGCAAATTTCACCATCCCAGGGAAAAGGCTGGAATTGCAGGGAGGGTACAGCTAAACACATTAGGATATCCACTCCGTCCGGTTTGTCTTTCATTGCCAGTTATATGTCCTCTTCTGCACATGTCTTTTTGCTTTGCTGAAAAGAAGTCTACTTTACTTTTGTAGAATGAAAAGGAGTGCACATATTATTTAAAAACAGGACAATGTAAATACGCAAATACTTGTAAATTCCACCATCCGGAACTTTTCAATGTGGTGCCTTCGTCACGTGGTTCTCCTATTTATACTTCTGTACATTCCTCTGCAAGCGCTGGTCCGCAATCCTATACTGGAACTATGCCAAGCTGGGCTTTTCCACGAGCTTCTTTTATACCAAACCCTAGGTGGCAAAGTCCTTCAAATTATGCACCAATGATTGTACCTCAGGGCCTTGTTCAAGTGCCGAGCTGGAATTCATATCCTGTAAGTTCATTTGGTATAGTAATGCAGTGTAATTTTTACAATTACGAAGCAATCACATTTATCTTTTTCATTCAAAACTTTATTAAACATTATCTCGAGAGATTCCCTAGAAGATCAACGAGTGCATGTCTGTACTGATTTGAACTTTTTCCCCATGCTTATTTGATCTTCTGCAAATTGTATATCAGGCAATGTATTTTCTCTAATGTATTTCGAAATTTGTGACACTGAAACGTCAAACCTGTTCTTACATCAATTATTGGAGTTCGTATTTAGGGTTGATTGTTGCTGATTTTACTTGCCTCTAAGGAGCCCAATGCTATCTGTTTCATCTTCTCAGGGTCAGCTGCAGTCACCTGGGGCTCAACAAACTTATGGAAGTTCACAACAAGGCGAATCTAGTGCAGGAAATCAGGGAATGCTATCACCCTACAGATCCAGTTCGTTTCCTGTGCCTCAATATGCATTGCAGAGAGATAATGTATTTCCTGAGAGACCTGATGAACCAGAATGCCAATATTACATGAAGACAGGAGATTGTAAATTTGGTGCAGTGTGCAAGTTCCATCATCCCCGGGTGAGATCACTGCCCCCTCCGGATTGTGTCTTAAGTCCAATGGGTCTTCCAATACGTCCAGTAAGTCATTAAACCCTTCACTGTTTCTGTTGTATTTTGTTTTAGGATTCCATTGTTTCTGTTGTATTGATCCCTTGTTTAGACATTTTATCAATTATTATATATGAATATGGTAATGGCTGTACTACCTCATCTCTTTTTGGGATAGGCTCAGCAAATTTTCTCGTGGAAACACATCGTCATTGAGAATATGCATCAATGCAACTGCTTGGTTGTTCTATAGTCTAGAAATTTTAAAATCAAATATGTGCTATGTTTTTTATAAAGAGGTTCTCCTGTCAGACAAAGGAAATGAAGGATGTTCCATACATGCTGTTTCTCAGCTAGATTATTGACTTCAGTGGCATGATTTCTGCTAACGATGACTGATTTAGTCTCCTAGCAATCAATCCACACCATACTAAAGACACTAAGATGCATATCCAAGATACGACTATTAGAGCATTCTTTACATGTGTTAGTTGAGCTCTGATTTATCATAAGAAAACTTTCGAGGGCTGAGCCACAAATCTCACTATGACTTACAGACGTCATTGTTGATGCCTGGACACTGATTAGAGCAATGTTAAAAGTTACAAATTTGCTAGGACAGGTATTAGTTAGTTACTCGGTAGCATACAAGTTGTTGAAGGGGCACGTGCAATCGTGCATAGGCTGATGTCTTCTTACAAATGGAGCCTGTCTCATGAATAGGCATTAGCTAGTCGCCTAGTCCTTTTGCTACGCCTCATTGAATGGTCTGTCATCTTGATTATCCTGCCCAATGTTTTTTTAGGGTGAAGATTTGTGCAAATTCTATTCTCGCTATGGCATCTGCAAGTTCGGCGCCAACTGTAAATTTGACCATCCTACAATGGCTGCTCCAATGGGAGTCTATGCATATGGTTTCTCTGCGTCTGGTTCTCCTGCATCTGCTTCAACTAATGTACCTATGGCGCGACGCCTTCTGGGATCCCCATCCGGTTTTGGATATACGTCCTAGGCGTCTTTTTTCACTTTACCTACTTTGATGTATAAAATCCACGGCATTGCCTCAGGCGCTGTGAATGTTTCTCCTAACTTCCCGCCGGGATCAAGATCTGTAAATTGAGTTGCTACCAGAGATGTACAGCCCCCTTTTTTTGTTAATCCAGATCTTTGGGAATAACACTTGGAACCGAATAAACTTTAGAAATACCAGTTTTCAGGTGCCTGCATTATTTGACACTGCTGCACTGTGGTTCCTAACAGTTGATGAGGTAGGCAATTCCCTGAAGGACCTGAAGCCTGCAGGTGTGCAGTTGAAATTATATCATTGCGTCAATTTGTTTGGAACCTGTATTCAGCTAGTGTTGAGGCAGATATTGGGATTTCTTTTATCTGTGGATGCTGGTTTTCTGATTTGAACAGTGTATCCCAGCACCCAGCCTACGGCTTCTGGCAAGACAAACTCAAAAGCGATTCAGTGCAGATCCAGGAGCGTTCTCTACATCCTCGGCCTCGAACCTCAAAACCGCTGTCAAAGCCTCAAAAGGTATACAGTAGGGGGTAGATGAAACCCGAGGATGTCACGTCTTAGCCATTATTATTTTGAGAAAATTGTCACCATTAGTTTGCACATATGTTTCTGAGGTGAAATGCACCCCTCCACTCCAAGTCCAACAACTGAAATTAATGAGGACACGATAAGGTGCCTGACCTGGTCCGGCCACATTTCCTGTGGTCAGGTTTAATCATAAGGTAAGTTGCTGAAAAAAGCGAAGGACTTCTCTTGTGATGTCATGTGGGCCAGGTGGCTTCCACAAGACCAGATCAGTTCGCTTGATTGTATCGGCCATACTTATCAGCTATAATGCAGTGTTTTTCTCTCACAATCAAACAGCATCAGCCGGCTTATAAGTCACAGAAACGATCAAACGAACAGGGTGTATGAAGCCTATTGCGCCCTCACTCTCTGACTCCTGATCCGTATCTGTATGAAGCCTATCAACCGTCGTTAGTTTTCGAAAGGAGTTATTTGACCATGCATTACAAAGTTCAAATCGAGTCCCTCCATCTTTTGTTGGGCTGCAAATTCCTCAGTTTTGCTTGAACGATCTGTCCACAATATTTGGCTTAACCCATATTTGGCTTGTCCGGCTTCTTTTTTCAGCCGGAACAGTGTTTTTCTCTCACAACAATTCAGCCGGAACAGTGTTTTCCAGCCAGTTTCAGTCAGTTTCAGACCAGCGAACAGAGCCAACGAAGCATGTTATCTACCCCATGGCTTGCATTGGGATACATTGTGAGAGTAAGGCGCATCATCATCAGCTGGGACGCTGGGTGATGAATGCTTGGGTGATCTCCTTTCCTTTCTGTGTAAAACAATGTGTAATACACTAGTCTTTGGTCCACGCTCTGGATGGTTGTGCAGTGAGGCGTGGCACGGGAGACTGGAGTACTGGACTGGCGGTGGCGGAGCGACTGAATAGCATGATCTTGGTGTAACTTACTATTAAAGTAAATCCAGTAGGCTGTCAAGGTTGGGATCTCGACAGGTAGACAGGTAGCACTACCAACCACCAAGGACCTGGCAGATTCGCCTATCAGGCACACGCGTCAACGAGCACTGGTAGATGGACCCCGTCCGATCCTGCGATTCCTGGGCCATCTGACTGATAGGAGCGCTAGCAATTTGCCGTCAAACCTGCAGGATCTCCCGTTCTCCTCCACGTTAAAAAAAAGAAGAAGGCAAATTCCGCTTATCAATGGCTCAAGTAACTAGATTAATATAAAACAGTGTCAACAGTTATATCTTCTTGTAAGTTTGTTATAAAAATATATTTCATGATTCATCTAATAATTTAGTTTTTTATACTCGCCTGAATGACCTATGGCTTGAGGACTTATTTAGTGATTACGTCACGCGTTCAATTCGTATGGAAAGCAAACTATATGTTCTTTGTCTAGACGTGTGTTGCTTTTAAAGTTTTATTAATGATCGTGTCATGCGTTTCAGTTCGTTTCTAGATCGAATCAGCAATATGCATAAACACTTAACTCGTACGAGTATGGGAGAGAGAGCGAGCGTGACGGGCTATGGAAACACTTCGTATTCTGAGCGCATGTTTAGGTCACCTAGAACTAAAGTTCAAGTAGAGTAAAGTTTAGGTGGCTAAAGTTTAGCTCGGTGCTATTTAGATACATGCACTAAAAGTAACTTTCCTGAATAAATACTCATGTGCACCTTTTATCTATACTAGTTCATGTTTGCCAACAAATGGACCAATTGCTAGTAGGGTTAAAACTAAAACTTAGTCACTTTTGGTCCATCTGTTTGGATACCTAAGATTAAAGTTCAGTCCATGGTATCCAAATAGGCTCTAATTTTATTTTCGCACTCATGATTGGAGATGTTACTCTAACTTGTACAGGCACGAGAGATGCTCTGTTCGCTTCGCTGAAAAGACAAGCTGAAAAATACTATTCGCTGATTTGTTGTGAGAGAAAAACACTGTTCCTTCGTTGAAAAAGTACGGCTCATAAAACAAGATCCCGCCAGACGGTTGTGAGCGATGAAGAGAAAACTTTTCACTCTTTAATATTAACTTTTCACTCTTTTTGTTTGATTTTAATTAGGCTTGGTCCACCTTAAATCAAATCATTTCTAAGGCTCATAATAATTTTAGGGCATTAAAAGATTAATTTAGATATGAAGTTGACTCAACTTAAGTAGGCTGCTATTATGAGTTCGTGTCAATACAAAGAATGTGACCCACCACGTATCAAAATAATAATAATAATAAAGATAAGGATAGAGGATAGATATTTAATGAAATTAAAATTTTTGACTCGTCTAAAAATGTATGATACTAGTAATTCAAGTCGTTTTGTATAAGTCTTGGGTCAAACATTGAGAATATAAATCATGAATAATTTTTAAGTTGTTGAGTTTGGAAATACGAAAACCATATGAATAGATTTGTCTTGAAAAATACTTTCATAAAAATATACATATATCACTTTCCAATAAATATTTTTATAAAACTAAGAAGTCAAAGTTATGCTTTCGAGACCACGTCGCTATCCAAAACGACTTGAATTAACAATATGGAAGGAGTATTTTTTTACTCATCGAAAGATGATCGGGCGCTCTTCGACACATGGTTTGAGTACTCGGCCTCGGGTGCCCGTGCCCATTGCGTCGGCCACAACTAGCCCTGCCTCCATCTACAACTACTCCCTCTGTTCCTGAATAAATAGATTACTATAGTTGTCTTAAGTCAAACCTTTTAAACTTCGACCTAACTTTTAGAATAAAACGTTAAGATTTATGGTATTAAATTAGTATCATTAGATTTATCATAAAATACATTTCATAAGGTGCTCATTTTACTTCATAGATGTTGTTACTCTTTTCCATAGAGGTAGTTAAACTTAAAAAGAAGTTTGACTAACACTAGGAATTGATATATTTGAGGATGGAGGAAGTACCCATCTACCATCCACATCTTCTTATAGGAATCCTGCACCCAAACCGCGGGCATCCGCTAGGGCCACGTCACCCGTTAACCTGTGAGCCGTTCGATCGACCCGTTACGCAATACTGACCGTCCGATGCAGGTCTGATCGGGCCTCTCGCCCATCAACCCGCAAACCTCGTGAACCCGGGCCGACGCTGGCGCTCCTGCTTCCGCCGCCGCCACTGGTCCTGTCCCTGCCGAGCGCCGTCCCCGTCCCAGGCCGCCTAGGCCGCGCCGCCGAGCGCCACCTCGGCGGGACTCCCCGACGTCCTCTTCCAGTAGGCCCGGGCCAGGCCGCGCCTCCGCCACGACCTCCACTGCCACCCCGCCGAGCATCGCTCCTGTCCCAGCCGCCGCCCAGGCCGCGCTGCCGACCGTCACCCCGGCCCCCGTCGAGGTCGCGCCACTGCCGCGCTCGCTACGAGGGGCGCCGCACCGGCCCTGGCCCCTCCCAGCCCGAAGAGCAGTTTCCAGCCGAGCGCCGCCTCCGCACCCGTCGAGGCATCTTTCATGGTGGGGAGCACGATCAGGTGGGGAGGAAGGCCTGGTGGCTACGGAACCGTCCTCGCCGATCTAGGCTGTGCCGGCGGTGGGGGTTCCCTGCGGCCGCCCACATCCGGCCGCCCACCAATCGTCCGGTCAAGGTTTCCTCCGCCGCCGTCGCCCAACACCATGTGTGGCGAGTTGCATCCCAGGTGCTTCTTCCGCGTGTAGCCTGACCACGATGATACCTCCGCAACGGGGCCAGTGGTTCCATGACCGATCTGCGAGTGCACCGACCGAACCAGGTTAGATCTCCTATGTTGTTGCCCATTCTTGAGTCTCTTGCCCCACCATCTCTTGCCTTCACGATCTCCTCCTTTTTTTGCTTGCAGGTCTACAGTCTGCACACATGAACAGTCGGGGGAAGGAGAGCAGCGGATGTCCCGCATTGGCTCTGTTTCCACTCTTGCTGTTACTTGCATCTCCATTCTTTAATGTCCTTCCTAATTTTCCAGGTCATCCAAATATGGTCTTCAAAGTTTATATATGTTTCAGATTATAGTAGATGCTGTCAGGATCACATGCCCCCCCTTACAGTTGCAATTTCAAAGGGTCTATGAATATTCCTGCACACAAAGTTGGAGTAAGGTTAGTCCATAACGTGTCAGGTTGCTTACCTCCCCTTATTTTTCTCCCAAACATATGCTTTTATATCCTCAACTTTGATATGTCAACTATGTTTTTCCTACCTCAGTAAAAACATGTTTCTCTGTTTCCCAAATTGAGTCAGCAAACATATCCTAAGTCACTTCTTCCTCTCATCATATAGATGCCTGTTAAAAATGTTGCATGGTCAAAAAGAGATTATGTATAAATTATGGATACTAATTCAGGCATGAAATATCTACGTACATGTGCCTGCCGGTGACCATGGTCGTTGCCACAGACCATAGGAGCAACAATTTCTTTACACAATGAAAGATGCTATCATATATGGTTTCGCTTATAAATATATTTACTTGTATTCTGTTACAGGTTTGACAGAGCCACACTCAGTATTTGTTCAAGTATTTGTTCCCTCTCATGTAGGTTGTATGGTCCTACCCCTGCCGACACAGCAGCAATAGTCAACATGGCGATGCTCATACTTCTATACATAAAAGCCAATTTGTTGATACAAATGCAGTTGGCCAGTTTCTAGGCAACGTCAAATTTTCTTATGTATTTATTTTGTTTCCCATGCCTCAGTCAGCTCATCAAGGAAGTTAAAAGTTTACTTCCTTTTTTATGATGTAAGCCCTTGCCTATACCTGTGCAGAGAAAGTAGACCTGCAAAATGCATAATTGCATTTCTGAGGCCACAAGGAGATTGTCATAAATACTTTTATGACCAAATGGAATGATACTGATGTTTGACATATGCTAATCTATATCACTTATTGTTCTGGACTACCTATTTTTATTGTTATTTGCTTCCTAACCATTGCATGGTTGCTAATGCAGTCACTCTGCGTTTTTATCAGATCTCTCGAAGCCATTAAATAAATGCTACACCAACTGGAGAAGCCCATAAAAAACGTAAGCCTTAAATGTTGCACGATTCACAAATCAGGAAGCATTGCTCCATTGCTTCCCATACGTCTGCTCTGTTAGCGTCGTTTTTCGTACTTGGGTTTTAGTCGTGCCTCCTAAAATTAGCAGTCTCTTTTATTCCCACGACTTCTAATTCACATATCATTTTCTTTGTCATGCTCTTTGCAGAAACTTCTATGAATGATAGTGTGCTGCAATACCCTTGCTATGAGTACACTAGCTCATTCTAGCGACATCCTTCCTATGAGTTCACTTATAAATCCACCCGTCCTGTATGACGATGTTCATGCAATCACCGTAAAGGTACAATCTTTGTCGTTTTGTTTTTTCGAAGTTATGGATAATAGTTTGAATGACTTTTGTCAGCTAATTCAGCACATATTTCATATTTCATAGATAATACTTTTAGGCTCTTTCAACCAGTTGTGCACACCTTTCGTCAATTGTTGTGTTGTCTGAATCGATTTCTATTTTGCCTACTCAAAGTGCTAACATCCTCATAGCCAAACTGAAAACAATAAACCAGGGTATGCATTGTATATCAAATAAATGTGTAGTTCTTAAGGGACATATGCATTCCTTAATACAATGCAGCTGCAGTGAAGGGAACCATTTGCTTCATTTGGTTTACCTTTTTTTTTTTTGGCTAAACATCACTTCCATATTAACCAATGGCGTGTAGTATTTTAAAATATGATAAATGCCTTTTTCTTGGTTATGAGAATAATGGATACCACTCATTTACATTATTCTGGCCTGTTCGCTGGTTGGGGCTGGTGCTGGTTTGGGCTGGCTGATGCTGGTTTTTTGTGAGAGGAAAATACTGTTGGCTGGCTGGTTTGGGCTGGCTGAAACCAACCAGCGAACATGCTGATTTGTTGTAATTTACTGTCTTCACTGATAGATATGGATAGCCTAAACAGTCACAGCTGCGCAGCAACGCCGCGCTTAGTTTCTAGTCCACTCCCAATTTTGACCCAAAAACGGCACCACACCGTCGCACGCGCGATCCGACAAGGCCATGACGCCAGCTGGTGCGTGTCAGCGTGTGCGCACGGGAGAGGGCGGTGGTGGATTTCCAATTCCAAATCTCCCATCCCGAGCCGTGCCCTCGCTTTCTCCGAAAAGAGGCAGCGCCCCTCTCACTTTTTACATCTTCACTTCACTTGGCCTACCAGGGCCTTGTTTAGATTGAAAGTTTTTTCAACCTGATGAATAGTACCACTTTCGTCTTATTTGACAAATATTGTCCAATCGTGGACCAACTAGGCTCAAAAGATTCATCTCGTGATTTCCAACTAAACTGTGCAATTAGTTATTTTTTTTACCTACATTTAATGCTCCATACATGCGTCCAAAAATTGATGTGATGGAGAGAGAGTGAAAAAACTTGGAATTTTGGAGTGATCTAAACAAGGCCCAGCTGAGTTTCCCTCTCTCGATCTCTCCCCTCTCTCCAGTCTCCACTACACTCCGAATCCCCACTCCGCCTGCCCTGCGCCGCGCCGCGCTGCGCCGAGCGGACCGCCACCACCGAAACCCTAGAGCAAGCAGCGATGCACAGTCCGGTCCCGCTCCTCGTCCTGCTCCTCTGCACGGCCGCGGCGGCCTCCAACGGCTCCCAGTCCCAGGTACGTCACGTCACGTCAGCCGCCAGCGTCTTCTCCTCCCCTATCCTCACTTTGCCGCCTCGATCCCCTGCTGCAATTCCGGCTCACATTGCGTCACGCCGCGCGCAGTCGCAGGCACCGGGGGCGGCGCGGCGGGGGATGATGGTGCCGGTGGCCCCCGCGGAGGCGGAGCTCGGCGCCATGGCGCTCGCCCTCAACGACACGCGGCGCCGGCTCGGGGGCAGCTTCCAGCTCTGCGCGCCCTGCACCTGCTGCAGCGGGGCCAGCGGCGCCTGCGTCCTCGCGCCCTGCTGCTACTCCATCAACTGCAACATCCCCAACCGCCCCTTCGGGTACTGCTCCTTCACGCCCAAGTCCTGCGAGTGCAGCGGATGCAACCTGTGAGCTCCGCGGCGGCCGCGGGATTCATTCAATTTCAATTGAATTGGTCACAGCAAGAGTGAGTGTGTGAGAGAGTGGGGTAGTAACGAATCTGTATAAATTCCCCACCTGCTTAGTTAAGTGGCGATTGCTATTACTTCTAGCTAGTACTTAGTATCCTGTTGTGATCACAGATCACTGCTACGTGGTGTATCGATTTGGTTGAGAAAAAAAAAGGGGGGGGGGGGGGGGGGGGGGGGGGGGGGGGGGCTGGGTTGATTTAGAAGTCACTACTCTGGGGTTTTGTTTTTATGTCGCCACACATTGGATGTCTGATTAGGATGCTACTTGTTCATAGCTGGAATAAATATATTTGTTTAGGTGCATGGATTTAGTGCCTTTTTAGTGGATGCCATCTCTTCCATCCTGATCGTGCCCTGGAATGTGATAGCTCGTTCGTCATCATGTCAACTCTTTTCTGATGCTGACTGGATTGGCCAGACCTTATCAGCACATGGATTGTACTCGTACCTGTTCCCTTCTTCGCTCTTTTCTGCCATGACACGATATTTGACAGATCATATGTTCTGATGATTCATACTTCCGGTCCCAAAAAGAATGTGATTCTTGGTTTTCGATTAGTCGAACAGTTTTAGGTTTGACTAAATCTATAACAAAATACTACTAATATTTATGATATTGAATAAGTATTATTAAGTTAATCATGAAGTGTATTTTCTTCTTTTTTTTTGAACGCAAATCATGAGTATATTTTCATAGTAAACCTATTTCGAGGCACAAATATTAATAATATTTTCTGTGCTAATATAGCTCGTGCATCAAAAATCATGTTCTTTTCTCTGCTTTACCAATTTTGAAATATATGGGATATTTTAAACATCAATAATACAAGCAGAGTAAATACAATTAGTGTGCTTTATGTCTGACCAGTTCACATTTATTCTGCTACTACCCAGCTTCAAAGATAATTTGCTTGCCAATTTGTTACAAAGAAGCTACATAACGCCCTGTGAATTTCAAATTTATCATAGGTTTAGTCATGAATTTTTGTTTTGCTGGTGAAGCTTACTTATTTCTGTAACTTACATCTTGACTCCTGATGATGAAATGCACACGCACTGCTTCAGAGGATATCTAATTGCCGACGTAGCAGAGTGAACACAAACTTTCATCACATGCCCCTGATTCAAAGTTGACTGAGAAAATTCTATTGTTTGCATCATCTTTACCCCACCCCCGCACCCCCCCCACCCCCGGCCCCAAAGAAAAAGCTCTAACGTTAAGCTGGGCTGGGATGCTGTCGTCCTGATATGTTGCCAGAACTCAGAACTCATTTTCCAGATTAATATTTGTGTATTACTGTATTTCCACATTGTAATGTTCCTTTTCCTGAAAACATCAGCGGGATGTTTGAGTTATATAAAGGTAGAAACATGCCAAAAGGAAAAAAGGTTTAGTGCCTAAGCTGTGCATAAATGATGTTTCAGTCGCATAACAAATGATCAGCTCACATGCAAATCTCGCATGAATAATCAAGTTATAACTTCACAGAAGTACTGGAACTTGCATCCTCACCCCCCCCCCCCCCCCCCCCCCCCCCCCCAGTGCCCTGCTCTTTCTCTCGTTGCCACTCCTGCATGCCATCTCGTTGAGGATACGAAAAGTTCAGCTATAGGCTGATCAGTCATGATTGCCTAATGACTTTCTACATTTATACTACAGCTAAAGCAACAATAAGCTGCAAAAGTTAGCATGATGGACCTCAACTCATTCTCAAATCCTCTGTTTTCCGTTCTGCATGGGGTAAGCCATTCATGTGCATAGGCGTGAGCATGTGCTGTTGGGTAAATTACACACTGATGTTACGGAGACATGTCTCTCTCTTTTTCTGTAATAATATGCATGTGTTTGTGTGAAGGTGAGACCTACATCTTGAGATGAATGAAGTGACAAATTTTTCCAGAATTGACACCTCTGGTCTCTGGCATCTAATATGAGAAGATACTTCCTCTGATTGTAAATGTAGACCATTTTAAGATTTTAGTTGGCCAAACTTATCTAACCTGGCCTATAAATGTACTCCCTACATCCCAAATTATAAGTCATTCCAAGAATCTTAGAGAGTCAAAACATCTCGAATTTGATCAAATTTATATGATAAGATAATAACATTTCTGATGCCAACTAAGTATCATTAGATTCTTCATCAATTATATTTTCATAGTATATCTATTTGATGTCAAAAATCTTTATAATTCTCTCTATAATTTTGATCAAACTTGAGATGCTTTGACTCTTCAAAACTTGAATAACTTATAATTTGGAATAGAGGGAGTACAAAAGATTAAATAGATTGTGAACTCACAGTTAACATCACTCGATCGTTGTGAAAAAAAAATCCTTTCACTAGATATAACTAATATACTATTTAAAATTGTAAGTCCAAAGTGTCATATTGGTGCCACGAACCTCCATTGGTACTTCAATAGCCATGATCGAGGTTGCGACCCACCTTTAGGGATTGTGATAGAAAATTAGTTTATCTTCTATTGATTGAGTTTAATCAGTTTATCGAACAATGCCCTAATGGGATCTAAACCTTTGTGGTTGGTCAGAGTTGCTCGTTTCCTTCTAGGTGTTGTTTCTCAGCACTGATTGAGTTTATTGTCTAGTTGTTACTTTGGTCATGAAGACTATTTTTTGGTTGTAACTTGTAAGGTCATGTAAGTTTATTGGATGAGCCTCCTTTGCATTTGAGTCACAGGCAGGTGGGCCTGATCTGTAGAGGGACAAACTGCAAAGGGTCCAGTTCCAAGTTCATTGTACTTATTATTACTTAAAAAAAAGTTCATTGTATTTGGCTCTTCTCTCTTATTCTTAGTGCAATCAAGTGTAGATTTCTAGTGTGTTTAGGAAAAAGTATCAGATACCGTGTGAATGTCCTAACAGACTTACATTTTGGTTAGAACTAGAAAGATACCTCATGCGTTACTACACAACTTTCTTATAACTAAAACTGTTGCATAATAAGTTAGACCTACATGTTCCTCCATAAGTTCTTATTAAAATTAGGCAAGATAACGAATGAATCCAATAAAAAGGCTAATAGAATTAGATAAAATTATAAGATGATGGAACAACAAAACAAATAGCAATATATGAATAACTCATATATTTCTTATACACTACTGAAAATAATAATGGAGATGACGTGAATAACTTACATTAAGAGATTGAAAGTCAGTAGAGTTGACATATAGCATTTAATAGGAGTTGATGTGAATTGTTTACATATGTGAATTGTGTACATGCATGTGTTGCCAGTATATAATATTATAAGAGCAGGAGTATTCCTTCAATACGTCATCCCTTGCACTCCACCCAATGACACAGCCCAGACTCCGCCAAGACTTACAGAGTGCTCGGCTGAACTGGATTATTTACTGTTCACGCTAAAAAATACTGTTTATACTAAAATATTGTGAGAAAAAAATACTGCTTCGGCCGGAAAAAAAAAACAGAACAAGCCGGTTGACCAGCCAGCCGAACAGGATTTTATTTGCTCATATAATGGTCTAGATTGATTCAAATTGCCTAGCGAATACATGATACTCAGCCTGTTTGTTTGGCTGTGGCTTGTCGTAAACGATCGTAAATTTTCATCGGAAGCAATATTTTTCTCTCACACAAACCAGCCATCACTATTTTTTCACGAACCAGCACTACTGTCTGATGGTTCTGTTTGTAGCTCATTGAGAGCCGTCTGTTCAGGATCATGCATGATGGCAAATTGGTACCCTAGGCCTAGGTCCGTTATTGAAGAATAATTTAATTAGAGAAAATATAATCTATCTTTGATGTGTGAGAAACCAGAAACAGAGGATAGGAATTTTTGAAGATCTATAGTTGAACTGTTGGACATGAATTGTTTTACAAAAATTTCTAGTTGAACTGTTGGACATAAATTGTTTTACAAATATAATCTAGTCTTTGGAGTAGCTCTAATTTTTTAAGATGTCTCAAGGACTTGACACACAGTTAAACTCAGAAAAACAAATGATACTTATACTTGCAACCAACAGTAGCGATTAATAAATCTTAATTTCTCCCTGCTCATTCATCTTAGCAACTGAAAGAGATCATCAAGCAAAGCTCTTTAATAAAACAAACACGAAGACCTCTCCGATATTTCTTGCAATATTTCGCTACGGTTCCCTTTACAGATACTCAAAGTAGCACAAAACTTAAAGAGTAAACAAACTAGGCTCCATCGATTTATGATACCTAGAACTAGAAGTTCTTCATCTTTGATATGTAAGTTGACCAATCGATCTCGTACGGGTAATAGCAGTATCGGCTTCTCTTCCCCATGCTCTGGACAGGCTGACATGCACCGCTGTCCAAGTCGATGCGTAGCTGCAGCCTGTTGGGCAACATGACGAACAGAAGCCCGCTCCTTGGGCAGACGACATTCGAATAATTGCACCCCAGGATGCTCCTTGGGCAGACGACAACATCCAGGTGAATCTGCGCATCGATCCATATCTTGTGCTGCATAGTCGACGTCCAGTCTTTCGACCTAGGTCCCGTTTGGTACCGCTCCTCGCAAGGCTTCTGAAGTCATTTTATAGCTCCACCAACCAAACGGTCTTAAGCACGCGGCTCCCGTGGAAGATTCTCGGATTATGCGCTCTCACATGCCGCTGCGGTCCACTGGAGAAAAAAAATCGAGCTTCCACCGGCTGCTGTGTCAGATGCAGCAGCCACGGTATCTTTGTGCCCCTAAAGTTCACAACAAATTATAGCATCTGTCATCGTCTCCCCAACCGAGAACCAACCTCATCTGCTCGTTTGCAGGCTGAAGCCGCACGGTGTGGAGAGAAGAAGCTCCGTCCTCCCTCCATGGATGCACGGCAGCCCGAGAGGCAAGATGGCGAGGGGGTTCTGGAGACCGATAGATCCGGCGGCGCTGAAGATGGATCCATGGGTGTCGCGGGCTCGGAAGGAGCGACGGCGGGAGGCTTCCGCGCCCTCCTCGCGGGAGCTGCAGGCGACGCCGTGGGCACCGGCCCCATCGGCTAGCCGCCGGGCACGGCCTGGGGCGGCACCCCTTGGCCGGGCGTGGCCCCAGGAGGTGGCGCATGGCCGGGACTGCCCCCCGTTGGCGGCGCGTGGGTGGGCGCAGGCCCATGGCCGAGAGCGCCCCCGGTTGGCAGCGCCTGGGCGAGCGCGGGCGCAGGAGGCGGCCCGTGGCCAGGCACGCCCGTAGGAGGCGGCCCGTGGCCGGGCGCATCCGCAGGAGGTGGCGTGTGACCTGGCGCACCCACAGGCAGCGACGCGACCCCAAGCGGCGGTGAACAAGCTAGCCTGCGTCCTTCGTGTGCAGGTGCGTCGACCGGTGTTCGTGGCAATGGGAGCTGGGATTGGCCGGATTTTTATGCATCAGGTGCCGTAGCTTTTGGGTCGGATTGGAGGACAACTGAAGATCCTGGGGGTGTTCGTGGGGAGATTGGCGGCTCATCATTTGCTCAGGGCTGTGGTGCCTCTGCTCGACGACGAGGTGCTATAAGTAGCCGCGCGCAGAGGCCGCCAATTTCCGCTGCCCCTGCATCTGACACAGTTGATCTCACTAATTCAAGGTATACACTTGCATCGTATAGTAGTAGTCGTATTCCTTTTGTAGAGATCATTTATGCATGTTTAGTAGTAGTCATATTCTGGAACTTTGAGATTTGCTTGTTGAAAATATTTGCATAGTCGTAATACGTAGCTTGCCACCATCTTATGAACATGAATTTGCACACAACAGCGAGGCCGTTTGGGATGATGAGAATACTAGTATATTGTGTGACATTTTTGCTGATGAAGTTCAGAAAGGGAACCATGCGAACACTCATTTGAGTAAGACCGGCTATAAGAATGTAATTCAAAGGTTCAAAGAACGGACTGGGCTTGAGTACAGTAGAAGGCAATTCAAGAATAAATGGGACAAATTGAAAGGTGAATATGTTGTTTGGAAGAAGCTTACCAACAAGCAGACATGCATTGGATGGGATGCAGAGAGAAAGAATATTGACATGCCAGAGAGTTGGTGGAAGCAGACATCAAAAGTAAGCATCATCACCAGGGTTGCAATTTTTTGTTTTTGGAATTCACCCAATAATTATTTTCTTTTTGGAATTTAGGAAATCAAGGATGCATGCGGTTCAGGCACAGAGGCCTCCAGAATGAAGACAAGTTGTAAATTATGTTTGAAGATCTTCGTAACACTGGTGATGATGCATGGTGTGCCTCTAGTGGTGTACCACCTTCCCAAGCGAGCCTGTCATGTGACAATTCGCTCATCAACGTTGATGAAGAAGGTGAAGACAACATCGATGATGACAGTGAACCAGAGACGGTGACACTAACTAGTGCGCCAGGAAAGAGAAGCGGAGGGACAGTTACCAACAAAGGAAAGAAACCTAAGACAAGCACAGGTCATTGGTTCCAAGAACAGATGGGTAAAATTGTTGAGATGAATGAGAGGACAACTGTTTCTTGTGAGTCTATTGTAAGGAGGGAGGAACAACCTGGATGTTCCATACAGGATGTCATGGCCTTAGTTGAGGAGTGTGGTGCTGCTCCAAGAACATATGAGCATTTCATTGCTACCGTACTTTTTACCAAGAAGGCAGAGAGAGAGTGAAAGCTCTAGTTTGGTTTTGGTTAATTGATGAAACCCTAAGTGCTAACCTAGTTTATCAAAGTGATTATGAGATAGGTAGCACTACTCCAAGTGATGAAGCAATGACGAAGATCATGACAATGGTGATGGCATGGTGATGATCAAATGCTTAAACTTGGAAAAGAAGAAAGAGAAAAACAAAAGGCTCAAGGCAAAGGTAAAATTGTAGGAGCCATTTTGTTTCGGTGATCAAGACACTTAGCGAGTGTGATCACATTTAGGATAGATAGTCATACTATTAAGAGGAGTGAAACTCGTATCGAAATGCGGTTATCAAAGTGCCACTAGATGCTCTAATTCATTGCATATGCATTTAGGATCTAGTGGAGTACTAACACCCTTGAAAATGTTTGTGAAAATATGCTAACACATGTGCACAAGGTGATACACTTGGTGGTTGGCACATTTGAGCAAGGGTGTAGAAGATAGAGTCGAAGAGGAGTTAGTCGCGCTGGTTACAGAGTGACCGGACGCGTCCGGTATGGTGACCGGACACGTCCGGTATTTTGGCGACAGACTCAGCGACCGGACGCGTCCGGTCGCCACACCGGACGCGTCCGGTGTGAATCAGAAACATCAGTATACGGAGGACAGCCGATCGGACACTGGCAGCGTCCGGTCCGGTATCACCGAACGCATCCGGTCGAGCAAGGAGGCTTACTGGACTCGATCGGACGCAGCGGCTGAGCGTCCGGTCATTTGTGTTTTAGCGTCCTGTGTGAGCATTCGGTCATCGACAAAATGAGCAGCAACGGCTAGGCTGGTTTGAACAGGACACGTGGCGGTCTGGGAGCTACCGGACACGTCCGGTATGCCGACCGGACGTGTCCGGTATTCACGACCGGAGCATCCGGTGCTGCGTCCGGTGCAGTGTTACCGGAGCATCCGGTCGACGCACAGTTAGCCCGTTTTTTGAGCCAACGGCTCTATTTGATGGGGGCTTCTATTTAAAGCCCCATGGCCGGCTCAAGCAACAACTCTTGTACATTTTCATTGACATAGCAACCTTGTGAGCTTAGCCAAAGCCCTCCCACTCATCTCCATCATTGATCCATCATCATTATGAGATTGGGAGAGAATTCAAGTGCATTGCTTGAGTGATTGCATCTAGTGGCACTTGGTATTCGTGTTGCGCTGCGGATTTCGCTTGTTTCTCTTGGTGGTTGCCACCACCTAGACGGTTGGAGCAGCGGTGGAGGATTGGCACGAGTTGGTGATTGTTCGTGGCCATCTCCGGTGATTGTAAGGGGAGTTGTACCTTCCCCGGCGGAGTGCCGAAAGGTAACTCTAGTAAATTGCTCGTGTCATTGAGTTACCTCACTTGTGGGTCGGTTCTTGCGGTGTCCTATCGTGTGGACGAGGTTTGTGAAACACCTCTTAGCCGCCGAACCACCAAGTGTTGGTCGACACAACGGGGACGTAGCGTGTTGGCAAGCACGTGAACCTCGGGAGAAAATCGATTGTCTCTTGTCTTTGGCATTATCCCGGTGATTGGCTATATATTCATCTTGTGATTGGTTCATCCCCTACACGGCGGTATAATCACCCTACTCACTTTTTTACATTCTTGCAAACTAGTTGATACAAGCTCTTTAGTGTAATTAGAATTGAGAGCTTGCTTTATTATTTACATTCATCTAGTTGAGCTCTTTAGAGTAGCAAGATTGAGAGCTCTTAGTGAGTAGTTACATAGCAAGTTTGTGTGCCTAAGTAATCATTGCAACTAGAATTGTTGGATAGGTGGCTTGCAACCCTTGTAGAGCCAGAGCAAGTTTGCATTACGCTATTTGTCATTACTAATCAAATTGCTCTAGTTAATTTGTAGATTTTTAAATAGGCTATTCACCCCTCTCTAGCCATATTAGGACCTTTCAAGTGGTATCGGAGCTGTGGTCACCGTTTTGAAATGACCTGATTCCCGCGAAGGAAAATCCACAGAGTCGAAGTGTAATAAGACCGTTGTAGATCATATTACCCAAATTCTAGTCAAATATCACATCCATACAACGTAATATCAGAGTACAAATAGTGCGGAATTACATAAATTATTACATCGCCGCATTAGCAGAATCAAAAGTAGCATTCACTCAGAACAGCTTGAAGATAAGATCGCCAAACTCGAGCGTAGGAACGAACCCCTCAACCGTCAAACTCCTCAGAGTTATACTCCTCAGCAGAACCTGTGTGCCAAAATTTATCAGTATGATTTGTACTGACCACTCCCACCCTATGAGCATTGCTTTGTGGAAGTTGGATGCAAGTTGGATATAATCAAAAGGAACCTATAAGGCTGGGGTTTCCTATGTATTAGCATATTAAGTGTATAATAATAGTTGGTCAAGTTTTAACACCATTCCCACACACATTCCACCCCATTTCTGCCCAGAGCCAGGTTTTGATCCAGGGATCGATATACCTCCATCTCCATATCATCACCATACCATCGCTCAGTCGACAGGCCAACTCCCTCTCAGCACTGTCTCATGGTCCGTAGCCCCTGGCTACGACCGACACTCTCTCACGGGGAAAGAAGAGAAGGACTCATCTCGCTATCTAGTTTAAGCGAAACCCAGGAAAGGTCCATAGCCGACTAGTCGGCATATGTATCGATCGATCAACCATACACTCTACAGAGGTTTCACATAACCACAAGATCCACCTTCCTCACTGACCATCGTCAACTGGGCTGATTCCGGCCGCTTGCTAGCCTAGGATAATGCCACTCTACCATTCAGCCCTGGTACACCCCAAGTTCTAGTCTGGGGTGGCTGAAACTATGAGTCATGAGCCGAGTCCACCTGGTCTCCATGAAGTCTTGGAAGGGTGTGGGGGAAATCCTCCGCGCCCCGTACCTCCTTGCACTGTCCGCTATCAACCTAGCAGTAGTGGCAATATCCTACCAAGTAGTCCGGCCGTCCCGCACCATATAGGGCGAGTGGTACGTAAGGCTTCCCGGTGAGTCTGAGTACTAGTAAGTCCTTAGAGATGACTAAACCAGAATGTCTTCATTAGGGTTTCCATTTACCGTGCCACCACAACACCTCCACCCTGGGCTCCTCCCATCATAGGTTCACACCCAGGACCACCTCATATACCATTTACCCACCACAGGTATCCATTCCAGGGGTGCCCAGGTAGCACCTCACGGCAAGACTTGCCCTAGGCTCGTCGTATACTCTGACTTGGTCGACACAACCCTCACCCTCCACACACCCAAGTCACACACGCAGCACTCTCCCCATAGTCCAGATAACTCCAGTTTCCACCACGCATCAGTGTAGTACAAGCGTAGTAGAAGTAATAAGCAATGAAGTATAGCAGCAAGCGTGTATCTAGCCAAATAGCAGGGTAAGCGGGGGTAAGGTTGCGTCAAGGTAAAGGCCATCAAGTAAGCATACTACCATGCAAGTCCTATCGTAGTGTGATTATAACAATAAAGTAAAGCAATAGCAGCTCTAGATTAGCCATGCGTAATAGGTGCTACGAGATTGGGTGGGATGTGGCACCTTCAGTGTAGTCGTCTCCGTACTCCTCACGGTACTCTCGGTCCTCGTCCATCTGGTTCTCCTCCGAGTCTGCAAACGATCGCATTATAGTCGCGTTAGCGACGTCTATAGAATAACACAAAAAGCAATGAAAATTCAAAAGAGCCAAATGCACTCAAACATGGGTTTATTGCGTAGAGCTCGATTTTAGATGAATTTTGGTCCCGGTCTTGTATTTTTCTGAGTTCGTATGAATTGGTTATGAACTTCCGAAGTTTCAATCATTTCTGAAAATGGGAAAGGGCTGAATTAATCCTGGGCTGACACGTGTCACACTGTGACTGGTCCACGTGGCATGCTGACGCCAGCATGATGTCAGCATGGCGTCATCATCTCGGTTCCGAGCTGACAGGTAGGGTCCTGCTGACATCAGCATGACATCATCAACGTCATCAGTTCCGACAGGTGGGATCGGGGGCTCTTGGGTCACTGACATATGGGTTCGGTCAAAGTTAATGTTGACCTATCAACGGTCAATACAGGTCGGGCCTCGACTAGGCCGATTGGGCCGGATTTGGGCTGGGCTTGGCCCACTTACTCCTTCCTAGGGTTTGGTTCACATGCACGACGTGGTCGTGGTCGGAGCTCGGTGGAGCTGCTCAGGACGTGGTCGACGTGGTCGTGGTCGGAGCTCGGCGGAGCTGCTCGGGACGTGGTCGACGAGGTCGTGGTCGGAGCTTGGCGGAGCTGCTCGGGACATGGTCGACGAGGGGGAAAATCCCCTCCTCTTCCCCGACGGGACTCCCGCCGGTGGTGAGGTCACCGGCGAGCCCCCGAGGCGGCGCTAGCGTCCGATTAGGGTAGGCAATAGCTTTCCCATGCCATGGCGACTGCGACGGTGGGGTCAAGGCGACGGCTAGGGCTTCCTAGGGCTCTGGCCGCGGTGAACGGTGGCGTGGGTTCATCGGCGTGCCTGGGCAGGGCTATAGTGGTAGCGAGAGCCCAGTTGGAAGAGCGTGTGAGCTCCATGGTGCTTCTACGGCCACGGTGGGCGTGTTGAAGGAGCTCCTGGTGCTCCCAGTGGCTCCGGCCATGGTGGTGGGGCAAAACAGAGGCGGTGGCGCTCCGACGAGGTGTGGTGTGGCAACGCAGAGCTCCGGTGGGCTTCTTCCTCGGCTAAGGTGAGCGTGGTGTTTCTCTCGTCATGGCAGAGCCAGTCAGGGTGTCAACGTCGCCTTTACCGCAACATAGAAGACGTGGTGGTCTCGCCATGGTTGTGCTCTCGGCCATGGTGAGCGTGCCCGTACATGTGCGCTCCTGCTCTGATGTACAACATCATGGCTGGTGTCCTCCTTTTGGCTGATGGCAGCATGCACGGCGCGTCCTGGGTCTCGGCAAGCATGGCCATGGCGGTCTCCCTAGCTAACCAGTTGGGCTAGGCTGGAGCTCGAAGCTTCAGCAAGGTTTCGATCATGGCAGTGCATGTTCCATTTGGCTAGGGAGGTGGTATCAGCAAGACGGCTCACCACAAGGTTCGTGGCGGTAGGATGGCGGTGCGATGGCGAGGCGAGGCCATGATGAGGCGATGCAGTGCCGTGCCGAGCAGCTACGTCGCTGTAGCTGATCGGGGCGGCGCTCCTGGCTCCGGCGAGGTCCTCCCCGTAGCGGCTTCCTTCTCCTCCTTGCTTCTCCCTCCTCCCTCTCTCTCGGCTTGACGTTGTGTGGTGCTGTACCACCAGCGGTGGCGGCGAACGGGCTGAGGGTTAGGGCTCACGGACGTTGGCTTTTATAGCCGAGCTCCAAGGGCTCTAATGGCGGACGGCGATCGGGCGGTGGTGATGTGTGCGGCGCATCCGATGGCTCGCGTGCGGTAGCATAAGCGCGGCGCAAGGGGGAACAAGGTCATGCGATTTGCGTGACCCTGGGCCCGCACCTGCTTCGCGGTCGGCTCCCGGTCGCGTGGTGGAGGGAGCATGGGGAAGACGACGACACTGTAGCTGGGTGGCTGACAGAGGGGGCCTGTTTGTCAGCTTGTCCTGATGCGGCGGCGTGTGGTGCGTGACGGCTGACGGGCGGGTCCGGCTCGTCAGCGGCTTATGCGCGTGAGTGGGAGGGCAGGCGGGCTCGGCTGGGCTAGCTCGTATGGCCGAGCAGGCCTAGGCTGCTGCTGCTCCCTCTTCTTTCCTTTCTCTTTTCCTATTTCTTTTTGTATTATGTCAAATATTTATTTATAAACAAATATTTGTTAGCTTTTATTAATCAACACATAAACCCAAATAAAATCCAAATCACCATGTTGAAATTAATGCAACTTGATGTATGCTATGTGGTAAAATAAATTCAAGGTGATGAGGTGAGATACTTGTGCAAGTCATGTAGGTTTAGTTAGATTACGACTAATGCAACACTTAGGGTTAGCCCCTACAAATGTCACTCATCATCACATGGGGCTAACACAAAAATTTTGTAGTTGTGATTTTTGGTGTGTGGATTTTTGGGTTGTTACACGTTTGATTGAAGGCTTAACAACCTCGGTGTCAAATTATGGCTCAAGTTGTGTTCAACCATGTGGGGGGCAAACCACCGTTCTTTGATGGCACATGCTATAATTATTGGAAGAGAAAGATGAGGATGTATCTTGGTTCAATCAATGATCAAGTATGGGAAGTGACCGAGAATGACTATGCTATCATTGATCCCGATGATCCAACCAACCAAGATAAGATCAACAAGCAATGCAATACAATGGCTCTCAACACCATATACAATGCCATTGATTCCAAGGTGTTTGAGCAAATCAAGGATTGTGAAAGAGCAAATGAGGTGTGGAAGAGATTGGAGGAAACATATGAGGGCACACCAGCGGTGAAGAGTGCCAAGTTGTATATTCTCAAGGACAAGTTGACAAGCTTCAAGATGAAGGAAGATGAGAGCATTCCGGAGATGTTCCATCGATTACAAGTAATTGTCAATGACTTGAAGGCTTTGGGAGAGAAGATCAAGGATGATGATGTCTCTCATCGATTCTTGATGTGCCTACCTCCAAGGTTTGAGATGTTGAGATTGCTTATCATAAGAGGAGGATTAAAGGATATCACCCCTAACCAAGTACTAGGTGATGTCATGACACAAGAGACATACCGTGTGGAAAGGAAAGGGGATGACAAGGATGATAAGAAGGAAGAAGAAGACAAGAAGAAGAAAAGCATAGCATTCAAGGCTAGTTCATCATCATACAAAAACAAGGGCAAGTCCAAGAAAGAATCAAGTGATGATGATGATCTTAGTGATATTGATGATGAAGCTATGGCTCTATTTGTGCGCAAGATGGGCAAATTCATGAAGAAGAAGGGCTATGGTGCAAGAAAGAGAAGAGATCACACCAAGAGCAAAGAATATGTGAGAAGGTGCTACAATTGCAAGAGCCCCGATCATGTTGTAGCAAATTGTCCCTATAATAGTGATAATGATGAAGATGAGAAGAAGAAGCACAAGAAAGATAAGAATGAAAAGGAGAAGAAGGAGAAGAGAATGACCTTCCAAAAGAAGAAGAAGGGTGGAGGCTATGTAGTCACTTGGGATAGTGATGGTTCCTCGGATGGTGATAGCTCTAGTGATGATGACAAGAAATCCATCAAGAGAGCACTAGCAAGCATCGCCATCAACAAGAAGCTCTCCATCTTCGACACTCCATCGACATGCCTCATGGCAAAACCTACCAAGGTAAAATATGATGTGAGTGATGATGATGAATGTGAAAGTGATGCTTGTAGGAGTGATGATGATGATGATGAGTACTCCAAGGAGGAGCTCATGGACATGTGCGAGCAAGTGCACACTTGCTTTGAGATGAAGAGAAAGGAGTGCAAGGAATTGAACAAGAAAGTCAAATTTCTTGAGCAATCCCTTGATGAGCTCAATGCCACTCATGAGAGGCTAATGGAAGCACATGAGAAGCTTGGCAAAGCTCACTCTAAGCTTGAAAAGGCTCACTCCTCTCTCATTGAGCAAGTCAAAGTGGAGGAAGGCAAGAAGGAACAAGTGATCATAACATGTGATGTGGGACTAACATGTGATCTTATTGATGAATCTATTTTTGTTGCTCCTACTAACACTTCTTGTAGCACAACCATTACCACTGCACCTATGAATGATACATCACTAATGGTGGAAAATAAAACCCTCAAGAAGGAGGTGAATGAGCTCACTCGTGCCTTAGGCAATGCCAATGGTGGAGATGCCCGCTTGCTAAAGTGCTTGGGTAGCCAAAGGTTGTCGGTACGGGACCCACGGGATACCCCGCAAGGAAGGGAGAAGAACTAGCCTAACTAGGATTCTTCCCCTGTAATCTTAGTAGTAGTATTATTCTGTAATCCTACTAGGAACTCTTATTGTAAACCGACTAGGACTCTGGCCTCCTGACTATATAAAGGAGGGCAGGGCTCCTTAGATCGAGAAGGGAGAGAACAATGATTGTACAACACAACACTTTATAACCAATCCAACGCAAAGGCTAACGCCGACTGGATGTAGGGCTATTACTCGATCAATGATCGAGGGCCTGAACCAGGATAAATCGACTGTCTCTTACGTTAACCGTCGAGTTCCGTATACGCTGAAGCCCAAACATACTGCCCCATGACCCCCGTGGTAGGCTATTGGTGGTCAAACATCGACAGCTGGCGCGCCAGGTAGGGGATTTCGGTGACTTTGCATCCGAGAGCTCGATGGACCTCGACAACATGATCTTCTCGAAGGGATCAATCTTCATCTTCGGTTCATGGATCTACGAGGCAGGCGACGATGGCAAGCTCCAAGGCCATCTCCTCGAAGATTCAGATCATCATCATGACTCTTTCATTTCGACGACAACGATAGATCAGCTTGCCGGAAGATTTGCGTAGCTCGTAATGTCCAATCCAGCTTGGATTCCGCGACTTCACGCATCCGATTCAGACTTAAGTTCTGTTTCCGAGACGAAGTCTTATCCGAGTTCTTTCGGAAAACCAAGTTCTTTTCTGACAAAGCTCCGGAACATGACGTCAACCTGTCAAGAATACTACTCGAAGTACACCTAGAGTACTTCAAAGAAGTCGGGTCCTCTTCCGTTCAGACTCCACAACATGGCAACATCTTATCAGACATGGCCCGAAGGATCCACTTATCCCATGCTTAGAATGCCGCTGAAGGGAGCCCATGAAGGTCTCATTTTAACCATAACATCTCAAGACTGCATCGTTCACTGGCCAGGTACCGTTCCTGAGGATGACGGCACCCAACTAGTCGACGATACAACAACAGCAATTCTACCCTACCAAGAAGGAGATTCGATCTATGACTTTGAAACCTCTACTGAAGTTATCAACAGCTCTGGCAGTACGGAAATCAATGACGACGACAGAACAACTCACGCTAGAGAAGTATTCATGATTCGCCGTCCTCGATCACCATTGATCCCCCCAGAAGCACCCGACGTGAGGTCTTCAGATGAATCCGAATCCAACATATCACCATTTATCCAGGGGCACGATGGTGAGACTGAGAGTCAGAGGCAAGCCAGAGAGAGAAAGAACAAATTAAAACAAGGACGTCAGCGCCGTGCTAAGCAGCGAAAGGACACTTGGATCAAATATGAGTCAGACCTAGCCGAGTACAATAGAAGAAAGTCAGAGCGAGAGGTCGAAGAAGGACGAGAAGCGAATACACCCTACGATAAGATCCGAGAAGCACTAGAAGAACTCAGGGTGACTTCATATCCCAATGAAAAACAAGAACAGCTCCGAGACTTTCTCCGATCAACAGCCTTTAGGACACACGATGGAAGGGCAACATCTCATGAACAGGAAGATCAAAATCAAATAAAGTCCGCCTTCGAAAGACTTGGACCAAGTGGAAGTCACAACGAAGAAAGTCGAAGAAATCATAGTCAAAACAACCGAGTCAAACAACCAAGAAAGGCCAGAAGCAAAGCACCTACTCGGACAGCCACGCAGAACTACTCTCACCAAGATGATAGTTGGCAAGAAGGGGGCGCAGAATCAGAATATACGGAGGCCAAAACGCACGATAGATTCCCCTGTTTTGCAAACAGACTTGCTTCAATATGACTACCTCACAAGTTCAAACCGTCCAACCACTCCAAGTATGATGGCAAGACAGAACCAAAACAATGGCTCAGGATTTACTCACAATCAATTGAATTGGCCGGAGGAGACGATGACATCAAAACCTTGTTCTTCCCCATGGCCCTAGAAACCATGCCACTTCAATGGTTTGACAAATTAAATCCAGGATCAATCAGAAATTGGGAAGACTTGTAAAAAGCTTTTTGTGAAAATTTCACGGGAATTATTACACATCCAATCACCCACGCAGAGTTAAAAGGACTCAAGCAGAAAGGAGGTGAAAGTCTCAGAAATTACTATCTACGATTTGGCGAACTACGAGCTCAAGTACATGACATCACCCAACGAGAAGTAATCGAAGCTTTCTCACACGAAATCATGGCTAGGTGGCAATTTCAAGACTTCTGTAAAGAAAACCTAAGAAACAATGAAGAATTCAGACGGACAGTGGAAAAGATGATTACCGTAGAGGAAAAAACAAGAGAAAGATTCTCGGATAGAAATAACACAGACAACCCGGACAGGCAAAATCCTCGAAACAACAGACATCAGAAGAGAAAGCGAGGTCCAGACAACACAGTAGCAATGGCTGACAAATCAAAGAAATTTACCAAGCCCAGAAGATATGATGACATTGAGAACATACGTTGCCCCTTGCACCCCAATGGAAAACACACCATCGGAAATTGCTACACCTTCAACGAAAGATACACCAGAAAAGATAGCAAGGGAAACAATAAAGAAGACAATCAGAAAAAAGAAGGAGACAACCATGAAGACAAGGGATTCCAAAAATCCAGAGGGATAGTGGCAGTAATCTTTACTGGGGTTCCAGATTCCAGAAGCAAACATTAAGAAAAACTAGCGTTATGAACCATCATGGCAGCAGAACCTGCTACACCAAGATATCTCAATTGGTCAGAGTATCCAATCCAATTTTCAAGAGAAGACCAATGGACCAGCGTAGGAAACGCATGCCATTACCCACTGGTTCTAGATCCAACCATTGCCGGTATGACTGTTACGAAAGTACTAATCAACGGAGGAGCCGGACTCAACATTATTTTTTTAGAAACTCTAAGGAAGATGGGACTACAACTCATCGGGATGATCACACCAACAAGCACACCTTTTTATGGCATAGTACCCGGTAAGGCAGCAATGCCACTTGGACAAATCACTCTACCGGTTACTTTTGGGACTCCCTCGAACTACCGCACATAATTCATCAAGTTTGAAGTCGCGGACTTTGATTCATCATATCACGCAATCCTCGGGCGCCCAGCACTAGCGAAATTCATGGCAATACCGCATTATCCGTACCTGTTGCTTAAGATGCCAGGGCCTAACGGTGTTCTTTCTCTTCGGAGTGATTTAAAGCGCGCATTTGACTGTGATGTTCAGGCAGTCCAAATTGCAGCAAAAGCACAGGCAAACGATGGAAGAAAAGAAATAGCCACTATCGCCACAGAAATAAGCCAAGAAGAACTAGAGATACCGGCTAAAAGACCAACCATCCTAGCACCACCAAAAGAAGCCGACGTCAAGCAAATCGACCTAGGCACCGGTGATCCCTCAAAAATGGCAACCATCAGTGTACACCTATCAGCAAAATAGGAACTCACGCTCACCAACTTTCTTCGGGACAACAAGGATATCTTCGCTTGGAAGCCGGCCGACATGCCAGGGGTCCCAAGAGAGTTGGCTGAGCACATAATTGATATCAATGAAGGCTCCAAGCCTGTCAAACAACGACTACGATGATTCTTTCCCGACAAGAAGGCTGCAATTAAAAAGGAAATTACAAAACTAATGGCAGCCGGATTCATCAGAGAAATCCTTCATCCAGATTGGCTAGCAAACCTAGTTCTAGTATAGAAAAAGAATACGGACGAGTGGTGCATGTGTGTCGACTACACAGATCTCAACAAACACTGCCCAAAAGATCTGTTCGGGCTACCATGCATTGATCAGATAGTTGATTCAACAGCAGGATCTGCCCTATTATCCTTTCTTGATTGCTATTCCGGATATCACCAGATCGCATTAAAAGAACAGGACCAAAGCAAGACATCTTTCATCACTCCGTTCGGCGCCTACTGCTACAGGACCATGTCGATTGGACTTAAGAATGCTGGAGCCACTTACCAAAGAGCTATCCAAACATGCCTTGGTGATCAGATCGGCGAAAACGTAGAAGCATACATGGATGACGTGGTTGTAAAAACGAAGAACCCGGATGCAATGATTGAAGACTTAAAACAAACCTTCGAGAATCTGAAAAGGTGGAGGTGGAAATTGAACCCAAACAAGTGTGTATTCGGAGTTCCTTTAGGACAACTACTCGGATTCTTGGTCAGTCATCGTGGAATCGAAGCAAGCGCCAAGCAAATTTGAGCCATAACAGAGATGGACCCTCCTCGAAGCGTCAAAGATGTACAAAAACTAACAGGCTGCATGGCGGCACTCAACCGTTTCATATCAAGACTCGGCAAAAAAGGGTTACCTTTCTTTAAACTACTAAAGAAGATAGACAAGTTCGAGTGGATGGAAGAAACCAATGAAGCTTTCAAGAAACTTAAGGCATACCTCACCTCCTCACCAGTCCTCACACCTCCAAAGAAAGACGAAGACATGATGCTATACATTGCAGCAACTTCTACTGTAGTCAGCACGGCGATAGTAGTAGAAAGAGAAGAAGAATGGCGCGTGTATAAAATACAATGGCCAGTATACTACATCAGCGAAGTACTGTCAAAATCAAAAATCCGGTACCCGCATGTGCAAAAACTACTCTACGCGCTACTGATCACTTCACGCAAGCTTCGTCACTATTTTGAAAGCCACAAGATTACCGTCGTGACAGATTTCCCACTCGGAGACATCTTACACAACAGAGACGCAACAGGGTGCATATCTAAGTGGGCGGTTGAACTCGGTGCTCTCAACATCGATTTCACCCCGCGGAAAGCAATTAAATCTCTAGCCCTTGCTGATTTTGTTGCCGAATGGATAGAAATTCAACAACCCGTGTCAAGCACCATCCTTGATCATTGGAAGATGTACTTTGATGGATCACTCAAGCTAGGCGGAGCCGGTGCAGGCGTCCTCCTAATTTCTCCGGACGGAAAACAACTCAAGTATGTCCTTCAGATATTATGACAAGCTACCACAATGAAGCAGAATACGAAGCCCTCATCCACGGGCTACGAGTGGCAATTACCCTCAGAATCAAGCGATTACTCGTATACGGCGATTCGACAGTAGTCATTAACCAAGTCAACAAAGATTGGGATTGCACCAAAGAAAACATGGGTGCTTACTGTGCTGAAATCCGAAAACTCGAAAAACATTTCCAAGGATTAGAAATTCTACATGTCCTGCGGGATTCCAACATTGCAGCAGATGTCCTTGCCAAGCTTGGATCAGACAGGGCAGAGGTCCCACCCGATGTGTTCATAGTGGAGTTATCAGCCCCTCTATCAAACAACCCAGTGAAATAACACCTCAAATCTCAGCCAAAGGCAACCAGATTCTGGTAATCAACACTTCATGGACACAGGCTTTTATTGATTATATCAAAGAAAATAAGTTGCCAGCAGATAAAGAGGAAGCTACCCGAGTAGTTCGCAGAAGCAAAAACTACGTCCTAGTGGGGGACAAGCTATACAGAAGAGCCGCATCGTCAGGAGTACTCCTAAAATGCGTCTCATTTGTAGAAGGCAAAGAAATCCTAGGTGAAATACACTCAGGTTGCTGCGGAAATCATGCTGCTTCAAGAACACTAGTAGGCAAGGCATTTTGCATCGGATTCTATTGGCCAACCGCTTTGAAAGATGCAGAAGAACTTGTTAGAAAATGCAAAGGTTGTCAAATGTTTGCAAGACAAGCTCATGTGCCAGCTCACAATCTCATCTGCATCCCACCCGCTTGGCCTTTCTCCTGCTGGGGGCTAGATCAAGTAGGACCTCTCAAGAAAGCAAAGGGCGGTTTCGAGTACATCTTTGTAGCAATTGACAAGTTCACCAAGTGGATCGAATACAAACCACTCGCAAAATACAGCACAGCCAAAGTAGTCGAGTTCATCCAAGATATTATGCACCGCTTCGGCATGCCCAATCGAATCATCATAGATTTGGGTTCTCCCTTCATAGCTACAGAATTCAAAAGTTGGGCACAAGATTGTGGCTTCAGCATAGATTACGCATCAGTCGCACATCTAGAAGCCAATGGACAGGTAGAAAGGGCTAATGGACTCATACTAGCCGGATTGAAACCAAGACTGTATGAAGAACTAGTAGACTATGGATCAAAATGGATTGAAGAATTACCCAAGGTTGTATGGGGGCTACGGACTCAAATAAGCAGAGCCACCGGATACTCACCTTTCTTTCTGGTGTACGGATCAGAAGCCATACTACCCGCAGACTTGATCTGGACGTCACCAAGGGTAGAGCAATACGACAAAGGAGAAGCAGAACACACCTGAAGATTAGAACTCGACAGTACAGAAGAAGTCAGAGTAAACGCTACCCTGCAATCAGCAAGATACCTCCAAGGACTAAGGCACCACTACAACAAGAATACCCAGTCTCGATCATTACAAGTCGGAGACCTAGTACTAAGAAGAATAAAAAAACCGACGGACGCCACAAACTACTCAGTCCATGGGAAGGTCCTTTTATCGTCACAAAAGTCATCGGACCAGGCACATACAAGCTCATAACTAAAGATGGAAAAGAAGTCAACAATACATGGTACATCAGTCAGCTACGAAGATTCTACGCATGAAAACAACTCAAGGGAAAATATGTATACAAGACACAAGAGATCAACGTTCATGATCAACAAAGATAGCGCTCACCAAAAACATATGTATCATTGTGACACATCAATATTCATGATCAATAAAGATGATTCTCTCTCGACAAACATATGTCTCATCATGGCTTTCCCCGAGTTGTTTCTTAAATGCAAAATGGCTGAAAAGACGCCTGAGCATCCCGGCCGAGAGCAAAATAGCTGAAAAGATGCTTGAGCCCACCGATGAGGGTAGCTAACAAGCTAACACCTGAAATAAAATACAAAATGGCTGAAAAGACGCCTGAGCATCCCAGCCAAGAGCAAAATAGCTGAAAAGACGCTTGAGCCCGCCGATGAGGGTAGCTAACAAGCTAAAACCCAAAAAAAAAGCAAAATGGCTGAAAATACGCCTGAGCATCCTGGTCGAGAGCAAAATAACTGAAAAGATGCTTGAGCCTGCCGATGAGGGTAGCTAACAAGCTAAAACCCGAAATAAAAAGCAAAATGGCTGAAAATATGCCTGAGCATCCCGGCCGAGAGCAAAATAGCTGAAAAGACGCTTGAGCCCGCCGATGAGGGTAGCTAACAAGCTAACACCCGAAATAAAAAGCAAAATGGCTGAAAATACGCCTGAGCATCCCGGCCGAGAGCAAAATAGCTAAAAAGATGCTTGAGCCCGCCGATGAGGGTAGCTAACAAGCTAACACTCGAAACAAAAAGCAAAATGGCTAAAAATACGCCTGAGCATCCCGGCCAAGAGCAAAATAGCTAAAAAGATGCTTGAGCCCGCCGATGAGGGTAGCTAACAAGCTAACACCCGAAAAAAGCAAAATGGCTGAAAATACGCCTGAGCATCCTGGCCGAAGCAAAATAGCTGAAAAGATGCTTGAGCCCGCCGATGAGGGTAGCTAACAAGCTAACACCCGAAACAAAAAGCAAAATAGCTGAAACTAAGCCTGAGCTTAGACCACAGCAATTTCAAGACAAGATCCTCCAGCTACTTGTTCCAAATAGCAAGAGGCTCGGGGGCTACACTGGAGATACCCAAGAACAAAAAGATCTACATATAACGAGTTGTTTACATGGCACAAAAGAAGGCCAGACGAGCACTCGACAGATCAAGAAAGGTTGTCAACACAAAGATCTACATATAACGAGTTGTTTACATGGCACAAAAGAAGGCCAGACAAGCACTCGATAGATCAAGAAAGGTTGTCAACACAAAGATCTATATATAACGAGTTGTTTACATGGGACAGAAAAGGATCAAGAAAGATTGTCAACACAAAGATCTACATATAACGAGTTTTTTACATGGCACAAAAGAAGGCCAGACAAGCACTCGACAGATCAAGAAAGGTTGTCAACACAAAAATCTATATATAACGAGTTGTTTACATGGGACAGAAAAGTACTCGACAAATCAAGAAAGTTTGTCAAGATAGCGCGCAGAATTGTTTACAAGGCAAAGACGAAAGCAAGACAAAGTACTCGGCAATTCGAGTGACTCTGACCAGTTGGACAAATCATCCAAGGAATAAACAATGCATCCAGGCAAAGAAGACATCAACAAAAAATCTTCATTCAAAAGAAGTATAATGTCATATTACAAGGCACGGGCATAAAGGTCAGGCTCATCATCAGGAGAAGAGATAACAATATTAAGATTATCTACAATTCTACTAGCTAAGTCTTCAACCTCAGGCTCCATCCTCTCAACGGCATCAATGTATTCTTGACTATCAGTTTCCTCTGCTATCTTAGACAAAGGAGCCGCTGGAGCAAGAACCCGGACCTGGGCCAAGACATTCTTGGTACAAAGTTGGGCGCACCTCTTCACAAACTCTTGGAAATGAGTCGGAATTCAAGGGATTAACTGAGCCCAAGATTGCCCATCATCAGCTGGAATTCGGAGAACGTCGGCTACTAAACGAAAGGATTTCCACAAAGCTTTCCAGTTTTTAGTAGCCATCGCCAACTTGTCGACAAGTCTTCAATAGTTTTTTGGGCCTACACAAGATCTCTATCAGCTCCACGCCTAATCAACTTAGCAAGCGCAAGTTCCTCCTCAGTATGAGTAATTACCTTTTTAGCCTTGTTGTGACTCATACGAACAAGAGTCTTCATTTCATCAACGCCCTCCGAGAGCTTCTGCTTTTCAACCCGGAGAGCTAGACAAGGCAACAAACAACAAGTCAGCAGAAAGGAGAGTTTGAATGCAAAAAGAAACAAAAGAACTCGCAATACCATTGCACTCTTTCTTCACGGCCTCCAAGTTCTTCATGGCCTCCGAATTCTTTGAGGCCTCCTGGATAGTGGCATCCCTCTACTTCTTGGCCTCAACAATCCGGGCACGAAGACCTTATTCCTCCTTCTGATGCGTTTGACGCTCAGCCTCCATCTCGGCATGGCAGAGATCCAGCTCTACCTTCAGGGCGCTCAACTCAGAAGACAACTTCTTCTCGGTTTCCGACGAGAAGAAGAAGCCGGTATGGTCCCGAGAGAAGGACTGAACAAAAAGGAAAGACAGAAAGAAGGCATAAGAACAAGAGAAAGATGGACATCCAAAAGAAAGAACTTTAGAAAACTTACTTGGAGTTTTTCTCCAAAAGAAGTCGCAAAGGTCGCGAACTCTCCCCAAGAAGCGGTCAACTCTGACAACCGATGAGTGGCATCAAATTGATGAACCACATCTTTAGTAGAAAGAGGAGCGGAGGGAGAAGACGGCCGATGCAGAGAAGCCAAGATCAGGGACACATCATGGGAAGTCCCAGCTACCTCCCTAGATGAATCCACCGCAATGGCCACGGTCACCTCCGGGGCAACCAAGACAGCAGCAGCATCGTCACCGAAAGGCCTTGTCACCCCTGCAACCACTTCACCGATAGTGCGCTGCGAGTCCTGAGGCTCAGTACTCGGTAGCACAACAGAGGGCTGGCAAGAAGTCGACGGAGAGACGAGAGAAGACGAAGGCCTAAAAGTTGAAAAAGAAACTCCCAATGAGAATAAGAAAAAAGAAGAACAGAAGCAAAGAGACAAAACCAGAATCCACTCACCCAGCTATCTTCTTCTTCGCAAAACAAAAAGAAGACCTCGCAGGGGGAACCATAGCAGCAAAGACGTCCCCGCCACTCGGCGACAGGAGCGGCGTAGCCGGTACCGGAGCCCCGGAAGAACTCGGTACCAGAGCTACGGAAGAACTCGACACCAGAGCTATAGAAGAACCCGGTGCAGGAGCCTCAGAAGAACTCATACCCGACGACTGGTTACTACAAAAAGGTCAAGACCAAAGTCAAAACAAAGAGGAGGAATTCAGCAGCAAGAAAATAAGAAAGCAACTCACCACCGCATGATAAGGGGTGCATCATCGTCCTCTTCTCCCTCAGTCTCGACCAAGGCCACCAAGGCACCAGCTGAAAAAAGAACAAAAGTACTCGGTTCAAGATAAAAACAAGAAGACAAAGGGACATAGTGTATTAATATGCTCACCTAAGAGCATGCTAGCTACAACTGGAGTACCTGGACGAGTACTTGGCTGGCGAGACTTCTTGGAAGCAGGTAAACCAGATGAAGAACCATCCGCTCGCCCCCTCTTCGAGACACTATGAGGACCTCGAGGGACTGGACGAGGAAGGGAATAGTACTCGAAGACGAGTATATTCGGAAGAATATACCAACACAGTACAACCTGTGAACAAAAGGCATTTACACTCAACCACCACCATACAACTACATCTGACAACAACAGACTACCAGAGAATACGCCAAGATCCTACATCCGAGTTCTTCCTGAACAAAACAACTCAGATATATGCTCGGGGGCTGCAAATGGAAAGATATACAGTTCTTTCAAACAACTCAGATTCAAGACACTCCAACTTTTTGTTCCAAATAGCAAGAGGCTCGGGGGCTACACTCAGTGAGTGCACTTTTTCCTTCAAAAAAGCGCACGTCACTCAGAACACTTCTTCAAGACAGACGACTTCAAGGCCACAAGATAAAAAGAACCCGGACAAAGCTATATCCGAGCTCTTTTCGATAAAAAGAACCCGGACATAGCTAAATCAGAGCTCTTTTCAACAAAGAAACCGGGTATATGCTCGGGAGCCTTTCAACAAAGAATCAGGGAGATTTCAAGGAAAGAGCCTCAAGCTCCTTGTGCCAAACAGCAAGAGGTTCGGGGGCTACATCCAAATGGGGGTACCTTTTTCTTCAAAAAGGTACACACCACACGAAGATCTCATGAAGCGTTGCACGGTTTCGCTCAAGAAAGCACTCGGACGACGCTTGTTCCTGCTCGACAAGACTTGAAGGAATAAGACAAGGCTTCTAGAACTCAACCATGAAGTGCTCGGAGGCTTGTCGGTACAGGACCCACGGGATACCTCGCAAGGAAGGGAGAAGAACTAGCCTAACTAGGATTCTTCCCCTGTAATCTTAGTAGTAGTATTATTCTGTAATCCTACTAGGAACTCTCATTGTAAACCAACTAGGACTCTGGCCTCCTGACTATATAAAGGAGGGCAGGGCTCCTTGGATCGAGAAGGGAGAGAACAACGATTGTACAACACAACACTTTATAACCAATCCAACGCAAAGGCTAACGCTGACTGAACGTAGGGCTATTACTCGATCAATGATCAAGGGCCCGAACCAGGATAAATCGACTGTCTCTTGTGTTAACCGTCGAGTTCCGCATACGCTGAAGCCCGAACATACTGCCCCGGGGACCCCCGTGGTAGGCTATCGGTGGTCAAACATCGACAAAGGTTTTCTCTCAACAAAGAGGGATTAGGCTATACCCCCAAGAAAGGCAAGGCGGCCTTTGTCACTCCCAAAGCTAGCTTTGTGAAGGGCAATGGTCAGTTTTGCAATAGATGCAAGCAAGTTGGGCATATAGAGCAAAATTGCAAGACTAACAAGAACAAGCTACCTAATGTATCCTCAATCAAATTTGATTCTTGTTACATGCTTTATAAGGGTGCCAATGGTGTGAAGGCTAAGTTCATTGGTACACCAATTGTGGGCCCAAAGAAGAAGGCCATTTGGGTACCAAAGACCTTGGTGACTAACCTACAAGGACCCAAGTAAGTTTGGGTACCTAAAAAGAATTAATCTTCTTTTATAGGTAAATTATAAAGTCGGAGGAAGGCATTGGGTGCTTGATAGTGGGTGCACACAACACATGACCGGTGATCCAAGAATGTTCAATTCAATCAATAAAAGCAAGAGCAATGGGATTGATAGTATCACATTTGGTGACAATGGCAAAGGCAAGGTCAAAGGGCTTGGTAAGATTGCAATATCCAATGATTTGAGCATTTCCAATGTGCTACTAGTAGAGAGCTTGAACTTCAACCTATTGTCTGTAGCTCAATTGTGTGATCTTGGTTTCAAGTGCATATTTGGTGTGGATGATGTAGAGATCATAAGTGTAGATGACTCTAACTTGATATTCAAAGGATTTAGATATGAGAATCTATACTTAGTTGATTTCAATGCTAGAGAAGCTCAATTGTCAACATGTTTGATCACTAAGTCTAGCATGGGTTAGTTATGGCATAGAAGGCTTGGTCATGTCGGAATGAAACAATTGAACAAGTTGATTAAGCATGACTTAGTTAGAGGCTTGAAAGATGTCACATTTGAGAAGGATAAGCTATGTAGTGCATGTCAAGCCGGAAAACAAGTTGGTAACACACATCCTAAAAAGAGCATGATGAGCACATCTAAGGCATTTGAGTTGATGCATATGGACTTGTTTGGACCAACCATATACACTAGCATTGGTGGAAACAAATATGGTTTTGTGATTGTGGATGATTTCACTAGATATACATGGGTCTTCTTTCTTGGTGACAAGAGTGATGTGTTTGCAACATTTAAATCATTTGTCAAGGGCATTCACAATGAGTTTGAAACTACCATCAAGAAAGTTAGAAGTGACAATGGTAGTGAATTCAAGAACACTAGAATTGATGAGTTGTGTGATGAATTTGGAATTAGACATCAATTCTCGGCCAAGTATACTCCTCAATCAAATGGACTAGTTGAAAGAAAGAATAGAACCTTGATTGATATGGCAAGATCAATGTTGAGTGAGTACAATGTGAGTCATTCATTTTGGGCCGAAGCAATCAACACGGCTTGCTATTATAGCAACCGACTTTATTGTCATCCCATGATAGAGAAGACACCTTATGAGCTATTGAATGGGAGAAAGCCCAACATAGCATACTTTCGGGTTTTTGGATGTAAATGCTATATATTGAAGAAAGGTACTAGATTGAGCAAGTTTAAAAAGAAATGTGATGAAGGTTTCTTGCTTGGTTACTCCACTACTAGCAAAGCTTATAGAGTTTGGAATTTGGCTAGTGGTACTCTTGAGGAGGTTCATGATGTGGAGTTTGATGAAACAAATGGTTCCCAAGAGGAAGATGAGAATCTAGATGATGTAAGAGGCACTCAATTGGTCAATGCAATGAAGAACATGGACATTAGTGATATAAGGCCTAGAGAGGTGATAGATGTTGAAGATGACAAGAATCAAGTACTCTCTAACTCAAATGTGCAAGCTAGTGGTTCTCATGATCAAATCCAAGCAAGCACTAGTAATGGCAATGTGCAAGATCAACAAATGGCTAGTTCATCATCTCAACCAAATGATCAATCAAATGCTAGCAATCAAGTGCAAGTGCTTTAACCAACTAATGTTGCAAGAGATCATCCATTGGACACTATCATTGGTGATATTTCAAGAGGTGTGCAAACAAGATCAAGATTGGCTTCATTTTGTGAGCATTTCTCATTTGTGTCATCCATTGAACCTAAAAAGATAGATGAAGCTTTGAGGGATGTTGATTGGATCAATGCTATGCATGAAGAGCTAAACAACTTCACAAGAAACCATGTATGGGATTTAGTTGGGAGGCCTAAGGATCATAATGTGATTGGAACTAAGTGGGTCTTTTGGAACAAGCAAGATCAAAATGAGATAGTAATAAGAAACAAAGCAAGATTAGTGGCTCAAGGTTACACTCAAGTTGAAGGTCTTGACTTTGGAGAAACATATGCCCCGGTTGCAAGATTGGAAGCAATTAGGATCTTGCTAGCTTATGCTTGTGCCAACAACATCAAGTTGTACCAAATGGATGTGAAAAGTGCATTTCTCAATGGGTACATCAATGAGCTTGTGTATGTTGAGCAACCTCCTGGTTTTGAAGATGAGAAGAAACCCAACCATGTCTACAAGTTGAGAAAGGCTTTGTATGGATTGAAGCAAGCACCTAGAGCATGGTATGAGAGATTAAGGGGTTTCCTACTCTCTAAGGGATTCAAGATAGGAAAGGTTGACACCACTCTCTTCACCAAGAAGCTTGGAAATGACTTATTTATAATGCAAATCTATGTTGATGATATCATCTTTGGATCAACAAATCAAGAATTTTGTGAGGAGTTTGGCAAGATGATGGCAAGTGAGTTTGAGATGTCTATGATTGGAGAGCTTAGTTACTTTCTTGGTCTTCAAATTAAGCAAATGAAGAATGGCACATTTGTGAGTCAAGGCAAGTATATCAAGGACATGCTCAAGAAGTTTGAAATGGATGAGAGTAAAGCTATTAGTACACCAATGGGGACAAGTGGAAGCTTGGATAGTGATGCTAGTGGCAACATGGTGGATCAAAAGATGTATCGGTCTATGATTGGAAGTCTACTCTATGTGACCGCATCAAGGCCGGATGTGATGTTTAGTGTATGCATGTGTGCTAGATTTCAAGCCTCACCAAGAGAAAGTCACTTGAAGGCAACTAAGAGAATATTGAGGTACTTGAAGCATACACAACATGTTGGATTATGGTATCCCAAAGGAGCAAGATTTGAGTTGATTGGATATTCAGATTCCGATTATGCGGGATGCAAAGTAGAGAGAAAGAGCACATCGGGCATATGTCAACTATTGGGAAGATCACTTGTGTCTTGGTCATCAAAGAAGCAAAATAGAGTAGCACTTACAACCGCTGAAGCGGAGTACATTTTGGCCGGTAGTTGTTGTGCTCAATTACTTTGGATGAAGGCTACCTTGAGTGACTTTGGAATCAAGTTCAAGCAAGTGCCATTGCTATGTGACAATGAAAGTGCCGTGAAGCTCACCAATAACCCGGTTCAACACTCAAGAATAAAGCATATAGATGTCCGTCATCACTTTATAAGAGATCACCAACAAAAAGGGGACATTTGCATAGAGAGTGTGGGCACCGATGATCAACTTGCTGACATACTCACCAAGCCACTTGATGAGAAGAGGTTTTGCAAGCTAAGGAATGAATTGAACATACTTGACTTCTTCAATATGTGTTGATGCACCCCCACTATATGACATGCCTCTCCTTTGAGCCAAGCAAGGTAAAGTTGATTGACATGTCATTCATCCATTGCTAAGGACTTGTTTAGTGCATCTAGTCATTCCTATCATGTCCTAGGCTCATTCATGAAAATCAAATGAATTTGATGCTTGTATGGTACCACTATTGCTTGTATGTTTGAAATGATCTAGTAGTAGCATATGACATGTTTGTGGGCTTGTAAACCTAGTGTTTAATTTAGAAAATCAGCTATAAGTGTTTAACTCAACATGGTACAAGATAACCCTTATTTGGAGGTGTGAAGAAGCTTGTCCTTGGATCAAACCGAGTTAAATATCTTTTGCAAGTAATCTAGATTGAACCAAATTGGGAAAATGATCCTCATTTCACATGGTTTCACTCCAACCTATCTATAATTTGAGCTCACCTTTTATGCTAATTGTTGACAAAGGGGGAGAGAAACAAAGATATGAGTGATAGGGGAGAGATCTGATAAAGGAAAGGGATCAATTAAAATTTTGAGCACACAAGTAGGGGGAGCAAGCTCATAAACTTGTATGATGCATTTGAATGAACATTTCATACATTTGCTTGCATGGTATAAGTTCTTAATTTCAATATGCATGCTTGTGTGGTGTATGCTAGTTATAGGTTTAAATGATGAAATAAAAAACTAGCATGCTTAGGCTAAAGTAACTAGACTTATGTTCATTCTATGGAAACTAGACCCTTGCATGTAATTTTGATCTCATGGGGTATTCTAGTTTTTGTGTATGTCTAGTCACTAATGATGCTAAGGATGGTATATTGGTGCACTCCGATTGGTATCATGCTTCAAAGGTCCATCTCTTATACCTTAGCATCATTTGGTAGAAATTGACTCCTATATTTTCTATCTAAGCATATGTGCAAGCTACAATCCAAACTCTTAGCACATATGTAGGGGGAGCAATTTACTACCATTTGGAGTTCATGAAACTTGTCCATATTCTTTTACACATGGAGATATGCTTGGGCAAGCAACGTGAATTCAATTGAATCTCAATTCATATCTTTGTGAAAGGGTTGTCATCAATTACCAAAAAGGGGGAGATTGAAAGCTCTAGTTTGGTTTTGGTTAATTGATGAAACCCTAAGTGCTAACCTAGTTTATCAAAGTGATTATGAGATAGGTAGCACTACTCCAAGTGATGAAGCAATGACGAAGATCATGACAATGGTGATGGCATGGTGATGATCAAATGCTTAAACTTGGAAAAGAAGAAAGAGAAAAACAAAAGGCTCAAGGCAAAGGTAAAATTGTAGGAGCCATTTTGTTTCGGTGATCAAGACACTTAGCGAGTGTGATCACATTTAGGATAGATAGTCATACTATTAAGAGGAGTGAAACTCGTATCGAAATGCGGTTATCAAAGTGCCACTAGATGCTCTAATTCATTGCATATGCATTTAGGATCTAGTGGAGTACTAACACCCTTGAAAATGTTTGTGAAAATATGCTAACACATGTGCACAAGGTGATACACTTGGTGGTTGGCACATTTGAGCAAGGGTGTAGAAGATAGAGTCGAAGAGGAGTTAGTCGCGCTGGTTACAGAGTGACCGGACGCGTCCGGTATGGTGACCGGACACGTCCGGTATTTTGGCGACAGACTCAGCGACCGGACGCGTCCGGTCGCCACACCGGACGCGTCCGGTGTGAATCAGAAACATCAGTATACGGAGGACAGCCGATCGGACACTGGCAGCGTCCGGTCCGGTATCACCGAACGCATCCGGTCGAGCAAGGAGGCTTACTGGACTCGATCGGACGCAGCGGCTGAGCGTCCGGTCATTTGTGTTTTAGCGTCCTGTGTGAGCATTCGGTCATCGACAAAATGAGCAGCAACGGCTAGGCTGGTTTGAACAGGACACGTGGCGGTCTGGGAGCTACCGGACATGTCCGGTATGCCGACCGGACGTGTCCGGTATTCACGACCGGAGCATCCGGTGCTGCGTCCGGTGCAGTGTTACCGGAGCATCCGGTCGACGCACAGTTAGCCCGTTTTTTGAGCCAACGGCTCTATTTGATGGGGGCTTCTATTTAAAGCCCCATGGCCGGCTCAAGCAACAACTCTTGTACATTTTCATTGACATAGCAACCTTGTGAGCTTAGCCAAAGCCCTCCCACTCATCTCCATCATTGATCCATCATCATTGTGAGATTGGGAGAGAATGCAAGTGCATTGCTTGAGTGATTGCATCTAGTGGCACTTGGTATTCGTGTTGCGCTGCGGATTTCGCTTGTTTCTCTTGGTGGTTGCCACCACCTAGACGGTTGGAGCAGCGGTGGAGGATTGGCACGAGTTGGTGATTGTTCGTGGCCATCTCCAGTGATTGTAAGGGGAGTTGTACCTTCCCCAGCGGAGTGCCGAAAGGTAACTCTAGTAAATTGCTTGTGTCATTGAGTTACCTCACTTGTGGATCGGTTCTTGCGGTGTCCTATCGTGTGGACGAGGTTTGTGAAACACCTCTTAGCCGCCGAACCACCAAGTGTTGGTCGACACAACGGGGACGTAGCGTGTTGGCAAGCACGTGAACCTCGGGAGAAAATCGATTGTCTCTTGTCTTTGGCATTATCCTGGTGATTGGCTATATATTCATCTTGTGATTGGTTCATCCCCTACACGGCGGTATAATCACCCTACTCACTTTTTTACATTCTTGCAAACTAGTTGATACAAGCTCTTTAGTGTAATTAGAATTGAGAGCTTGCTTTATTATTTACATTCATCTAGTTGAGCTCTTTAGAGTAGCAAGATTGAGAGCTCTTAGTGAGTAGTTACATAGCAAGTTTGTGTGCCTAAGTAATCATTGCAACTAGAATTGTTGGATAGGTGGCTTACAACCCTTGTAGAGCTAGAGCAAGTTTGCATTACGCTATTTGTCATACTAATCAAATTGCTCTAGTTGATTTGTAGATTTTTAAATAGGCTATTCACCCACCTCTAGCCATATTAGGACCTTTCAGAGAGATGTTCATGACTTTGCGGACTCACGAGGATAGGTTTGATTGGTTGAGGAGGAAACATGAGTGGATGACTAGAAATGATGTACCCAAGTAGAGCATAGCGTTCCATTTATGTTGCATGACCATGTATCCTTCTATTTAGATTTTAGACTAAATTACGATGTTTTATTTGTTTCGTACAATTGTAATGATTTGAGTAATAAGACCATGTTTTATTTGTGCATGTTTCGGCTTATATTCATTAGTGTCCTTTTTATTTGTGTGTACAGATCTGGTTCTTCTGATTCTGACATGGATGACAGTGGTTCTGATGATTATGAGTGGATTTCAAAAGCTATAGTATTGTTGCGTTCCAATCAAAATAATCTATTTGCTAGCGCCCTTGTTGCTTCCATGTACTACATGACTTATGTTGACAAAAATGAAGCTAGAACTCCCGCACAGTCTGGATTTGCATGGACTATGGAGATGCTGAACACTCCAGGTGCCAGCAAAAAAATGTTCAGAATGAGTGCAACATTGTTCTATCAGCTGCATGACTTGTTAGTGAGTACATATGGTCTCCAATCATCTCTTCACATGAATTCCATAGAATCACTTGCTATGTTTCTTGTAGTTTGTGGGCATGGTATGTCCAATAGTGTTCTACATGGTATATTCAAGCATTCTGGAGAGACAATTAGTCGAAAATTTGAGGATGTGTTGGTTTGTTTGGTGTCCATGTGTGAGCACTACATCAGGCCGATCGATCCTAATTTCTCAACCACTCACTCTAGGATCAGTAATGATCGAAGGATGATGCCACATTTTAAAGATTGCATTGGAGCACTAGATGGTACTCACATCTCAGCAACACCTCCTCCGAATGACCATATTAGATACATTGGTCGAAGTGGCAAACCGACACAAAATGTTCTTGCTATTGTTGATTTTGACATGCGGTTCACATATGCATCTATTGGGTAGCCAGGGTCGATGCATGACACTAATGTGCTATTTCATGCACTTAAGAATGATCATGACAAATTTCCACACCCTCCCAAAGGTATGCATGGATGGATCTTATTTTTCATACTGTTTTCAAATTATTTTACATGCACCTTGTAATATCTTCAAATTTCCACATTTGTACTCAGGGAAATATTATCATGTTGATGCCGGATACCCAAATAGACCTGGATACTTAGCACCATATAAGGGTCAAAGGTATCATGTGCCAGAATGGAGGAGGGGTCCTGCTCCAAGTGGTGAGCAAGAATTGTTTAACAATTTGCATTTAAGTATTCGAAATGTGGTGGAGCGCTCATTTGGTGTGTGGAAAATGAAGTGGAGAATCCTTCTCAAAATGCCGAGTTACCCAATAGAGAAGCAAAAGATGATTGTTGCTGCAACCATGTGTCTATATAGCTTCATTCGTGAGAACAATGCGCAAGACAAACATTTTAGTAAATGCGACCGTAATCCTGATTACGTGCCCACTATACCTTCACGCTATAGCAAGCATGTTCCTACTAGAAATATTGGTGATACATCAACTTCAGAATCTAGTGACCGGAACATGGATAAATTTCGAGATGATCTTGCAAGGGCAATCTACGTATCTAGATCTACATGAGCATGTGTTTGGTTGTACCAAAGAATTGTGGTGTACATATGTGTACTTTTGTTAACATGCCTGTAATAATTGGGCCATGACTTTGCAATATAAACAAACCACTAATTATTTATTGCTTGTCAATAATTTGTATTTTTTTTTATTTTGAAAACACCGAAATATAAATACATCTGCAAGCATATAACAGACACGAGGAACTGTTCAGCCAGGGGTATTTTGGACATTGTCTCTATCTTAGCCATTCATATCAGCCAAACAATTTCTCAAAACAGCTCCAGCTCCATTAGAGAATCTACTCCATCCTAACATCCAGAGCAGAGTTATTTTTTGGAGGAGCCGTAGCCCTACGTAACTGCCCGTACTTTCGACCTGCGGAGAATGATTAAGCGTGCTATGTTCCCTGTGGGACAGAGTGGCTGTAGCATCGACTCCATGTGCACGGAGAATCAACAGAACCTGGAGACAGACACTCGACAGGAGACCGTGTCGATGCATGCGTAGTTGGATTCATTGCTCAGGTTTGACTCCGGATGTCTCGTGCTTGATGTGTTTTCGTTCTTCGCCCGTGTTTAGTTCCACCAAATTCTCAACTTTGACACTATATAAAAAAAAGATTCTCCATCATATCAAACTTACGGTACATGCATGAAGTACTAAATGTTGACGAAATCAAAAACTAATTGCACAGTTTAGTTGTACCTTGCGAGACGAACGTTTTGAGCCTAATTAATCAACGATCGGACAATTATTACCAAATAAAAACAAAGCGTCGCTGTAGCTACAGTGAATCTGCCGCAGCCGAATCGGCCCAACTAAACATGGCCTTTATACAGGCTGCCTGCCTACAAAGCGACAACTGACAAGGGACATGGTTCAGGTTCATGAACGAAGCCTCTGATTCGATCCACCGCAAGTCCGCGAGGAGGTTATATCCTCGTTTGCGCCAAAAGCCTTCTTCGGCCCGCCCAAATGCTGAGATTTCTTTCCTATTTTCTGAGTTTTTTCGGCATCAAATATGGAGTGCGGAAATTTTATAGGAATAGTACATAAATTTTTAGTAATCAGTTTACTTTTTTATAGCAAAGATATAAGCAACAGGAAAGTGGGACACAAGAATTTTCACAGGGATCGTACACTAATTTTAAAGGAACCAGTTTATTTTTATAGAAAAAGCGCTTGAAACATCGAGACGTCATACTGGGATTTCAGCCCCGAATTTGGCAGGGAAAGTTTCAGCTGCGCAAATCCTGTAGATCATGCAATAGACCACTAGTCACTACTCTACTCAAAGCAGAGGCGTTGCAAAACCGATGGTACAGTGCAGGTGCCTGATCATGACAGAATCCCAAATTTCTTCAACCAGAAAAATTTGGGAGAACACTGATGAATTTCCGCCAAAATGACCGAAATGCTACGTGTACAAGAAATGTTGATCTTTGTTAAGAAGCCCAGAGTAGGCGGAGCCGTTTTGGACGGCAAAGCCACGGAAACGTGGCTTCTCCCAGCTTGTCACAAACTTGGCACAAATTATAATAAAACTGCCATTCAAGACGCAAACGTTTCTAAAAAACAGCTTTAGCTCCACAAGAGAGCCATCGCTGGAGCCTTATATATTGAGATAAGAGGAGCTAGAGCATTACCAAATTGGCCCTTCCTCAGGTACTGAACTACATACACTACAGGAAAGGACCACAATGAACTCTGCCACATCATTAAGCATAAAGCTATTTACATTGCTATATTGTCTGACACGCAGCCAACACTGTTGCAGTATCTGCTTCAAGTGGTAAAGTGAAAAAGAAAAAACTCACTTGGTAGCCAACTCTCAACCTATTTCCTGGTCTAATTCAGGATGGCACACATGGTACATAAGACCGCAGCGCAGTAGCAAACAAAATGATTACAGTCACCATGCCTATGGATGAATAGAAAAATACCAAAAAAAACATATTAAAAATGTTTAGTTGAAAATTGTAAGCTGAACACTAGAGTCTGTAGCAGTTCTTATCCAATCTACACACCAAGATAACAGCCCTTGTCACAACAACAACAACAACAACAACATAGCCTTTCAGTCCCAAGCAAGTTGAGGTAGGCTAAAAAGGACGTACCCAGTGCAGAGAGCTCATTGGGTACGCCCTTTTTAGCCTACCCAACTTGCTTGGGACTGAAAGGCTATATTGTTGTTGTTGTTGTTGTTGTTGTGACAAGGGCTGTTATCTTGGTGTGTAGATTGGATAACAGGCCTTGTCGCAGCTCACAAATGCTGCCTTCAACACATTTCATTTGTAACCTTTTGTGATGATTTTTGCTTTTCTTTTCCTTTTTGTTTCTCTTTATTTATCCATGCCATTCTGCACACAGGATCCCAGAGAGAGAAGTAGAGTACTGAGGGAAGAGAGCATCGACTTACAGGTAAGTTTTGAGTAGGAAACATAGGAGCAGTAGGTTTTCACCGAGTAGGCATTTGCTTTCTCCATTGTTTCCACCACAAAACTAGATACAGATAGAACCATCAAAACATCCATTTTGGAGAAGACTGGACAGTGCTCCTTCGAGGCTTTGTGGGCTGCTGCTGTTCCATGGAGTTCCTCTTCTTCATGGCTGAGGAGACTGTTGGGCTTAAGTAGTCATGACTCCTCTGCGGCAGAGCCGTGTTCTGAGAGTGTGTCTTCCGCACAGGGATCAGTGTATGCTGCTTTCGCAAGGTTCCATTCTGCATTGATGAGGTCCTTGGAGAGATCCACCTGCTGTAGGTGACACAACTCTGGCTCCTCCCCACATGTTTCTCCCTGGGGCTTGGAATGTTCCTGCTTTCCATAGTTTCAGCTGAGTACATTGTTTCCTCCTCGCTGCTGTACTGGTCTTGACCTCCATACTCCAGTATCTCAGCAGGTGACGAGCTCGACTGTCCCTCGCTGCTACAATCCATATGCCAAAGAGCTACTGGAGGGTCCCTACACTCAGCCTCACTATTACGGTGCCATATCAGCCCTGATGGGAAGCCATTGTCTTTCGACCTATTTTTTGGCTTGGACGTTTCAACATTGTTCTCATCAGAAAACATTTGCTTCAGAGGCAGTGGTAGAAAGATAGTCTTTGGAACCCTGGGTGGGAAGTCGATGTCCAAGAGTTGAATTGGTGCAGCAGCGTTCTTCTGATCCTGACAAGAACTTCGCCTTGGTGATTCATATATTTCTGGAGTCGCAATACCCTGCTCACTGCTTGTGCGCAGATCAACTATAGGATTTGCTTCATGTGAAATCCTTGCAGTGGCTGTGCTTCCTGATGCCTGCTGATGTTTAGGCTTTGAACAAACGGATGCATCATCATTATCATCGTCAGGCTTGAACACATGACGACGAGTGGACGAAGTGCTGCTGGACATCAGCCGAACAAGGGGTAACTTTGGCTTGCTAACCTCGTCCAAGCTGCCCTGCCAGTATTGATACAACCAATCGCAAACTACAGATATGGGAATCCCAAATTGCATTGGGTGATCCTTCTTGCATGAATGTGATGAGGATGAGGATGCCGAGGACGATCTTGCAGTGGGAGAAGAGGCCAGCTTCATTGGGTCACAGATCATGAAAGCTAGGTTCCCTTGGGCATCAAAACCAGCAGACCCAGGGCACCATGTTACCCCATCGGCTGAGAATTTTATGAGGTTGTCTGTGCCAATAACTACCTTCCCCTCACCAATCACCAGTTCTTTTTTCCCTGTATGTCCGAGCAGGTACACAGCACTTCCATGATCTAGGCTTGGTTTGCAGCTTGTTTTCAAATAGTGAGGTTGCTGACCCTGTTGGGTCGAGTCACCCTCTGTATAATCAAGACCAACTATTGTAAGATCAAGAATCGAGCTGGTGATGAAAAATCTGCACATAAAACAATCATTTCAGAGAGACCGTAACACTGGACTCAGAATCACCAAATATCAAGAAGGCTGAAGAATTCATCGAAGTAAAAAACAAAAACAATAATAGTATAATATAAATAGCAATCATAATGTGCTACTACTTTTCAGATAATTTTCTGACTGAGCAGCAAAGTTCATCTGAGATGACATAAAATGGGAAAATCAGGGCACTTTGAACTTTTACCCAGGATTGCTACTACTTTTTTCATCATGAACCACTTATTGCCTGTGGGTGTCATAACTCATAAAAGCCTTTGCAAGGGGGGAAAAAAACTTTAGACCAGTACTGCATTCAGGAAAAAAACAAGAAAGATGTACGCAACCTTCTCCAAACTACCAACGCCGATTCACACAACCAAAAGGCACCATTTACAGTGCCCAGCTTGTGAGCACCCGCTTGGGTTGTATTGTAACTCATGCCACCATCATTGCATCAACTATTGCTACTGCTAACTACCCAACAGAAACCCCACAATTGAGAAGCCATTCCCTTTCCTAATCAGCGACATTACGGCACATCATGAGCCCCAGCAACAGCTCGCCCACCACCACCGACAAATCCGACGAATGCGGAATGCCACCGCGTGGGGCCCCGCTCGGCAGCGACCGGTCATGCCTGCTCGGCCGCAGGCAGATCTCAGGCTAATCACACTGCAATCACTGTAAAAACCCCATAGCCAGAGCCCCCCACGCTCCCACGAACGCGCAAGCAGGAACAGGGGAAAAAAGAGCGCCGTGATCCGGACGGGAGCAGGAATGAGCATTGGTGTTGTTAAGTTACCTGTGCGGTTCGAGCCGCGCGACGAGGCGGCCGTGCCCGAGCAGCGCGTCGGCGTCCTCGGCGGCGGCCGCGGAGGGCAGGTTGCCGTGCGTGGTGAGCAGCAGGTTCCGGTGGATCAGGAGCCCGCTGCCGTGATGCCCCTGCGCACGGACCGCCGCCAGCGCGGAGGCCCTGGCGGAGAAGATCGCCGCCTTGACCCGCACCGACCGGCCCCCGTCGTCGCCGGCCCCGCCGGAGCAGAAGCACCACCCCGCGCCCTCCCTCCACACCCCCATTAGCCTCCTCCCTCCGAGCCGAGCGGCTAACTAGCTACCGTTACAGCGGCGGCAGCGCTGGTCGTCGCCGCATTCCTCCGCGGTGGAGTTGGTGCGGGTGGCCTCACTCCGACCGTGTCCGTCCGCCTCGGCACGGCGGCTTCCACTGGCCGTTCTGTTTCGTTTCTTCTCCATCGGGACTGAGGCCGGGTTCATATTAAAGCTGCTGACAGCACTGACACCTCCTGCGGCGGGGATCAGCCACTCCTCGTAAACAACCCAGACCCCCATGACGCGTGGGACCTCCGTAGTCGGGTCCCACGTGTAGGTGAGCGTATGATGTCAAGGTTGGCAGAGCGGAGGTGGCATTAGTGGGGCCTTAATTAGGGAGTGGCGCAGCGAGCTGTGGTTTCGTGGATCTGTACTATGATGAGGACCGAGGATGATTACGACCTGATCAAGATATATTTTTTGTTGATTATTTTACTTGGGTGCACGTGAATTGATTGAATTAGATAAATATATAATGTTGTTTGCTATGAAATAATTGAATGGATAATTGATTAGTAGTCAAGTTTGGATTGATTTGTATTGGATAAGTTCATAAGATGACATTTAGTAAGTGGTTTGAATGGATATATGTCTTATGAAAGTATTCAAGTTACTATCAAGTTTGATTCATATTTGATGAAGTATAGCTCAATTGTTGAAATATATCCTATATTGCAAAATCTGAGCTAGCTGTGAACTTAGCCATGTTTGAGAAATCAAAACTTATTGGATTGGCATGAGAATTGGTGTACATGCTCTAGACTTATGGTATAAGATGCTGTAAAATTTTCATGAGAATTGGATAAGAAGTGCTTCAGTTTTGGAGTGGATCTTGTCAGCTATAGTGCAGCTGTTTTCAGCATGTAGCAGTGGTGGAAGAATCGATATATGGCAGCAATCTAGAAGTCAAATGAAGCTCAAATTTTTACAGCTGCTATATAACTTAGTAAAGAACATCTCCACCAAATTTAGTTGTATTTGAATTTGTACTTTGGGAGATATGCTTATTTCTTTGAAGGGTACAAAATCTGTTAGAAAAAGTGACAAATGTCGGATTGATCTAGAGTCATTTTGATTGAAAGGTCCTCAAGTTGGAAACATGTTTATAAGTGGTTGAGGTACCTAAGTTTGGTTTTGAGATGATCTAGAAGCATGAAAAGCAAAGAGTACAATGCCATTTGATTGAGGAATGTACTTGGTACACATTCGGTACTAAAATTGGAAGATCAAGATCAAACTCATGATAAAGTTTAAGTTTAAGCTCAAGTGACTATTGAAAATCATTTGGAAGAAAGAAAAGGACTTAAAGAAGGAATCAAGGTTACTCATCAAGTCAAGTCCATCACTTGGATCAATCAATCAAGTTATCTCAAGTGAGTATCAAGAATGATTCTTGGAGAGAGGTCACTTCTCCCTAGTGTAGGGGCTTGTCGCCTATGTGTAGGTAAACCAAGTGTGGTACTTGGAAGGCTAACATAGAAGTGGTGATCCGAGGAACATTTGAGATGCTTAGTTGAAGCAATCAAAATGGTTGATCAAGAAAAGCAAGCAACACCCAAAAGAGAGCTAATCATGATATTTCAAGTGGTATTCTCAAATTGATGCTCTCATACAAGCAAAGATCAAAAGAAAAAGCAAGTCAACCACAACAAGAAAGTGCACTTAATCATAAGTGGTATTTATTTCATATGGGTGAAGAATGAAATTCAACATGGTATCTATTGGTCTTCACCAAGCTTATAATTGGACTTCACATTGCTATTGGAGTAATGAATTGGAATCTATGTGACTATCCTCTACTCCAACATAGCAAATGTATTATTGTAATGTGCATGATTATTTCATCCCTTACTAGTATGCAGTTAGTGCATATAGTACATGCTTCATAGGATCATGCATAACAAATGAAATATTTAAATTCATAGCCTACCACTATTGTTTGAATGATTACTTGATCTAGTGGTTAGTACATGAATTTGTTCATGAGCTAGTGAACCTAAGTACTTGACTTAATTTGGATTGCTAACAAGTGATAAGTACAATATTGGCAAGATAACCCTTGCAAGAGGTGTGAAGAAGCTTGTCATTGGTTCAAACCGGACTTGAAAGCTTAGGCAAATCAATTTAGTTCAAGTCAATCATAGAAGCTCATGATAGTGATAAGAGTACAAGCACAAGACAATAATGCAAATAGATATCTAGTTTGTTTGTTTTAAATGGTATCTAGACTCAAGTATTTTATCAAGATTTCATAAGTGATGTCTAGATCAACTCACAAGTGATATCCTATAAGTAGTACTCATAAAGATAGAAAATGTTTAAGAAATGGTCTTTATTGATAAATCAAATAAGTGGTTTCATACTAGAAGATTCTTTCAAATAGTATTCACTTCCTACAAGTGGTATCTATACATAGTATCAACTATGAAAGACGATGGTTCCACATGTGATCCTCAACTTTAAGTGATATCCCTCACCTACAAGAGCTCAAGTGTATCAAATGGATGACCCATGCTATCACATAGGGGGAGGTGTCCTACAAATTGATCACAAGATCAAAAATCTTATGTGTGGTATCTCAAGAAGCCCTACATAAGATACAAGTGGTACAAGTTACACGTGGTATTTACAAATGGTGTCATTCCAACAATCAAGTGATGTCCATAAAAAATGCAAGATTCAAGCCTCAACCATCTATCCCAAATGCATACCTTTGCATCAATGCGAAGCACACCTTTTATGAAAATTGATGATAAAGGGGGAGAGATTGTACAAAGATATGAAAGCTTGATTGAATAGAGGAGAGATTGTACAATGGGAGAGATGAGATATAAAAGAAATAGAGGTTAGACATGGACAAAGAGGGAGCAACATTGAAGAAAAGAGATATATCAAAATTCTTAGACAAGAGAAGCACACAAGTAGGGGGAGCAAGCTCATGAACTTTGATTGATTGCATTTGATATGTGCATATTCATGTGTTTGCTTGCATTGCATAAGTTTTCAAATTCAAATATGCATGCTTGTGTGGTGTATGCTAGTTGTAGAACTTGAATGATGATTTGATAACTAGCATGCATAGGATGATAGCTAGACACTTGGTATGCTTTTCAAGTAATGCTAGTACCTTGCTTTTAATGTTGATCTCACAAGATATCTAGTGTTTTTATTGCCAAGTAATACCTAGCTAACCATGGTGCTAAGGATGAACTTAAAGATGCAACTCCGATGGGTACACGCTTCAAAGGTTTATTCTATACACCTTATCCTCATTTTGTAGTATTTACTCTCCCATATTTTTAATCTATGCATATGTGCGAACTTTAAATCAAACATTCTAGCACATATGTAGGGGGAGCTAGTACTACTATTTCGGGTTTATGGTACTTGTCCAAAATCATTTTCACATAGTAAAATTGCTTGGGCAAGCAACATGAATTCAAAAGAGCTTAATTTCCATATCTTTGTAGAGTTGTCATCAATTACCAAAAAGGGGGAGATTGAAAGGTCCTTATTTGGTTTTGGTAATTGAGTGACAACTTAGGTGGACTAATTGTGTTTATGTGAGATACATAGGTGATTAGTCCACAGGTACATGTGTGTGAGCAACATATGCCATGAAGGTGAAAATAGCTTAGAGATGTTGCAAAGCTCACACATGTGATGATGAAGGAGCTTAAATGCACATGAGACATGACATTGAGTCATGTGATCAAGGTGGAGAAGATCAAGACAAGACTTGGCTTGATGGACCGGTTGCAAACGTGAAGGGCAAGTCGAAGGCTTTGGAGTGATGGACCACGTGGTGGTGAAGCTTGAGCAAGACTTGGCGCCGATGGACGATGGCAGCGGTGAAGAGCAAGTAAAGTCAAGATCGATGAACCAATACGATCATGTGATGATATGAAGTGGATCATATCATTGTTGATCATGTTGGTGCATATGTTGCATCAACATTAGAGAAGATGGAATGAAATGCGCAAGGCAAAGGTATAACCTAGAGTATTTCATTTCATCGGTCATAGGTGTGTAGAAAAGTTTGTGACCGGGTTTAGGATAGATGGTCGTACTATCAAGAGGAGCAAACTTGTTTGCATATCGGTCATCTAGTGCCACTCGAGTGATCTAACTTTGCATCGTTGCTAGGATCAAGTGGCGTGGCAAGTTGAGTGGCTAACATCCTTTGGAAAATGATTGTGAAAAGCTAACACATATACACATGGTGGTGTACACTTGGTGGTGTTGGCACATTTACAAAGGAGATGGGGTTGGAGTTGATGTGGATCAACTTGGTGAAGAAACTCCACCGGCGCCCTACACAGTCACTAGGTGCATCGGACGCTGGCACTGGAAGTGACTGGACGCTGGCAGGGCGTGTCCGATCAGGCTGACGCATGGTGACGTAGGAGCTAGAGTGTGACCGGACGCTGGGCTACGTTCGATCACGTGCGACCGGACGCGTTCGGTCAAGGTCGGTACCTTACTATAAACGACCGGACGCTGAGGCCCAGCGTCCGGTCAGTTGATGCTGTTGCGTCCGGTCAGAAGACGACCGTTGAGATCGGAAGAATACCGTTGAACGCAGGTGACACGTGGCTATCATCGGGCGACCGGACGCTGAGGTCCAGCGTCCGGTCAACACGACCGGAGCGTCCGGTCGACCCGACAGTTGTCCAGTGAAGGGGTAACGGCTAGTTTAGCCCTTGGGGCTATAAATAGAAGTGGCCTTCGGCCATGACTGGTGTTGAGCACCTTGGGGGACTTTGTGTCCATGCTTGAGAGTGCTTAGGAGCCCTCCATCTCACACATACTTGATAGTGATCATCCGAATGTGTGAGTGAGCGATTCTAGTGCGATTGCATCGTGAGGTTGCATCGAGTGGTACTAGGTGATCGAGTTGCAAGCCGGTGGTGCTTGTTACTCTTGGAGGTTGCCACCTCCTAGATGGCTTGGTGGTGGTCTCCGTCGTAGCCCGCAAGAAGCTTGTGCGGCGCTCCAGAGAAGAGCTTGTGAGGGGCATTGTGCTCGCCCCGCGGGAGTCGCGAAGAGCAACTTTAGTAAAGCGTGTCATTGAGCTACCCTCACTCAAGGGGTAGATTCTTGCGGCGCCCGACGTGCGGGCTTAGCGGGTGATGCTAATTAGCCACCGAACCACCAAGTGAGCGGTTGACACAACGGGGACTAGCATGTTGGCAAACACGTGAACCTCGGGAAAAAAATCATCGTGTCAACCTTGTTCTTCCCGTTGGTTTGCATCCCCATTACACAAGCTTGCGTTTACTTTCATATACATTAAGCTTGTGTTGTTGCTTTTGTAATTAGTTAGCTTGTGTAGCTTGCTAGTTACCTTCATGCTTGTGTAGCATAGAAGTAACTCCCTTGTGTGGCTAATTTGGTTTGTGTAACCTTATTAGTCACATTACTTAGTTTGTGTAGCTAAGTAATTGCGCTCTCTAATTTGGCAATGGTTGCCTTGTTATTGAGCATTGCTAGTGAGCTTAGTTGGCTTTGTGTTTTTGCTTACTAGCATATGTAGGAGCTCCCTTGTTGCTTAAAGTACTAGTGGCATAGGTTTGTGTGACCTTGCTTCTAGAATTAGTTAGGAGAGCTCTAGCTAGCCCAGCACCTTTATTGCTTGATTAGTATCTTTGAAAGGTGCTAGAGAACATAGATAGAGGGGTATAGTCTTGGCTAGACCGATAGTTATAATTCCGCACTTGTTTCGGTTAGCCGACACGATTAATTTTAGAAAAGACTATTCACCCCCCCTCTAGTCCGTCATCTCGACCTTACAGTTGTCGATCTGTCTTTTTGTGGATTGATGTCGCCGTGGATCTGTCTTTGCTTGCTGCCAACGACGGCGCGTCGGTGGCTAGCATGGCTTGCAGTCGTGCCAGGAGACAGGCGACGGCCTCCTATACCTGCTCTGCCGCCGACAGGTCGTGCTCCATTAGTCGCACCTTGTGCTTTGGGATGTCTGAAACAACGATAGTGCTTAACATGGAATAGGAACCTGTTATCTGTTGGCTGCATCCACCAATTACTGATTGGTTTGAACTCTTCTCCTTTTCCGCAACTCCAACCTAATTAGATGCAGCAGCAACAGACTGCATCTGCTTGCTGTTTTTGGTATGATAGATTGGTTGGTTGACTGTAAATCCCAATTGCTTGCCTGTTAATCCCTATTATAAAATACTTTCAGTTGCCAGACTACGGGCTTCATCGGCAGACACCTAATTGAACACTCATGCACAACTTATGCATCTACTTAACTGCATACTGCTTTGTGTTTTACTAGCAATTTCCATAGTTCCCTGTGATGGCCAACAACATTAGCTATTATTAGTTGTTTTATTTCGGTTGATTTAATTCTAGTAACTTGTTGTCTTCAGTTATCCTATGTATGTGTTGCTTCGGTAAATTCTTCTATCTAGGATTAGTTCTTATAACAGCAGCTAGCAACATGTTGTTTCAGTGCCTCAGTCCAGTTTGACAGCCTCTTTGTTGTCCTCTTCACTCTGCTTGACTGAATATTTTATCGAGTTTGCTAGTGTAGCCTTTTAAGAGGGTGTGCTATTAGCTCTGATTTTTCTATAGATAAGTGACTTGTTTGGAACAATTGTGTTCTTCTCTATTTTATATTCAGTAAAACAGCATATTGGAGAACATCTCATGTAGCAGTAGTGGTAGGATATAGAAGCTGCATCTTGACCATGAGGTATTTAGATCAGCTACAAGGTTCAGACTTTAGGTTTTCAAGTATCACTTTGAATCTTTTCTCGCTGCCATGTCTTCGAAGTGCCTGTTTGATTGTATACTCTTTTTTGAGTGATAGATATTCATATTTTTTAGAAAACACTAGTTGATTAAACTTTATTATTTTTTATTGTAGCCATGGATGTTGATGAGTTGCATTCTGATGCTGAATCTAAAAATGGTTAGAGTGATAATGAGTTTGATATGAACTCTGAAGAAGACAAGGACTCTGGTTCATTGAATATTGGTGAGGTAGTAAGTTTACTTGATTTTGTTTGTTTATGCACCTGTGTATTATAATATGACACATCGTGTTGCCTTTTTTAGGATGTAAATTCCTCAGATGATGATATTAATCCTGCTGTTGTTGTGAATGCTTTCAAGCATCTGAAAGGAGAATTTCTGGAGTATGTTTTGAAACTTGTTTGACTGCATGTTTCTGTATCTCTTTGTACTATTACCTTCACTTTGACATAGTTATTCTTGTCTAGGATTTTTTACTTTTGATCAAACCTTCTGTGGTCAATTAATATATAATGATCTCTAAACCATACTCCAGTATTTAGTTAGGCATGCCTACATGTTGGTGAAAATATACAAATCTTTGTGCTCAATTAATATATAATGATCTCTAATCCATCATCCATGGTTCATAGATTATATAGGATATGAAATTCAGTGTCTGAACTTCTGAATAATTAATAGTACTATTGCTGCAGCTGTTATGCTATGAAATACAACTTTGTCTCACTTTCTCCGTGACTTGTGCATCTGCTTAACTTAACATTTATCTGGCTGTTAAGTTACTCAAATCCGTCCATGCCACTATGTTTTTAGAACTAAGTAACTAATCAGTAGCAGCAACATGCATGGACTATTCTCTGTTACTTGTGCATAGCTATGTGCATAAGTTTTTTATAACTATTTGATTTTTTTTGCAGTTTGCTAAGTCTTTTGAGAAGAAAGGGAAATCACGACGATTTAGAGTTCAGAAGCGTACTTCAAAGGTAAATTCAATAGCATGTGCTTTTTGACACCATGTTTAGTTAATTCATGATTAGTTTCATAACTAGAAACCTTTTTCATCGCTTCCAGAATATTAGAAATGTTAAAGCCGCTGGCAAAGAGAAAATCAACGGTTGGTAACAATACATCAGGTATAGCAGGAAGCAAGTGAAATAACAGGTATTTTGGAGGCATAATATGAAAATTGGATGACCGTAAAAAAATTATCAGAGATCATGGATTTGGGATCTTGCTTGAGTATGATGGATGTTTAGTTCCTAGATTCTTTGTGCAATGGCTTGTTGATCAAGTCGATGTGAACTTGTGGTGATATAGTTGTTGGAGGCAAAATAATCCCTTTTTCTCGAGAATTAGTTCACCTTTTCTTAGGAATTCCAATCGGTGGTAAAGACATCAATCAGCAGCAAGACTCTGAGTCTGCAAAGCCCAGATTTCTTAAAAAATCAATGAAACTTCTATCCCCCTCATCAAAACCTTTGGCACCAAATTGGTACGTAGCAATTTGTATGATGATGACATTTTTCTTTGTTAATTGTGGTAAGCGTCTGAAGGGAATCGTGACGCCTAAGAGGGGGGTGAATTAGGCAACTTAAAAATTCTAACTTACAACTATGGCCTCTTTTTCCAACCTTAGCAAAACCTATGCAAAAGACAAACTATCTAAATGTGCAACTAGGATTTTACTAGTGTGTTGCTATCTCTACCGTAAAAGGGGTAATGCAATCAATATAAATGCGGAAGCTAAAGAGCAAGGTAGAGATGCAAACTCCCGTCGATGACTCTAGTATTTTTACCGAGGTATCGAGAAGCGCACAAGCTTCCCCTAGTCCTCGTTGGAGCCCCTCGCAAGGAATCCCTCGTAAGGACCAAGCTCCCAGTCAGGTAACTCCATGGATAGCCTCGGGCCTTCCCCACGCATATGTGGGTCTCCGACGTGCCTTCCGGCAAGCCTCTCCCGGATGCCCCCCACCGTCTTCACTATCAAGCTTCCGGCCGAAACGTCGTGGGCCTTGTTCCCTCTGGTACACGGTGGCGGCCACACCACAAACGCGGATGGTGTGATCTCGCAAGACTACAAGCCCCTCCAATGTACAACAATAGTGCGCGCAAGCACCGAGTGGTAAGAGGTATGCAAACCTCACTAAACAATAGGCCTAAACCTAGAGCAAGCGCATAAGCGGTGGTCTAATCAACCTAAGCACTTAGCAAAGCACCTACGCTAATCACCTAATAAAACACTAAGCACTATGCAAGTGGAGATCACTAAAATGGTGTATCAACACTGTCGACAAAATATGGTTGGCAGTCTACCTAGGGGTATGCCTAAGGTAGTAGATTGTCGGCAGACAGATGTGCAAGCCACAAACAAGACGGTGACGCAAGACAGACACGAGGTTTTATCCAGATTCGGCCGCCAAGAAGGCATAATACCTACGTCCTGCGTCTGATTTGTATTGTTGTATGTCAATGAGAGATGTTTTTTAGAGGGGTCCCCTGCCCGCCTTATATAGTCCAGGGGGCAGGGTTACAGATCTGGAAACTAATTCTAGTCAGTTACAATTGCCATAGGTGGCCGGATAAGGATTCCTATTCTAACCGACCAAGATCTTGCTTGATCACCAAATCTGTCTTGACTCCTTATGCGGGACTCCGAACAGGTTGGCCAGGCCACGCGTCGTCTTTTGGTGGACCGGACCCACTGATCCGGGCCGGCCCAAGCTTAGCCGTAAGGGTATAGGGGTTAATACCCCCACAGCTAGTCCCCAAGCACTATGTATTATGCTGCAACACGCCACTTTAACCTTCTCTGAAATAGTGAGGCTTGAGTCTTGACATCTCTGACCACCGTTGTCGCCGGAGAAGTAGGTTGTTCGAATAATGTATGGTGCTCTTAAGAAAAAAGAAAAAGATTTCCGTCCTATGAAGTGTGCCCACTTGTATTTCTGAAAAGAAATGTAAGTGAATCTTGAAACGTAGCATTCTTGATCATCAGAGGCGTAGGGGTCGAAAAATAAACACATTCACCGCAAGGTGAAGTATGCCCACTTAGTCCCCGAGCCTGGTAGTAGGTGACGTAGGCACGTGGTGCCAGGGTCTAAAAAGAATTCCCAGTTAAATTGATAAACCAATCGTCGTACAGGCGATACGAGATGCACCGGCAGGTGCATCATACCGATGTAGTCCCCAGGCTTGCTGGAAGGCGAAGTATGAGCCTTGTAGCAAGGTCTAAATAAATGTCTCTCAACTGTATGTGAGTACAAATCACATGTAGCCAAAGAGAACGATCTCCGAGCAGTGGTCGGGACAGTTCCTGAGCACGATAGTAATCCTTACAATCAGTCAAAGCATAGGGGTCGATTAAATAAATACATTCGCCGCAAGGTGAAGTGTGCCCACTTAGTCCTCGAGCCTAGTAGTAGGTGATGCAGGCACGTAGTGCTAGGGTCTAAAAAAGAATTTCCACTGAAGTTAAGAATCCAATCGTTGTACAGGCGATACGAGATGCACTGGCAGGTGCATCGTATCGATATAGTCCCCGAGCTTGCTAGAAGGCGAAGTATGAGCCTTGTAGCAAGGTCTAGATAAATGTCTCTCAACTGTATGTGAGTACAAATCACATGTAGCCGAGGAGAGCGATCTCCGAGCAGTGGTCGGGACAGTCCCCGAGCACAGTAGTGGTCGTAGCAGTCCCCGAGCACGATAATGGTCGGAGCAGTCCCCGAGCACGGTAATGGTCGGAGCAGTCCCCGAGCACGGCAGTGGTCGGAGCAGTCCCCGAGCACGGCAGTGGTCTGGGCAGTCCCCAAGCATGGCAGTGGTCTAGGCAGTCCCCGAGCATTGTAGTGGTCAGGGCAGTCCTCGATCACGGCAGTTGTCTGGTCCATCCTTGAGCACAAGACATGCAGCGAAAAAACGAGCGGTGCTTGTACTATTATTTGGTGTATTTATTTATCTCCTTACTCTGTCAAGTCCAATCTGACATGTCTAGTCAAAAAAGCAGACAGGTATAGCACATCACTCTGTCTTCTTGCTCTTTCTGGCTAACAGTCGCTTGGCACCTGTATGGAGGTGCGTCAGTGTGGGCCCTCTCACACTATCAACGAAGAGGCGCGTACACTGGTAACGAAGGGGCACGTTTATTGGTGTAGATCTCGAGGTTGTGAAAACAACCGTCTACGGCATGTGCGCACGTCTCCCAAGAATCTCAGGTGGACGAAACGATGGAGCTCTTGGCTATTTATAATATAGAACTGGTAAGTTACTTTTTACCGATCCCCATTGTCATTCGCCGCCGCAACCTTCTTCTTCCTCTTGCCGAAACCCTATACCTCCGAAAATCATCACCAATCCCCCCTCCACCGCATCCACCCCTTTAGCAAGGACAGATTAATGGCGAAGAGAGACGCCCAGAAGAAAGCCGGAGTCATGGCGAAGGAGTGGTGGAAGTCCAGGAGCAACGAGTAGACCATTTAAGACCTCGTCGCCATGGGGGTGCTTCACAACAAGGCACTCGCGGGATGGCGTGTGCTGGAAGGAGAAAGCTTCCCCGATCCACAACCAGGTGAGATTGTGGTTTTCGAGGATTTCTTCAAGCGGGGTTTTGGGGTACCAGTGCACCCTTTCCTTCAGGGCTCTGTTTGTATTACGAGATTGGGATTTGCAATCTGCATCCCAACTCGATTCTTCTTGTCTCCACCTTCATCCATCTTTGTGAAGCCTATGGTGGCTTCCAGCCCCATTTCGACCTCTTTCGCCATCTGTTCTGTCTGCGGAAGAAAGGGAGCGGCAGTTCAAAGATAGCCGGAGGCATATACCTCAATCTGCGCGACGGTATGAAGGCCCAGTACTTGTACTGCCCCTGGAACACATCACTGGACGAATGGTACAAGAAGTGGTTCTACATCCGCGAAGAGTCGAACACGATCACCCTGTGCGACATGGGGTTGATTCCGGAGAAGAAGAACAGCTGGTCGGAGAAACCCGAGCACTTGGAACAGGTCGTAGAACTGCTCGGGATGATCCCGTGGGGAAAGCTAGACGGTCCAAGCGTGGTCGGGAACTTCATTAGCTGAAGGATCTAGCCCTGCCAGAAGAGGGTACATCCTGGATACGAATACCAGGGGAACACAGATCCAACGAGGACTAGGAAAGAGGCGCTTGACAAGATCGAAGTCAAGGCCAGGATTGGGGAGCTATTCCACTTAGCTGATCCCAATTATGTCAGGTTAAGTGACATCGAGCACGCCTTCAAGCTGGCCCAACCTCCCCCAAAGGTAAATGATACTTCCTTGTACCTGTAGAGTTATGCTGTAACAAAAATTGACTGTGTTGTCGCCTTTATGTTTCCCAGAGTAATGGTCGTGACTGGGTAGCAGTGTTCGTGTCTCCACCCCCTGGTGTGGATTGGCCGCAACTTGCTGGCCCAACCGCCCAGACCAGTGCCAGGACCGAAGACGTCGACTGGGCGGTACTCGGGGTTGGGGAGGAGGCAACGGCCAGGGCTGCTGGCAAGCGGCCGGCGGCCAACAAACGTTGTCAGGCCATCTCCCCCCTTTCAGACGATGAAACAGAGGATGCGGACATATTCTGACTCGTCCCTTGAAAGAGGAGGAGACAAATGGAGTCGATGGAGCAGGGTGGCTCCTCTGTGCCAGCAGGGATCGCATCACCGACCACTGCAACACAGAGGACAAGCGGAGAAGGGGTCGAGCACCAAACCCTGGCGCCGGTGCTGGTCGTGGAAAAAGACCCGGTGGAACCCGCCGAGCACGTGGAGCAAGCGCAGTCAAAGAGACGCTCCTTCGCCATGTCATTTCGTGCTTCCAAGCTGTAAGTATTTATAGCCTTGATGTAAGCTTACAATTTGTATTGAATAATATTGTCTTCTGAACTTTTCTCTGATATATCAGGTCGGCGTCCACCGAAAATCCTGACCAGCTAGCCAGGTGCGGCACAACTTCGCCAGCAATGGCGGAAAAAACTGCCCAATAGCCATCTGTGGAGGAACCTATGGAAGAAAATCCACCGGCACCTCAGCAGATGACCGGCCAGACGACAGTCCCTGAGCAACTAGTCGAGGAGAGAGCCGAGCCAAGTACAAGTGCTCCGAGCACTAACCCTGCTGAGGGAGACACTTCGGCGCCAAGAGGACCAAACCAAGCCGAGGAGCAGCAGCCGGAGGTGGCGCAGAGCACGCTTGCCGATGCTACGGCTCATGGGAAAGCCATAGTGGTCGCAGAGACTACAGACTCCAGACCAGCGCCATCTCCCGGACAAGAGGCCGAAGAGGACGAAGTAGAAGAGATCCTGGGCCGTCCCCAAGACAAACGGCAACATGTATATGTGTCACGCTGGCGGAACGACGAGTGGGTTATGCATGAGGAAATCCCAGAGGTCGAAGAGACCCTAAAAGTTGAACGAGCGGCAAAACGTCTGGTGACAGAAGTCTAGGTATGTTTGGCTTGACCACTTGATCCTGCTATTTAGTCGAGCTGTCTGACTTAGCTTGTTTATATATAGGACTTGATGAAGACTACAAAGTACCAAAAGAGGTGCTTCGACCAGATTGAGGGAATCATGGCCAACAATAGAGAATTGGCGGCCGAGGTGGAACTCTTGCGCCACCAACTTGAAGCCGCCGACCAGGAGAGGATGGAGCAAGAGGCACAGAACCAGAACCTGGTCGGCCAGCTCAATAACAAAGAGCAGGAAAAAACAAGTAAGTTTTAATTTAACATAGCAAGTGCATGACACGTGTTGTTGCACTGTTGGTAGTGATAGCTGTAGTGCAGGCTTAGAAGCCGAAGTAACCCGCCTCCAAGAGGAGAATAGCCGTGTGACGGTCGAGTGTGGTCGCCTGAAGGAGGACAACGAGAAACTGGCGCGCAACCAGTCTCAACTCTAGGACCACACAACCAAGATGAAGGAGGAACTGAAAAGTAAGTATTTTAGACCACCTTTCTCATTCTGTTGCCCGCCTTATCTTATCGTGCCATGACATTTTGATGTCTTGTACGGTTTGCAGTTTTAAAAGTAAATGCCAAGAAACATCTAGAAGCCATGATGAAAGATCATGACGGCTGAAAGGCACGATGCCTAGAGACCACCGAGGACCGGGACACATGGAAGAACCGGTGCCAGGAAGTGGCAACTAGCATTTTGCCCATCCTCGACCTTATCGACCCGGCGCTCATAGAGGAAGAGCCAAGGATGCCCCAGCTCGGACTGGTCGAGAGATGCAGGAAGGCATGGGGATGGTTCCAAGAGTTCGTGAAGGAGGCGGGTGAGTACACGGGTGCACATGTGCTAAGCATGGTGCGTGCCCACTACCCCCTGATCGATCTCAAGCGCCTGGAGGCTGGATACCCGAAGGAGGTAGACCCAGACAAGGCTGAGGAACTTCGGATGGCCTAGCTGGACCTATCGTCAAAGATAATTGGCGATATTAACCTGTGTGGAGGCGGGACAGCACCTGTACATGGTACGCCATTGACAAGTCAGCTGGGAACACCATCAGTTGCAAGCCAACCGACGAAGCCTGCGGTCTCGACCAGCCAGGCATCGGCGGGGCCATCCCCTTTAGCTCGACCAGCACAAGAGTCCCCGAGACTCGAGTAGGATATTGGAAGCAGCGAGCAGTAGGTGACGCGCGCCCCGACCAGCCAATGTAATAGGCTTAGAGCTGTAGAAGGAGGACATAGTTGTGTTATTGTAAACTTGGACCTCTTTAGGCAAGCTTGTAATAACGTAACTGTATATCATCATAAGCTTGTTTGCTTTGTATAAAACATATTTAAGCTTGAAACTCATGTTGGTGTAACTAAGTGAGAACATGTTAATGTTATGTTTAGTTGTACCATTTTGCTCGACACGTCATCCCGAAAAGTTTGTGCGGCCCTAGTTTGCCATGTGGTCGGAGTGTGAGGTGCGTGACCTGTGCACACGTAGACGCGGACAAGTCAAACCAAGGGGGACCTGCCAATCACTCATAACGTAGAGAGCGGATCCCATGCACGTGTTGGGAGGAACCGGAGACAGGGCCTGCTCCAAAAACCGTAGAAGGAATGGTAGTCGGCTTTTACTGGCTAAGTTAGAATAACCATAAAATTCGAAGTGACACATTAGAGTGGTCGGAGAAATCATAATAGCTTTATTGAAGTAAATTGAAAGTACAAGAGGAGTACATATCTCAGTAGTTAAGCATAGAAACGTCTAAGCTTGTCGATGTGCCACGAATTTGGTACGTCCGTACCGTCCAGGTGAGCTAACCTGTAAGACGTTGGTCGTGTGACTTCCTTGATCATGAAGGGCCCCTCCCATGGGGTTGCGAGTTTATGGACACCAGCCTGGTTCGTCTTCCACTTCAGGACTAGGTCCCCGACCACAAAGAACCGCTCTTTAACGTTCTTGTTGTAGTACCTGCGCAAAACAGCAAGGTATTTGGCCGTACGTACACAAGAATCGAGCCGCTTCTCTTCTACGCTATTCACTTCTAGCTCCCGTACTTCATTGACCTTGCCTTCGTCGAAGTTCTCTACCCGTGCTGATCTGAAAGCTATATCTAGTGGGAGGACTGCCTCAGCGCCGTAAACCATAAAGTATGCTGAGACGCTGGTGTTACGACTGGGCTGAGTTCTGAGGCCCCAGACCACGGCTAGTAACTCTTTGAGCCATCTTCTAGGAGCTTTGTCGTTTTCTCTGTACATCCTCTTCTTCAATGCGTCCAAGATCATGCCATTTGCCCGCTCGACTTGTCCATTAGCTCTAGGGTGCGCCACCAAGACGTATTTTACTACTATGCTCCTTTCATCGCAGAAGTCCCAAAAAGCGTTCCCAGTGAACTGAGTACCTAGATCAGTGATGATGCTGTTGGGTATGCTAAAACAATGGATGACCTGGTCGAGGAATGTGACAGCCTTTTCTGAGGATGCCTGTACCAAAGGCATGTATTCTATCCACTTAGAAAATTTGTCGATCAGCACAAAGATGCATGTAAATTTCCCAGGAGCCAGTTTGAAGGGCCCGATCATATCTAGTCCCCAGCATGCGAAGGGCCAAGAGGCTGGTATCGTCTGGATCTCATGTGCTGGTACGTGGATTCTCTTGGTGAAGAACTGACAACCCTCATAGTGGCGGACTAGCTTCTCTGCGTCGGCTACTGCTGACGGCCAATAGAACCCTGCTCGGAAAGCCTTACCGACCAGTGTTCTTGAGGCCGCGTGGTTGCCGCAGGAGCCAGAGTGGATTTGATCCAGGAGATGTTCGCCTTCCTCCTGGGTTATACACTTCATCAAGATTTTCCTCCTTTGCGTTTTTGCGCCATAACTTGCCACCGACGAGCAGATACTGCTTACTGCGACGCATCAGGCGCTCGTTTTCTGTTCGATCAGTATAACCGCTGCCATCTGTTAAGTACTTGATGAAAGGTATTCTCCAGTCGGGCTCATGAGTGGTCGGAGGCGGCTCGGTGGTGCTCGACGCTGGAACCATAGCCACCAATTGCTGGTCTGGAGCTTTGTCGACCGTGGAATCTTCCTCTTCGATGGAAGGCGTGAGCAGGTCTTGGACAAATACGCCATGTGGGATTTTGGCTCGGGATGATCCTAACTTTGACAGCGCATCTGCTGCTTGATTTTTGTCCTGGACCACGTGTGCGTACTCGATGCCATAGAACCTACCTTCCAGCTTTCTTATCGATTTGCAGGATGCGTCCATCTTTTCGCTGGTCGTGTCCCAGTCCTTGTTGAGTTGGTTGATGACCAGAGTCGAGTCTCCGTAGACATAGAGATGTTTAACACCGAGCTCGACCGCAATGCGCAAACCATGTAGGCATGCTTCATATTCGGCGGCGTTATTAGATGCTGGGAAATAAATCCTGAGGACATACCAGAGCTGCTCCTTGGATGGTGACACGAAAGGAACTCCTACTCCTACGCCGTCGATGTTGAGAGAGCCGTCAAAGTACATATTCCAATACTCATCGGGCCCCTGAGAGGCAGGCGTGCTTAAGTCTGTCCACTCGACGATAAAATCGACAAGTGCCTGAGACTTGATTGTAGTACGTCTTGCAAATTCCAAGGAGAAAGGGCATAGCTCCATTGCCCATTTGACGATGCGCTCGTTTGCATCCTTATTGCAAATGATGTCCCCCAAAGGATACTCGGTCATGACCACCACACGATATCCGTCGAAGTAATGTCTCAACTTTCAGGATGTTATCAGTATGGCGTAGAGCAGTTTCTGAATCTGTGGGTACCTGGTCTTGGATTCGTTGAGTACCTCACTGATGAAATAAATTGTCCGTTGTACCTTGTAGGCGTGGCCTGGCTCGTCGCGCTCGACCACCATGGTAGTGGAGACCACCCGATTGGTTGACGCAATGTAAAGTAGGAGAGTTTCATCTTCTCTGGGAGCAGTGAGGACCAGAGGTGATGTAAGGTATTGTTTTAGCTGTGTGAAGGCAGCGTCTACTTCCTCCGACCACTCGAACTTCTCAGATGCTTTGAGCAGTTTGAAAAACGGTAGTCCTTTTTCTCCTAATCTTGATATGAAACAGCTAAGAGCAGCCATGCATCCGGTAAGCTTCTGGACATCCTTCACCTTTTTGGGGGGCTTCATGTCTAAGACAGCTTTGACTTTCTCTGGATTAGGGCATATGCCGTCGTAACTGACGACGTTGCCAAGTAGTATACCAGAAGGAACACCAAAGATGCACTTTTTTTGGTTTAACATCCATTGGAATGTATTGAGGGCTGCGAAGGTGCGTTCCAGGTTGTCAACAAGGGTATGTGCTTCCTTGGTTTTGACAACTACATCATCAACATAAGCCTCTACAAGGTCGTCTTTTATCTCGTCTATGAGGCAGGCCTGTATGGCATGTTGGTAGGTAGCCCCGGCATTCTTGAGCCCGAACGACATAGTCGTGTAGCAGTAGGCGCCGAAAGGCATGATGAAAGATGTCTTGATCTGATCGTCCTTTTTGAGAGCGATCTGGTGATAACCAGAGTAGCAATCGAGAAAGGAAAGCAGCTCGCAACCAGCGGTTGAATCTATGACCTCGTCTATGCGAGGTAAGCCGAAGGGGTCCTCAGGGCAGTGTTTGTTGAGATCAGTGTAATCAACGCACATTCTCCATTCATTATTCTTTTTGCGTACAAGAACCGGGTTGGCTAACCACTCCGGATGATACACTTCTTTGATAAATCCGGTTGCTAAAAGCCGTGTAACTTCTACCCTAATCGCCTCCTTCTTGTCGCGAGCGAACCGTTGTAGCTTCTGTTTGATAGGTTTGGCCTTGCTATTGACATTCAAGGAGTGCTCGATCAAGTTCCGAGGTACACCGGGCATGTCGGCAGGTTTCCATGCGAACACATCCACGTTGCTCCTCAAGAACCTGACGAGCGCGTCTTCCTATTTGGGATCCAGGTTGGCCCCAATAAGGGCCGTTTTGCTGGGATCACCGTCGACCAGCTGGATCACCTTGTGCTCCTTGGACTTGATGTTCTTGCGTGGAGCCTCGAGCTCTGGGATCTCCAGGTGGTCGGCTGAGGTCTTCTTAGGGTCGAGCATGGTCTCGGCCATGCCAATAGAGAGGTCATGGGCCTCTGCTATTTTGAAGCTGTCGTCCTCGTAGGTATAAGCTACGTATACGTTGCCCCTGAGGGTCAGAACTCCTTTCTCAATAGGCATCTTGAGCACCAGATACCTGTAATGAGGTATGGCCATGAACTTGGTGAGCGACGGTCAACCAAGAATAGCATGGTAGGTGCCATCAAAGTCAGCGACCACGAAGTTGACGTAGTCAGTGTGGAAGTGGTCTGAAGTCCCAAATTGCACAGGTAACGTGATCTGCCTGAGAGGTGTAGAGCTCTGTCTGGGGAGAACACCCTAGAACTGTGCCTCATACGGCTTGAGGTCTGCCTGGGCTATTTTCAGGGCGGGCAGACTATTCTTGAACAGTATATCGATGGAGCTGCCGCCATCGATCAGTACTCTGTCGAACTGAACCTTGTTGATACAAGGATCGAGGACCAGGGGAAAACATCCTGGCTCAGGTATTGCGGCCCATTGGTCCTTTCCGCTGAAGGAGATTTCGCAGTGAGACCATGAAGGGAGCCGTGGATCGGTGAGGAGGTTGTCGGTGTTGGCCACGTTCAAGCAAGCATGGGCGAGTAGCTTGCGTTCTCGTTTGGTCTCGATGGACACCTTGCCGCCGATGATGGTGTGCACGCGATCAGTTGGCTTGACATACTTGTGACGAGGATCTGCGTCTTCATCGTCGTTGTCCTCGTTGCACTATTCCCCTACGTCGTTAGGCTTGTCGGATGTATCCGGAGCCTGTTGACGTGTGTAGACAGACTTGAGAACGCGACAATTCTCCATGGTATGGTTTGACTTAGGATGGAGCTGGCAGGGCCCTTTCAATGCTTTGGCGTAGTCGTCTTCGTAGTTACGATGTCCACCACCCTTTTTGACGGTGTTGACCTCACCATCGTCTTCCCGAGCGCGCTTGCCCCTGTAATCGTCACGGCGGTTACGCCGCTGATTACGTTGGTCGCGGTGGTCGCAGGAGTCGTTGCGCTGGTTGCGGCGGTCAAAATTGTCGTTCCGACCACGGTTGCCGTGGTAGTCGTCGCGGTGTGGGGGGTGGTCGGAGCGTGGAACCCTTGCTGCTTCTTCAATAATTATCTTTTTAGCGTCGTCGGCGTCCGCATATTTCTTAGCGGTGGCCAGCAGCGCTGTGACCGATTCAGGTCTCTTGCGGAGGAGCTTGTCCCTTAGGGCGTCATGGAAGCGGAGGCCAGTGATGAAAGCCTCGATTGCCTCATTGTCAAAGATTGATGGGACCTTGATCCGCATCTCCGAGAAATGCCGGACGTACTCGCGCAGTGGCTCATCTTTTCGATCTCGAATCCGTTGCAGATCGTATTTGTTGCCTGGTTGTTCACAAGTAGCAATGAAGTTGTCGATGAAGGATTGCTTGAGCTCCTGCCAAGAATCAAAGTAGTTATCCGGCAAGCTTACCAGCCTTTGGTGACCTACATGGCCAACAGCGACTGGGAAATAGTTAGACATGACATGCTCGTCAGCCATGGCTGATCTGCATGCAGTTTCGTAGAGCATGACCCATAATTCGGGGTTTTCCTTGCCGTCGTACTTCTGAAGTTTCTCGAGCTTGAAATTCTTGGGCCATATGACTTGGTGAAGGTGTGGAGTAAACTGCTTCAAACCCGGCGGGCCGTGGGCAGTGTCATATTCCATATGGCGATAACTTTCGTGGGATGCTCGATCATCGGCTCTCTGGTTGATGCGAGCGCGCAGATCGCGTCTACCGAGGTAATGGCGGAGATCGTTATTGCCATCGTGGCGATCTCGATTGCCATCTAGATTAGCCCTGCGACCGTGGTTATCACGGTGATTGTCGCGGTTGTCTCGGCGGTTATCGTCCCGGACGTCGCGGCGATTGTCCTCCCGATGGCGGTTGTCATCCTAGCCACCATCATGGCCACCGTTTCCGCCTTGACGGTGGTCTGATGGGTCGTTGTTGCGCGAGCCACGTTGGTTGAGTGGCTGTGAGCGACTTGGGTACTGGCGGCTGTGGCTTGACTTGACTGAGACGGATGGAGCCCGGGCTTGATTTACAATCTCTGCGGTCTGGGCCATAGCAGCCGTCAGATAGGCTTGTATTTCATCGCGAACTACTTGGGTTTTCGGGGTGTTGGGTAGCCGTTGCATTGTCGCCATGGCGACGGCTACGTTGGCGCTTGGAGTCCTGAAGACCTGTTTGTCCCCCACCCTGTCGAAAGCATCGTTGAGGTCGCGTGGCTGGACCCTTATGCGTCGTGCCTCCTGGTCTGCTTCGGCTTCAGTTTGTCGGCGATTAAACCCGTCAATATTGCGTGCTTCGCGTGCAGTCCTTTCTTGTTCTGTTTCGCCAACTACTGGCGATTCGTCATTGCTAACAACATGGATCAAATCCCCTCGTCTCGACGGGAAAGACAGGAATTGTGAGAACCCCGGAGCGTGGTCTGGGATATCCAGATCGTATTTGACGCCTTCATCTTCATGATGTTGAAGCTCGGTGTGGACAGATGCATTAGATGCGATGCCAGATGAGGAGCTGGAGTCGCCCTCTTGGACTATGTGGACGGATCCTTCTTGATAATCTTCAATCCGGATCATGTTGACGAAGTTGCGTGGCTTCGGCCAAGGTCGGTGCATAAAACACATATCCAAGCGGCGTTGTAGGTTATACGCATAGCTAGAGGCAGTGTTTCGCAGGCCGTAGGGCTGGACCTGGTGGTTCTCCGTCGAGGCTTCGTACTCGGAGAGCCGGAGACCCATCGCGAAGGCTGGCCAGCGACGAGCGGAGCGCCCTTCAGGAGTAGATATGACCACGAGATCTATACCAAGTCGTGCAGGACGACTGGTCCGAGCTGGTCGGGTAGATCTATTGTGGGGAGCGGTTACCTGCTCATTAGGTTGACTTTGAATCGTACTTACCAGAGCTAGGGTTTCAGCGAGTTTGGTGCCAACCCGATCGATGGAGTCGAGCAGGTCGGTGTTGTCGATCTGCTTCCCTTTGTAGCGGGGAAGCGGATGATGGGTTGTCAGCGTGGCTGAAGATGATGCAGGTGTGGTCGGAGCAGATGTACCGTGGTCAGAGCCAGATCCATCGTGGTCGGAGCCGTAGCCGATGCAGGTGAAGCAGTGGTCGGCGCAGACTGAATCCACGCCTCCTCCGGGGTCATGGCGATGAAGTCATCGGAGCCGGTGGTCTAGGTGATCTGGCCAACGGTGAACGTGAGTCCGTTCGGCGTAGCCATGGAGCCGGAGATGATGACCATCTTGTTTGCTTAGAGAGCAGTACGCACACCCCCTACCTGGTGCGCCACTGTCAATGAAATATGGTCGGCAGTCTACCTAGGGGTATGCCCAAGGTAGTAGATTGTCGGCAGACAGATGCGTAAGCCACAAACAAGACGGTGACGCAAGACAGACACGAGGTTTTTATCCAGGTTCGGCCGCCAAGAAGGCGTAATACCTACGTCCTGCGTCTGATTTGTATTGCTGTATGTCAATGAGAGATGTTTTTTAGAGGGGTCCCCTGCCCGCCTTATATAGTCCGGGGGGCAGGGTTATAGATCTGGAAACTAATCCTAGTCAGTTACAATTGCCATAGGTGGCCGGATAAGGATTCCTATTCTAACCGACCAAGATCTTGCTTGATCGCCAAATCTGTCTTGACTCCTTGCGCGGGACTCCGAACAGATTGGCCGGGCCGCGCGTCGTCTTTTGGTGGACCGGACCCACTGATCCGGGCCGGCCCAAGCTTAGCCGTAAGGGTATAGGGGTTAATACCCCCACAAACACCCTTGGTATGTTTTCTCAGCTCCACACACCTCATTTGGCCGGTTGGGGGTTGTATTTATAAGCCCCACTAAGAAAGTAGCCGTTGGGGACGAAATCCTACTTTTCTGCTACTGACCAAACGCTGATCATGTTCTGACCAGACGCGTCCAGTCGTCCCGACCATTGGAGCCGCGATCTACTGATCGGACGCTGCCAGCGTCCGATCACATGCTACCGGACGCGTTCGGTCGCAAATTCGCCGCTCTGGAACCTCTCTGTACTCGATCGAACGCTGCTGTCCTGCATTCGGTCGGTTTGCCACCAGCATCCAGTCCAGTGTCCGATCGCTGCTGCTATTGCCGAGCCTCCTGATTGGAGCGTCCGGTCGCTTTTTCCAGCGTCCGGTCACCTTTGTGAGCTTGTTTCTTCATGATCTTACGTGCCGCTTGATTCCTATCTTCGTGCTTAGACTTGGCTTGATATCTTAGGTCTTCTCTTATGCTCCTAAGGTTTTCTTTGAGGTGTTGATCATCGGATCATCACGTCGCCTTTGTCCAAGTCACATCTTGCATCCTATTGAACTACAAAACAATCACTTGCAAATTCATTAGTCCAATTTGGTTGTGTTGGTCATCAAACACCAAAATCCAAAGTAAATGGGCCTAGGGTCCATTTTCCTTACAATCTCCCCTTTTTTGGTGATTGATGACAACACGACCAAAGCAAGCAAATAATAAAAAAAATGAATTTAAAACCTATCTACTTGCTAGGATGCAATGTAAGGGGCAAGGTTATATGATGCTAAAAGATACTACTTGTAAGACTACATAAAAACTTATCTTGCCCTTGCAAATGTCCCTATGTGGTATTATGGATTTAAGCCTTTTTTCTACAAATTATCCCTATTACATAGGCTAATCCATAATCCACTATCCTCTCTTTCTCGAACCATTATTACAAATTAATGCTTACTTTTGGTCCTCTAAATTCTCCCCCTTTGGAATTAAACACCAAAAAGGAAGATATTAGTAGCACAAGGGAGGGTCAAACTTTGTGATCCTTTATGTGTAGAGTGGAATAGGTCACAAAATTTGACTCTCACATTATATAGATTAAGCTCCACCTAAATATATGCATACATATGGTAGAAGGCAAAGCATATGCATAATTGGCAAATTATTGCACAAGAAAATTTAGTCTATAAAATGCATGGAGAAAGCATATAAATATCAAAATAAAATAAACATGATGATATCAGTTTAGAAATACCACATGTGAAAACCAATTTGATTTCTACTACTTGCAATAGGTGGTGGATATTTGAAGTATGATGTTTATCTCCGGGGACTCCATTTTCCTAGCAATGAGACTACTACACACATGATAAGCTTGAAAATGTGTTAGTCTCAAAGTATCCAACTTGTAGAGTAACCTCCCCCTAAATTTATGCACACAAGTGTGGAATACTTGTAGGAAACGTGCACATTGATTTTAGAAAAATAAATACCACTTGAAAGATGACATCATATGAATGTGAGAGTCATTTTCAAAGGTGATATCGGGGAGAGATTATCTACAATTTGGACTTTGGCACATATTAGATAAATAATGGTAAGACAAGCTATGTGCCATGCTCCTAAACAATTTTAAACCATGTAGGATTGCTCCAAGGAATGAGAATGAAACCGAGCAAGCCTACCATATGAAATACCTAGTGTATGCATGACAAAATATATAAGAATGCAAATGCAAACCTATACATAAAGAGTAACTAGATGCTAAAAGATACCAATTGTAGGAAAAATCAAATCTAATACCAATTGAAATAAATTGAATCTAGTTACCTAACATGGGAAGGGAAATTTGGGTCCATAGTATTCACTAACCCACTTAGCAATGTCTTTATCCATCATGATGCACCCCATGAAATGCATCCACACTTTGCCAAGTCTCCAAATTCCCAAAGTCCATAGGACTTCACACTTCCCTTTTGGGATCCAAACCTTCTTAGTGCTCTTCATGTTGGAAATGATTTCCTTTGACACCCAAAAGCGTTTGGCCCCATTGTTGGCTTGCTTGTTCACCTTGATGGCCACCACCTTGTCATTTTTTTCTTCTTCAAGAGATAAGTTGTGGAGGCATTCTTATCCACCTTGTTGGTGTAGGTGTTGGATAGCTTGCTTGTTTCTTCTTCTCTTTCTTCTTTGCTCCTCCCCCATTCTTCACCTTGCACTTATAGGACTTGTGACCTTCCTTGTGGCACACGTAGTAAACCACGGTTTGTCCTTCATCAAGCTTCTTCACTCCCTTGATGAAGTTATCTTGATGAAGTTGGGCTTGCTTCGCCTTGCCTTTCACTTGAGTCAAGTCCTTGGTGAGGCGAGCTACTTCTTGCTTGAGTTGCTCATTCTTCTTTGCAACCTCTTGTGTGCATGTATCTACAACAACTTTCTCAACACAAACTTGGTTGCACAAAGATGAGTCTAAACATAAATCATTACAAGAAGTAGAGGCATCCTTTTTAGACATGTTAGAACTTTTTCTTTTAGATACCTTAGTGGGAGTTGTACTAACGGCTTCAAGATTAGCAACTCTATTAGTTAGCTCCTCACAATGTTTGCACATGGTTTCCATTTTAGCAAGCAAACTTTTATATGCATCTTGTGAGCTAGCTAACTTTTCTTTTAATTTTTCATTTTTCTTTACAAGTTACTCATCATTGATTGTGCATGCATTTGTTGTTGCACTAGCCTCAAGTTGCTCAATTTTAGTAGATAGTTGAATATTAAGATTAGCAAAATTCTCATATTGTTCAAGCAAAGTTTTGTATGCTTCTTGTGAACTTTCTAGCTTTTCTTTTATTTTCCCGAGCTTCTTTTGTTGACTAGTGCAAACTTTAACATAATTAAGGTTTTGTTGTACAATTTCTTCATAAGAAGGCATATCATCATCACTATCACTCTCACTATAGGATGAGCTTTCGTTACCTCGTGCCATAAGGCACACATGAGAAGAGCTTGATGATGAGTGCTTGTGCCCTCGCCTCTTGTGATGGTGTTCTTCTTCACTTGAAGAATCATCCCATGTCCTTATTGATGTGAGGGCTTGTTTCTTGCATGCCTTCTTCTTTTTCTTGGGTGTGGGCTTATTTGGACAAGCTTCCACAAAGTGCCCCAACTCGCCGCATCCATATCATCCTCTCTTTCTTTGCTCATTTCTTTGATTTGTAAAAATGAGATCTTGGATTTGGATGGGCACACCCTTGATATTGAGCTTTTGGATCATCTTCTCCACCTTGTTGATTAGTTTGATTGATTCTTCATCAAGGTCGGTGGTGGAGGAGGAAGATTGATCATCATCACTTGAGTCTTCATCATCATCATCATCCTCGTCTTCTTCTTCATCTTCACTTGAGGAGCTTGAGCTTGAGCTTGTCTCAACTTGCTTGCCCTTCATCTTCTTTTTCTCGCCACATGCAAGAGCTTTGCCTTTGCTTGATGAAGAGGCTTCTTCTTGACCCATCTTGCGTGACATTTCAAATGCCACTATCTTGCTAATGACTATGGCCGGGGTCATAGTGCTCAAGTTCTCCATATTATGAAGGATGGTGATGATGCTTGCATATTTCTTTTGTGGTAGCACGAAGATGATCTTCCTTACGATGTCCGCATCATCTAGCTTTGTTAGTCCTATTGAATGGAGCTAATTGATAATTAGATTCAAACGAGAATACATATCACGAACAAGCTCATCATTATTCATTGTAAAGGAATCATAATTTTGTTTAGCTAGACAATTGAAAGGTCCTAATGGCTAGAGGGGGGGTAAATAGTCTACTAAAAATTTTCTACAACAACACTTAATAAAATGGTTAGACAATTATGAGGCGAAGCAAGTATTGCGCTAGCCTACTCAAAAGCAAGCCACCTACCACAATTCTAGTTTAGATAGTATCTATTCACACAATAGCTAAGATACTACTCTATGTTAGTGTGCTCTCAAAGGCTAACTAAAGAGCCACACCAATCAAGCAAGCAAGCTCTCACAACTAGGTACACTAAAGACCTTGACAACTAGTTTGCGGTAATGTAATGAGAGTGATCAAGAAGGTTATACCGCCGTGTAGATGAAGAAACCAATCAATCACAAGGATGAATAACAATGAAGACCAATCACCTCGGAATTAATGATGAACACAATGATTTTTATCGAGGTTCACTTGCTTGTCGGCAAGCTAGTCCTCGTTGTAGCGATTCACTCACTTGGAGGTTCACGCGCTAATTGGCTTCACACGCCAAACCCTCAATAGGATGCCGCACAACCAACACAAGATGAGGATCACATAAGCCACGAGCAATCCACTAGAGTACCTTTTGGTTCTCTGCTGGGGAAAGGTCAAAAACCCCTCACAATCACCACGATCGGAGCCAGAGACAATCACCAACCTCCGCTCGACGATCTTGGCTGCTCCAAGCCATCTAGGTGGCGGCAACCACCAAGAGTAACAAGCGAAATCCACAGCGAAACACGAACACCAAGTGCCTCTAGATGCAATCACTCAAGCAATGCACTTGGATTCACTCCCAATCTCACAAAGATGATGAATCAATGATGGAGATAAGTGGGAGGGCTTTGGCTAAGCTCACAAGGTTGCTATGCCAATGAAAATTGCCAAAGGTGTGAGCTTCAACCGGCCATAGGGCTTAAATAGACGTCCCCATGAAATAGAGCCATTGTACCCCTTCACTAGGCACAATGCGGGCTGACCGGATGCTCCGATCAAGTTGACCGGACGCTGGACCTCAGCATCCGGTCGCCCAACGACCGCCACGTGTCCTGACTTTAATGGTAACTTGTGTTCACCGGACGCTGCGCTATAACTGACCGGACGCTGAGCCACCAGCGTTCGGTCGTTTCCAGTAAGGTTCTAGAAACGCAAATCATCCACCGGATGCGTCCGGTCAGAGACCCTAGCCTCTAAGCGTTATCCGATAATAGGACCGGACTCACCTCGCTAGCGTCCGGTCAGTCCATGACCCAGCATTCGGTCGATTGACCGACACTGGCGTCTACGCTGCCACACTTGATCGGACGTGTCGGTCCTTCTGAGACCAGCGTCTAGTCACTTAGTGACCGGCAAGACTAACTCCTTTTCACCTCTAACTTCTTCACCCTTGCTTAAATATGCCAACCACCAAGTGTAACACCTTGTGCACATGTGTTAGCATATTTTTATAAACATTTTCAAGGGTGTTAGCATTCACTAGATCCTAAATGCATATGCAATGAGTTAGAACATCTAGTGGCACTTTGATAACCGCATTTCGATACGAGTTTCACCCCTCTTAATAGTATGGCTATCAACCCTAAATGTGATCATACTCTCTAAGTGTCTTGATCATCAAAACAAAATATCTCCTATGGTTTATACCTTTGTCTTGAGCTTTTGTTTTTCTCTTTCTTCTTTTCTAAGTCCAAGCACTTGATTATCACCATGGCATCATCATCATGCTATGACCTTTATTTGCTTCACCACTTAGAATGTGCTACCTATCTCATGATAACTTGATAAACTAGGTTAGCGCTTAGGGTTTCATCAATTCACCAAAACCAAACTAGAGCTTTCAATCTCTCCATTTTTGGTAATTGGTGACAACCCTTATGCAAATATATGAAATAAAATTCAATTGAATCCATGTTGCTTGTCCAAGCATATTTACCCTACAACTAGCATACACCACACAAGCATGGATATTTAAAATTTAAAACTTATGCCATGCAAGCAAACATATGAAATGCACATTCAAATGCACCATACAAGTTTATGAGCTTGCTCCCCCTACTTGTGTGCTCAAAGTTTTAATTGATTCCTTTCCTTTGTCATATTTCTCCCTTTATGTTGAGTTCTCCCCCTATCACTTGTATCTTTATTTCTCTTCCCCTTTGTGTTGTCTTTTCACTTATCTTAGTGCACTATCTCTTCCCTTTGTCACTTATGTCTTTGTTTCACTTATATCTTTGTTTCTCTCCCCCTTTGTCATTAATGACCACAAAGGCGTAAAATATAGATAGTACCACTTGTAGGGTTGAGATTATCAATGTTAATCAATGGGGTGAGGATCATTTTCCCAAAATTTGGTCTAATCTAGATCATTTACCAAAGATATTTAACTCGGTTTGATCCAAGGACAAGCTTCTTCACACCTCCAAATAAGGGTTATCTTGTACTATGTTGAGTTAAACACTTAGAGTTCATTTTCTAGATTAAACACTAGATTTACAAACCCACAAACATGTCATATGCTATCACTAGATCATGTCAAGCATAGAAGCAATAGTGATATCATATAAACATCAAATTCATTTGTTTTTCATGAATGAGCCTAATGAAATTGAACCACTTGAAGGTCCTAAAAAGATTAGAAATGTGACTAGATGCACTAAACATGTCCTTAGCAAGGATGTATGTCATGCCAATCAACTTTTACCTTGAATAGCTCGAAGGAGAGGCATGTCATGTAAGTGGGGAGTGCATCAACACATATTTGAGAAATCTAATATGTTCAACTCATTCCTTAGCTTGCAAAACCTTTTCTCATCCAATGGCTTGGTGAATATATCGGCAAGTTGATCTTCGGTGCCTACACTCTCAATGCAAATGTCCCCTTTTTGTTGGTGATCTCTTATGAAATGGTGGCAGACATCAATGTGCTTGTTCTTGCATGTTAAACCAGATTGTTGGTTAGTTTGATTGCACTCTCATTGTCACATAGCAATGGCACTTTCTTGAACTTTATTCCAAAGTCACTCAAAGTGGCTTTCATCCAAAGTATTTGTGCACAACAACTACCGGCGGATATGTATTCGGCTTCGGTGGTTGATAATGTAACACTATTTTGCTTCTTTGATGACCATGAAACAAGTGATCTTCCTAATAATTGACATGTGCCTGAGGTGCTATTCCTTTCAACCTTGCATCCCGCATAATCTGAGTTGGAGTAACCAACTAGCTCAAACTTTGCTCCTTTGGGATACCACAAACCAACATTTGGTATATGCTTCAAGTACCTCAATATTCTCTTAGTAGCCTTTAAATGACTTTCTCTTGGTGAGGCTTAAAATCTTGCACACATGCATACACTAAACATGAAATATTGCGGTCACATAGAGTAGGCTTCCAATCATAGACCGATACAACTTTTGATCCACTATATTTCCACTTGTATCACTATACAAGTTGCCATTGGTTCCCATTGGTGTGCTAATGACTTTGCTATCAATCATTCCAAACTTCTTGATCATGTCCTTAATGTACTTGCCTTGACTCACAAATGTACCATTTTTCAATTGCTTGATTTGAAGATCAAGGAAGTAACTCAACTCTCCAATCATGGATATCTCAAACTCATTAGCCACCATCTTTTCAAACTCATCACAAAAATCTTGATTTGTTGATCCAAATAGGATGTCATCAACATAGATTTGCAATACAAATAGATCTTTTCCAATCTTCTTGATGAAAAGAGTGGTGTCAACCTTGCCCATTGCGAACCCTTTAGAGAGTAGGAAATCCCTCAATCTCTCATTCCATGCTCTAGGTGCTTGCTTCAAACCATACAAAGCTTTCTTCAACTTGTATACATGGTTGGGCTTCTTGTCATCTTCAAAACCGGGAGGTTGCTCAACATATACTTCTTTATTGATGTAGCCATTGAGAAATACACTCTTAACATCCATTTAATAGAGCTTTATGTTATGGGCATAAGCATAGGCTAGCAAGATTCTAATTGCTTCCAATCTAGCAATCAGTGCATATATTTCTCTAAAGTCAAGACCTTCAACTTGTGTATAGCCTTGTGCTATCAATCTTGCTTTGTTCCATACAACTATCCCATCTTGATCTTGCTTGTTTCTAAAGACCCATTTAGTTCCAATCACATTGTGTCCCTTTGGTCTTTCTATCAACTCCCATACTTGATTTCTTGTGAAATTATTCAATTCTTCATGCATAGCATTTACCCAATCAACATCATTCAACGCTTCATCTATCTTCTTTAGTTTGATGGATGACACAAATGAGAAGTGTTCACAAAATGATGCCAATCTTGATCTTGTTTGTACACCTCTTGAAATATCACTAATGATAGTGTCCAAATGATGATCTCTTGCAATATTGGTTGGTTGGAGTATTGGAACTTGATTGCTTGCACTTGCTTGATCATTGGATTGAGATGATGTACTAGCCACTTGATCTTATTCATTATCATGAGATCCACTTGTACTAGCTTGATTTGTATCATCTTGCACATTTGAGTTAGAGAGCACTTGCACTTGATCATCTTTATCATCATTCACTTGCCTAGGCCTTAATTCACCAATATCCATGTTCTTCATGGCATTTGAAAGTTGAATGCCTCTAACATCTTCTAAGTTCTCATTCTCTACTTGTGAACCCTTGGTTTTATCAAATTCAACATCATGAACTTCTTCAAGAGTACCACTATCCAAATTCCAAACTCTATATGCTTTGCTTGTAGTGGAATAATCAAGTATGAATCCTTCATCACATTTCTTGTCAAACTTGCCCAATCTAGTGCCTTTCTTCAAGATATAGCATTTGCAACCAAAGACCCGAAAATATGCAATGTTGGGCTTTCTACCATTCAAGAGTTCATATGGTGTCTTCTCTTTCAATCGGTGATAATAGAGGCAGTTGCTACAATAGTAAGCCGTGTTGATAGCTTCGGCCCAAAAAGATTGACTCACATTGTACTCACTAAGCATAGACCTTGCCATATCAATAAGTGTTCTATTCTTCCTCTCAACAAGGCCATTAGATTGACGTGTGTACTTAGCTGAGAATTGATGTCTAATTCTAAATTTATCACATGACTCATCAATTCTAGTGTTCTTAAACTCACTACCATTGTCACTTCTAACTCTCTTGATGGTTGTTTCAAACTCATTATGAATGCCTTTGACAAATGATTTGAATATTGCAAATACATCACCTTTGTTCAATAGAAAGAATACCCATGTGTATCTAGTGTAGTCATCCACTATCACAAAGCCATATTTGTTACCACCGATACTAGTGTATTGAGTTGGCCCAAACAAATCTATGTGTAATAATTCAAATGCTTTGCTAGTGCTCATCATGCTTTTCTTAGGATGTGTGTTTCCAACTTGTTTGCCGGCTTGACAAGAGCTACAAAGTTTATCCTTCTCAAACACAACATCTTTCAAGCCTCCAACCAAGTCATGCTTAACCAATCTATTCAATTGTTTCATTCCAACATGACCAAGCCTTCTATGTCATAACCAACCCATGCTAGACTTAGTGAACAAGCATGTAGATAATTTAGCTTCACTAGCATTGAAATTAACCAAGTATAGATTCTCATATCTAAAACCTTTGAAGATCAAGTTAGAGCCATCTACACTTATGATCTCTACATCATTTACCCCAAATATGCATTTGAATCCAAGATCACACAATTGAGCTACGGATAGCAAATTGAAGTTCAAGCTCTCTACTAGCAACACATTTGATATGCTCATGTCATTAGATATTGCCATCTTACCAAGCCCTTTGACCTTGCCTTTGCCATTGTCACCAAATGTGATACTATCATAACCATCATTGCCATTGGTGTTGATTGAGTTGAACATTCTTGCATCACCGGTCATGTATTGAGTGCACCCACTATCAAGAACCCAATGCCTTCCTCCGGCTTTGTAATTGACCTATAAAAGAAGATTAATTCTTTTTAGGTACCAAAACTTACTTGGGTCCTTGAAGGTTAGTCACTAAGCTATTTGGTACCTAAATGACTTTCTTCTTTGAGCCCATCTATGGTTTACCAATGAACTTAGCCTTCACACCATTTGTACCCTTAGTAAGCATATAGCATGAATCAAGCTTAATGGAGGATACATTAGCATTTTTGCTTTTGTTTTTGCATTCATGCTCCTTATGACCCACTTGCTTGTAACTAGTACAAAACCGACCATTGTTCTTTACAAAACTAGTCTTGTGAGGAGCAAAGGCCGCTTTGCCTTTCTTAGGGGTATAGCCCAATCCCTCTTTGTAGAGAGAGGTTCTTTGGCTACCCAAGCACATAAGCAAGCGGTCCTCACCACCATAAGCTTTAGCTAAGGTGTGAGTGAGCTTATTAATCTCCTTCTTGAGGTTCTCATTCTCAACCACTAGTGAGGTGTCACAAGTGAGACCATCACTACTAGATGAGGTAGAAGTGGAGGTGCTACAAGAAGGGTTAGTAGGAGCAACAATGATAGGCATGGATAGTGATTCATCAATTATATCACAAGTTAAACCTACATTGCAAGTTTCAACATGCTTCCTTTTATTTTGGTCATCAAGCAAAGATGAATGAGCCTTTTTAAGCTTTTTGTGAGCTTTGCTAAGCTTCTCATTGGCTTCCTCTAGCCTCTCATGAGATGAATTGAGCTCATTAAAGGCTTGCTTAAGGTCCTTTAGTTCCTTACGCAAACTTTTGCATTCCCTTCTCTTGATGTCAAAGTGTTCTCTAGCATCTTCTAACATGTCAAATAATTCATCTTTAGTAGGTTCATCAATATCACTATCACTATTATTTTCATTTTCATCTTCATTTTCATCATCATGTTCTTCATCACTTGCATCATCATAAGATTGTACCTTAGTGGTCTTAGCCATGAAGCATGCTGAAGATTCGAAGAGAGAAGGCTTCTCATTGATAGCAATGCTTGCAAGAACCTTCTTCTTGGTGGTCTTGTTATCATCACTATCATCCTCATCATCACTTGAGGAAGCATCACTATCCCAAGTGACTACATATGAACCACCCTTCTTCTTCTTAATGCCATCTTGTCCTTCTTTTTCTTTTCCTTCTTGTCCTTCTTCTTGTTGTCATCATCATTGTCGCTATTGTATGGGCATTGAGCAACAAGATGATCTTTGCTTCCACACTTGAAGCACCTTCTTGACTCTTCTTTGTGCTTGGATGAAGACTTCTTTCTTCTAGCACGATAGCCCTTCTTCACCATAAACTTTCCAAATCTCTTGACAAAGAGAGCCATCTTCTCATCATCATCATCATCATCCCAAGATTCATCTTCTTCACTTGGTGTTTCTTGCTTAGCTTTGCCCTTGGATGATGTGGCTTTGAAAGCCATGCTCTTTTTCTTGTCATCCTTCTTCTCATTCTTTTCTTCCTTCTCATCATCATCTCTATAAGTATCATCGATCATTATATCTCCCAATACTTGGTTTGGTGTCATGGTGTCCAAACCGTTTCTTACTAGAATGGTGACCAATGTGCCAAATCTTGAAGGTAAGCATCTTAAGAACTTATAGGAGAAGTCCTTGTCCTTCACCTCTTCTCCAAGTTCTTTGAGATCATTGACAAGCACTTGAAGCCTATGGAACATCTCTGGCACACTCTCATCCTCCTTCATCTTGAAGCTTGCAAACTTCTCTTTGAGGATATATGTCTTAGCACCCTTTACGACTTGAGTGCCCTCAAATGATTCTTCCAACTTCTTTCAAGCTTCATGTGCTATCTCAATATTCTTGATTTGCTCAAATGTTCTTTCATCAATTGCATCATGAATGGCACTTGGAGCAATGTCATTGTTTTGGAGAAGCACTTCTTCGGCCACGGTGGGATTCTCCGGGTCTTCAATCTCAATTTTGGTTTCTACCACCTTCCAAACCTTTCTATTGATTGACTTGATGTGAGTGGTCATCTTTGACTTCTAATAAGGATAATTTGTGCCATCAAATTGGGGTGGCTTCTTGGTGTTGTTGATTTGAGCCATTTTTACACTGAAGGTTGTTAAGCCTCAAATCACGGTGACCTCGGCTCCGATACCACTTGAAATGTCCTAATGGCTAGAGGGGGTGAATAGCCTAATAAAAATTTTCTACAGCAACACTTAACAAAATGGTTAGACAATTATGAGGTAAAGCAAGTGTTGCGCTAGCCTACTCAAAAGCAAGCCACCTACCACAATTCTAGTTTAGATAGTATCTATTCACATAATAGCTAAGATATTACTCTATCTTAGTGTGCTCTCAAAGACTAACTAAAGAGCCACACCAACCAAGTAAGCAAGCTCTCACAACTAGGTACAATAAAGAGCTTGACAACTAGTTTGCGGTAATATAATAAGAGTGATCAAGAAGGTTATACCGCCGTGTAGATGAAAAACCCAATCAATCACAAGGATGAATAACAATGAAGACCAATCACCTCGGAATCAATGATGAACACAATGATTTTTACTGAGGTTCACTTGCTTGCCGGCAAGCTAGTCCTCATTGTGGTGATTCACTCACTTGGAGGTTCACGCGTTAATTGGCTTCACACGTCAAACCCTCAATAGGGTGCCGCACAACCAACACAAGATGAGGATCACACAAGCCACGAACAATCCACTAGAGTATCTTTTGGCTCTCCGTCGGGGAAAGGTCAAAAACCCCTCACAATCACCACGATCGGAGCCAGAGACAATCACCAACCTCCGCTCGACGATCTCCGCTGCTCCAAGCCGTCTAGGTGGCGGTAAAAACCAAGAGTAACAAGCGAAATCCACAGCGAAACACGAACACCAAGTGCCTCTAGATGCAATCACTCAAGCAATGCACTTGGATTCACTCCCAATCTCACAAAGATGATGAATCAATGATGGAGATGAGTGGGAGGGCTTTGGCTAAGCTCACAAGGTTGCTATGTCAATGAAAATTGCCAAATGTGTGAGCTTCAACCAGCCATGGGGCTTAAATAGACGTCCCCACGAAATAGAGCCATTGTACCCCTTCACTGGGCACAATGCGGGCTGACCGGACGCTCCGGTCAAGTTGACCGGACGCTGGACCTCAGCGTCCGGTCGCCCAACGACCGCCATGTGTCCCGACTTTAACGGTAACTTGTGTTCACCGAACGATGCGCTAAAACTGATCGGACGCTGAGCCACCAGCGTCCGGTCGTTTCCAGTAAAGTTCTAGAAACATAAATCGTCCACCGGACGCGTCCGGTCATGCATGACCGGACCCTGCCAACGTCCGGTCAGAGACCCTAGCCTCTGAGCGCTGTCCGACAATAGGACCGGACTCACCTCGCCAATGTCCGGTCAGTCCATGACCCAGCGTCTGGTCGATTGACCGACACTAGTGTCTACGCTGCCACACTTGACCGGACGCGCCGATCCTTCTGAGACCAGCGTCCGGTCACTTAGTGACCGACAAGACTAACTCCTTTTCACCTCTAACTTCTTCACCCTTGCTCAAATGTGCCAACCACCAAGTGTAACACCTTGTGCACATGTGTTAGCATATTTTCATAAACAATTTCAAGGGTGTTAGCATTCCACTAGATCCTAAATGCATATGCAATGAGTTAGAGCATCTAGTGGCATTTTGATAATCGTATTTCGATACGAGTTTCACCCCTCTTAATAGTACGGCTATCAACCCTAAATGTGATCACACTCTCTAAGTGTCTTGATCACCAAAACAAAATAGCTCATATGGTTTATACCTTTGCCTTGAGCTTTTGCTTTTCTCTTTCTTCTTTTCCAAGTCCAAGCACTTGATTATCACCATGGCATCATCATCATGCTATGATCTTCATTTGCTTCACCACTTGGAATGTGCTACCTATCTCATGATCACTTGATAAACTAAGTTAGCGCTTAGGGTTTTATCAATTCACCAAAACCAAACTAGAGCTTTTAATCTCTCCCTTTTTGGTAATTGATGGCAACCCTTATACAAAGATATGAAATAAAATTCAATTGAATCCATGTTGCTTGTCCAAGCATATTTACCATGTGTAAAAGAATATGGACAAGTTTCATGAACTCCAAATGGTAGCAATTGCTCACCCTACATATGTGCTAAGAGTTTGAATTGTAGCTTGCACATATGCTTAGATAGGAAATATAGGAGTCATTGTCTACCAAATGGTGCTAAGGTATAAAAGATGGTCATTTGAAGAGTGATACCAATCGGAGTGCACTATTATACCATCCTTAGCACCATGGTTAGCTTGATACCACTTGTACACATGCTTTGAAAAGATACCACTTGAAAATACTTGGAAATGAAATCATTAGATATCCTATGCATGCTAGTTTTTTATTTTATCATTTAAACCTACAACTAGCATACACCACACAAGCATGGATATTTAAAATTTAAAACTTATGCCATGCAAGCAAACATATGAAATACACATTCAAGACATGGCATACTGCCACGTCTTGAGTCCCCTTGTACTAAACATAAAACAAGTCCGACCTGAGATGCTTTTGATCTAGAGCGTTCCACATCAGTTTTCATCTTTCGTACGAGTCCCTTCAACCAAACATAGATATAAGGACTCATTCTGTCCTCTCATGTCTTTAAAACAAACATGGCCTTAATGGCCTTAGAGGATATTTTTGGTTTTGAGTGGTTTGGGATTGGTCAAATACTCAAGTGACGTGGCTAGGGGACTCAAGACGTGGCAGTATGTTAAGGAAACTAACTATTCTCTAAACATAAGACGCTTAGTAGAGTGACGCCTATTCTAAAGTCACATTGGAGATTTTGTTTGTGGGGATCATCTGAGTTTAAGTTGGAGTAATTGGGCTTTGTGAAAATCCCAAATAGGTATAAAGATAGATAAAGCGACACCTATCTCCCATTTCTATCTTTTTTTTCTTTTTTCTTTTTTTTTCTTTTATTCCTCTCTCAACCTTATCTATCTACTTCATAGTATGTCCACATCTATCTTCTCTACGCCATCTTCTTCATGGCACCAAAATGCACACACAAAGGACTCCTTCCTCGCATCCGTCAAAGCGCGGGTCTCTGTGTCGTGCTGCTAGCTCACCCGCGCACCTCTGCGCTCTTCGGCCTGCCCCTCCGTGCCCGCACATCCGACTCCGGCTAGCCACCCAACACCTCCCGAGACGCGTCGAGCTGAGTGCCGCAGCCGGCCAGGTGCGCGTCGGGCCAAGCACCATCACCGCTAGGCATGTTGAGCCACGTACCGCAGCCATCGTTGGATCTAGACCGTTGACGGCTTACAACCTGTTCGTTTGGTCGTGTTTGGCTTATAAGACAGGGCTGAAAGTACTGTTGACTGATTTGGTGTGAGAGAAAAATACTATTCGTTGGATGAAAACAAGACAAAAACAAGCTAAATAAGCCAAAACGAACATGACGTTAGATTACGCATTGACGGACGACTCCTATTTCCCTTATTCCCAACTCCAAAAACCCAAGAAAAAAGGGCGTATCCAGTGCAGAGAGCTCCCACTCTGTGCGGGATCTGGAAAAGGGTGGGCCTGATACAAGCGGTAGAGTCTTACCGCCTGCGACCGTATAAAAAACTCCAAACGCCCAGCCGATGAACCCGAAGAAACAAACGAGTTGTTTGGCTGATGGTTTTTGCGGCTGATAAGCCGGCTGGTGCTGTTTTATTGTGAGAAAACGGAAAACCCCAGCTGATGAACCCGAAAAAACAAATGAGCTGCTTGGCTGAAGGTCTTTGGGCTGATAAGTCGACTGATGCTGTTTTATGGTAAGAAAACGGAAACATTTTTTTTAAAACAAAAACAAGCACGCATCGCACACACCGCGCGTCCGCCGTCCCCGTCTTCCTCCTTCCCCGTCTCTCATCGCCACCACCCCGGGTCCTGCTCCTCTTTCTCTGACCTCGGCAGCTCCCATGAAACCCTAATCCCCAAAACCCTCACTCAAACCAACACTGCCGCCGCCGCCGCCGCCACCGCCATGTCGCCCCCTATGCAGGCACCCAACTACAAGCACATCACGGAGGAGTGCCTTCGCGAATGGAAGGGCCAGTCCGCCGGCGCCTTCCGCCTCCCTGATCCGGTGCCCATGGCGCGCTTCCTCTACGAGCTCTGCTGGGCGATCGTAAGCTTCCGACAGTTCGGGCTGCTCCGTGATTAGGTTTTCCTCCACCGGCTGGTACTTCTGTGTTCACTGGGTGGGCTGGGCTGCGCAGGTGCTGGGCGACTTGCCGCGGCAGAAGAGTCGGGTGGCGCTGGAGTCGGTGGTGTTCGTGGAGGAGGAACGGCGGGAGGAGGAGCTTGGCTCTGTGCTCGCTGATATCATCGCTCACCTAGGACAGGATGTGAGTATATGCAACTGGTTCTGATGCCAGTGTTGTTCTGTGGTTTCTGGTGTGTATTTGTTTAGTTAACTTTCTCAATCTAGGATTGTATCCTGTCTTTTGGTGGCACTAGTTATGTGTGTATGGACTAAATTGGCCACTTTGTAGTGTGTGTATTGCTTGCTGTGGTAGCTGGATCGACAATATAGCTGAATTGTTTGGTGCTTTGAACAGCTTTGCAGTGGAATTGGACAGGATGTGTTATTTCTGGGCAGATGTTAGGCTACCACTTTTATTATTGTTTCATGTACTATGAGTGTTGTTGCGATAAAAAGTTTCAGCTGAAGTTGTAACATAAACAAACTCAATCAATGCTGTTCGAGGTTAGTACTTAGGTACCATTTTTTGGTTGACCAGAAATGAACCAGGTAGTTTTCATGCAAATCTATTATTACATAACCTAGTCAGCAGCCTCGTACACATGGATGTTCATTTTACTAGCAGTAGATAACTTTTTCGCCAAGCGATCATGTGTAGACCTTTGATGAGCTTCTATGGTAACTGGAGAAAGCTTGTTCACATTAGGAAGCTTATTAAGGGTCAAAAGTTCATGCATATCTTTTAGTTTCTGTTTACGTGATTAAAAACTGAACACACGTGGCGCTAGATGTCCTTTTAGGCATGATTTATCCAAAATTGAACTGTTCTGGGTGCATACCGATTACCAAAAAAATAGATTAGCCTCGAGGTGTCTCTAAGAAGTTCTGTTTCGATGCATTTCTTTGAACTAAATGGTGGACAGTAGAGATGGCAATGTATAAATGCAAATGATATTATTCACTGTGTCGCTTACCATTTCCCAGTCATATAATTTAAATGTCTTCTTGCCTCTGTTGCTTTGTTATTTATCTGCTGCAATTGGGTTATTAGACTTTGACCCATGATTCACTGCTTTTACCTGATATGAACTTTGGCACCTGTGATTTTTTTTGGATAAGTTTTTTCTCCTTGTGTTTCGGTTTAGTGGCATTCCTCTAACAGTGTTTAGCCAGGCTAACCTACTTCAACATGCAGATTACAATCTCTGGTGAATATCGCAGCCGTCTTGTTAAAATGGTAATAAGCTAGGCATGACTTATAAAGCAAATGAAACAATTCACACTCCTCGCTGTCTACTTTCCTTTTGATTTAAAAATGGGACTGCTCATTGATCTCTATTTGAATACTCATCTTGCAGACTAAGTCGTTTCTGGAGTCCTCGATTACTGCGCCTAGGCTTCTGCAAGAGCGATGTGAAGTGAGTTTTTTTTTAATTCCTTGTGCTAGTGACCAGGTCGTGGGTTCGAAGCAGCCTCTCCGCAGATTTTGTGGGGGAAAGGCTTGTCTCGGTTTATCCCTTCCCCAGACCCCACTCATGTGGGAGCCTCCGGCACTGGGTCTGCCCTTGTGCTAGTGACCATATCTCTGTTGGCATCAATTTAAGATAAAGCTGATACATGCTTTCTATTTCCTCCACCCATGGTCTTGAAGGAAGATTTCCTTTGGGAGGTTGAACAGAGTAAGCTGAAAGGACAGGATTTAAAATCCAAGGAGGTACGCATAATGTGATGATTTGTCAATCTGTCATACGCGTTGAGTCATGGCGTTCGTGGGCACACATTGATAAACTTTGTTATGAAAACTCATATTTACCATGATATATTCATAATATCCTTATTTTTTCTCAAACACTTTCACCTCCTAACCTTTCCCCCATTATCGTGGTTCTTGAGAGATTTACTTTTGCCTCATGTTATTTGCTGATTTGTTTTTTTTCTTTTAACATTAACTATATATGGTCGATTGATATTTGATTTAAATGACCGGTAACAGGTTAGGGTCAACACACGGCTTCTTTACCAGCAAACTAAATTCAACCTCTTACGGGAGGAAAGTGAGGGCTATGCCAAGTTGGTATGTATATCTACTTGTCCTGATTTTGTGTTCCTTTTTTTTTAATTGGATTTTTGCGGTTCTTTTTTCTACGGTACCTTGACGTGACATGAGCGTGAAAGCAATGTTATTGCGTGAAAGGGGTCCAAGAATCTGTTTTCTTTCTATAAGGGCTAAAATATACACTGGGATGCTTAATTAAAGGGGGGGGGGGGGGGGGGGGCAGACCCAGTGCCGGAGGCTCCCACATGAGTGGGGTCTGGGGAAGGGATAAACTGAGACAAGCCTTTCTCCCGCAAAATCTGCGGAGAGGCTGCTTCGAACCCACGACCTAGTGACTCAGTGAGACAGCTCTCACCACTGCACCAGGCCTGCCCTTCTAAGGGATGCTTAATTGACTAGTTTAATAATTGAATGCCCATGCTTTGCTATGAATAAAGATAACCATAATCCTGTTCCTTGAATCGTAGTTGATGGTTTGTCTGCCGTACTGCCTTGTCCATCTGGCTTTTGTCCTTGTCTGAAAGTGCATGCTTGGCCCTTGTACTAGCCTGATCGAACTTTGCCACAGCAGATGTTGCACCTCGAATGTCGTGACTGGTCTGATCACTCTTGTAGCCTCTGCTGTTGCACCTTGTCACAACCATAGGGTGAGGAGGGGACATTGAGAAACTGCAACAATCCATATACTGGAGTAAGGGCCTCTTTGGCAGGACACTCGGTTACTGTTCACCAGAGCCGTTTTCTCTCTCCTCCTTTCCTCTCTCACTGACACAACCGGAGCCAGAGAAGCTCGTTTTTCTGGCTCCGTGGCTCCGGCTCCTGTAGGCACCTGTCGGCCGCTCTGCGGCCGACACCCTGCTACAGTGCAGGAGCCGGAGCCCTGCCAAAGAGGCCCTAAGAAGTAGTTTCTTAGGATGGGGTCAAAATATGGTAAAGTGTCAGCTATTACATCCCCCCTAGAATTTCTTAGAGATGCCCGAGGGTTATCAACCTACCAACGACCTGAACATTTAGATTATTAGTATTCCATCCGTTCCAAATTATAAGATGTTTTGGCTTTTTATATGCATTGCTTTTCCTATGTATGTATACATAGTGTATATCTTCCTCGCAAAAAAAAGACATAGTGTATATCTAAGTGCATAACAACAGCTATGTACATAGAAAAGCTAAAATGTCTTGTAATTTGGAATAGATGGAGTAGCAAACAAGTGCACTCTTCAATGTGTGTCCATTAAAGTAATAAGCTCATATTGATGCTAAGGATTGTAAGTTAATATCAATATAAGTAGGACTCCATTCATTGACTACTAACTCCTTTGTTGATGCAGTACAACATCTGACAAGAAACTGAACTGGTCCTTTTGATGCAGCCAATCTTTAGATGAGAGACAGTGGCCCAGAGGTGATGCTGAGGTAGACCTGAAGGCGAGCGAGAGCTTCCTGAACCAGATAACACTGTAGCTAGAGGTGCAGCTGTCTGATTTACGTCTACCAAAGGTGCTAGAATTCGTGTACTAGTGCTATGTGAAACAATCGAATCTTGGTGCTGATGGAAATTGAGTGTTTTAGATGGATCCAACAACCGAGTGCTAGTTGCTTGTGAAACACACGGGTGTGACGTAGACAGACTCTAAATTAATGGTTCTGCTTAGATGCTCTCTCATGAACGCAGGCTTCACGTAGAATTAAAAGTTAAGTTCAGTTGTACTCCAACGAGATGGTTTAAGTTGCACGAAATAATTTGAACTGAATGTGTCTGCCTGCCGTATCTAATCGAGCTTGGAGTCTGCATGGGTTGATCCGTTGATGCCATTACCGTCCACTCGCGATACCGACGATGGTTTTGGGTTTTGCAGGAAGATTTTGCAGCGGCCGAGCGCACGAGGGGACCGATGCACTGACACCAGCAAAGCGAGATGGATTCGGCCCATGCCAGGCAGCATTCAGCGCCTTATCTGACACCGTACATCTCTTTTTCTCCGTAATAAAGAGGGAGAAGTAGCCATTCACCGTTTAACACGCTCATCTTTATCTGGCCGGCGGCGGTCGTTTTTAAGGTTGTGGCTCCTTCGCCCCCATCGCTTTTCTGCAAGCCAGTGACAGAAAATTTTTTGACGCTGACTCTTGCAAACAGGTTGCGCGGCGACATTGCACACTGGAGTGCCTCGCAAATTACCGCGGAGGCGGCAGCTACTTGTACTAGTGTACGTATATACTGTACTGCTACTATCTAGGCAAGTGGGCCGTGTGGCCTCAAGCAAGAGCACGTACAGTGTACCCGTTTCAGACCGGAGAGGTATCCGAGGCAATGCATTTACAAAGTCATAGGCAGTATTGCACGTACGTAAGTAAGTACTTATCGAATGAATTCCCCCCCTTTGATAGGGAAGTGGTTTAGTGAACAAAATCTAGGCAAAAAAAAACATTTTAAATGTGACGTCGTACTATATGATAAACAGATCCCTAAACACGAAAGGATATGTGCACACAAAGAACACATCTGCCATCGCTCTTGAATATAGGGCAGCACCTTACTTCAACGTTGCATCGCCTTCATACCGTGGGTGTGTTACCTTTCAATGTCGTGCTGCCTCCGTGTGTTACCTCTCTGTGAAATCGATACATACATATGCGGGGTTCAAATTAGATGTCAAACACCGTGTGAGGCAACAAATGTAGTGGTTAATAAAACATACATATAGCGAGCGAAGTTATGAGGTATTTATAGTCTATCATAAATCCAATTGTTTTGTTGAAAAGCTAGTAAGCTTTAACCAATGCTTTATTTTAGTTAGCATTTGGTTCGAGAAACGATGAAGGCAGCAAACCTGCCTCCATCCACGACCTTGCGGTGGCGAAGGAGAGAGAGGGAAGGCGCCAAGCTCAGCCTTAGGTTGCCCCTGGTGGAGGAGATGTAGAGAGGCAATGAGCTCGGCCTTCGTGCACCAGCGATGGAGGAGGGGGGCGAGATGGCAGCCCTGAGCGTGTTAGGCTGGTGAGCTCTATCCTGGCCCTGACCCTTAGCCTACAACGGTAGAGAGGAGGCATCAAAGCAAGGGCAACGACGAATGGGGCGTGGAAGAGGAAGAAGTTAAAATGGTAGTTAACATGCATGGGTCCTTACCCTTATGCTGTTGTTATAATATATTCCAGTAGGCATCCGTTCTTAACCTCACCATCCCTTGTACTAAACATAAAACAAGTTCGACCTGAGATGCTTTTGATCTAGAGCGTTCCACATCAGTTTTTCATCTTTCGTACGAGTCCCTTCAACCAAACATAGATATAAGGACTCATTCTGTCCTCTCCTGTCTTCAAACCAAACATGGCCTTAATGGCCTTAGAGGATATTTTTGGTTTTGAGTGGTTTGGGATCGGTCAAATACTCAAGTGACGTGGCTAGGGGACTCAAGACATGGCAGTATGTTAAGGAAACTAACTATTCTCTAAACATAAGACGCTCAGTAGAGTGACGCCTATTCTAAAGTCACATTGGAGATTTTGTTTGTGAGGATCATCTGAGTTTAAGTTGGAGTAATTGGGCTTTGTGAAAATCCCAAATAGGTATAAAGATAGATAAAGCGACACCTATCTCCTATATCTATCTTTTTTTTCTTTTTTCTTTTTTTCTTTTATCCCTCTCTCAACCTTATCTATCTACTTCATAGTATGTCCACATCTATCTTCTCTACGCCATCTTCTCCATGGCACCAAAATGCACACACAAAGGACTACTTCCTTGCATCCGTCAAAGCGCGGGTCTCTGTGCCGTGCTGCTAGCTCACCCGCGCACCTCTGCGCTCTTCGGCTTGCCCCTCTGTGCCCGCACATCCGACTCCGGCTAGCCACCCAACACCTCCCGAGACGCGTCGAGCTGAGTGCCGCAGCCGACCAGGTGCGCGTCGGGCCAAGCGCCATCACCACTAGGCATGCTGAGCCACGTACCGCAGCCATCGTTGGATCTAGACCGTTGTCGGCTTACAACCTGTTCGCTTGGTCGTGTTTGGCTTATAAGACATGGCTGAAAGTACCGTTGACTGATTTGGTGTGAGAGAAATATACTATTCGTTGGCTGGAAACAAGGCAAAAACAAGCTAAACAAGCCCAAACGAACATGACGTTATATTACGCATTGACGGACGACTCCCATTTCCCGTATTCCCAACTCCAAAAACCCAATAAAAAAGGGCATACTCAGTGCAGAGAGCTCCCGCTCTGTGCGGGGTCTGGGGAAGGGTGGGCCTGATGCAAACGGTAGAGTCTTACCGCCTGCGACCGTATAAAAAACTCCAAAAGCCCAGTTGATGAACCCGAAGAAACAAACGAGCTGCTTGGCTGATGGTTTTTGTGGCTGATAAGCCGGCTGATGCTGTTTTATTGTGAGAAAACGGAAAAGCCCAGCTGATGAACCCGAAGAAACAAACGAGCTGCTTGACTGATGGTTTTTTGGACTGATAAGCCGGCTGATGCTGTTTTATTGTAAGAAAACGGAAGCATTTTTTAAGGGTTATTTTGATCTAGGCCATTACAATCCTTCGAGTTTTGAGAAACGCCATTATAATTCAGCTATTCGGAGATTTGCCATTACAATTTCATCTCTCCCTTATCCATGCCATTTTCTACGGCTGCCGCGTACCAGGCCCACTTTCAGGCACGTATGCCTATGTCAAGGCATACGGATGTCAAGTCCTCGTCTCCTCTGACCCAGCCCGCTATCGCTCGCACGCAAGCCGCCGCGGATGAGCGATTGGCTCCCTGCCGCCGAGGACCTGCTCATCGTGCCACGGTGCATCGACTCGCTGGCGGACAAGGTCTGCGTCGACCCGACGCTCTCCGGGTGACCGATGCTGGAGTACTTCACGGCGAAGAGCCTCGAGGAGACGGCGATCTGGAACGGCATCGGCGCCGCCGGGAGGCCGCGGTCGCCGGGCGCGGACTGGTGGTACGAGCAGGCGTTGGGGCTGCCCGTCTACAAGCGTCTCATCGCGGCGGTGCGGTCCAGGGGCATGAGCCCCGAGAACGTCGCCGGCTCGCTGATGCACTACGCCAGGCGCCACCTCTCCGGGCTCCGGCGGCGAGGAGACAACAGCGACGGCAGCAGCCGCGGCGTCAGAGCCGGAGCGTCGGGGACCGCGGCCGTGCTCTCGGCCGGCGACCAGAGGACCCTCCTGGAGGAGATTGTTGCGCTGCTCCCTGTCGAGAAGGGCGTCGCCCCGACGCGGTTCCTGCTCGGTCTGCTCCGCGTCGCAACGGTCCTGCACGCTGCCGCGGCGTGCCGGGACGCGCTGGAGAGGAGGGCCGGCAACCAGCTGGAGGAGGCCGCGCTGGGGACCTGCTGATACCCAACACCGGGTACTCCGCGGAGACCCTCTACGACGTGGACAGCGTGCAGCGGATGCTGGAGCAGTTCATGGTGACAGCTGGTCGACGCTCCGCCGGCCGAGCTCAGGCCTGTCTGGTCGGTGGGCCAGCTAGTCGACGGGTACCTCGCGGAGGTCGGGACGGATGCCAACCTCAAGCCCTTCAAGTTCCAGACCATCGCCGCTCTCGTCCCAGACTACGCCCGGGCAATCGACGACGGCCTCTACCGCGCCATTGATATCTACCTCAAGGTAAAAGCAACAACTCACCATTGTTCTTCTTCTTGATTGATCTGCCTGCTGCACCTGAGTCTTGAATCGACTGGATAATCAGGCCGCCGCGGATGAGAGGCTCGCGGACGCCGGTGGCGGCCTGCACGCGAGGAGGAGCGCTCGCCCGCGGCTTGCCAGTCTCGATGCTGCCTGCTCGCGAGGACCGGCGGCCTGCAGGTTGGTGCGCGCGAAGGACGCGGCCTCGCTCGGAGGTGCCAGCACGCCACCAGCTCCACAGGCACGAACAGGGAGCTCCACAGGCCTGGACGTGCCCTCCACGGACCACGGCGGCGACGAAATCCTCGCGCGCCTGCAGGGCCAACGACCAGGAGCGCCCCGTCGCTCTCGCGTGCAGGCCGCCACGGGCGAGCACGCCTGCTCCCCATCGCGCGCAGGCCACGCCGTCTCTCCGTTCATACGCAGGTCGCCGTGGGCGCGTACTTGTCCGCCGTGGGCACGCTCAGTCTGACGGAGGAGACGGGGACTTAGATGTCCGTATGCCTTTCCGTAGGCATACATGCCTGACATTGGCCCTGGTACGCGGCAGCCGTAGAAAATAACATGGATGCGGGAGAGATGAAATTGTAATGGCAAATCTCCGAATAGCTGAATTATAATGACGTTTCTCAAAACTCGAAGAATTATAATGGTCTAGATCAAAATAATTTTTTTTTTTACAAAAACAAAAGCACGCATCGCACACACCGCGCGTCCGCCGTCCCCGTCTTCCTCCTTCCCCTTCCCCTTCCCTTCCCCTTCCCCATCTCTCATCGCCACCACCCCCGGTCCTGCTCCTCTTTCTCTGACCTCGGCAGCTCCCATGAAACCCTAATCCCCAAAACCCTCACTCAAACCAACACTGCCGCCGCCGCCGCCGCCACCGCCATGTCGCCCCCTATGCAGGCACCCAACTACAAGCACATCACGGAGGAGTGCCTTCGCGAATGGAAGGGCCAGTCCGCCGGCGCCTTCCGCCTCCCTGATCCGGTGCCCATGTCGCGCTTCCTCTACGAGCTCTGCTGGGCGATCGTAAGCTTCCGACAGTTCGGGCTGCTCCGTGATTAGGTTTTCCTCCACCGGCTGGTACTTCTGTGTTCACTGGGTGGGCTGGGCTGCGCAGGTGCTGGGCGACTTGCCGCGGCAGAAGAGTCGGGTGGCGCTGGAGTCGGTGGTGTTCGTGGAGGAGGAACGGCGGGAGGAGGAGCTTGGCTCTGTGCTCGCTGATATCATCGCTCACCTAGGACAGGATGTGAGTATATGCAACTGGTTCTGATGCCAGTGTTGTTCTGTGGTTTCTGGTGTGTATTTGTTTAGTTAACTTTCTCAATCTAGGATTGTATCCTGTCTTTTGGTGGCACTAGTTATGTGTGTATGGACTAAATTGGCCACTTTGTAGTGTGTGTATTGCTTGCTGTGGTAGCTGGATCGACAATATAGCTGAATTGTTTGGTGCTTTGAACAGCTTTGCAGTGGAATTGGACAGGATGTGTTATTTCTGGGCAGATGTTAGGCTACCACTTTTATTATTGTTTCATGTACTATGAGTGTTGTTGCGATAAAAAGTTTCAGCTGAAGTTGTAACATAAACAAACTCAATCAATGCTGTTCGAGGTTAGTACTTAGGTACCATTTTTTGGTTGACCAGAAATGAACCAGGTAGTTTTCATGCAAATCTATTATTACATAACCTAGTCAGCAGCCTCGTACACATGGATGTTCATTTTACTAGCAGTAGATAACTTTTTCGCCAAGCGATCATGTGTAGACCTTTGATGAGCTTCTATGGTAACTGGAGAAAGCTTGTTCACATTAGGAAGCTTATTAAGGGTCAAAAGTTCATGCATATCTTTTAGTTTCTGTTTACGTGATTAAAAACTGAACACACGTGGCGCTAGATGTCCTTTTAGGCATGATTTATCCAAAATTGAACTGTTCTGGGTGCATACCGATTACCAAAAAAATAGATTAGCCTCGAGGTGTCTCTAAGAAGTTCTGTTTCGATGCATTTCTTTGAACTAAATGGTGGACAGTAGAGATGGCAATGTATAAATGCAAATGATATTATTCACTGTGTCGCCTACCATTTCCCAGTCATATAATTTAAATGTCTTCTTGCCTCTGTTGCTTTGTTATTTATCTGCTGCAATTGGGTTATTAGACTTTGACCCATGATTCACTGCTTTTACCTGATATGAACTTTGGCACCTGTGATTTTTTTTGGATAAGTTTTTTCTCCTTGTGTTTCGGTTTAGTGGCATTCCTCTAACAGTGTTTAGCCAGGCTAACCTACTTCAACATGCAGATTACAATCTCTGGTGAATATCGCAGCCGTCTTGTTAAAATGGTAATAAGCTAGGCATGACTTATAAAGCAAATGAAACAATTCACACTCCTCGCTGTCTACTTTCCTTTTGATTTAAAAATGGGACTGCTCATTGATCTCTATTTGAATACTCATCTTGCAGACTAAGTCGTTTCTGGAGTCCTCGATTACTGCGCCTAGGCTTCTGCAAGAGCGATGTGAAGTGAGTTTTTTTTTTAATTCCTTGTGCTAGTGACCATATCTCTGTTGGCATCAATTTAAGATAAAGCTGATACATGCTTTCTATTTCCTCCACCCATGGTCTTGAAGGAAGATTTCCTTTGGGAGGTTGAACAGAGTAAGCTGAAAGGACAGGATTTAAAATCCAAGGAGGTACACATAATGTGATGATTTGTCAATCTGTCATACGCGTTGAGTCATGGCGTTCGTGGGCACACATTGATAAACTTTGTTATGAAAACTCATATTTACCATGATATATTCATAATATCCTTATTTTTTCTCAAACACTTTCACCTCCTAACCTTTCCCCCATTATCGTGGTTCTTGAGTGATTTACTTTTGCCTCATGTTATTTGCTGATTTGTTTTTTTTTCTTTTAACATTAACTATATATGGTCGATTGATATTTGATTTAAATGACCGGTAACAGGTTAGGGTCAACACACGGCTTCTTTACCAGCAAACTAAATTCAACCTCTTACGGGAAGAAAGTGAGGGCTATGCCAAGTTGGTATGTATATCTACTTGTCCTGATTTTGTGTTCCTTTTTTTTGAATTGGATTTTTGCGGTTCTTTTTTTTGCGGTACCTTGACGTGACATGAGCGTGAAAGCAATGTTACTGCGTGAAAGAGGTCCAAGAATCCGTTTTCTTTCTATAAGGGCTAAAATATACACTGGGATGCTTAATTGACTAGTTTAATAATTGAATGCCCATGCTTTGCTATGAATAAAGATAACCATAATCCTGTTCCTTGAATCGTAGTTGATGGTTTGTCTGCCGTACTGCCTTGTCCATCTGGCTTTTGTCCTTGTCTGAAAGTGCATGCTTGGCCCTTGTACTAGCCTGATCGAACTTTGCCACAGCAGATGTTGCACCTCGAATGTCGTGACTGGTCTGATCACTCTTGTAGCCTCTGCTGTTGCACCTTGTCACAACCATAGGGTGAGGAGGGGACATTGAGAAACTGCAACAATCCATATACTGGAGTAAGGGCCTCTTTGGCAGGACACTCGGTTACTGTTCACCAGAGCCGTTTTCTCTCTCCTCCTTTCCTCTCTCACTGACACAACCGGAGCCAGAGAAGCTCGTTTTTCTGGCTCCGTGGCTCCGGCTCCTGTAGGCACCTGTCGGCCGCTCTGCGGCCGACACCCTGCTACAGTGCAGGAGCCGGAGCCCTGCCAAAGAGGCCCTAAGAAGTAGTTTCTTAGGATGGGGTCAAAATATGGTAAAGTGTCAGCTATTACATCCCCCCTAGAATTTCTTAGAGATGCCCGAGGGTTATCAACCTACCAACGACCTGAACATTTAGATTATTAGTATTCCATCCGTTCCAAATTATAAGATGTTTTGCCTTTTTATATGCATTGCTTTTCCTATGTATGTATACATAGTGTATATCTTCCTCGCAAAAAAAAGACATAGTGTATATCTAAGTGCATAACAACAGCTATGTACATAGAAAAGCTAAAATGTCTTGTAATTTGGAATAGATGGAGTAGCAAACAAGTGCACTCTTCAATGTGTGTCCATTAAAGTAATAAGCTCATATTGATGCTAAGGATTGTAAGTTAATATCAATATAGCAGGAAGTTATGAGTTTATAATTCCCAAAGCAACTGTTAGAAACGTGTTAGCTTTATTCTAGATGGCATATTCTCCAATTTAGTCACTTTGTAAAGAAATGCTAAGCGTGCTATGCTTAGGAATACCACGTCCTCTATCTGTATATAGATTTGTACTTTGAAAATTACCTAAATGATTGTACCATTCCACTGTCCGCGATTTCTTCCAATCATGTTCTCCTATAGTTTCGTAAGGTTCTTTTGTGATGCTTATTGAAGTTTGTCGGTTTCTTACCGTACCCATCTATGTGTGTGGGTCATTCAGGTGACACTCCTTTGTCAAGTTGGTTCAGATCTGGCTTGCCAGAATTCTTCTTCGGTTACGATCAGCATTATAAAGGTTGTCTGTAGGCCTTAATTCCCTCTGTGCTATATTTTTAGCCTTTTTACCAGTACTGTGTAATAACAAATTATTTATTTTGTGACAGTCATTGATTGGCCATTTTGATCTGGACCCAAATCGTGTATTTGATATTGTGAGTCTTCGTTTGCTATGCCACTGTTACTATGTCGGAGAGTGTGTTGTTGAAGTTGTGTAATTCTGTTATTCTTGTCTGCAGGTGTTGGAGTGCTTTGAACTTTATCAAGATAGTAACATCTTTCATCAGCTCATACCTCTTTTTCCAAAGGTATTTGTTCTATTAGAACCAGTATCCAAAATAGTAGTCTCATAATTTATGCATACTTTCAGTTATTTTACCACATCTTACATGATTTTTGTCATAATTAATGCAATGTTTTCTCATGTCTTATGATTTTCTCTATTATAGTCCCATGCTGCTCAAATTTTGGGGTTCAAATTCCAGTACTATCAACGATTGGATGTCAACAGCCCTGTTCCATCTGGGCTTTTCAGAACAGCAGCTTTATTGATCAAATCTGGATTCATTGACCTTGATAATGTGTATGTTTCCTAATAGCCCTCTCATCCCCGCAGAATTCATGATTGCTAACAGTAATCTTATATATCATTATAAATCTGTAATTTAAACGATTGTCAGTTTGTTTTTTTAATTTTTTTTTATGCTGTGAGGTTTTCTAGCTCTGGTTTTCTCAAGGTGTAACCAACAAAAAAACTTCGTTCTTTCTTCAATCTTTTATCTGTACCGTGGTGGCCACTTCCTAGTTTCCCAATTTTATCACTGTTTTCAGTATTATTAGAGTTCTATCAGTTATTCAGTTCATTTTCCTCAAGTTGTGCAAATATAGGTGCTACTGATCCAAAGGGAACTCATATGAATATACGATTTCACTGATTGCAGTCTCTCTGTGTTCTTTTTTATGTTCCATATATAGTTTGATTGGTGCTGGATCTATTTGTTTCTCAAATGGGATGTGTCATGACCATTTTTTTTTTCTCTCCAGCTATTCTCACTTGCTTCCAAATGACGACGAGGCGTTTGAGCATTTTGATTCTTTCATTTCGAGAAGAATTGATGAGGTTCGTATTCCCTATATGTTTGTAACTGGCCAAGGAGAGTAGCATGAAAGGGAGTGGCAAAAAGGAAAGAAGGTTGAGGGAGGGAAAAGTTTAGAAGTTTCTTGAACTAAAAGTCTTATGTACAGCCATCCCTTCATGTGACATATGCTACATGGTTATGTTACATGTTGACTAGTAACTATGTACACTATTTTTCCCTTTTGTCATAATGGAAAACAGAAAGAGCTTTAGTCTTTTGTTTCTTGTCCGGAACAATTTCTACCTCCACATGTGAATTTGATCTTACATTAACGATATGTCCATATTGATTTATTTTTAAGTAATATAGGACATTGAAGCTATGACTGACGAGCTTACTCTTTTTCTTGACTTCAGGCTAATAAAATTGGCAAAATCAACCTTGCTGCTACTGGAAAGGACCTTATGGATGACGAGAAACAAGAAATCACTATCGATATGTATACAGCATTGGAGGTGGAAAATGATATAGTTGCGGAGCGAGCCCCTGAGATGGAGAAGAACCAGAAACTTGGGCTTCTTCTTGGTTTTCTCTCTGTGCATGACTGGTAATATACATATGTTCCATTGTTTTTTACTTGATCTATAATTAAATTAAATAAATTTAGATGTATTTTTATTGTTTTATTCGGCAATCACATTTCTGTAGTAGACGCACCAGTATTTTTGCGCATTTTGTAAATATAATTATTGTATAATCATACTGTGAAGATAATAAGATATCTAAAAGCACTTTTTAGTCTAGAGTGACTTTGATTGGAACAAAAATGCTTTATTATTGTTGTAAATATCACTGTGACTTGATTGGAAGAAAAATGCTTTATTATTGTTGTAAATATTACTGATTGATTCCCTTTGTTCTTTCCTAGGTATCATGCACAACTACTCTTTGAGCGTCTTGCACACCTAAATCCTGTTGAGCACATTGAAATCTGTGATGGATTATTTAGGTTTGTTGTATTTCTTTTGTTCCAATGATTATATTTCTTGGGTTTATGCAGTTTAACATATATTTGCCTTTATTTTTCCTTTGTGCAGAATGATTGAAAAGACAATGTCTTCAGCCTATCATATAGTTTGTCACCTGTATTATTACTTGCCTCCTAGAAATGATGCTGACCAGACAGGCACATCTGCTCTGTCTTTAAGTTCATTTGATCTGCCAAAGGAGTTTTTCCAAATGCTCACCGCTTGTGGACCATATCTTCATCGTGATACTCAATTACTTCAAAAGGTGACTTAAATCTTTTACCACTGCTCACTATCATGCATACTTGCTGCTGCCAAACTGATGGCTTAGTTCAGTATACAGATGCCACATTATTGATTGCGGCGTTGGAATTCTTACAGAAGCACCACACTAGCCTTTGCATTGCATCTATTGTCATAAGTCATGACTAGAATTTCCTCTATTTGTTGTGATAAACCAAAATGTCACTGTTGTTGCCTAGTTATAACAAATCAACAACCAAGTTTTTCAGCCTTGCAGCGCAAAATGTTATAATTTTGTTATTCTTTGCTTGGAATTTCCAAGTATCCAGTTTCACATGAATACTAGTGAAAATGTTGAACATCATGTACTTAGTGATCCATCATCCATGTTTACTATTTAGGTTTGCAGAGTATTAAAAGCGTACTACCACTCATCAAAAGAGTCAACACGTGCAGCAAATGTAGTTTCACCAGAATCTCAAATTGAGGAAGCACTTGGCTCGTGCTTGTCTTCGTTGCAGCTTATCCCTGCTAATCCTGCTGTTGATATGGAGATATGGGGGGTTCTTTCCCTTCTTCCATATGAGGTTTGTGATATTATATAATTTTGTAGTGTTCTATTCATGTTTTTAGCAATTTAGTACCTTGACTATCCTTAGTTTCCAGGCCCGTTATCGTCTGTATGGTGAATGGGAGAAGGAGACCGAAGAAAACCCAATTGTCCTTGCTGCAAGGCAAACTGCAAAGGTTACCTTTCTATTCTGTTTAATGTTTTTTTCTAATCTATCACTTCATGTCAAGTTTTAAATTCGCGCACATCGTTTTTTTAATCAGCTGGACACCAGAAGGCTCCTAAAACGGTTGGCTAAGGAAAACCTGAGGCCACTTGGCCGCATGGTGGCTAAACTTGCCCATGCGAATCCCATGACTGTGCTTCGGACAATTGTCCAACAGGTACGTGGAACAGAAGTTGTGTGATGTATTCACTGTTTTTTAGGGTTGGTAATTATTCGATTTCAGTTAGAAAATATCATGTGCTGCATAGCCAAAGTTCCAAACAGTGTATTTCCTTGGGAAACCTGAACCACCATGCCTATTTCCCAGCAACTGTTGATGTTTTTTTGAACGACTTCTGTTTAGCCTTTTCAAATCAATCACGTAACTCCATGGTTCAATATCTTGTTACCATGCATGGCATCCGCCAATGGCCATGATCTTTCCTGTTGCGATGCTATTTGATATGCCATAGTGGCATAGCTGGCTATTGGTACCATGCCATTGGTGCTCTGCATAACTAGACCCCCCCCCTCCCCCTCCCCCTCCCCCGACACACACACACACAAAAGGTTAGTTACGTTAAGCCATCCACTATTTGTAATTGGAATCGGTGTGAATGGAGTGAGAAGTTTAGAAGAGATTTTAAGACATCCACTATTTGTCAGTGTTTTCCTAAACGCTAAACGGTAAACAGTCGGTCACCTACCGTTTAGCCATTATTCGGGCAAAACGTCCCATTAAACGGGCTAAACGATCAATTAAACGGGGTAAACGCTTGATTAAACGGAAACGGCGCACCACCGTGTAGCGTTTACACGGTGTTTAAACGGGCTAAACGACCGTTTAGGCGAACAGTGCTATTTGTAATTGGAAAAAGTCTACTTAACCCCCCCCACCTTTCATACATGGTCTACTTCACCCCCCAACTATGAAACCGTCTGTTTTACCCCATGAATTTTCCAAAACCGTCTATTTTACCCCCGGGCGGTTTTTGACAGCGGTTTGCTACAGTAACAGTGGGTTTGAATCTTTGAAAAATCACAGTAAATCATAGAAAAATCATAAAATAAAAAATCTAATTTTGTTGGACTCCACATGAGTAGATCTACATAGTGAATATATAATACGGTATGCTTTAGTACAAATTTTTTACTGTAGCTTTAGATTAATTGGAAAATCTAATTTTGTCTGTAATTAATTGGAATAATTCATAGCTGCAGCTTCTATGGTCCAATTGTGGTGAAATTTTTATGGTACGCTAATTATTGTATGCTTGAACTATAGTAAAAATTTCGTACTCATTGGACTATGTATAACTTAGTTATAGATAAATTCTAATTAATTACAGACAAAATTGGATTTTCCAATTAATCTAAAGCTACAAAAAAAAAAATTGTACTAAAGCATACCGTATTATATATTCACTGTGTAGATCTACTCATGTGGAGTCCAATAAAATTAGATTTTTCATTTTATGATTTTTCTATGATTTACTATGATTTTTCAAAAATTCACCGAAAATAAATAAAAAAAAGAAAATTCAAAACCACCGGTACTGTAGCAGAACCTGCTGTTACTGTAGCAAACCCGCCGCTGAAAACCGCCCAGGGGGTAAAATAGACGGTTTTAGAAAGTTCAGGGGGTAAAACAGATGGTTTCATAGTTGGGGGGGTGAAGTAGACCAAGTATGAAAGGTGGGGGGGTTAAGTAGACTTTTTCCATTTGGTAATTCGTTATGGACTGCATTTGGGAGCGTGTTTATTCCTTTTGTAGGGATGAATGAACATGATCCCAAAGAGATAATATCTGACTTTTGGAAACTTATCTCTAATACGTGGAATCTAGACAAAACTAACAAGGAAATTAGCTACCGTTATCCCTAATTTTCAACTAACCTTGCACTTGTGGGCACTGCAAATTAATCATTTTTGGTCATGTTAGGGTAATTGCGGTGCAGGGACACAGTTCATCAGAGGGTCTCTAGATTCACCTCAACTGTAAACCAGTTTCTTAGGCATTAGTGGGTTTTGGAAAAAGTCTTGTTTATATGGTTATACATAGGTACCGAAGAGTCCATAGGGCGCAGTATTAATCAGTCTCACAGAAGCCTAAGCGGTTGTTTGCATGCTGTAGTTAGGGCATTGTTCATATTCCTTTGTTCGTTGCATGCGGTCCTTCCTGTGCTCTATTTGGTTTGGCAGGTGGGGTGTGTGTGTGTGTGTGGGGGGGGGGGGGGGGGGGGCACTAGCACAACGATCGGCACTCTGCCTTGGTATACGTTTTTGTACTTCTCGTACCTAAGAGACTGGTCTGGAGGGAGTAATATTTATTATCACACTTTCTTTAGTGTTGAAATTTATACTTAGTCTCTCCGTTCCAAATTATAAGACGTTTTGACTTTTCTAGATACATTGCTTTTACTATGTATCTAGACATAATGTATATCAAAGTGCATAGCAAAAGCTATGTATCTAGAAAAGCCAAAACATCTTATAATTTGGAATGGAGGGAGTACAATTCAGTGATCCTGGAACAAAAAATTTAGTCATACCTTGGGTTGTTTGCACTATGCTATGCCTTATATTATTGTGTATTTTTCCGATTTGTTTACAGTTACATGCCAAAATTTGCAGGTTGAAGCATACAGGGATATGATTACACCAGTTGTGGATGCATTTAAGTACTTGACTCAGGTAGTAGCTATTATTTTATCTATGTATATTTTTTTAATGTTTAATTGTAATTATTGCATGATTTATGAATGTAGCACTACCCTTTTACTGTATCAGCTACAATTATTTATTATCAGCATTGTTTAATCATATACTTCATTTACAGCTGGAGTACGACATCTTGCAATATATTGTCATTGAACGCTTGGCACAAGGTGGTCGTGCGAAACTTAAAGATGATGGACTTAATCTCTCAGATTGGCTTCAATGTCTTGCATCCTTTTGGGGGCACCTGTATGTACCTTTTGACTCTGAAACTGTTACTACGTTCTGGTATCCTACATTTTTTTTTCCACCAAGGCAAAGCCGAATTTCATTACTATAAAGCAATGAAATTACAAGAGTTCGAGACAGTATCACAGTAAAACCATAAACGCTTTTGCGCAAAAACTACCACATTGAAATGAACACACAGGGTTCATTCAATGGGCAAAACCTGGACTACGATCACCTAAAAAGGACTGCAACTTTTAGGTTCATCGTAACCCCCAGCCAACATGACCCAACGAAGTACGGTAGCTTATTACATGCCCCAGACGGCACAATTCAGCAGCACACATGCTGCAAACGGTTTCCAGCAAAAGCTTCCAAGTGACTTAGAATGTAGATCTTCAGACGATCGCCATCCGGTTGTCGCCCCCGTCCATCCGCTCATGCTGATGAAATCGGAGCGCCGTCTTCTTGAGAACTTCCGCGCCGTACTCCATCTGCGCTGACATAGCTTCCTTCTGCAAACCTGCCCAATATGATATTGTAGAGGATATCCAACAAACGAGTTCAGTGGTCGTCTTGACTCTTTTCCCTTCAAAACAAATGTTGTTTCTTGTCTTCCAAGTTGCCCAGCAAACAGCTGCTATGCCCTCTGGTAAGCACCAGTTGATCCATATCCAGAATTGAGAGAAGGAATTGGGTCTCACAGTTGCCCCGAATATATATGCCAAGATGCTCCATACATATTTGATCACAGGGCAATCAAACATCAAGTGTTTAACTGTTTCCTCTTCCTGGCAAAAGGCACACGCAGGGTTACCTTTCCATTTCCTCGTTAGTAAGTTATCCTTAGTTAGGATAGCATTCTGTAGAGTTAGCCACATAAAAATCTTGATTTTTAGAGCCAATTTAGCTTTCCAAAGTTGTTTGTTGTTCACATCATCACAGTTACTGAATAAGTGTTTATATACTGATTTGACAGAGAAAAGTCCAGATTTTTCCCATTTCCAAATTACTCCATCAGACTGATCATTAGTCTTGAATCTGAACAACATATTATGTAAATCCCAAAGCTGATTCTGCAAATCCTCAGAGAGCCATCTTTTAAAATATAGTCTCCAATTTTGTTTACAAATGGTATGCACTGAGCATTCCTGATCAAAACATATATTATACAGATTAGGAAATCTATCCTTCAGGGATAGAGGCCCACACCAGATGTCATTCCAGAAGTCAATGTTTTTTCCATTGCCAAGTCTCAATACTCTCCCTTTCACATATATATGTTTAACTTTAATTAAGTCATTCCACACCTGGTATCCTACATTTATATTACTTTATTGCACTTGATTACTCTTTCCAAATTTATTACATTTATTAAGAGTTCTCGTATTCAGTTTTCAGATTTTTAATTGTGCTCCCAATTATTAAAGATAAAGTTTATTCTGCCGCTGACTCTGTTTTGATCCAATTCAATTTTTACAGGTGCAAGAAGCATAATGCTGTGGAACTGAAAAGCCTTTTGCAGTATCTTGTTAATCAACTGAAGAAGGGTGTGGGCATTGAACTTGTTGTCCTGGAGGTCTCTTGGCTGTTCTTTTTAAGCTTTCTTTCTGCCTTTGAATCATATGAGGCTGAAATCTAACATAATTAGTCATGCAGGAGCTCATTCAGCAAATGGCGAATGTGCAGTACACCGAGAACATGACAGAGGAACAGGTCGATGCTATGGCAGGAAGTGAGACTTTGCGGCAGCAAGCTTCACTGTTTGGAGCAACAAGAAACTATAAGGTTGAGGGAACATTCATCTATCTCAGCAGCATATTAAGATAAACTATTTCCTTACCGAAAAATGTAATTCTTTGGCAGGTGTTGAGTAAATCCACAAATAGGCTAAGGGATTCGTTGCTTCCAAAAGAAGAGCCCAAACTTGCAGTTCCTATGTTACTGCTTATTGCTCAGCATCGGTCCAAGTAAGATTTTGATTAATTTGGTGCCACTATCAGGCATCTTGTCTTTGTTTCATGTGTTTGTTCCAAAGCATGCAAATGGCGATGCAGAAATATGAAATGGCGTGATTACTAATGATTTACACACCAAAGGAAATAAGGACTGGAGTAGGGTAGGGGGTCAAGCATTGGCTGACATAATTTGTTAAATTATATTTTTATATGGCAAATTGGCCCTTAGTGTGGCCTATGCCCCTCCCCCCCTCCAGAAAATTCATGTGTTGGCAATAGATCCTGTCATATTTAATTTTAGCTTTATGCACCAATTTTAAATCTTGATAAAACCGTTTCTATTCCCAGGATTATAATAAATGCAGATGCCACATATATCAAAGTGGTCAGTGAGCAGTTTGATAGATGCCATGGAATACTTCTTCAGTATGTTGAGTTTCTTTCAAGCGCTGTGACTCCAACTGCCTATGCTCAACTAATACCTCCTTTGCAAGATCTGGTCCATAAATACCACATTGAACCAGAGGTAGTAAATTTTGGTTTCTACCACCTCTGCTCTTTTGCTGACCTTTGTTGTTGCCTTGTGTCCGGGTGTGGGTGGTGCTACTTGTTTCAGTACTGTTCTTCATTATGGGTAACATAGTGGTCTTTATCTTAAAACCAGGTTGCTTTCCTTATATACCGCCCAGTGATGCGGCTTTTTAAGAGCAGTAATGGAGGTGACACTTGTTGGCCTCTTGAGGACAACGAGGAAGGAGAATCTGTATCATCTGATGATCTTATCTTACATCTTGACTTGTCTCAGGAACCAATCGTGTAAGTCTTCCATGATTAATTTGGTTGTCTTTGACGAGTATGCATGTTTCTCATTACATTTGTTTTGGTTTGATGGAGATGATTTGGTTCCAGTATAGTATAATCCCTGAACACCCTGTAACTTGTATTAATTTGTATCCTTATTTTAGTAACTTGCCATTGGAATCCGTACGATTCAAGCTTCAGATTCTATTTCTTCACTTCGACTATCTATTCCGTAGCATGGATTATGAATGTTATATCGTCAATTTCCATTTTTTACCCCCAAAATTGTAGGTGAATTGCCATTCTATGTTTATTAATACTGAGTCACAAAGGTGGCTAATAGTTCATGTGTCCCTCCACCATTATCTAATATTCACAACTGTTGGACTTCTCAATTGATGTCTTACACTGGTGTTCTGTCATGATATTGGTGAAGTACAAATATAGTACTCCCTCCATTCCAAATTATAAGTTCTAGCTTTTTCTAGATAGATACTATGTCTAGAGACATAATAAAAAAAAGCCAGAACGACTTATAATTTGGAATAGAGGGAGTAGCAAATAAAGGAATGTTTTGAAAGAAATATATACTTCTTCCAAAATGTCAATCAAAGCACAAATACAGAATTTTTTTCCTCAGATTTTCCCATTCAAAATATATTTTCATTTTGTCCAAGGCGAGAGGTCTCTTTATCATCCATTCATCCCTGATGTCTTGTGGAAACTAGCAATTTCTTAAAGGCTTGAATGTTGAATTACTACACGCTGAAACTATGAATCTATTTTTCAATCATTGTTGAGGTTAACACTGGTTAACATGTTTTTTAATATTAGTGGCATTTCTTTTACATTCTTCTGCTCATAAAAATATTTGAGCTGCTGCTGCTGGTGGTTGGTTCTACACCTTAACCTGAAGGCTCTTTCTGTGCATATGTGTGCATGGATGATCTTTATGCACAGTTGTACTCATGCCTTCTTTTTGGCTTAATAATTGGCTGGGATTTTTACCTTTCAGATTTTATGATAATTAACTTTGGTACATGTTTATTGATCTGCAATGCACAGTTACCGGACTATTAGTCCATGGTAATTTAAGTTATCAACTCACATGAATATTCTGTTTTGCTACAGGTGGTCAGATCTTCTTAACACAGTCCAGTCAATTTTGCCAGCAAAAGCTTGGAACAGTCTTTCACCAGATTTATATGCTACTTTCTGGGGCTTAACACTCTATGATCTTCACTTCCCAAAAGACCGTTATGATACAGAAATCAAGAAGCTGCATGATAATCTCAAACAATTGGAGGACAACTCAGATAACTCTAGCATTGCAATTTCAAGACGTAAGAAGGACAAGGAGAGAATCCAAGATTTACTTGACAAACTGAACAGTGAATCTCAGAAGCACCAGCAGCACATTGCATCTGTGGTCCAAAGGTTAGCCCGTGAAAAGGATAAGTGGTTGAGCTCCAGTCCGGATGCAATGAAAATCAACATGGAGTTCCTACAGCGCTGCATATTCCCACGATGTGTTTTTAGTATGCAAGACGCAGTATATTGTGCTACATTTGTCCAAACACTACACTCCCTTGGGACTCCTTTCTTTAACACAGTCAATCATATCGATGTTCTCGTCTGTAAAACCCTACAGCCAATGATATGCTGTTGCACGGAATTTGAAGCTGGCCGGCTTGGAAGGTTTTTTCATGATACGTTGAAGATGGCCTACTATTGGAAGGTATTTTCCCCCCTCAACGGTTACCACATTTATCATTGCTCTATTCATGGTAAAGAATGGTTCTCTCGGTTATTGTTTTAGTGCTTCTTAACTGTTTACCTCCAACACGCTGCAGAGTGATGAATCTGTTTATGAGCGTGAATGTGCAAACAAACCAGGTTTTGCAGTGTACTTCAGATACCCAAACAGCCAGCGTGTATCCTATGGTCAGTTTGTTCGGGTAGGTTTTATGCGTTCTTAAAGTTATATTTACTGTTGCTTGAAATTTTTTCCCTGTGCATTTTATCATTTCTCATGTAATAAATGAAGAAAAGGTCATGACGGACCTTTGTTATACGCTTCGAACACAATAATTTATATGAAGTGGCTTTGGTATCGTGCATACTCAATCAAGTAATAATGATAGTTCCCTGAATTTGAATGTGCGAGGTATGGAGTAGAAGGGAAACTTATACATTTGAATCAGGAAGAAGTCTACATAACTCCCTGAACTATTGCTGCTGGTCTATTTCACCCCTTAACCTACAAAACCAGGAATTCTATCTGCTCACCTATCCAAAACCTTTTAATCTAACCCCTAGGTAGTTTCGATCGGTGGTTTTGCCTCGCTGGCACAACCGAGGCCCACATGTCAGCACCACTATGGCTCAAGCCCGTTTGTTTTACAGATCTAATTCCGTAGTTTCAGCTTTTCATGAGCACTGTTTACCATAAAAGCCAGTGGCAAAACCACCAATTGAAATCACCTCGAGGTTCGATTACACGGTTTTGGATAGGTGAGGGGGTAGAATGCCTTGTTTTGTAGGTTAGGGGGCAAAGTAGACCAACAATGATAGTTCAGGGGGGCTATATAGACTTTTTTTTGAGGAATTAGTATGTTTTGGTAGCTGCTCTTTCCCTATGTACTATTGGTCATGCTTAACTCCACTTTTTCTTAGTGGAGCTTCTGTTCTACTAATCCATGATATTAGTTCTATGTATTTGAAATACTCTTTAGTATTAGTATATTAGTATATGTCTTAGTATCTTGCTATTCCCTCTATATGTTTGGCCATGTTGATCTGAAAAATCAGGAAGTATATGATGCTTATGTGATCGTGTTATTCGCTGTTCTCTGTATTGAATGGTTTTCGCCATTTTTAATAATTTGTATTTTTTCTATTTTCTAAAGGTTCATTGGAAGTGGAGTTCAAGAATCACCAAAGCGCTTAACCAATGCATGCAATCAAAAGAATACATGGAAATCCGAAATGCCCTTATTGTGCTCACAAAGATTTCTAGTGTCTTTCCGGTGATTCGTAAAAGTGGTGTCAATCTTGAGAAACGGGTGAGTCCTTTACCATTTATTCCTTGTGTTATGCTGCTGGTATATTTCTCACCAACCTTTTTGACCAGGTTGCTAAACTAAAAGGGGATGAGAGAGAAGATCTTAAAGTTCTAGCCACTGGTGTAGCTGCTGCTTTAGCTGCTCGCAAGGTTAGTTCTACAATAATTCCAATTATTGTTTTCCCCTCTCCAGTAGGCGACATCTATTTGTGTACAATATGTACAAGTGCAATGCTCTCCATTGTGCAGAGTTCTTGGCTATCTGAAGAAGAGTTCGGCATGGGACACATTGATCTGAAGCCAGCAACAGCAAGATCTGTGCTTGGTAAATGGAATCTTCAGAAGTTTTTTGTGTAAGTTTTGTCATTAGCTTTAGCATCACTAATCTTTGGATCTCCTACAGGAAACCAGTCAGCAGATCCCTCGATGGCAAAAGATCAAAATGCCCGTGCAAAGTCTATAGATAATAGGCATGAAAGGTCAGAGGGTGCTATGAAGCCTGACGTTCAGCAAAAGAAGAGCTCTGTGCCTGCAAATGGATCTGATATTCAAATACCATCCTCCTCCGTACAAGGGAAATCTTCAGTGGTTGTACGTGCAGTGGATGAACCTCCAAAACCTGTGTCTGATGAGGGGGTTAAAGTTTCTACAAAACCTACTTCAGAATCTGAGGTATCTGTCAGTTCTTCATGTCTTTAGTTTATATTTTCCATGGTTATCATACTTTATTATTTGAATTCATAGGAAAAGAAAAGAAAACACAAGAATACTTAGCCAAAACTCCCATCACTAAATATATGCCTGTTTTCACTTGCACTATGCATCTTTATCATTATTTAGGTCTGCTCAATCTGTGTTTTTTCTGTCAGTAGTACTGAGTTTTAAAAGTCTGCCTGCCTGAATCCATGGCAATTTATATTTAGTGAAACTATATTAATTGATTGAATAGTAATTTCTTCTCTCCATATTTTTTTTTGTCATGATTTCAATTATTTGTTCGAAAGTCTGGTTATTAGCGCCTACTTTTGCCCTCTATATTTTCATGGACACTGTTTGCTTCTGAAGTTTTCTGCTATTTGGATTTTGTCAGGACAGTCTGATGTTTGATGTCAGTAGTCTGATGTTCTCATAGTTTTAGGCAACACCTGGCTACGGCTAAAAAGAGGGGGGGGGGGGGGGGGGGGTTGGGGTTGGGGTATGACTCGTTATTTAGTTATTGAATTCCTTGTGGACGTACAATGTCCTAAAGGTGCCTTACAATCAATAAACATCATCAATCATTATGCTTGTATGCATATCAGTGAGCAATGTTGTGTTGGACATGAGCTTTTGGAATTTATTTCAATTCTTTTATGCAACAGACAAGAGCAACACAAAAGCGTGCACACAATGCTGGGAAGGTAATGAAGCATGATGTTGCAAAGGAAGATGCAAAAGCTGGGAAATCTACTAGCTGGAATGTAAATCAACAAGTCTCAACTGTTGATAGAGAAGCAATGCCTCATGCAGCTGATGCTGCCCAAGAAACCAATACCACTATTAGCGATGGTAACTTGCATCCAGTGCAGCGGAAGGGTTCGTCATCTTCCCAAAGAAATGCAGTTTTGGTTACACATAATGGAGCAGCTAACCCCTCTGGTGAGTCTACTGATCTGATTGACTCTACCGTGAGACAGCAAAAAAGACCTGCTCTGATTGAGGAGCAAGATAGATCAGGTAAACGGAGGAAAGGAGAAAATGAACCCGATTTGAGTGAACACCATGTAGACAAGGAAAAGAGTTTGGACTCACGTGGCGGAGATAAGTTTCGTTCAGTGGATCATGAGAAGAGTGCTAATGAGGAACAAAACTTAAGTAGGGCAGACAGAATGAAAGAGAAATCTGATGATAAATATGACAGAGATCCTAGGGAAAAATTAGATCGAGCTGAAAGGCGTCGTGGGGAAGATGCCATTGAAAGATCAACAGATAGATTATCGGAGAGGAGAGAACGCTCTATTGAAAGATTGCAAGAGAGAGTGACAGATAAAGCCCCTGAAAAAGGTAGAGAGGATAGAAATAAGGACGAGAGGAATAAAGTTAAATATGCTGAACCTTCGGTGGACCGGACACATTCTTCTGATGAACGATTTCGAGGGCAAAGTTTGCCACCGCCCCCACCTCTTCCTGCAAGTTTTGTACCCCAATCAGTTGGTGCCAACCGACGTGAAGAAGATGCTGACCGAAGGGGTGGGAGCTCCAGGCATGTTCAAAGGTCATCTCCCAGGCGCGATGAGAAAGAAAGGAAGCAGTCAGAGGAGAATACTTCGTCATTTCAGGATGATGGGAAGCACAGAAGAGAGGAAGATATTCGTGATAGAAAGCGTGAGGATAGGGATATATTATCAAACAAGGTAAAAGATATCTTTACCAATTTATGTCCTGCATCCGGTGTGTGGCCACTGTGTACTCTTCTTTTTTGTTGTATCAGTACAGTTTTACATTTGTTCTGTATTCGATTATTGTTAGCTGCCATTTGACAGCAGAAGAATCCTATAGCTGTAATTTCACATATGCTGCCTTGTAAGGTTGCTTTAACTTCAAGAACCACATGTTTGACTTACAGATCCTTTGTTGATTGTATAGGTAGATGACAGGGATAGGGAAAAGGGGACTTCTTTGAAAGAAGACAGTGACCCCAGTAATGCTTCTAAACGGAGAAAGATCAAGCGAGACCAGACTTCTTTAGAAGCTGGGGAATATGCACCTTCTGCTCCACAGCCTCCCTCCCATGGATCCGGCAGCTCACAATTGTCTGACGTGCGAGAAAGAGAAAGGAAAGGGTTAATTTCACAACATCGTACCTCGCACGCTGATGACCTTCCTAAGACACATGGCAAGGACACGGCAAGCAAGTCAAGTCGTCGAGAGTCTGACCAGTGAGTTTGATAAAGAATAATTTCTTGTTCAAATATGCATTGCACAGTTTCTAACAAATATCTTTTGCGCTTTGTGATTTGCTCTTTGTTTTCTGTTTTCTTGGTTTGTTGGATTCCGTTGACAAAATCAAAGTCATAACGTCTTAGCTTTGATTACATTCTCCCAGAAGTTCCAATGTTCTACTCAGAAACTGCAACGCTATAGGATGCTATTTTTCCTTCCAAATAAGGCTATGTAAAAATAACTAATAATTTGAACTTCACAGAAATAAAAAACAATTCTCCCCTCAGTCGTGAAAAAGTGGCTCGTGTGTTGTATTTTATGGAATCATACTAATGTTTGGACATCAATATTGTGCATTTGAATTTTATATGAATAGATTCATCCGAAAATGTAGTTGCGTGATATTATAATTCAGAGAGTTTGCAAATATATACAATAAAAATCAAGGGTCAAAGTTACATTATGGGACCTTGGACGCACAGGATCATTATGTTACTATGTTATTGTTAGGGAGAGAAAAGGAGCCAGGGCGGTCCCAACTGTAAAGAAACACCGCACACCCTAATCATGGGGGGGTGACCTTCATTATATAGCCTAATAGGCTAGGGTTACAATGTACAAGGCCAATGGGCCGTACACCCAATATGGGCTGTTACTATTATATTCTAACATCCTCCCTCAGTCTAAGCGGGAGTGTCACGAACACAAAGACTGGACCTAAAGTCAGTGAACAACTGTACAGGTAACCCTTTGGTCATAATGTCCGCGAACTGATGAGACGATGGAACATGGAGCACCCGAACCTGTCCCAAAGCAACCTTCTCACGGACGAAGTGAATATCTATCTCAATATGCTTCGTGCGACGATGATGAACTGGATTGGCGGTCATGTAGACGGCACTGACATTGTCGCAGTAGACGATCGTCGCCGAAGAGATGGGTGCGTGGAGCTCCTGAAGTAACTGACGAAGCCAACAAGTCTCAGCCACAGCGTGCGCAACAGCACGATACTCAGCCTCCGCACTCGAACGAGAGACCGTAGTCTGTCGTTTGGAGGACCAGGAGACTAAGTTGTCGCCGAGGAAGACACAGTAGCCTGAAGTGGAGCGCCGAGAATCTGGACAACCAGCCCAATCGGCATCGGAGTAGGCGGTCAAGCTGGTGATGCTGCCTGTGCCGATGTGAAGCCCGGTGGACAGGGTGCCCTTGACATATCGCAGGACACGCTTGAGCATCGCAAGATGAGGCTCTCGCGGGGCGTGCATGAAGAGGCAGACCTGCTGAACTGCATAGGCGAGGTCCGGACGAGTCAGCGTGAGATACTGTAGCGCACCGGCGAGGCTGCGGTACTGAGTGGCATCCGCCACCGGAGCGCCGTCCGTAGCAGAGAGCTTGGCATGAGTGTCAACTGGTGTCGCCGTAGAATGACACTCAGCCATGCCGGCGCGCTGGAGCAGGTCCACAGCGTACTGGCGCTGAGACAGGAAGAGACCGTCAGCAGAACGCGTGACAGAGATCCCGAGGAAGTGATGAAGGTCCCCGAGATCTGTCATGGCGAACTCGGAGTGAAGGAGCTTGGTGATGCGACGAAGAAGCGTAGTCGACGAGGCTGTCAGAATGATGTCGTCGACGTAGAGCAGCAAGTAGGCGATGTCGGCACCCACTTTGTAAACAAAGAGGGATGTGTCGGAGGTCGAAGCAGTGAAGCCGGACCGCTGAATGAAGCCGGAGAACCGCTGGTGCCACGCCCTGGGCGCCTGCTTGAGTCCATACAAGGACTTTTGCAGGAGACAGACGTGGTCGGGAGCCGCCGGGTCGACGAAGCCGGGCGGCTGCTGGCAATAGACGGTCTCGTTCAGATGGCCGTGAAGAAAGGCGTTCTTCACGTCCAGCTGATGTATTGGCCAGGAGCGAGAGGCGGCGATGCTGAGGACGACCCGGATGGTGGCCGGTTTGACAACCGGGCTGAACGTCTCGTCGTAGTCGATGCCGTACCGCTGCGAGAAGCCACGAACAACCCATCTGGCTTTATGACGAGCCAGAGAGCCGTCAGCATTATACTTGTGCTTGAAGACCCACTTGCCGGTGATGACGTTGACACGAGGCGGTCGAGGAACAAGACGCCAGGTGCCATTGTCCACAAGTGCCTTGTATTCTTCAGTCATCGCCGCGCGCCAATTAGCATCGGCGAGCGCGGCACGGGTGTTGCCTGGCAGCGGAGAAGCCAGGTTGGAGGTCGAGACGGTGAAGCCATACCGCTGCATGGGCGGCGGCAGTGAACCCGTCCGGGAATGAGTCTCCCGCGCAAGAGGCTCTGGAGCCTGGGGTGCCGCTGCCTGCGGCGATGGAGCCGAGGGCACCTGCGGCTGCTGCTGGTCCGTCGGCGGCGCCGGCTGAGGAGTCGGTGGCGGACGCGGACGACGAGTGTAGTGGATGCCGAACCGCTGCCGATCAGCTGCAACGGCGGGGGCACCGGCCGGCGTACGAGAAGCCGAGGGGGTAGGCGGATCCGGCCGGAGCGCCTGGGGCAGCCTGTAGGCAGCACCATGCCACAGGATGGCAGGATCCAGCCCGACGGGGTCGCCGGCATCGTCTGTTGCAGACGAGGCAGGCGCAACCGAGGACCGCGAGTGCCAAACGTCTGAGGTAGACGGGGCAGGCGCGGGAAGTATATCCTGTATCAAAAAATCAAGAGAATCCGGTTGGGGCTTGGAAGCCGCAAACGGAAAGTGAGTCTCATCAAAAACAACGTGGCGAGAGATGATAATCTTGCGAGTAGAAAGATCAAGACACCGGTAGCCCTTCTGGGAAGGAGGGTAACCAAGGAAGACACACGCTGCTGAGCGAGAAGACAGTTTATGGGAAGTCGTGGCACTAAGGTTCGGATAGCACAGGCAACCGAAAACTCGGAGGATGGAGTAGTCTGGCATTTTGCGGTGAAGAAGATGATAGGGAATACCATTATGTATGGACGATGACGGCCGCCGGTTGATTAGAAACACAGCGGTGGAAAGAGCTTCGACCCAATAGGATGGAGGCATAGCGGCATGAAATAGAAGCGTGCGAACTGCATTGTTCAGTGTGCGAAGCATCCGCTCAGCTTTGCCGTTCTGGGCGGATGTGTAGGGGCACGAGGTGCGAAGCAGGATGCCGCGGCTAGCTAGGAAGGTAGCGGTGGCATTGTTGATGAACTCGGTGCCATTATCTGCCTGAAAACAGCGCACAGGAAAACTGAACTGTGTGTGAGCGTAAGCAACAAACTGGACAATGTGTTCATGAACTTCTGATTTATGGCGAAGAGGAAAGATCCAACAATAATGTGTATAATCATCAACTATGACAAGATAAAATTTATAGCCAGAAATACTAAAAACTGGAGAGGTCCAGACATCACAGTGAACAAGTTCAAAGGGAGCTGATGTACTAGAAACCGAACTAGCAAATGGCAGCCTAGCGTGCTTGCCAAGCTGACAGGCATGACAAATGTGGCGAGCTGCTTTATTACACTGGATAGCTGATAGCTTAGTTAGAGTGTTGACGATGGCGGGTGCAGGATGACCAAGGCGGGAGTGCCATAACTCCGGGGAGACGACAGCGACATGGCAGCGAGGTGGCATGTGATGTGGAATGGTGTAGAGATCCCCATTGCTATTGCACCGAAGAAGGACCGTCTTGGTCTGCAGATCCTTAACAGAGAAACCAGAGGCGTCAAACTCAATGGAACAGTTATTGTCGCGAGTAAGCTGTCGAACAGATAACAGATTACGAGTGAGTTGGGGAGCGACAAGAACATTATCAAGACGAAAAGGACGATCAGCTATTTGAATAACAGAAGTGCCACGACGATGAATAGGAATTGATTGACCGTTGCCGACCGTAATGGAGGACGGTGGCGACGGGAGATGGGAAAGTAAAATACCGTCATTGGAGGACATGTGAGATGTCGCACCGCTGTCCATGACCCAGGGTGCAGACCCGCCCTGGATCGCCATCTGGTTGAGGGCGGCAATCAAGCTTGCCGAGTCCCAGCTGCCCGGAGGCCCGTACGCCGGAGGACCGCCAGCAGTGGAGAACTGCGGAGGCGCGAAGGTGGTGTGTGCCTGTGGAGGAGGCGCAGGTGGCGCACCCCACTGCTGCTGCTGCTGGGAAGACCACGGAGCGGCCCAAGGGTTGTAGTAAGCCCAGGGGCCGGCCGGCTGACGCCCGCTGAAACTGCCGCCTTGCTGCTGGTTGCGGCCACCGCCGCCATTGCCACCTTGCTGCTGGTGGCGCCAACCGCCGCTACTGCCACCGCCGCCGTTACCACCACGGCCGCCCTTGCCCTTGCCACCCTTGCCCTTGCCACCGCCCCCACGATTGGTGGACGCAGAAGGGTTAGACTGGCAGGATGGCGACGTGCAGGAGGTGGTGGAGGCGGCCAGTGCTGAAGCTGAGGCCGCCTTGTCCTCGGTGCCAAGGCGGAGCTCCTTGACGCGGAGCATGTTGGTGGCAGACTTGAAGTCGGGAAGCGGCGACGTGTTGGAGATGATGTCGGCGGTGTTGGCGAAGCGGGGGTTGAGGCCACGCAGAAGATTGAGCACGAGCTGCGCAGGGGAGATGGTGTGACCGACCTCCCGGAGGGCATCAGCGGTGCGCTTCATCTGCTGGGCGTAGGCGTCGACGGAGAGGTCGCCCTGGGACAGGTTGTGGAACTCCTGCTCGAGGACGATGGCGCGGGACTCCTTGTTCGCCTCGAACAAGGCCTCGATGGAGACCCACAGAGCGCGTGCATCCTGTTCAGGCTCCATGGCGAGGTCAAGGACGGCGTCGTCGACGGAGCCGTACATCCAGCCGCGGATGCAGGCGTCAGGCTGAGACCACAGGGGGTCAGTCGGGCGTGCGTCCGCCGTGCCATCGATGTGGCCGAGCAGCCCGTACTTGCCGCAGAGAGCGGTGAAGAACGCCTTCCACTTGGAGTAGTTCGGGCGCTCGAGGCTGAGCGCGATGGGGACGTGCTGCTTCACGTTGACGGAGGCGTAGGCGGCGAAGAGAGGAGCAGCAACAGAATCCCCCATGGCGCCGAACGACTGGTGGCTGAGGGCGCCGGTTGTGGAGGAGGAACTCGACGACATGGGCGCGACTGCAAGGCAATCGCGCGCAGGCGCAGGGAAGATGCGCGACTGCGACTGCCCCGGGCGTCAATCCGCGCGAAGCAGAGGACTCGACCGAGCCGCGCGGACGCAGAGTGCGGTGCGATCGATGAGCCGCGCGCCGAAATCCGATCCGCGAGCGACGGAGGCCGTTCTGCGAGGCTCGACGGAGGCCGCGCGAGGAAGTGAAGGTGCGTGCGGGGCCTGGGCTGGCGGCGGCGCGAAGGCGCACGCGGCCGATGGTGCGGTGGCGCGCGTTCTCAGGGAGAGCGCACGGGCAGAGGAGAAGCAAAGCGGAAGGTGAGGATCGTAATTAGGGATGATACCATGTAAAGAAACACCGCACACCCTAATCATGGGGGGGTGACCTTCATTATATAGCCTAATAGGCTAGGGTTACAATGTACAAGGCCAATGGGCCGTACACCCAATATGGGCTGTTACTATTATATTCTAACACCAACCCATAGTTTCTTTGAGCAGTTTCTAGAGGAGAGAGAGAGAGGGTAATAAGGAACTAACCTTCGCATCCCATGGTTACTATAGTAGTTTCTATATGGAAAAGAATTTAATGACCACATGCATCATCACAAAAAGGAGTTGATCAGCTACAACTAGCATCCATGTAGCCATCATGCAAATTCACATGCCTATATGTACAGTTAGGTGATGCTCAACTGTACACGTGAGACAAATATAGTGACCAAGTACCAACTATGCACATGATACTCTGCAGGTACATACAATAATGTACACTTCTGCAAATAATCAACTGCAGATAACAATAATGTGAAAAATTATACCCAGAACCATACCATTCTGAGCTGTTGGGCGGCACATCACTATCATCCACTGGCTGCAGTAGCACTTGATGCTTTGCGACTGAGCCAGAAGAGATATGAGCACCGACGGAGGCAACAGAGGTAGGCGCACCTGCTGCTTTCACTAGTGCGTCGTCTGGAGCTAGAAGACTTCTTCGATCTTTTCTCTCATTCCACGCCTCCATTTTGCAGAGATCAAGGATGAGAAGCAGATGGAGCAGGATCGATTGGGGATGAATATAGCACATCTAGGTCATGCGGGTAGAGCTGGGCATTGGTTGGGTATCAATTGGGCAGAAGAGGGTCGGATGGAGCTGGCCCTCTCTGCCCAGGATAACGGCGCAGAAGAGGATCGATGGGAGGACGATGGTGCGTGTTCACGGATGGCTTCAGCGAGGGGGGCAACAGCGGCCAGGAGAAAAGCGCATGGGATTCTGCTGCGGTGCGAAATGAAGCCGATGGAAATGACATGGGCGCCCCAACGCACGATGTGTGTTTTCTTGGTCCTTTGGAGCCCGAGCCGAAACGTTTTCTCAGGGGAGAAACAATTACTACCTCTCTAAGAAGACTATAGAAACTACCATGGACACTGGGTTGGGACTGCCCTAAGAAGACTCAAACAAGACCAATAGGGCAAGTTCTAGTACCGAAGAGTTGCGGAAAGAATAAAAACTACGACCAACGATCCATATCAAACTCCTACGGACAAATGCCCCCGAGACCTTTGGCCCTTGCCATACACCATAAAAGGGCCTGATTTCTAATGTTCTGTAAGATCATATTAAGATTAGGTGAGCCCCCCCTAAAAAACACAACCATTTCTATGTTTCCAAATCCACCAAACAACTAGCTCAACTTGAGAATTGAAACCCTTGTGATATTGCTTAGCCATTTTGATGCCTAGCCTGGCGCCACCATTCAGTAAAGATAGTGTCATTTGGCCCCGGTGCTTGCTGTTGCAGACCAACCTAGCAAACCACGCTTGTATCACTTCATCCAAAAATCTTGCATACACAGCATGTATGCCCCCATCTTCGTCAATCAATATCTGGATCCTCTAGAATTACATATACACGATCTAATGCAACCTAGTTGTCTTGACATTGCCCTGCTGAAAAGTTGCTACAGTCCTATGGCGGAAGATGGAAATGATTTCTTAGGCTGTGATGAGACCTTGATGAACTTCCAACTAAAATGATGTATCTTTAGCCAAATGTTGGTTGTAGTAGTTTTGGTATATAATAGACCACCAAATAATTAGCGTATAGAAAATTGCCCAATGTTCCATCTACCATGACAATGACAAGCGGGGCCTTGTCTGGTGGAACCGTATGTCGTGCATGATTGGTGGTGTTTTTGGCAAGCCCTGGCATTGTCGTTACTAGGTTCGAAAGCAAACCCCCCTGCAACAGCATGGTTTACTTATTCGTTAAGTTCCCTTAAATTGTGGCGATCCTTTGTAACAAAAGGAGGATATTAATCGCATCCTACCTCATATGTTTGAATCGTTTTCAATAAATGCATTACGTTTATATGCAAATGAAAGGCAAATATAACAGCAAATTAGTAAGCCAGATTTTTTCCTCCTATACTTTTGTAGTCATAAAAGAATTACTTTTGTAGTATTATGGTTTCTGGTGCTATTCACTTGCACATGTGTACATTATTTACTATCTAATGACGCTTGAATTTTGTTTTAAGAGCAATTCCATTTATTATGCTTGTGGTTCTGTTTCTTGAACGAACCTAACTTGGTTTAACTGCAGAATGCACGAGAGGGAATGGGAAGAGGAAAAGCGACCAAGAACTGAAACAAAAAGGAAGCATCGGAAATAGCTGATCAATGTTGACATGGATTCAGTCGAGTCTCATAAATTTTCTCCGATCACAGTAGTGAATGCACTTTAATCTCATGTTTTCCTGTAGTGAGAACATGTTTCAGCATAGCTAAGCAGATTGTTTCTTAGTGTGCTGCGCCAGTTAGGGGATGTGGACCTTAAGATGACGGTAAAGCCTTTCCTGTCGAGCTCACCAATGCGGATTTAACATATGGAGATGAGCCATGTTTAGCTTCATACATTTTGTGCTGTAAACAATGTGGAATGTGGTATAGTGATTTGTACTGTGAACATAGATGAGTGGCTCACCATCTGGGTATTTTGTATTTTAGTACTAACTGCTAACATGTTTGGTGTAGGAAGCATCACCATTTTTTGCATTGTGTAGAAATAATGTTAGGGATGCAGCATAATTGAAATGTACATATTGAGGCCAGGAATTTTGCTAGCTATTTACCTGTTCGGGTTCATTAAAGTTTGCTCAGAGTTGGTTGTGGTGGTTTTCTGGTTATCGTTCTTGTGAATGTTGTCGTGGTTGTGAGCATGTTCCATGTTGCCATTGTTGGGACTAATCGTGCATGGATGTCAAGCTCGCCTTCGATCCTGGCATCTTCCTGTGTTTTGATTAGGCTGTGTGCTTGGCAGCCTGTTCCCTTGTTGGTTCCAGTTAGGCCTTATCAGTCAGTCAATAGTATTTTTCTCTCATAACAAATCAGCACCAGCTGAGCTTATTAGCCCAAAAATCAACCAGCGAACAGGCTCTGTGTCTCGAGGGCACGCAGAAACTGATTAGGCTGTGTACCTGTGTCTCGAGCGCACGCAGAAACTTCACTGGGATTTTGTAAAGAGATTTCATCGATGCTGCTGGATTTATGTAGGAATCGGGGAAGATTCCTGTTCCTTAGTGAGCCGTAGGTTACCATTGCCGGTGAACTGTGACCTTGTTGATTGTAAAACTTCTCAGGCAAGCTTCAAGAAACCGAAAATTGTAGTAGAGCCAGGTTACAAAACTTGCATTTGCTTTTATTTATTTATTACCTGGCCTTAGTTTGAAATTGCGTGGTTGCACATCTGTTTCTCTTAAATTTCTTCTAAATTGTCCAAAAAAAAAATCTTGTGTAATGGTTTCGGGTCTATTTAGTTGGCGACCAAAACTTGCCAAGTATAACTTTCAGCAAAGTGTGACTGCCATAAAAAGTGTGGCGAGCAAAATCGAAGTCACACTTATGGTAAGGTTTGGCATGAAAATAAGTCTATGACATGTAGGGCAGGATGCTAAGAAAGTTTGGCGTGCCACAGCTGTAGCAGTGAACCAAACAGCTGCCGAAGAAACCGTGACATGAGTGACCTTTAGCATGGCAAGTTTTGCTCTCCAACCAAACTCGCCTGACATCTGTCAGAAATTGCTCAAAATCGCTTGCGATTCGTTACGACACAAGGAAAGGGGGACAATGCTAACGGCAGCAGATTCTTGTGGTAAGAACAGAAGCTGACATAGTATTGATTATCTTTTCCTTCTCCAAGTTGCCACAGATTTCAGATCATGTGAACTCAAAATTTTCTATATAAAAGGCATAATGAACTGGCATAGCGTTCAGATCATGTGAACTCAAAATTTCTCTCTATAAAGGAAGAAAAAACCATAATGAACTCCTGGCAAAGCGATGCGTATATGTTGACAAGTTCTTCGTTCGTTCTCTTCCTGAGCTCCAGACTCTGGACAGACTGTCTGATGGCCCAGACAGAGACAGATCACTTCCGGCCCTTCTTCTGCTGCTGTTTAGCTGTTGATCGACACGGTTACATGGCGACACCAAGAAAATCAACCCATTTGAGTAAGTACGAAGACGTCGAAGAGACAGGAAGAACAAAAGCATCGCACAGAGAGACAATCAGAGACGAATGACGAAGTGGTGATCAATTACCCAGTCTCCTCTTGGCCTCGGATTTGGCGAAGAACTCCGCCCACTCGTCCGTAAGCACGAACACCGGCTCCTCGTCTTCCTCCTCCGCGTGCAGCGGCCTCGGCTCGGGATCCAAATCCTCCACGTCCTCTCTTACGGCGGCGCGGGGCGGCTCCGGTTGCCAGGGCGCCGCGCTCGGGTAGGTGTTGGGGAAGAGCACGGGGGCCGGGTGCCGCTGCTGGTTGTCGTGGAGGTGGGCCGGCGGCGCGGGAGCGAGCAGGTGGGGGTGGTGGTGGTGGTGGTCATGGCAGCAGCAGAGGTGGATGTGGACGTGATGGTGGTGGCGCGGGTCGAGGTGGAGGTGGACCAGGTGGTGGTGGCGGCGGGGAAGGCCCGGCTCTGGGTGCGGCGGATTCATGGCGTTTGAACCCTGCGAAGAGGTAGGGTAGGGGTGGTCGCCGAGTCGGCGGCTCTGGTACTACTGGTAGTGGTAGAGCCGTAGAGGTACGGGGGTTTGGGAAGGAATATTTTTGCGAGGGGAGCTGCAGATGCTCTGACCTCAGCTGTCTAGGTTGTGTTTAAATCCAGTTATTAAAGTTTAGGGTGTCACATCGGGTGTTATATGGGGTATCATATTGAAGTGTTTGGATAGTAATAATAAAATAAATTACACAAGTCCTCAGTAATCCGCGAGACGAATTTATTAAGCCTATTTAATATGTAGCACCACATTATCAAATCATGAACTAATTAGGTTTAAAAAATTATCTCGCAAAGTAGTTGCAATCTGTGTAATTAGTTATTTTTTAGTTTATATTTAATACTCCATGCATGTGTCAAACATACGATATGATATGAACTAAACTTTAGAGGAAAGAACTAAACAAGGTCTAAGTTAGGTTTAAATATAGAAATTTAACAGAAAATTAGAGAAATCACCTATTTTAGTTGAGGCGGTGTATCATGAGTTTTTTTTAAAAATTTGGTAGAATAATTCTGTTCCTCAAAATAGTAAGCTGGTAAGAAATGAGGTTAAAACAAAATAAAAAAATTAAGTAAGAAGGCCATGAACTAACTCATTTCTTAAACCAAACATCCTATAATTTACTCCTGTCATCCTTTGAAGTAATACAATTCCCAGGTCACGTATCTGTCTGTCTATTTAATTTATACAGAGGCTAAAGCTTTAGGTCTATTTAATTTATACAGAGGCTAAAGCTTTAAAGTTTGAATTGAACAAATTCAGTTCTGTTATGCTCTGCACCTCTATTTTTCAGACCTATGTTGCAAATGTTTTATCTGGATATTACATATATTTTCACACAAATGTTACAAACGTTTGTTTGAAATGTTTCATCCACTTTAGATGCATATGCAAGTGTTTTATATGAATGTTGTATATGTTCCACACAGATGTTGCACGCGTTTGTTCCAAACGTTTCATCTGTTTCAGACTTACGTTGCAACAAGTTTTTTTTGGGGTGTTGCAAGTATTTCCATGTGTCAAGCGTTGAATGGGACGGCCAGAGTCACACAGCGCACATACGTAGGCAGGGGTGCGAGCACGATATAGAGCAGGCGCAGGCACAGGGTCCCCGCGTGCGTGATATGGAGCGGGGCGTAGGCGGTCCCCGCCTGCACACGGAAAGCGGAGCGGAAGCGTGCAGTCCGTGAGCAGGTGGTGTAAGAAGGGCGAGGGCATTCGAGCGATGCGGGTGCGGGAAACGAAGGAGGCCGCGGAAAACAAAGATGCACGTGACATGGGGTGCAGACACAAACGTCTGTTCGGACGTCCGGACGCTAGCATCTCCATTTGTTATTTCGTATGGCCTTCGTAGAATGCAGAATTCTGAAAACGTAGGGATAGATTGTTGTTGTTGCTAGCTTGCTGTCAGCGATGGCACCCCTGAGTCCCCGACCCTGCAGCGTGGGCGGAGAATGGCCGCATCGGGGGTCTGTAACCCCCTCGGTGTTACACTGTACAACTTTTTGCTAAAACACTGTATAAGCATCATACTTGTGTGAAAATTAGTGAAGTATAGAGTATAAATTAATGTACATAACTTGAAACGTTCGTCGGCAACACGAAACAAATGCTACATTTCATGTCGCTTTATATCGTTTAGGGTTCTCACGAAAGAAATGCTACATTTCATGTCGCTTTATATCGTTTAGGGTTCTAAGTGAATTTTATTGAACGAAAATGCTATAGAACGCTTATGCGAAACGTTGGTAAAGTTTGTAGTACAATTTTTGTAGGTGACGGTGAAATGCCCGCGGTCGAGAACGGGATTCGCTAGCTAGTGTATTGAATGGCTTGGAAATGAAATTCGATGCGAATCCTATCGTGTTTTGGTTGAAGTTCCTAAGTCGAGAAACGGATCGACGAAGCAAAGTTCGACAATTTTTGTAGAACGATCGGATTAGGTAGTGGCATGGTTTTAGGGTTTCCTCTAGTAGCCTGATATACCAGCTAGAGCGTAATATAGGTGGTGTAGTTACTGGATCATCGAGTTGGTTTTTGTAGCAACTTTAAAAAGCGTGCACGATACGGTTTCTACCTCCGGGCGCGGTCACCGCCTCGGTTCGGCTTGGCGCCACTGCACTGGCCTGCCTGGCGCCGCGCCGGCCACGTCGCCACTGCCACGCCTGTGCACACATGCCCGCGCGTGTGGCCCCTGCACTACTGGCCACGACCTCTTGCCACCACGCTCTGGCACGCAGCTCGCACCGCCGCTGCTGCCATTGCCGTGTCCTGGCCGCCCGCTCGCGCGCCTGTCACCGCACTGGCCGGTCTTGTCGCCGGCCCTGTGCTGTAGGCCGTGCTGTCGTTGCTGCGCTTGGCACGCCACGCACACACACGCACACGCCGCCTGCGCACGTTGTGCCTGGCGGGCCCTATCCCTCCGCCACCGCCGCGTCGCGCTGCGGTCCGGTCACGCTGCGCCCCGTCCGCCGCTGCCGCGTGGCTACTTGTAACACCTCGGGTGTTTTAAATACTAAAACCTGCCATGTCATCATATGCATTGTACATCATTTCGTATTAGTGAAAAATTTTATGTGCATTCACTAAAACAAGTTTACCTTTATGTTGTATGTGTTGAATTGTATTGTTTGAATCAGGTTCAAAGTTTTGTTTGGATTTGAATTTTCAAAAAAAACCCTAATTTCAGCATTTAAGTTTGCCCTGGAAAACCCATTTCAAAATCTAAGCACATTTTGGGGTTGAGCCTAAAAGCAAAAGTGTAGAGCTTGTCAAGTTGTACAAAGTTTGTTTTTGGAGTTTTCAAAGTTGTATTATAAAATTTGAAGTAACTTGAAAAGGCGTAATTCTTTAAATGTCCCCTTTTTGAATTCAAATTTGCATTTCAAAATGTAGACCGAATTAGGGGGTGGTTATAAAAGCAAAGTTGTAGAACTTTGAATTTTGAACAACTTTTATTTTTGGAGATTTTTGAGTTGTTACATAAATTTGGGAGTAAATTGGGTTTTAAATCAAGTGGTAATTTTGTAAATAAGGTGAACAGTGACCGTGGAAGCCACCTCACCGCCGACGATCTTCTTTCTGCTTCCAGGCGCGTCCGTGGCTGTCTTTGGCTTCGCGCTGGCGCGGGAAAGGCTCTTGCATGGCTTTCTTTTGCTTCTGAGCCACGTTATAAAGCCTTCGTCGCTGTCGTTCTTCGCCGTTTCTCCTCCTTTGTTTTCCCATCGCCACCGCCGCTGCTCCGTCGAGCTTTCGCCGTCGACCTAGCGCCGTTACCGTCTCGGCAAAGCCTGCCACAGCTCCGCCTATTCCTTGCGCACCCAGCCAACCAACCCTAGTCATTTGACTTCGTTGGGAAACGCCGCTCATCGCCTTTCTTCCTCACGGCCGGCAGCACCACCGTTGAGTGAGCGCCGTCGTGGCCAGCACTCTACGGTGAGCCTTTGTCCCTGCGAAGTGTTGCTCCAGCTTCACCTTGTTCACGTGGTGCTTTGTGCCTTGTTGCTTGATCAATTTGTCCACCGCAGCCACCGGAACATCGCCGTCGACATTGCTCGCGCCGCCGCGGCTGCTGTGCTCGTTGAACCACTCCTCCGTTGATCATCCGGCTCGGCCATCGACTCCAGCATGTGCGGGGTGAGCTCCTGAGTCTTCCTAGGCCATTTGTTTAACCGCTACCGGTCCCGTTTCGCCGGTGTAGCGCAGCCACACCGCCATGTCCGCCATGGTCGCCGTTGAGCTCGGTTTGTACAGCGATCGATGCAATTAGTGACATCAGTAGGTGCGCCTAGTCATGGTGAACATGTTGGTGTCTTCGCCGTCGCCGTTGATCTCACCGGCGGCGAGAAATCACCGGTCAAAGCCGCTGTCGCCGTGGTCAGCGCGGGAGGTCATGGATGACAGGTGGGGTCACCCTGTCAGTGACCGTTAGTTGAAATGGAATTTTTCTTTTTCAGAATTGGATGAATAGTGTATGTTTTTGTTATTTTTGTGTAGAATTATTTAGAGCTCCAAAAATTATGAAAATTTTTGTGTGACCTCTCTGTGATGTATAATATTTAGGAAAAATATGAAATGTTGTTTTTCAGTACTTTTTGGATGTAATAAAAATTGCTCAATTAATTAATAAATAAGTTTCCATGATTTTTCTAGGCTTTATTAATTATCCAAAAATTATGAAAATTGTTCTGCCACTTAGTTATCATGTGATGAACCTTTACAAAAATTTTGAGCTCAATTGGAACAAGTTGATTTATTTCATATTTTTGAATTAAATGATTAATTCATAAAAACAAATAGTAACCTTTAATGATTTAGGTTTTGTTTGAATTTTTGGATTGAGTGATGACCTTGGGTCATTAGTTGGTAATGATCCTTGGCAATTGAAGTAAGTGTTACGAAAAAGGTTTAGTTAGTTTGACTTGTAACTGTACCGCGAAGGAAAGTTGTATTCAAGTTGTTAATTTTGCATCCATCATCGAGCATCATATTTTTGTATCTCGCATCATGTTAAACATGGCATTATTACTATGCGTAGTGAACGAAGGTGAGCACGTGGTAGTTAATCAAGTTGCGGAGGAGGTTAATCCGTCTGTTGAGGTCGGATTTGATAATTGTGGAACATCTCCGGAACCTGACTTTTCCGTGAATCAAGGCAAGCCCCGGATGCATTTAAACCTACCTTGTGTTTTACAAATTTTTATCGCTTTTTCTTTTATATACTGCATTAAGTGATTATGAGTCAAGTGGAAACCTAATTGGTGCATTACCAACCTTGTTTTTCCATATCTACCTTGTTACCAGTTTTAATTCGTAATGCCTAGTTATGCTTAGCCATGCTTAGACAGATAAAGGTCATGTGATTACCTGTCACCTGTGTGATATAAAGAGGTTTTTGGTTACGGTCGGTTATTCATGTTGTCATGAGATATGAGCATGTGGAGTAATAAATCTAGACCGGGCGGACTCGGTGTGTGAGAGCCACAAGACGTGGATGTCTTGTGAGCGGGTTCTTTCCGCCTGTGTCGATTAAGAACCGCCCGTTGTTGAACTGTGTGAGATGAGACTTTGTAGTACTAACCACATACTCCGGTAAGCCTTAACTTGGCAATTCTATTACGAGAATGGCTACTCGTGCACTGGGAGTGGAGTACTGTATTGGTGGAGTACCCACGTGGCAATGGGCTGGATTGGTGGAGTACTGTATTCTTGGGTGGCACGGACCCGTTCTTGTTTTAGGAGACCTGAGGGTAGGTTGGTATATGTAGGTCGGGGACCTGCATATGTCGTGTGGTCTGGAATTCCCAGCTGGGTTTAATCGGTTCGAATCGTCGTTGCTCGGTTATGGAGACTCAACTCTCTGTTCATCATCGTAGTTAATAACTGGAACTTGAGTAAGGATTGAGAAAGTGTTGGATATGAAGTTTCATGATCTCATTTCGGATCATGTCAGCTTTGTATATGATCTTTTTGAAGATAAAAAATGTTTATATAAAGAATCTTGTTAAGAGAGCTTTTACGCAAAAGAACTTTGACTATTGCTAAAGCCATACCTTGAATCCCTGAGCCTGCATTCCTGAGTCTTCTCAGTTTTAATTTCGGTTAAGTCTTGTTGAGTACTTTTGTACTCAGGGTTCGTTGACCCTTGTTGTAGGTGAGCCTCATGAGCAGGTCTGTTTTGGACCATGCTGCATGACTGTTGTTCAGGTCGATGACGATAAATGAATGTGTGATCCTTGGGCAGGATACTTATATTGTGTGTTTGTATTATGTTACTAATGCCACTCCACTACTACTATGGTTTGTAATATGTATCGAACTTAGTTTGTAAGGTTTGAAACAACTGGTTTGTAAACTAAGTTATTATAAGACTTCCGCTAATTTACTCTGATGTAGATATTTGAATAAATGTTGTAATACTGCAATGACTCTGTAATGGGATCCTACTCGGAAATCGTGGATGATTCGGGGTTCCCCGACGACACCCAACAGTCTTCTTAAGTTACCAGGAACATATGCATAGTTGTCAGAGGTCGTTGGACAGTGACAGGTGCATGTGGGTCCTATAATTTAGGAGGTTCTACCATAGAATGGTATCAGAGCGATCGTTACAAAGTCTTTGTTGTATTGTTTTACAAAAACTTCAAAATGATTTGGGACGAATAAATTTAACTTGTTACTTTGGTCCAAATTGCTTCCAACTTATCTTATTTCATTCTCACCATTCCTTATTTGATTAAAAAGGCTTTGTGTGGTGGAGTAGTAATCTTATTATGCCCTATATAATAACAACTGTTGTTCTTGTACTTTATAAGCTTTGATGTTTTTGTTTGTAAGAACGATTCATGCATCATGATTAATTCACTTGTTACTTACTTTCCCTCTAAGTCTGGGTTGTGTTGTGTAATCCATCCTGGCTGCTATTGAGGTTTGTATCAGATTGTCTTATTTGGATTAATCTTGCTTCCTACAGTATGGCTCGTACCAAGGTAACGCCACGTAAGTCCGTCGGACCCAAAGGAGTTCCTCGTCACCAGCTTGCCCCTAGGAATGATGGTGCTAGCTGTAGCAGCTCTAGGCCTGATCCACAGACAGAGATATAGAGGCTTACAGCAGAGTTAGCTCAGGCTACTAGAGATAGGGCTATGGATGCCATCCATGTGGGCGAGTTACGTGATAGATTGAGGTGTCTTACCACCGCTCACAAGAACTATGAACGTATGTTAGTTCATATGGTGGAAGGAAGGAATGAAGCTTGGCATAGAGAAGATGTAGCTAGAGCTAGAGCTCATGAGCTAGAATTCTATGTAGAAGACTTAGAAGAACATAATACTAATCTACATGAAGCTGGATGAGTTCCTTGCTTTGAAGCAAGGGGATCAAATGGTTATGCAGTATGTGGGAAAGTTTAATCATATTTCATAGTATGCATCTGAACATGTCAATACAGATGCCAAGAAAAAGAAATGGTTCATGCGAGGTCTGAATACCAAACTACAGACAATGATGACTACATGTACCAATGTTACTTATCATGAGGCAGTAAATATTGCAATTGCTTCTGAGGAAAAGTATCGGCAGCATAAGGAGATCAAGAAGAAAAAGAGTGGGCCGTCTGGATCTTTTGGTGGAAATCAAAAGAGGCAGAGGGTGATTTATCATCCAGTAAACCATTATCATCCTCCTTATCATCCGTCGCAGTTCCAAGCCGGGCAACAATCAAATGTCTGTCCTGCTACAACTTATCAGAATCCACAACAGACAAATGCTTCTGGGGTCCCTACTCCAACACCCCAGGGTCACAAGTATCCCTGTTTCAATTGTGGCAAGTCTGGTCATTTCTCAAGGAAATGTCCGTATCCAAAGCAGTCTAATCCAAATTATCAGAAGGCCTTTGCCAATCAACAATAGGGTCAAGCACAGAACAAGAACAACAATCAGAATGCTCAGAAGGGCAAAGATGAAAGGAAGACATGACGAGTTTTCTATATTCAAGCTGGGGAAATTCCGGAAGGGGAGCCCATGATGATGGGTATGTTTCCTATCGCCGATCATCCTGTTGTTATGCTTTTTGATTCTGGTGCATCTCATTCATTCATCAATAGAACCTTTGTCGTAAAGCATGAAATTCCAATTGGGGAAACAAATGAAATTTTCTTTATACAGTCGCCCGGGGGACGTTTGTGTACTAAGGAAATGGTATACCAGGTACCCATAAACCTGGGTGGGCATATTTTTTCCACTACCATGATCATTCTCAAGGATTAGGATATAGATGTGATCTTGGGAATGAATTGGATGTATCAGCATAAAGCTGTTATAAATGCTTTGAATAGAACAATAAGGGTGAGTTTGCCAGATAGTAATTCTCAACTTCTTATCCAACTTCCAACCTTAAGAAGATTAGTGGGCAAAGTTTGTGCAACTGCTGTCTGTCGACGAAATATGGTCGGCAGTCCATCTAGGGGTATGCCCATGATGGTAGATTGTTGGTAGATGGTGCGTGTGATCAGGAACAAGATGGTTACAGAGGCACAAGACATAAGATTTATATAGGTTCGGCCACCGTGTTGGCGTAATACCTACGTCCTGTCTCATTATTCTGTATTCATTGAGGTCCTCCCTGAGGGGGACCCTTGCCTCTCCTTGTATACTCTGGAGGAGGAGGGTTACAAGTAAAGTATCCTATTTGGTACTATTACAATATCTAGTACAACTTGTAATCTTGCCGTGCACGCCTTGATCTTATGGGCCGAACCACCTCGGATGGTGCGGCCCATGTACCATCTTGTGGTACCCGAGGGTATATCCCCCACAGCTAGTCCCCGAGCGCCATGTATTCTGATGCGACACACCATTTTAACCTTCTCTGAACAGTGAGGCTTGAGTTCTTGACATCTCCGACCACCGTTGTCGCCGGAGAAGTAGGTTGTCCGAAGAATGTATGGTGCTCTTAAGAAGAAAGAAAAAGATTTCCGTCCTGGGAAGTGTGCCCACTTGGGTTTCTGTGAAGAAACATAAGGGTGTCTTGAAGCGTAGCGTCTTTGATCATCAGAGGCATAGGGGTCGAAAAACAAACACATTCACCGCAAGGTGAAGTGTGCCCACTTAGTCCCCGAGCCTGGTAGTAGGTGACGTAGGCACGTGGTGCCAGGGTCTAAAAAGAATTCCCAGTTAAGTTGAGAATCCAATCGTCGTACAGGCAATACGAGATGCACCGGTAGGTGCATCGTATCGATGTAGTCCCCAAGCTTGCTGGAAGGTGAGGTATGGGCCTTATAGCAAGGTCTAAAGGAGAAAAAATATCCCAACTGTATGCGAGTTGCCAGTCGCATGTAGTCGAGATGCAAAGTCCCCAAGCCGTGGTCAGAGAGTGGTCGAGGCAGTCCCCGAGTACAGGTCGAGGAGCGAGCGACAAAGTCCCCGAGCTGTGATCGAAGAGTGATCGAGGCAGTCCCCATGCGTAGGTCGAGAAGCGAGCGACAAAGTCCCCGAGCTGTGGTCGGAGAGTGATCGAGGCAGTCCCCGAGCGTAGGTCGAGAAGCGAGCGACAAAGTCCCCGAGCATAGCTCGAAATTCCTGCAATATAAATATGTAGAATGGTAGTACATGATGTATAAAATAATAAATTATGGAGAAAAATCAGCGGTGAAGAAATAGTGTATGACGCTCAGCAGTCACATGTAAATGAACGTGATGTGATAAAGTAGTTGGTGCTTTGTAAACATTAGTGTTAATGTGAAGTTTGTGTTTATACTTAATATAAATTGTCCGACCAGTTAGTATGTAGCTGAGCCTCCAGCCCTAGCTAGCTTCACTGTAGCGTGGAGCGCGGAGCCCGTGTGCATGTAGGAAGGCGTCGCTAAGGAGCCGCTGCCGACGACCCGTAACGCAGAGGGCGGACGCTCGTACACGTGTAGAGAGAGTCGGTAGACAGGGCCATTTCTGGAGACATCGAGCGTCAACGTGACTAGTCGGGGATTTGCGTTAAGTATAGCTGTATGTTATCTTTAAGATGGTTTACATGGACAAACGTTATTTGAAGAATAATCATGATGAGGACGTTTGTGGAGGAACGTCGTAATGAAAATTATATTAAATATAAATATTAGAAGTGTACTTATCTTTGGATAGAAATCTAGTCGGCGGTGATGAAGTTGTCTGGTCCTCGAGCTTTCCGACCTATCGTCATGACGGTGGTCGCGGTTGTCATAGCGCCGTTCTTCGCGGCGATCATCATTGCGATGTGGTCTGGTGGTTAACGTGGTCGGAGTTAGGTGGAGCCACTCGAGACGTGGTTGGCGTGGTCTATGGTCGACGTGGTCAAAGTTAGGTGGAGCCGCTTGGGACGTGGTCGACGTGAGCTCAGTGGAGCTGCTCGGGATGTGGTCGACGTGGTCCGTGGTCGATGTGAGCTCGGCGGAGCCGCTCGGGACGTGGTCGACGCGGTTCGTGGTCAACGTGAGCTCAGACGGCTTGCTCAATCGGCCCGCTTGGCTCGACGTGGCTTGCTAGACGGCTCGATGCTGCTCGCTCAGCGGCTTGATGGCTCTCGACGTGGCTCGCCAGATAGCTTGTACGGCTCACGTAGTTGCTCGATTCGGGCTCATTGTCTTGAGGAATAGGATTCCATCGCTTGCACGAACACCGTGAGGCCGAAGATGGGTGCGCCGATCTAGCTGTCCACCGGGAAGTGGCCACGAGATCCGAAGTCATGCTGCTGATCGTCGATGCAGTAATCACCGGTCCACCGTGGACATGTGCGTGTGGCGTCAAGTTCTGTCTCCTCGTGCAGCCACGTGTGACATGAAAGAAAAATGCTCACCGCTGAGCGACGAAGATGAATCAGATCACGGATGAGAGAGACGGGTTGGCACATGCAAAAACAATTAATCTGTATTAGATATTCGAAGAACAGATTGATCTAATCAACAACGTTGCTAAGAACGACTCACCCGATTTTTAGCAGATGTTAAGAGAAATTTCCCATCTGGCTTGCCAAAGGATCAGCACGCACGACCCCTAAAGGGGACCCCTACCTAGCACACCACTGTCGACGAAATATGGTCAGCAGTCCATCTAGGGGTATGCCCATGATGGTAGATTATCGGTAGATGGTGCGTGTGATCAGGAACTAGATGGTTATAGAGGCATAAGACACAAGATTTATACAGGTTCGGCCGCCGTGTTGGCGTAATACCTACGTCCTATGTCTCATTATTCTGTATTCATTGAGGTCCTCCCTGAGGGGGACCCCTGCCTCTCCTTGTATACTCTAGAGGAGGAGGGTTACAAGTAAAGTATCCTATTTGGTACTATTACAATATCTAGTACAACTTGTAATCTTGCCATGCACGCCTCGATCTTACGGGCCGGACCACCTCGGATGGTGTGGCCCATGTACCATCTTGTGGTACCCGAGGGTATATCCCCCACACTATCAAAGAGGTTAGAGATATCCCGGTAGTGTGTGAATTTCCTGATGTTTTTCCTGAAGATTTACCCGATCTACCACCTGATAGGGATGTTCAGTTTAACATAGATTTAAAACCTAGAATAGCTCCGATCTCTTGGAGAGCTTATAGGATGCCTCCCAAGGAATTAGCCGAGTTGAAGACTCAATTGCAAGAGTTGATTAATAAAGGATTTATCCAACCTAGTTCATCACCTTGGGGATGTCCTGCAATTTTTGTGAAAAAGAAAGATGAGACCCTGAGGTTGTGTGTTGACTATTGTCCATTGAATGAAGTGACCATTAAGAATAAGTATCCCTTACCTCGGATAGACTTGCTTTTTGATCAACTGGCCAGAGCCAAAGTTTTCTCCAAGATTGATTTGAGGTCAGGATATCACCAAATCAAGATTAAGCCTGAAGATATTCCCAAAACGACATTTACCACAAGATATAGATTATATGAATACTTGGTAATGTCTTTTGGTTTGACAAATGCTCCAGCTCATTTCATGTATCTAATGAATTCAGTATTCATGACTGAGCTAGACAAGTTTGTAGTGGTGTTTATTGATGACATTCTAGTATATTCTAAGAACAAGAAGGAACATGCGGAACATCTCAGAATTGTCCTGACCCGCTTAAGAGAACATCAACTATATGCCAAGTTTAGTAAGTGTGACTTCTGGCTTAAGGAAGTACAGTTTCTTAGACATGTCTTGTCAGCTGAAGGAGTTGCTGTTGATCCAAGCAAAGTTAAGGATGTGATTGATTGGAAACCGCCAACCACTGTTCATCAGGTTCGGAGTTTTCTGAGAATGGCGGGGTATTACCGTCGTTTTATTCCAGATTTCTCTAGAGTATCTAAGTCCATCACTGGGTTGTTGAAGAACCAAGCCAAGTTTGTCTGGTCATCTAATTGTGAAGAAGCTTTCTAGACTTTGAAGAGACTGTTAACCACTGCACCAGTATTAGCCCAACCTAATATCGAGAAGTCATTTGACGTTTATTATGATGCTTCAGGTATTGGTATTGGATGTGTATTGATGCAAGAAGGCCGAGTCATTGCCTATGCTTCTAGACAACTTAAGCAACATGAAGAACACTATCCGACTCATGATTTAGAGTTAGCAGCAGTTGTCCATGCTCTAAAGATTTGGCGGCATTACCTGCTTGGTAATACGTGCCATATTTATACAGACCACAAGAGTTTAAAGTATATCTTTACTCAGTCAGAATTGAACATGCGACAAAGAAGATGGTTAGAATTGATTAAAGATTATGACTTGGAAGTACATTATCATCCTGGTAAGGCAAATGTGGTTGCAGATGCCCTCAGTCGAATGAGTCATTGCAATTGTCTGGCAATAAAAACAATGAATTTGACTTTATGCCAAGAGATGGAAAAGTTGAGTATAGAGGTAATTCAACAAGGTAGTTTGACCAATATAACTGTTGAAGCCACTATTTGAGACCAGATTATTGCTGTTCAGAAAGAAAACAAGGGTATAGCCCATATCAAAGAAAGAATCAGGAATGGGAAAGCGGAATGCTTCAAAGTAGATGATGAAGGTGTGCTATGGTTCAAGAATTGTCTTGTGGTACCAAAGGTTCCTGAGTTGCGACAGTCAATTCTTGAAGAGGCACATGCTACTAGGTTATCTATTCATCCAGAAAGTAATAAGATGTACCATGACTTGAAACAGACGTTTTGGTGGACCAAAATGAAGATATAAATTGCCCGGTATATAACAAAATGTGATACTTGTCAAAAGGTGAAAGCTATACATTTGAGGTCTGCTGGAGAGTTACAGCCATTACCTATTCCAGCTTGGAAGTGGGAGGATATTAGTATGGACTTTATCGTTGGTCTACCCAAGACATCAAAAGGTTTTGATTCAATATGGGTTATTGTAGATCGACTAACCAAGTCAGCACATTTTCTTCCAGTCCAGAGTACATATCCCACTATCCGATATGCCAAGATGTATTTAGCCAGAATTGTGAGTTTACATGGGATACCAAAGACCATAGTGTCAGATAGGGGTACACAGTTTGTCTCCAGCTTTTGGAAACACTTGCATGCTTTGTTGGGTACCAAACTACTGTATAGTACAGCTTATCATCCATAGACTGATGGTCAGACTGAAAGAGTAAATCAAGTACTTGAAGATATGTTAAGATGTTGTGTTCTTAACTATTCCAATAAGTGGGATGAATGTTTGCCTTTGGCTGAGTTCTCATACAACAATAGTTATCAGGAGAGCATTAAGATGGCTCCGTTTGAAGCACTTTATGGTCGTAGATGCAGAACATCACTAAATTGGTCTGAACTCGGGGAAAGATGGTTCTTTGGAGTTGACCTTGTGAAAGAAACAGAAGACAAGGTTAGGAAAATACAAAGTAATTTGAAGATAGCTCAGTCCCGATAAAAGAGTTATGCAGATAAACGACGTAGACCATTGGTATTTAACAAGAGAGGTTTTGTATATCTGAAGGTATCACCAATGAAGGGAGTTACTCATTTTGGTGTTAAAGGCAAGTTGACACCTCGTTATATTGGACCATTTCAAATTTTAGAGAGGTATGGAAAAGTGGCATATCACTTGAAATTACCAGAACATCTCTCAGCTATGCATAATGTGTTCCATGTTTCTCAATTAAAGAAGTGTCTCCGAGTGCCCGAGCAGAATGTTGAGGTTGAAGGAGTGGAACTTGAACCTGATTTGACATATTTCGAATATCCTATCCGAGTTCTGGATCAGAAAGATCGTATCACTCGAAGGAGGACAATCAAGTTCTACAAGATACAATGGAATCAACATTCCGAAGAAGAAGCTACTTGGGAATCCAAAGATTTCTTATTAGAAAAATTTCCAGAGTTTCTTGCGTCGATATAGAATAATGTTAGTTTTGCTTTGTTGTTACGAATCATGTTTGTAAAGGGACCTTAGCTGTTTATGGACAAGTTTAGGATGTTTTTGGACTGGCATATTTCCTTTTCCATTACTTACCCTTGGACTTTAAATCTCGGGATGAGATTTCTTTTAGGGGGAAGGATTGTAACACCTCGGGTGTTTTAAATACTAACACCTGCCATGTCATCATATGCATTGTACATCATTTCGTATTAGTGAAAATTTTTATGTGCATTCACTAAAACAAGTTTACCTTTATGTTGTATGTGTTGAATTGTATTGTTTGAATCAGATTCAAAGTTTTGTTTGGATTTGAATTTAAAAAAAACCCCCCTAATTTCAGCATTTAAGTTTGCCCTAGAAAACCCATTTCAAAATCTAAGCACATTTTGGGGTTGAGCCTAAAAGCAAAAGTGTAGAGCTTGTCAAGTTGTACAAAGTTTGTTTTTGGAGTTTTCAAAGTTGTTTTATAAAATTTGAAGTAATTTGAAAAGGCGTAATTCTTTAAATGTCCCCTTTTTGAATTCAAATTTGCATTTCAAAATGTAGACCGAATTAGGGGGTGGTTATAAAAGAAAAGTTGTAGAACTTTGAATTTTGAACAACTTTTATTTTTGGAGATTTTTGAGTTGTTACATAAATTTGGGAGTAAATTGGGTTTTAAATCGAGTGGTAATTTTGTAAAGAAGGTAAACAGTGACCGTGGAAGCCACCTCACCGCCGGCGATCTTCTTTCTGCTTCTAGGCGCGTCCGTTGTCGTCTTCGGCTTCGCGCTGGCATGGGGAAGGCTCTTGCGTGGCTTCCTTTTGCTTCTGAGCCGCGTTATAAAGCCTTCGTCGCTGTCGTTCTTCGCCGTTTCTCCTCCTCTGTTTTCCCGTCGCCACCGCCGCTGCTCCGTCGAGCTTTCACCGTCGACCTAGCACCGTTACCGTCTCAGCAAAGCCTGCCACAACTCCGCCTATTCCTTGCGCACCCAGCCAACCAACCCTAGTCGTTTGACTTCGTTGGGAAACACCGCTCGTCACCTTTCTTCCTCGCGACCGGCAGCGCCGTCGTGGCCAGCACTCTACGGTGAGCCTTTGTCCCTGCGAAGTGTTGCTCTAGCTTCTTCTTGTTCACGTGGTGCTTTGTGCCTTGTTGCTTAATCAATTTGTCCACCGCAGCCATCGGAACATCGCTGTCGATGTTGCTCGCGCCGCCGCGGCTGCTGTGCTCGTTGAACCACTCCTCCGTTGATCATCCGGCTCGGCCATCGACTCCAGCGTGTGCGGGGTGAGCTCCTAAGTCTTCTTGGGCCATTTGTTTAACCGCTACCAGTCCCATTTCACCGGCGTAGCACAGCTGCACCGCCATGGTCGCCGTCGAGCTCGGTTTGTACAGCAATCGATGCAATTAGTGACATCAGTAGGTGTGCCTAGTCGTGGTGAACATGTTGGTGTCTACGCCGTCGCCGTTGATCTCACCGCGGCGAGAAATCACCGGTCAAAGCCGCTGTCACCGTGGTCAGCGCGGGAGGTCGGGGATGACAGGTGGGGTCACCTTGTCAGTGACCGTTAGTTGAAATGGAATTTTTCTTTTTTAGAATTGGATGAATAGTGTATGCTTTTGTTATTTTTGTGTAGAATTATTTATAGCTCCAAAAATTATGAAAATTTTTGTGTGACCTATCTGTGATGTATAGTATTTATGAAAAATATGAAATGTTGTTTTTCAGTACTTTTTGGATGTAATTAAAATTGCTCAATTAATTAATAAATGAGTTTCCATGATTTTTCTAGGCTTTCGTAATTATCCAAAAATTATGAAAATTGTTTTGCCACTTAGTTATCATATGGTGAACCTTTACAATAATTTTGAGCTCAATTGGAACAAGTTGATTTATTTCATAATTTTGAATTAAATGATTAATTCATAAAAGCAAATAGTAACCTTTAATGATTTAGGTTTTGTTTGAATTTTTGGATTGAGTGATGACCTTGGGTCATTAGTTGGTAATGATCCTTGGCAATTGAAGTAAGTGTTACGAAAAAGGTTTAGTTAGTTTGACTTGTAACTGTACCGCGAAGGAAAGTTGTATTCAAGTTGTTAATTTTGCATCCATCATCTCGCATCATATTTTTGTATCTCGCATCATGTTAAACATGGCATTATTACTACGTGTAGTGAACGAAGGTGAGCACATGGTAGTTAATCAAGTTGCGAAGGAGGTTAATCTGTCTGTTGAGGTCGGATTTGATAATTGTGGAACATCTCCGGAACATGACTTTTCTGTGAATCAAGGCAAGCCCCGGATGCATTTAAACCTACCTTGTGTTTTACAAATTTTTATCGCTTTTGCTTTTATATACTGCATTAAGTGATTAGGAGTCAAGTGGAAACCTAATTGGTGCATTACCAACCTTGTTTTCCATATCTACCTTGTTACCAGTTTTAATTCGTAATGCCTAGTTATGCTTAGCCATGCTTAGACAGATAAATGTCAGGTGATTACCTGTCACCTATGTGATATAAAGAGGTTTTTGGTTACGGTCGGTTATTCATGTTGTCATGAGATATGAGCATGTGGAGTAATAAATCTAGACCGGGCGGACTCGGTGTGTGAGAGCCACAAGACGTGGATGTCTTATGAGCGGGTTCTTTCCGCCTGTGTCGATTAAGAACCATCCGTTGTTGAACTGTGTGAGATTAGACTTTGTAGTACTAACCACATACTCTGGTAAGCCTTAACTTGGCAATTCTATTACGAGAATGGCTACTCACGCACTAGGAGTGGAGAGATGGTGAGAATAGCGTGTACCCACGTGGTAATGGGCTGGATTGGTGGAGTACTATATTCTCGGGTGGTGCGGACCCATTCTTGTTTTAGGAGACCTGAGGGTGGGTTGGTATATGTAGGTCGGGGACTTGCATATGTCGTGTGGTCTGGAATTCCCAGCTGGGTTTAATCGGTTCAAATCGTCGTTGCTCCTCGGTTATGGAGACTCAACTCTCTGTTCATCATCGTAGTTAATAACTGGAACTTGAGTAAGGATTGAGAAAGTGTTGGATATGAAGTTTCATGATCTCATTTTGGATCATGTCAGCTTTGTATATGATCTTTTTGAAGATAAAAATGTTTATATAAAGAATCTTGTTAAGAGAGCTTTTACGCAAAAGAACTTTGACTATTGCTAAAGCCATACCTTGAATCCCTAAGCCTGCATTCCTGAGTCTTCTCAGTTTTAATTTCGGTTAAGTCTTGTTGAGTACTTTTGTACTCAGGGTTCGTTGACCCTTGTTGCAGGTGAGCCTCATGAGCAGGTCTGTTTTGGACCGTGCTGCATGACTGTTGTTCAGGTCGATGACGATAAATGAATGTGTGATCCTTGGGCAGGATACTTATATTGTGTGTTTGTATTATGTTACTAATGCCACTCCACTACTACTATGGTTTGTAATATGTATCAAACTTAGTTTGTAAGGTTTGAAACAACTGGTTTGTAAACTAAGTTATTGTAAGACTTCCGCTAATTTACTCTGATGTAGATATTTGAATAAATGTTGTAATACTGCAATGACTCTGTAATGGGATCCTGCTCGGAAATTGTGGATGATTCGGGGTTCCCCGAGGACACCCGATAGTCTTCTTAAGTTACTAGGAACATATGCATAGTCGTCAGAGGTCGTTGGACAGTGACAGGTGCATGTGGGTCCTATAATTTAGGAGGTTCTACCACACTACTACTGTGGTTGACTTTCACAGCTGCACATGTGAGCTTGCCCGCTTGCCTCTGCCAACACGCCTGTGCTTGATGTGATGCTACGCGGAATCTCTCCCTGGCCGGCGCCGTCCACTGCGACACAAAGGACCGAGCATCCGTCGGCTTGCGTGTTAGGCCGTGCGACCAGCCATCTAGAGCATGCCTCACGGTTCCCCACTGTCCTATAGCCCATGCGTGATTGATCACATTGTGGATGGCCATGTCACGCCACGATAGCAACGAGACAAGCCTCACCTGTCCTCCCCTGTGTCCGCTGTCGCCATGGCCGACGGGCCCGCTCCCTTCGATTCGCCATGGTGGTGGCACCGTAATCAAATTAGCCATGTCCTCGGCTCCACTGGGTAGCCAGTCACCCACCCGATCCCACCTTGCTGCAAGTATCGCCGCACCATGCCCCAATTTGGAGCTGCCGCTCCGCCGGGTCAATAAGACCGGGTTGGCATGCGCCGTCGGCAAGCCACTTATCTAGAGCAGCTCGTGGCAATTCCTTGCACCGCTAGCCTTGCCTCCATCTTCTGATCACCCTATGCACCTCTGTCAAAGCTCTACCACTGCCTAGTCTTCCCTGACGCGGCCGTGCCATCGTCGTGCGCTGCTACACCATCCGTGCACACATGGCCAACTAGACTCAGGCTGTCTTCGATCAAACCACCACCTCGATTGGTTCTGTGGTGAGTCCCTTGAGCTCACTAGCTACCCCTTTTGCCCCGGCTTTACTATCACTCACCGGAACGCCACCGCCGTGGCTGCAGGGTCTTCACCACCATGGTCCGACCTCGCTGCAGCGTCCCGGCTCATGCTTCCTTCGCCTAGCGCTTCGTGTCCACTCCTAGGTAAGTGTCAGTCCCATAGTTAGGGCGGTGAACGGCTATGCTCGCCAGCGTAGTCGCCCGGTGCCAGCGCCGCCGCGCCGATGCGCGCACGGGTGCCGGGGGACTCGGCCATGGTAAAGAAGAAAGAGGGGAGTGTGCTAGATGTGAAAATAGAGACTTAACTAAATAGTGCTCGAGTAAGCTTCGTAAATAGAAAAGAAAATGGGGGTTCTTTAGCAAAAGCGCCAGCCACACGTGGGTCTCCCCGCGTTGGGCCGCTATCGTGGGAACGGGCCACCGTGTGGGCCGTGCTAGTGTGCGCGCGCGGGTCACGGTAGTGGGCCAAGCCACGTCGCGAGTTGGGCCACGCAGTAGAATACGTTTTCCAGTTTTCCAGTGAATTACAAATGTTTATTCAATATAGTTTTTAGCTGCACTTTGATAAATTGCAGTAAATCTTGTAGATGTCCAAAAATAGTGAAACCAAGTTTGTTAGGTTCACAAAAATGCCATCTATCTGTTAGTGTAGTTAGATTACAGTTAGCTGTGATAGTGATGGGCTCATAAATTCAAACTAGAGAGCTTAGTATTATGTGGATTAATATTTGTAGGAATTTTTGTGGTAAATTGGTGATAGCTATAGCTATGAAAATTTAAAGTAGGCTCACTAGATTATTATGTACTTGCTATAAATTTTGTAGCCCTAGAATAAGTTGATAAATAGAGTAGCTATTATCCTTGTTTTATCATATATAGATTAAAGCGGTATTAGGAGTAAGAATACCTTAGTTGCTGTGATAATGTATGTCAGGCTTCGTACTTGTTAGTGGTAATAGTAGGTAACTTAGTACCTTAGCCGATAGCACTAGCTAGTAGTTAGACAGATGTATTTTTATTTTAAGAGTTGCTGTTGCCATATTACTAAGTATTGTATCATCATTTCATGCATGTAGATCACGAGTTGGTAGAGTTCGTGCCCGTGGATGAACAGGAGTACGAGGAAGTCATTGAGTACAAGGAGGAGATCCTCATGCAGGAGGGAGCCTCGGAGCCTTTTGGTGCTAACTTTGCTGACCCGTCGCCTGCCCAAGGCAAGTCCCGGTGCATAACCCCTATTTTATGATCACTGAATATATATATGTGATGTGCATTTAAGTTACAGGCATTTTGTGGAAATTACATGCATAAATATATCTACCTTTGAGTCCTATTAGTATAGGTCAAGTAGCTGCTATGCTCAGGATATCGGTAGCGTGAGTAACCTGCCGTTACTCACAAATAGGTGATAAATGTGATCACTCATGATAAAATGGTGGAAAGGAAAATGGTGATCGGACAGGGATATGGTTTGGGTACTGGTGGGTGTAAGGGGTTGTGTCCTGTGGCCAACAGGGCATAGCTCGGTTACACTTTTCCCTTCCTATGTCGGTTAAGGACCGGTCATTGCAATGGACGCTAGGCAAGTCATACATCTATTATCTCGATCACATACTTGGGTATGGGCACAGGGAAGACTCGTTTCTCTCTTGTCGTGGATCCGGCTGTGGGGTGTACGACCCTAGATACCCATGGCAGACCACATGGGCTATGCCCCTAGGGGTGGCCCAGCCCACAAGAAGAAGCCTTGTGGGGCACGACTCTGCTCGGCGCCTTCCGCAAGACATCGGGAAGATATCTAGAAGATACTACGAGATCTGTTAGGATATGTATGATCCCAAGATTCCTGTAATCAGTTATTACTTTCCGGTTATCTCTCAGATCTAACCAACTTGTAACCCTGCCTCCCGGACTATATAAGGCAGGCAGGGACCCTCTCTAAAATCATGGCATATCATACGATAGCTAATACAAACCAACAGACCACAGGAGTAAGGTATTATGACATACTGACGGCCTGAACCTGTCTAGCTCGTGTGTCTCTATTGCCTTCTTGTTCTTGATCTCGCGCTCCCCTACCAATCAATCTACCTTCGTGGGATACCCCTCGGAGGACTACCGATGATATTCTGTCGACAGTTGGCATGCCAGGTAGGGGTGTGCGTGCTGTTTCCTTGTCGAACAAGATGGCTTTTTCCACAGGCTCTTCGCCCCTTCCACAGCCCGGCCAGATCTTCATGGTCGGATCCATCTCATGGGTCATCAACGCTAACAGAGTCAGAGAGCTCCTCAAGCTAGGGTAGATTAGTTCTGCGCCGATCACCCCCGCACCTGCAACTGTAGATCCGATCTCGGAGCCAATTCCGAGGTCTCCTTCGGCAACTACTCGCTGTCCGCTTCCTCGCTACCAGAGGAGGCTGATCAACAATGATGATCTGATCGAATCCATCGATCGGGTTGGACTGAAGCTCGCCGATTGTCTCTCCATCGCCGAATCAGCACTGGACACTCTGGTTCAGCACCGACCACCCTCCGATCTAGATCTATCGGAGGGTGCTCGGGAAACTACAGGGGCTACGGCCCTACCCTTTGAGTTCTCCAATGCCACCGCCGCTCACCAACATGCCCTAAGGGGCAAACTCGCCAACTAGGTCGCCGTCCAGCTTCCGCCAGCTGTCAACACGCTACACTTAGGCTAGAGCCCAAGGGCACACCTCCAGACCATCACGGAAGAAGCTCCGGGCTCTGAGTCTCAGGGCTCTATAGAGACCCTCGCCGAAACCTTCTCCGATCAATTTCTCCTTCCACCCTTTTGAGGTGGTGCGATCTTCAATGTCAGCATCGACAGCCCTCCCCAGAACGACGAAACCGAGGAGGAGCGCGTTGCTTGGGAGAACCGGAATGTCAACCGCGCGCAGTGAAGAGAAAACGAGACAGCCATCATGAGGGCCGAGGCTGCTCGGAATAATCGGCTTGACTCTCAGGGAAGACCGCTCCCGCTCTACCGTGACCTCGACGAAGAATTCCTCCGCGTCGACGGCCACGACGTCTTCAAGACTCCAAGCGCCAATTTGGCAGTAGCCGCCAACGAGCTCGCTCGTTTCCCTCAAACGCCCAAGCTCGCTAAGATCGCCGCCATGCTTAAAGCGGCTCACTGTCAGGTCAATGAGATCCATGAGGATCAGAGACCTTCGTGCTCTACGAGCACGATTCACCGATCAGCTGCGCCGAGGTCCAATCGCCGCCCAAGTCAAAGCCATTTTGCCGACCAATCGCTACCTCTCTAGGGGGACCCGGGGGGCATCACGCCGAACACCATCGCCAACATGACCAGGAGGTTGAACAGGATGCTAGAGTACATCTTAGCAACCTCTGGGATGCGCAGCGGCATATGGAGCAACATCGCTTTGGTCGCCATGAAGATGAAGTGCGTTGCCACCAGGATTATGAAAAGGAGTACGGCAACCCGAACTCAGCCCTCGAGCCTATCCCCGACCAGAACTCCACAGACTATGGTGTCGACAACCCTGAGGGGCCTCCGGCTTTCACAAGGGCACTCCGAACGCTTCGATGACCCCATGGTTTTAAGATCACCGGGGTCGAGCCCTATGAAGGAAGAATGAACCCAACTCAGTGGCTGCAGGCTTACGCCACTGCCATCCGCGCCACGGGAGGAGACACCAGCGTCATGGCAAATTATCTCCCTGTCATGCTAACGCCACCCACCATGAGCTGGTTCACCAGCCTTGCGCCGCACTCCATCGGCTCATGGGAAGAGTTGAAGAAAGTCTTCACCGACAACTATATGGCCACGTGTACTTGACCCGGCACGAAGCATGATCTCAGCCGCATCAATCAGAAGCCATTAGAGTTCCTCCGTAGCTACATCCGGCATTTCTCTGAGATGAGGAACTCTATCCCCAACATCACGGAAGCTAAAGTCATCACCGCCTTTATCCGAGGACTCCACCATCGCGAGCTTCGCTCCAAATTCAACCGTAAGCCACCGACCGGTATCGGCAAAATAATAACTACCGCCAACCAGTATGCCGATGCAGAGGAAGCCAAGGTGCGCTTCAATGAGGATGCAGGCACTCAGCGACCACCTCACCGATACGACGATCGTCCCGATGACCGACGTCCCAGCGACCGCCGTCCTGACGACCGCAGCTATCATCGTGATAGCGGCCGTGAGCGAACAGGAGGACACATGCCTGGCCAAAATCACCGCCGCCAGCCAGAACACATCTTTACTGCCATTAATCAACCTCGCGCCAAGCATAACTACGATGAGCAGTACCAAAAGATCCTCGATGGCCCGTGCCCTCTTCACAAGAACGCCAAACATAAGATGAAGGACTGCATTGGTCTGGCCAGGGAGTTCCAGGACAAGAGGCTCGATGATGACACCAACGATGGAGCCAGAGGTCACCGACCACCTGGGAACAACAACAACGCCTTTCAGGACCATGATAAGGTGGTCGCCACCATCTTTGGGGGCCTCGCCTCCACTGAGAGTCGAAGGGAACGGAAGCTTGCCGCTCGATGAGTGCTCGCCGTTGCTTCAGAAGAAACTACCGCCGACCCCAGCTATCGCCCATGGTCTGAGGTCCCTATCACCTTCAGTAGGGCCGACCAATGGGCAGACATACCATATACGGGGCGTTTCCCCCTCGTCCTTGACGCAACCGTCTAGAAGGTGCTCTTCAGAAAAGTCCTTGTTGATGGTGGCAGTGCTTTGAACCTACTCTTCGCTGGAGCCCTAAGGGAGTTGGGCCTCGTGATATCAGATCTCACACCCTCGGACTCCTCCTTCTGGGGTGTGGTACCTGGAAGGGCATCCAGGCCACTTGGAGAGATCACCCAACCAGTACAGTTCGACACAGCAAGCAACTACCATGTCGAGCATATCAACTTCTACGTCACCGACTTCGACACCATCTACCATGTCATACTTGGCCAGCCAGCTCTGGCCAAATTCATGGCCATACCACACTACGCGTATCTGGTGTTGAAGATGCCTTCGCCTGCAGGAGTCCTGGCTTTGTGGGCCAACCTTTCCGTTGCCTACGCTTGCGAGATAGAGAGTCTCGCTCTCGCTGAAGCCACCGACCTCTCCATCCAGATGGTAGCATGGTCGCCGAAGCCAAGACAGTACCCGCCGATGACATGGAGATTCCAGAGCTAGAGCTTCCCCGCGCCTCCGCCAAGTCCAAGGAAATCAAGGAGGTCGACCTCGGCCTCGACGATGCCTCCAAGACCATGAAGATTGGGGCTCACCTTGACCCCAAATAGGAAGGCGCGCTCGTCTCCTTCCTACGTGCCAACGCCGATGTGTTTGCTTGGAAACCTGCAGACATGCTAGGGGTACCACGGGAGAAGATCGAGCACTCCTTGAATGTCTCGTCGATCGCCAAACCGATCAAGCAGAAACTCCGCCGATTCACGCCAGACAAGAAGGAGGCTATTAGGGTAGAAATAAAACGGCTCTTAGCTGCCGGGTTTATTAAAGAAGTGTATCATCCAGATTGGTTAGCAAACCCTGTTCTCGTTCGAAAAAAGAATAAAGAATGGAGAATGTGCGTTGATTATACTGATCTTAACAAACACTACCCTAAAGACCCCTTCGGCTTGCCTCGGATAGACGAGGTTGTAGACTCTACCGCCGGCTGCAAACTACTCTCTTTCCTTGACTGTTACTCCGACTATCATTAGATCTCCCTCAAGGAAGAAGACCAGATAAAAACGTTGTTCATTACACCTTTCGGTGCATACTGCTAAAAAATTGTCCTTCGGACTCAAGAACGCCGGGGCTACCTATCAAAGGGCCATTTAGATGTGCCTCGACCAGCAGATCGGCCGCAACGTCGAAGCCTACATCAATGACGTGGTCTTTAAAACCAAGACATCCAACAACCTTATCGCCGACCTCAAAGAAACCTTCGCCAATCTGAACAAGTACCAATGGAAGCTGAACCCTTCAAAGTGCATCTTTGGAGTTCCATCCGGTATACTACTGGGCTACATCGTCAGTGCTCGAGGCATCGAGCCTAATCCTAACAAGGTCTCCGCCATCACCAATATGAAACGGCCAACATGTGTCAAGGATATATAAAAGATTACAGGTTGCATGACTGCTTTAAGCCGCTTCATATCACGCCTCAGTGAAAAAGGGCTACCTTTCTTCAAGCTCCTCAAGGCCTCCGAGCACTTTTCCTGGTCGGAGGAGGCAGACTCAGCTTTCGAGCAGCTCAAGTTGTTCTTAACAAAGCCGCCGATCATGACAGCGCCAAGGCCAGATGAGACTCTGCTAATATACATCGCCGCCACTTCCCGTGTTGTGAGCACAGCTATCGTCGTCGAATGCGAGGAAGCCGGGCACGCTTACAAGGTGCAACATCCAGTCTACTTTATCAGTGAAGTACTTAATGAGCCAAAAACTCATTATCCTCAGGTACAAAAGCTGTTATATGCAATTCTGATTACGTCGCGCAAGCTCCGACATTACTTCGAATACTACAAGATCGCCATGGTCACTGAGTTCCCCTTGGGGGACATTCTTCGCAACAAAGAAGCCAATGGCCGCATCATTAAATGGGCTGTTGAGCTCGGCACATATTCCATTGAATTCAGAAGCAGACCTACCATTAAGTCACAGGTGCTTGCTGACTTCGTCGCTGAATGGACTGAGATCCAAGAGCCCATCACCGCTGCTTGCCCCGAACACTGGGTGATGTACTTCGACGGCGCCCTTAACATCAACGGTGCTGGTGTGGGCATTCTATTCATTACACCGACCAAGGATAAGCTATGTTATGTTCTTCGAATACACTTCCCAGTTTCCAACAACGCCGCGGAATACGAAGCATGTCTCCATGGTCTTCGTATAGCCATCGAGCTCGGCATCAAATGCCTAATGGTGTATGGGGACTCCGCATTGGTTATCAACTAGCTCAACAAAGACTGGTCCTATTCCAGCGAGAAGATGGATGCTTACTACGCTGAAATCAGAAAGCTTGAAGGAAAATTCTATGGTATCGAGTATCACCACGTGGTACGTGACCAAAATCAACTCACCGATCACTTATCCAAGCTCGGTTCTTCTCGGTCCGCGATCCTGCCGGGGGTTTTTATTCAAGATCTCCTAGCGCCATCCATCAAAGAAGATAAGGAAGTTGAAGAAGTTCCCCCTACCGAGTAGTTGGTACTTGCGGTACTTTTGCCAGTCGCCGATTGGAGGGAGCAATTCAGCAAGTACCTCACCAGCGGCGAGGTACCCGCAGACAAGACTAAAACTGAACGCCTAGTTTGTCGGAGCAAGCTTTACGTGCTGGTGGACAGCAGCTTGATGAGGAAAAGTGCCAAGGAAGGGATACTGTAGAAATGCATCACCCAAGAGGATGGAGCAAAGCTGCTTCTTGAAATTCACTCTGGTTCCTATGGCAACCATGCGGCCTGGAGAACATTGGTCGGCAAGGCTTTTCGAGCTAGTTTTTATTGGCCCACAGCCATCACTGATGCAGAAGATCTCGTCCGACGTTGTGAAGGATGCCAATTCTTCGCTAAGCAAATACACATGCCCGCGCAAGAGCTGCAAACCATCCCAGCTTCCTGGCCCTTTGCTTGCTGGGGACTAGACATGATCGGGCCTTTCAAGCCAGCACCAGGTGGTTTCCGGTACATGTATGTCGCCATTAACAAGTTCTCCAAGTGGATTGAATATAAACCGCTCGTCTCGGCTACTACAAAAAAGGAAGTTGAGCTCTTTGAAGATATCATCCACAGATTTGGTCTACCAAATAGCATCATCACCGATCTCGGAACTACATTTACTAGACATCACTTCTGGGACTTCTGCGAGGACCGTTGCATCTCCATCAAATATGTTTCTGTTGCCCATCCAAGCGCCAACTGTTAAGTCGAACGGGCGAACGGTATGATCCTTGATGCCCTAAAAATGACTGTATCAGAAAGAAGAAAAGCACCCAGGCAGATGGCTCAAGGAGCTTCCAGCTATAGTCTGGGGACTACATACTCAAGCTATTGCAGCACCGGTGTGACTCCATACTTTTTGGTCTACGGCTCAGAAGCCATACTACCAGTGGACGTTACTTTCCAAGCACCTAGAGTGGAAAACTATGATAAAGAGCAGGCCGAGGCTGTCCGGTCTAAGGACATTGAGAGAGCCGAGGAAGAGCGCTTAATCACCTGTGTCCGTACAACTAAGTATCTGGAAGGCTTGCGGAGGTACTACAACTGAAACATCAAAGGTCGTTCATTTACTGTTGGCGATCTCGTTCTCCGCAGAAAACAAAAGACTGACGGTTTGCACAAGCTCTCTTCCCCCTAGGAAGGGCCTTATATCATCAAAGAGGTTACTCGACCAGGTTCTTATCGCCTAAGTGACTTAGAAGGAGTCGATGTTCCCAACTCGTGGCACATCGAACACCTTATACGTTTCTATCCTTGAAACACTACAGATATATACTATACAAATTTATATTCAGTAATGTTTTTTGGTCTCCATAACTTGTCTTCGTTTTGTCTCTATTGTGGATTAACAACCACTTATGGTCGTCGAGCTATATGCTACTTCATAACAAACTCCAGTACGTAATCGCCGTAACTACGCCGACCACGTTTTCTCCAAATCGCCGAACCCGTTTTCTCCAAACCGCCGAACACGTTTTCTCCAAACCGCCGAACACATTTTCTGCAAATCGCCGAACTCGTTTTCTCCAAAACGCCGAATACGATTTCTCCAAACACGATTTCTCCAAATCGCGAAACTCGATTTCTCCAAATCGCATAGCATGTTTTCCATATAGCGAAAACATTCTTTGATCGGAGAGCAACATTTTTTCTTTTTTGTTCTCTTCGGAGATGACCCCGTCTCTGATTTCTCCCTACACGTGCTACAGGCTCCGCGCTCTGCATTATGGGTGGTCGGCTACGGTCCCTTGGTCACACCTATTTTTTCTACATGTCTACGGGCTCCGCGCTCGACATTATGGATTATGGGTCAGCCAAGGCCGAAAAGTTCAACATAGAATACATTGCTCGGACGCCGCTTGTGTTGCCTTTATCTCCAAGTTCGTATAACAGCTGCCGACCAGAACACGTTCAGCGCTGTTTTTTATGGAAAAGACTCAGCCACCAATTTTTCCCTACACGTGCCACGGGCTCTGCGCTCTACGTCATGGGTGGTCGGCTACGGTTCCTGGGTCATGTCTATTACTCCTACACGTGCACAGGCTCCACGCTCGACGTTATGGACTATGGGTTGGCCAAGGCCATAGGGACCAGTAGCAGACCAACTGGTCGAATGTTAATTGAACTACGCATAACCGTGTTAGGTTTGAAACTTTGAAGATTATTTCGCCAAACTATAAGCAAACTGCATATATTACATATACAAGCACCTTATGACAAATATTTGATAAGTACTTGTTTTTGCGCTATCGTGTTTTCTAATACACAGTCAAGGTTTTACAGATGGTCTTCTATAATTAGATTAATGAGCTCCGCCATCACCATCCGTCTCGCCAAACAGATCTATATCGCCGGCCAGCATTTTTGCTGCATCCTCCACTTCATCTTCTAGCTACTGGGTCTCCACGTCGCTTAGTCCTTCTGCGAACCCACCCTCTATGGACTGAAGGTCGGTGGTCGGATAATGGGACCGAACAACCGCAAGGACATGGGTAGCGACGGTAGTAATTGCATCGCGGTTGAAGGTTTTGAAGTTTTCCCATGCTGCCTTGCACCTCTAAATGACGATGTCAGGGTGTTGCCGCCTACCGTCGTGCTAAGTGGCCGTCTTCAGGTCGATGCAGTCAAGCACCGGCTTAAATGCGGCGACTATAGTATCAAAGTTCTCCTTCTGGACCTTGGCCTCCTACACCAGCACGTCGAATTGTGCTTTGGCTTTATGACGATAACATGCGAGAGTTACAATGATCTGTTATATGAGGAGCTACTACAATAATGATACCGACCAGAAGGAATTCACCTTTCAGCTCCTCAGCAAGTTTGTCCGCCTGCTCTGCTTCCTTTGCTTTTTCTTGGTGAAGTTGATCGATGGTCTGGCGCATCTGGCCGAGCTCAGCATCTTGCTCTACAAGCACATCAGTTATTAATGGAAATGAGACTGTTCAGCAATACTAAAGTACATTCGTTGATGTACCGTACCTGCTTTCTGTTTGGATACACTATTGAGCTGTTCACTTTTCCTCTCCAGCTGCTCGGAAGCATATTTTAGTTGGTCGGAGATAGCGGCCAGCTGCTCGGACTGCATCCGCACTTGCTCAGACACAACTGCCAGCTTTTCAGTAAGGACCCCTTTTTGGTATTCTAGGTCCCGCGCGTTGGACTCCGCAAGGTCTCGTTCGCGTTGGGCTCGCTGGATATTCTTCTCCGAGAGGTTCCTGGCCTCTTTGAGTTTTTCATTCTCCGCTGCAAGGGGCTCCATTCTCTTTATTAGCTAGCGGCGCTGCTCGACAGCTCGAGATATTTCCTACAACAAATATGATGACATTATTGTTAACCAATTCCAATAAATGACTAGGACCTTTCCAGACAAAGTATTCACCTTGATCTGTTTCATCACACCAGTAAGGGAAGTCTCCAGTCTCCTGAACTCCTTGGTGGTGTCCTCCTCTTCAACAATAACTATTTCTTCACCGCGCTTTCAGAGAATCCGGACTGCTTGAGGTCGAGGTTCGTCGCTCACGATCTCCTCCACCTCATCCTCCTCCATCGCAGCCGGAGGGACAACCTTGGGGCTCGGTGGTCGGATAGCAGTTCTGACCATGCCCTCCAAAGAATCGGGGACTGCCGTCTGTTCATTTGACTCCAAAAGCTTTTCCACTCCCGTTTCCACCGTCACCGAAGGAGCTATCGCCCATTCGCTCGCCATTATAGGCAGTCGCTCGCCGCCAGGAAGCTCACCAGGGGCAGCAATTGGCTCCCCCGCGTGCTCCCGAGCACTCGGGGACTCTAGGATGTGGCCCGCTGGCGTCTCCACCGCTCCAGGGCAAGTTTCCGGTCACCGATCAGTCTGAGCGGGTGGGGCTAGATCTATTGCCCGCCTTGCACTGTATCAAATCAGTTATTTAGTAACAACATAAGTAAAGAAAATATAGCAAAATAACTATAGCACAAGAGCACTTACAGTTTGGTCTGACGGTTCAATTTTTTGAACCGACGGTGCCGGCCAGAGCCTCTGGGCGCAGCTGCGGGGTCGACTCCTGTTCTCGGCGGGGGAATTCTCGGCTCTTCCTTGGTCGGCCTTGGTTCCACCTGCTGCTCTGGGGCTACTATCATTTGTTGTTCTAGGATCTCCATTGACCGCTCTGCGGGGATTTCCGACGTCTGCTGCACCACAATTCCCTCCGCTCGATGTTCAGGGACTCTCCTTGTCAGAGCCTCAAGGACTTCTTCGCCTACCCCGGTTTGTTGTTCCGCGCGTGGGTAGAGCAAAGGCCCTTTTGTGCTCGAGGGAGGGTTCATGAGAATCTCGTCATCGTCAGACCAATCGAACATCGCAGTTCTTCAAGTTCGATTGGTCTGGTCATCATCTAGAGAGATCCCGCCTGGTTTGCGGGGAGCAGTCGCTGCTATTTTCCTCTTCTTCTGAGCCGGCTCATCTTCCACCGACCTCTTTCCCCTAGTTTTCGCCAACACTGGGGGAGGACTCTTCGTCCGACCAGTGTCCATTCCTCTGGATTCCGAGGAGACACCAACGGAGCTCTCCTCAATTTGAACAGGTCGACGTGCATCCACTTACGGCGTCCAATCGTTTCTCGGTAGTATAAATAAAATTCTCGAAAACATATAGTTTATTGCTCGGCAGTATAAATAAAATTCTCGAAAACATATAGTAAAGATATTCACCTGAGGAGGCATATTCTTGCAATTGAAAGGCTTCGTGTACCCTGACAGAATGAAGGAGGATAGCGGAGCGAACAACTCGGTAGTTCGCTCTTCGACGTCGCTCCTGGAAAGAATTTCGGGCTTCTCTCGAGTCCCGTCGGTCTCCCCTTTGAATTCAAAGCCTAGGTGCGCCCTCTCCTTGCAGGGTTGTATGCGATGCATTATGAAACTCGCCGCTACCAATCCGCCATTGGTCTTCACGCCCTTTATCAAGCCAAGGAGTTCATTCACTTGATCCATGTCATCCTTGCTCGGTAGCTCCGACCAACTCCTTTGGCTTTCTGGGATGTGGTCGGCGTTACAACGCATCGCTGGGTGGCTTTGTCTCATGTAGAACCATCTGGTGTTCCACCCCTTCAGCGAAGTGTTCAACGGTATGGTAAGATATTCACTCGCCATCTCATCCAAAAGCTGGAGATACACCCCGCCGACCACCTTCGAACCAGCGCCGCCTCTCTTCTTCAGCTAGAATAGGTGATGGAAAAGATTGAAGTGGGGTAGGATGCCAATGTATGCCTCCCAAAAGTGGATGAAGATAGAGATGTGTAGAATGGTGTTGGGGTGGAGGTTGCACAGAGTAACCCCCTAGAGCTCCAACAGATCCCTCAGAAATGGGTGCACAGGAAACCCTAACCCGCGCCAGAAATAGTCTTCGAATACTACCGCTTCGTCAGTGCGTGGGAAAGGACTCACCGAGAGCTGGCCGCCATCCGACGGTCGCACGGTCAGGGAGAACGCCGGCCTCCACCAATTGGTTCAGCTCGGCTTCTCCTATTCGTGACGGCACCCACTCCTCGTCGTGTCAGGCCATGGCATTCGCCTTCTTGGGACTCGTCTTCTTCGGTTTCGCAGCTCCTCTCTTCGGCGCCATCTCTCAGATCTAGTTAGGGTTCGGCGGCGGAGGCAACTGTGGTTGTAGATTGGGCGGCGCGAGAAGTGAGGAGGAAGATGAAGTGGAAAAGGTGGGAACGGTGACTGCGGCAGCACTATTATATAGGATCCTCCCCACCGTTCTACATTCAAGGGTTTTTTGGGAACCGTTCCCGCGATCTGCGCCGCTGTGATTTCCCCAAAGCGGCAAATGGGCCGTTACTTGGGCTTCCGCGCAACCGCAGCCCATGGTGCTCATTTATCGCTGCCTTCAGTTGCTCCACACCAAAATATCGCTGACATCTCCGCCATTTATTGAGGCTAAGTAACTGACACTGTCCAGCCGTTAATCCGTTTTTTCCTCCACGATTGGATTTCTCCGATAACTCCGCCTGCAGCTCGGGGACTGGCGGTCCTTTCCGTTGGTCTTTGATTGTTTCTCTATTTTTGACCCTGGCACCACATGACTGCGCCACCTACTGTCAGGCTCAGGGACTAAGTGGGCACACTTCACCTTGCGGTGAATGTGTTTTGTCTCTTTTTTGGGCCACAACCGGGGACTGGCTGCCTGCTCGGCTAGTTTTCTACTATTCTTCAAGTTTCTAACCCTGGCACCACATGACTACATCATCTGCTGTCAGGCTCGGGGACTAAGTGGGCACACTTCACCTCGCGGTGAGTGTGCGGGATTTTTTTTCTAGAAGACTAGATGCCTATAGTGGAAGATTGACTCCTACAACTTTGTTCGGACTCTAAGTGGGCACACTTGGTCCACTGCAGAGAAATTTTCGATTCTAAACTTGAGCTCCTTATAACCTTATGGAAAGCCGTACTTTGGTCATTCTACTCGGCGATGGTTCACGGTGCTCGGCGATAGGTCGCGCTGCTCGGCGACAGGTTATGCTGCTCGGCAACGGTTCACACTGCTTGGTGACGGCTCATGTAGCTCGGCAGTTTAGCATGGTGGTTGGACCATGAGCTTGACTGCTCGGCGTTGTTAGCACCTGCTCAGACAAGCTTAAGACAACGTTGCACAACAGGTACAAGGCGCTCGGAGACTAGCTGTGGGGTGTACGACCCCGGATACCCATGGCAGACCACATGGGCTGCGCCCCTAGGGGTGGCCCAGCCCACAAGAAGAAGCCTTGCGGGGCATGACTCTGCTCGGCGCCTTCCGCAAGACATCGGGAAGATATCCAGAAGATACTACGAGATCTGTTAGGATATGTATGATCCCAAGATTCCTGTAATCAGTTATTACTTTCCAGGTATCTCTCAGATCTAACCGACTTGTAACCCTGCCTCCCGGACTATATAAGGCAGGCAGGGACCCCCTCTAAAATCACGGCATATCATATGATAGCTAATACAAACCAACAAACCACATGAGTAAGGTATTATGTCATACTGACGGCCTAAACCTGTCTAACTCGTGTGTCTCTGTTGCCTTCTTGTTCTTGATCTCGTGCTCCCCTACCGATCAATCTACCTTCGTGGGATACCCCTCGAAGGACTGCCGACGATATTCTATCAACACCGGCTCTTTCCAGACCGACTGATTCTAGGCAGGGATGGTGGAGGTCCTTGCACCGCACTGAGTCTAGGACTCAGGAGTGGGGGCTTGGAGTCTAAGTTTGGACGGGGACCTAGACACCTAGGACAGGAGGGTGATGGGTTAGTCTTGCTTGTGCCTGGGGTACATGCGGGGCGTGTGTTTTTGGGGTACCCAGCTGGGGACACTGATTCATGAATCACCGCCGAGTCGGTATGGCTTGTCTTAACTCTAGCATCGTAGTAAGAACTGAAAGATGGAAGGTAATGAAATGGAACTGATTGCTCAACTCTTGCTTGAAAGTAGAACATGTGCTTACATAGAATGGATAGATAATAAATTAATACGGCTATGAATAATATCATAAGTAAGGACTCACTAATAGTATTGCTTTCTGCCAAAAGAAAACCAGCAAACCATAAAGCTTATCATATTCCTTGGAGTCGGGAAATTATTTCCCACTAGTCGGATAAGTCTTGCGAGTGCATTGTGTACTCAGGGTTTATTTACCCCTGTTGCAGGTAATGCATGAGAAGTACCATTGTGTGGAGGATTCTTCTGGTGGGCTTAGATGGATCCTCGTTCCTTATCGCTAGATGTTTATTTTTAAAATTCCGCTGTTTATTATTCCACACTCTAACATTTGGTAATGTAATAATGTAATTTTTAAGAACTTTTGTTGTATGAAATGGACAAGTATTGTAACTTGTTCTCATTATTGGATCCTTGGGAAAAATGTGGATCTATTGGGTTCTCCCTTGGGGTGTGCCCGACAGAAACCGTCCGCAGTAGCTTGCTTTCGGGGTGCTTAGTGTCTGGTGGAAGACGAGCACCTCCATAAGCATGTTATCTTGGGCGGTTCTACCACAGTTGGTACCAGAGCCAATAATGATTATGAGTTTCATCACTCTTTTTCAAAAGTTAAAAATTTGACCAACAAAAGTTTTGTGAAAAGTAGGATGCGATTACATTATGTAAATAAGTATAAGCCCTAGCAATATGGTCTATCTAGGATAGCGGCACTGTTTTTATCTAATTAGTTTTATGCAGGTACACTAACTTACGTTGCGTAAGAAATCGCTCAGTATACGGAAAGTGAGTGTGCGATGTGCCAAAAATTTTACGGATGCCACTATATTCCGTCTTGAGTGAACGTATAGGCCGAAGCATGCATCATGATAATAGCATCTTGCTTAAACTAAAATCCCCCTACACGTATAATTGGATTAGTAAATTGATAGGACTAACTAAAGGAATGCTTTAATAAATGTGCTGTCATTTCTATAATCCCTTGCTTCTGATCGGGAAGGTTTTTCTAAATGGATGGTTCCTATCTCTTATAGATGAATCTAAGGTCTAGACGTGGGAGCACCAATGCTGGGGCAGCTCACGGTCTTGGCGAGGGCCAAGGCGAGAGTGGCTGGGCCAATGATCATGGCAGCGGGGGGAGCCAGGAGGCTCCACTTCTGGCTCCTCATCCTTTCCCGCCACCGCCACCACCACCGCCACCGCTAATGACTCACGTTGAGATGATGGTGGAACTGATGGCTGCTCATCGTGAGTCAGCCCGTGCCATGGAGCTAATGGCACAAGCTATCGCTGGCTTCACCCGCGGAGGCCACAGGGGCAATGGTGGGAACGGGGGTGGTGCTCGCTGTCCTAAGGGACCCTCCTCTTACCAGGATTTCCTCAAGACCCACCCGCCCACTTTCACACCGATAGATGAGCCCCTGGATACAGAGCACTGACTTCGCATTCTGGAGCACAAGTTTCTATTGGTCAACGTGGCTGACGAGCAGAAAGTGCGCTTTGCAGTGCAATAGCTATTGGGGTCCGCGAGTGCATGGTGGGATACCTTCCATGCCATGCAGCAGCTAGATCATCCGACGACCTGGTAGGAGTTCACCGCCACATTCAGAGAATTCTATATCCCTGCTGGTGTCCTCAACCGAAAGCTGACTGAGTTCCTAGAGCTATGACAAGGGAGTATGACAGTGATGGACTACGTTAATAAGTTCAATCACTTGTCCCAGTATGCTGACATTCATGTGGACACTGACGAGAAGAAGAAGGGCCACTTCTTTCGTGGCCTCTCTTATATCCTTTAGGAGAAGCTGTACACTGTGAACTATTAGACCTTCGGGGCACTAATGAACGCTGCCATCACCATGGAGGGCTTGCAGCGGGATTCCCAGGCAGAGTGGAAGAGGAAGCGGGTGGCCACAGGGTCATCTAGCCACCCTCATACTCAGAAGGTACAGGTTGTCTGACGGGTGCCCTATCAACCATCAGGCAGGCATTCGTTTCGATAGCCCCATCATACTTCTCAGACTTCTTCCACATAGTACCATGCACCCACTCAGCAGGTGTAGCCCTAGCGGCCTCAGGGATAGCAAGTCCCACCTCGCCAAGGATTTGGGAACAAGCCTAGCACTTGTTTTAAATGTGGCAAAGATGGCCACTATGCCCGAGAGTGTCCCTAGAACCAGCCAGCTCAGTCTGCTCAACCATCGGTGAACTCTAGGCTAGTCAAGTGGACCATGATCAAGAGGAAGGTGCTAGCCAGCCGATCCAGACAGGTGAATTTCATAGATGCTGAGCAGATATTGCAGTAGGAACCGGTGATGGCTGGTATGTTTACCGTCGACTCCCATCTAGCCTATGTGTTGTTCAATTCTAGTGCATCACATTCATTTATGAGCATGAGATTTATAGACCGGCACAATATACCACTTATGGCTATACCGTATGCCTATACTGTATGCCTATAGAATCCATACTATGGGTTCGCAGATGTGCATCAATAACCGAATGGACACAGCAAACTTCGTATTAGCCACCCACACTTACCGCCTATAGTTCATGGTACTGCCTGGGCAAGGCATTGATGCAATCCTTGGAATGAACTGGTTGCGGGTGTATGGGATAGTCTTGGATTTGAAGCAGAGAAGTGTGGAATTACGGCTTCCTTCTTCTGAGGATAGGATGTCTCTTCTTGTACCCTCAGATCCAGTCTTACCTGTTGCTGCCCATGTTGAAGCCTCTCCTGACCTTACCTCCATTCTGATAGTATGTGAGCTCCTGGATGTATTTCCTGAAGATCTACCTGGGTTGCCACCGGACAGAGAGGTGGAATTCTCCATTGAGCTAGAGCCTGGTACTGCTCCTATCTCCAGACGCCCGTACCACATGGCTCTAAGGGAATTGGCTGAGATGAAGAAGCAGCTGGAAGAGTTGATGGAAAAAGGTTCCATCCATCCTAGTTCTTCACCATGGGGTTGCCTAGCCATTTTTGTGAAGAAGAAGGATGGTACTCTACGGATGTGTGTGGATTACCGCCCTCTTAATGCGGTAACAATTAAGAACAAGTATCCTTTGCCCTGCATAGACACCTTGTTCGAACAGTTAGCTGGTGCCAAGGTGTTCTCGAAGATTCACCTCCGTTTAGGCTATCATCAGATCAAGATCAGGCCACATGATATACCAAAGACAACTTTTTCTACTAGGTATGGGCTGTATGAGTACCTAGTGATGTCTTTTGGTGTCACCAACGCTCCTGCATTCTTCATGTACCTGATGAATTTAGTCTTTATGCCGGAGCTAGACAAGTTTGTGGTAGTATTCATTGATGATATCCTAATATATTCCAAGAATAATGAAGAGCATGCCCAACACCTTCGGATAGTACTGGCTTGACTAAGGGAGCACAAGCTGTATGCTAAATTCAGTAAGTGTGAATTTTGGTTAGATCGAGTGTAGTTTTTGGAGCATGTGTTGACACCTGACGGCGTTTCAGTAGATCCCAGCAAGGTGCAAGATGTGTTGGATTGGAAGTCTCCCAAGTCTGTGCACCAAATTCATCAGTTCCTTAGTCTAGCTGGGTACTATCGGTTTTTCATCCTGGATTGTTCCAAGATAGCTCAGCCAATGACCAAGCTGCTCCAAAAAGAAGCTAAGTTTGATTGGGGCCTAGCCTATGAAGAAGCCTTCCAAGCTCTAAAGACATTTCTGACCACTGCTCCGGTGTTGGCCTAGCCAGATATTGACCAACCCTTTGATGTATATTGTGATGCCTCGAAGATAGGGGTGGGGTGTGTGCTTATGCAAGTTGGGCGTGTGATAGCTTATGCTTCATGCCAACTGAAAAAGCATAAAGTGAATTACCCCACTCATGACTTAGAGCTGGCTGCTGTGGTCTATGCTCTAAAGATTTGGAGGCACTATCTGTTGGGCAACAAAGTGCATATCTTTACAGATCACAAGAGCCTCAAGTATATTTTCACTCAGGCTGAGCTAAATATGAGGCAAAGGAGATGGTTAGAATTGATAAAGGATTATAACTTGGAAGTCCAATATCACCCAGGAAAGGCCAATGTAGTGGCCGATGCTTTGAGCCAAAAGTCACATCAGGTTGAGGAAACAACTTTGTCTCTCAACCATGCAGAAGTGCTGGCTCACCTTGCCTTGACCTCAAAGTTGCTTGGGCAGATTATTCTAGAGCAATGGCAAGACCCCAAAGAAATTCCCCACATTAGAAAATTGATTGCCGAAGGGCATGGCCCTCACTTTAGTGTTGATGAGCATGGTGTAGTGAGATACAAGGATAGACTGGTGGTTCCATTCAGTGAGGAGCTAAGAAGGAAGATTTTGAGTGAAGCCCATCATTCAAAGCTGTTTATTCATCTGGGCAGCAACAAGATGTATCATGATCTGCGCCACTTGTACTAGTGGTCCAACATGAAGCAGGACATCACCTAGCATGTCGCAGAGTGCGACACTTGTGGTAGAGTTAAGGCAGATCATATGCATACTCCAGGATATCTGCAGCCCTTGCCCATTCCTATTTGGAAATGGGAGGATATTTCCATGGATTTCATTATGGGTTTACCCCGCACATCCAAGGGCTATAACTCTATCTGGGTCATTGTGGATCACCTTACCAAGTCATCTCACTTTCTCCTAGTGAATTCCACATATTCTACCAGAAAGTATGCCGAGTTGTACTTGGACCAGATTATGACCCTACACGGAGTTCCCCTTACTATCATCTCTGATAGGGGATCAGTTTTTGTCTCTCGCTTCTGAGAGCAACTCTAGGAGTGTCTTGGAACTAGTCTCCTCCGTAGTTTAGCCTATCACCCCCAGACTAATGATCAAACCGAAAGGGTGAACCAAGTGCTCAAAGACATGTTGAGAGCTTGTGCCATTTCTTTTCATGAGAAGTGGGATGGATGCCTGAAGTTAGCTGAATTTTCTTACAATAATAGCTACCAAGAGAGCATTCGCATGGCACCATTTGAAGCTCTGTATGGAAAGAAATGCCAGACACCACTTAATTGGGTTGAAGTGGGAGACCATGGATACTTTAGGCCAGAATTCATCAAGGAGGCTCGAGAGCAAGTCATCCTTATTTAGAGTCATTTGAAGGTAGCTCAGAGCCGACAAAAAGTCTATACGCACAAGCGAAGAAGGCCCTTGGAGTTTGAAGTTGGGGATTATGTGTACCTCAAGGTGTCTCCTATGAGAAGGGTGCATCGATTTGGTATCCATGGCAAGCTAGCTCCTGGATACGTGGGTCCTTACAAAGTTTTGAAGCAGTGTGGCCCAGTTGCTTACCGTCTACAACTTCCTAATATTTTATCTGTGGTACACAATGTGTTCCATGTATCGCAATTGAAGAAATGTTTGTGGGTTTTGGATGAAGCTATGGAAATGGAAGGGCTTCCCCTCCATCCAGATTTGACTTATGTTGAGCACCCTATCAAAGTCCTGGATGAGAAGGAAAGAGTGACAAGAAACAGTGTGGTAAAGTTCTACAAAGTGCAGTGGCAAAACCATTTAGAGGATGAGGCCATGTGGGAACAAGAGAGTTACCTATTGAAGCATTACCCCACCTCCTCGCTAGTTCTGATAGTTAGTTGTTGCGTCGAAATGTATTTCCTATCTCCTTCTCACACTAGGTACATGAAATCTCGGGTCGAGATTTTATTTTAGGGGGGTAGATTTGTAATAGCCTCGGTGTTACACTGTACAACTTTTTACTAAAACACTGCATAAGCATCATACTTGTGTGAAAATGAGTGAAGTATAGAGTATAAAGTAATGTACATAACCTGAAACGTTCGTCAACAACACGAAACAAATGTTATATTTCATGTCGCTTTATATCGTTTAAGGTTCTAAGTTGATTTTATTGAATGAAAATGCTATAGAACGCATATGCAAAACGTTGATAAAGTTTGTAGTACAAACTTTGTAGGTGACAGTGAAATGCTCACGGTCGAGAATGGGATTCACTAGCTAGTGTATCGAATGGCTTGGAAATCAAATTCGACGCGAATCCGATCATGTTTTGGTTGAAGTTCCTAAGTCGAGAAACGGATCGACGAAGCAAAGTTCGACAATTTTTGTAGAACGATCGGATTAGGTAGTGGCATGGTTTTAGGGTTTCCTCTAGTAGCCTGATATACTAGCTAGAGCATAATATAGGTGGTGTAGTTACTGGATCATCGAGTTGGTTTTTGTAGCAATTTTAAAAAGCGTGCACGACACTGTTTCTACCTCTAGGCGTGGTCACCACCTCGGTTCGGCTTAGCACCGCTGCACTAGCCTACCCAGCGCGCGCCAGCCGCATTGCCACTGCCGTGCCTATGCACACACGCCCGCGTGAGTGGCCCCTGCGCTACTGGCCATGGCCTCTTACCACCACGCTTTGGCACGCAGCTCACGCCGCCGCTGCTGCCGTTGCCATGTCCTGTCCACCCACCCATGTGCCTATCACCGCACTGGCCGGTCTTGCCACCGGCCTCGTGCTGCAGGCCGTGCTATCGCTGTTGCGCCTAGTGAAAGCTCTAGTTTGGTTTTGGTTAATTAATGAAACCCTAAGTGCTAACCTAGTATATCAAAGTGATTATGAGATAGGTAGCACTACTCCAAGTAATGAAGCAATGATGAAGATCATGATGATGGTGATGGCATGGTGATGATCAAATGCTTGAACTTGCAAAAGAAGAAAGGGAAAAATAAAAGGCTCAAGGCAAAGGCATAAATAGTAGGAGCCATTTTGTTTTAAGTGATCGAGACACTTAGCGAGTGTGATCACATTTAGGATCGATAGCCGTACTATTAAGAGGGGTGAAACTCATATCGAAATGCAGTTATCAAAGTGCCACTAGATGCTCTAACTCATTGCATATGCATTTAGGGTCTAGTGGAGTGCTAACACCCTTGAAAATGTTTTGTGAAAATATGCTAACACATGTGCACAAGATGACACACTTGGTGATTGGCATATTGGAGCAAGGGTTAGGAACTTCACCGACGGAGTGTCCACCCGTAGAGTGCAGATAGTCCAACGGTGCCACCGGCGCCCTATATAGAAAAGACAGAGGTCACTGTAAGTGACTGGACGCTGGTCTTAGTTGGACCAGCGCGTCCGGTCAGTAGCAGTAGAGGGCGCGCTGCTTCGGTCTCATGACCGAACGCTGGCACAAAAACTAACCAGACACTCAAGGCCTGAGTCCGGTCAGTTTGACGTATGATGACGTTGTGTGATCGGACGCTGGGTGTGTCCGGTCGAGCATGACCGGACGCGTCCGGTCGTGATTTTGTGCGAATGGAACCTTACTAGAAACGATCGGAAGCTGAGGTCCAGCGTTCGGTCACTTCATAGCAGCGCATCCGGTCATCACTTGACCATTGAGATCGGGCAGCTCTGGTTGAACATGGAGGGACATGTGGCATGCATCGTGTGACCAGACGCTGGGGTCCAGCGTCCGATCGATTTGACCAGAGCATCCGGTCACCCCGTGTTGTACCCAATGAAGGGGTACAACGGCTCTATTTTGAGGGGGCTTCTATTTAAGCCCTATGGCCGGCTCAAGCTCACTCTCTTGGCCATTTGCATTGACTTAGCAACCTTGTGAGCTTAGCCAAAGCCCTCCCACTCATCTCCATCATTGATTCATCATCTTTGTGAGATTGGGAGAGAATCCAAGTGCATTGCTTGAGTGATTGCATCTAGAGGCATTTGGTGTTCATGTTTTGCTGTGGGATTCGCTTGTTGCTCTTGGTGGTTGCCACCACCTAAACAGCTTGGAGTAGCAGAGGAGGATTGACACGAGTTGGTGATTGTTCGTGGCCATCTCCGATGATTATGAGGGGGTTTGTACCTTCCCCAGTGGAGCGTCGAAAGGTAACTCTAGTGGATTGCTCATGTCATTGAGTTACCTCACTTGTGGGTAGGTTCTTGCGGTGTCCAATTATGTGGATGAGGTTCGTGCAACACCTCTTAGCCACCGAACCACCAAGTGTTGGTCGACACAACGGGGACGTAGCGTGTTGGCAAGCACGTGAACCTCGGGAGAAAATTGGTTGTCTCTTGCCCTTTGGTATTTTCCTGGTGATTGATAAAGTATTCATCTTGTGATTGGTTCACTCCTCTGCGTGGCGGTATAATCACCTCACTTACTCATTTACATTCCCGCAAACTAGCTATATCAAGCTCTTTAGTGTAGCTAGAATTGAGAGCTTGCTTTGTGGATTAAGTTCATCTAGTGGAGCTCTTTAGTGTAGCAATTGTGTGAGCTCTTAGTGAGTAGTGACCTAGTGGATTGTGTGCCTAGTGATCATAACAACTAGAATTATTAGATAGGTGGCTTGCAACCCTTGTAGAGCTAGAGCAAGTTTGCATTTCGCTATTTGTTATACTAATCAAATTGCTCTAGTTGATTTGTAGATTTTAAATAGGCTATTCACCCCCCTCTAGCCATATTAGGACCTTTCACCTGGCACGCCACGCACACGCTGCACGTGTATGTCACGCTTGGCAGGCCTTGTCCCTCCGCCACCGTCGTGTCGCGCTATGGTCCGGTCATGTTGCGCCCCAGCCACCGCTGTCGCTCGGCTACTACTGCGGTTGACTTTCACAGCTGCACACGTGAGTTTGCCTCCCTGCCTCTGCCAGCACACCCATGCTTGATGCGACGCTACACGGAAGCTCTCCCTGGCTGGCGTAGTCCACTACGACGCAAAGGACCAAGCATCTGTCGGCTTGCGTGTTAGGCCGTGCGGCCAGCCATCTAGAGCATGCCTCGCGGTTCCCCACTGTCCTATAGCCCATGCGTGATTGATCATAGTGTGGATGACGATGTCATGCCATGGCAGCAACGAGACAAGCCTCACCTGTCCTACCCTATCTTTGCTGTCGCCATGGCCGACGGGCCCGCTCCCTTCGATTCGCCGTGGTGGCGGCACCGTAATCAAATTAGCCACGTCCTTGGCTCTGCTAGGTAGCTAGTCACCCACCCGACCCCACCTTGCTGCAAGTATCACCGCACCGTGCCCCAATTTAGAGCTGCCGCTCCGCCGGGTCAACAAGACCGGGTTGGCATGCGCCCTCGGCAAGCCGCTTATCCAGAGCAGCTCGTGTAAATTCCTTGCATCGCTAGCCTTGCCTCAATCTTCTAATCACCCTGCACACCTCTATCGAAGCTCTACCGCCACCTAGCCTTCCCTGACATGACCGTGCCATCACCGTGCGCCGCCGCACCATCTGTGCACACGCGGCTAGCTTGGCTTGGGCCGTCTCCGATCGAACCACCACCTCGATTGGTTCCATGGTGAGTCCCTTGAGCTCACTAGCTACCCCTTTTGCCCTGGTTTGCTGTCACTCACCGAAACACCACGCCGTGGCTGCAGGGTCTCCGCCACCGTGGTCTGACCTCACAACAGCGTCCTGGCTCATGCTTCCTTCGCCTAGCGCTTCGTGTCCACTCCTAGGTAAGTGTTGGTCTTGTAGTTAGGGCAAAGAAGGGCTGTGCTCACCGGCGTAGCCGCTCGGTGCCAACGCCGCCACGCTGGTGCGTGCATGGGTGCTGGGGGACTCGGTTGTGGTAAAGAAGAAAGAGGGGAGCGTGCTAGATGCGAAAACAGAGACTCAACTAAATAGTGTTCGAGTAAGCTTCATAAATAGAAAAGAAAACAAGGGTTCTTTAGCAAAAGCGCCAGCCGCACGTGGGGCTCCCCGCGTTGGGCCGCTATCGTGGGAGTGGGCCGCCGGGTGGGCAGCGCTGGTGTGCATGCTGGTCGTGGTAGTGGGCTGAGCCACGTCGCGAGTTGGGCCGCGCAGTAGAATACGTTTTCCAGTTTCCAGTGAATTAGAAATGTTTATTTAATATAGTTTTTAGCTGCACTTTGATAAATTGTAGTAAATCTTGTAGATGTCCAAAAATAGTGAAACCAAGTTTGTTAGGTTCACAAAAATGCCATCTATCTGTTAGTGTAGTTAGATTACAGTTAGCTATGATAGTGATGGGCTCATAAATTCAAACTAGAGAGCTTAGTATTATATAGATTAATATTTGTAGGAATTTTTGTGGTAAATTGGTGATAGCTATAGCTATGAAAATTTTATAGTAGGCTCACTAGATTATTATGTACTTGCTGTAAATTTTATAGCCCTAGAATAAGTTGATAAATAGAGTAGCTATTATCCTTGTTTTATCATATATAGATTAAAGCGGTATTAGGAGTAAGAATACCTTAGTTGCTGTGATAATGTATGTCAGGCTTCGTACTTGTTAGTGGTAACAGTAGGTAACTTAGTACCTTAGCCGGTAGCACTAGCTAGTAGTTAGACATATGTATTTTTATTTTAAGAGTTGTTGTTGCCATATTACTAAGTATTGCATCAACATTTCATGCATGTAGATCATGAGTTGGTAGAGTTCATGCCCATGGATGAATAGGAGTATGAGGAAGTCATTGAGGAGTACGAGGAGGAGATCCTCATATAGGAGGGAGCCCCAGAGCCTTTTGGTGCTGACTTTGCTGACCCGTCGCCTGCCCAAGGCAAGCCCCGATGCATAATCCCTATTTTATGATCATTGAATATATATATGTGATGTGCATTTAAGTTATAGACATTTTATGAAAACTACATGCATAAATATATCTACCTATGAGTCCTATTAGTATAGGTTGAGTAGCTGCTATGCTCAAGATATCGGTAGCCTAAGTAACCTGCCGTTACTCGCAAATAGGTGATAAATATGATCACTCATGATAAAATGGTGGAAAGGAAAATGGTGACCGGGCGCGGATATGGTTTGGATACTGGTGGGTGTAAGGGGTTGTGTCCTGCAGCCAATAAGGCATAGCTCGGTTACACTTTTTCCCTATCTATGTTGGTTAAGGACCGGTCATTGCAATGGATGCTAGGCAAGTCATAGATCTATTATCCCGAGCACATACTTGGGTATGGGCGCAGGAAAGACTCGTTGCTCTCTTGTCGTGGATCTGGCTCTTTTCGGACTGACTGATTGGAGGCGGGGATGGGGGAGGTCCTTGCACCGCACTAAGTTTAGGAATTAGGAGTGGGGGCTTGGAGTCCAAGTTTGGACGGGGACCTAGACACCCAGGATAGGAGGGTGATGGGTTAGTCCTGCTTGTGCCTAGGTACAAGCGGGGCATGTGTTTTCGGGGTACCCAGCTGGGGACATTGATTCGTGAATCGCCGCCGAGTCGGTATGGCTTGTCTTAACTCTAGCATCATAGTAAGAACTGAAAGATGGAAGGTGATGAAATGGAACTGATTGCTCAACTCTTGCTTGAAAGTAGAACATGTGCTTACATAGAATGGATAGATAATAAATTAATACAGCTATGAATAATATCATAAGTAAGGACTCACTAATAGTATTGCTTTCTGCCAAAAGAAAACCAGAAAACCATAAAACTTATCATATTCCTTGGAGTCGGGAAATTATTCCCCACTATTCGGATAAGTCTTGCGAGTACATTGTGTACTCAGGGTTTATTTACCCCAATTGCAGGTAATGCATGAGAAGTACCATTGTGTGGAGGATTCCTCTGGTGGGCTCAGATGGATCCTCGTTCCTTATCGCTAGATGTTTATTTTTAAAATTCCGCTGTTTATTATTCCGCACTCTGACATTTGGTAATTAATAATATAATTTTTAGAACTTCTGCTGTATGAAATGGACAAGTATTGTAGCTCGTTCTCATTATTGGATCCTTGGCAAAAATGTGGATCTTTCAGGTTCTCCCTTGGGGTGTGCCCGACGGATACCGCCCGCGGTAGCTTGCTTTTGGGGTGCTTAGTGTCTGGTGGAAGGCAAGCACCTCCATAAGCGTGTTATCTCGGGCAGTTCTGCCACAGGGCCGCACTGCCTTGCAAATTGTTTAGGGCCTGTTTGGTAGGGCTCCTCCGTGGCTCGGGCTCGGGCTCTGTAACACCCTCGGTGTTACATCCTAAACAAACTACCAAATCATGTCATGAGCATCATGTTTATGTGATAATGCATGTGATAGAGTGTGTAGATAAATTTCTTATAGCCTAAAATGACCAATAAATGAAAATTGATTCAAAGCTCATGTTGTATCAAGTAGGGTTGAAAACCAATTTTTATTGAGTAAAAACATTATAGAACATGTGTGTGACACCTTAATAAAGTTTGAAGCACAAACTTTGTAGATGACAATGCAACTCTTGTTGTAGAAAAATAATATTGCTAGATAGTATTTCCAATGGCTTATAAATAGAACTTGGAATTTAAATCAGCCAAACTTTAGAAGTTACTAAGTCTAAATACAAGTTTGACAACACCAAGTTCATCCTCTAGATCGACGTTGATGGGCTTCACAACACCAGATCCTCCCTCGGGCTCCATATCTCACGTGGTGAAGCGCACACGAGGTAACCTGCTCTGATACCACTTGTAGGATCTCTGGTATGTCTAGAGGGGGGTGAATAGGCCTATAAAAATTCAACTTAAACCGAAGTCAAATTCCTCCGAGGCACTGTCGCTCTATGAGCGTAGCACTGCCGCACAGCGGTACTGCCGCACCTACAGAAGAGATTAGTTTATAGTTCAAAATATACCAAACGAAATTTAGATCGGGTAAATTTCTTAGCTTCCTACAGGGTAGTAGATCACAGATCGATAGCTGAAAGTGGTGGGAACACCACACACAAGTAGATCGGCCTCAAACCCTAGAAATCACCTCAACAACAACAAGAACACAAGTGTAGCAACACAAGCACATGAGGACACAAGGATTTATCCCGTGGTTCAGCTCGCCACCAAGGCTTGCCTAAGTCCATGTTGTTGAGGTATACCACAAAGGCTTAGGGCTTTGCAACCCTACCTCGTTCTCAAGTCAAGAGAGTGAACTCTTGAGATGATGGGTCATTTTACTCGCTGCAAGAGGTTGTTACAAACCTCCTGGGTCTACCACAAACTTGGCAAGCTTACCGGGCGACGCTCTAGCCGGCTAGGAGCCAAGCTCTAAGAGTAACAAACACAACTGCTGGCCAAAATGTGAACCAAATGCTCTTTAGACTTTAGGAATTAGTGGAGCTGCTCTCTAATCACTTTTGGCATATTTTTCTCTCAAGGATTGATGGGGAAGTCAAAGGGAAAGCTTGAGAGCTTGAAGGGCACCAATGGAGGAGAGAGGAGATGAGCACCTACTGATTTTCATTGGTCTGAACCATTGGGGAAGAAGAGAGAGACGTTATGGAGGATAGGGAAAAGTATAAATACCCCCTGCCTCCCAACGGTTACTTAAGTTGGGCAGTGCCGCGGTGCGGCAGTGCCTCTCTCCAGGTACGGCACTATCATACCCAACAAATAGCAAGGGTGAAGGAGTTTTTAAGTTGGCTGTCTTGGCTGAGGTGTGAGGATGTTTTGTGTAAAGATTGAGCATTTGGTTGCACACTTTTAACCAGTTGTAGTGTCTCCCTTTATAGTATGACTTTTCCCATACTTAATTTCAAAAGACAAAAGAATTCAAAACTCCTTTGAGCGCTATGCCATCCTTATTTGTAATCGGGGGCTCCTTTCCTTGTAACATCCTCTATAATGAATTCCCTGCTTGTCATCTTAATAAATCTCACTAGTTCTCTAATTAGGTGGTCATCAACGCCAAAACCCATATTAGGGCTTGATTGCACTTACAATTTCCCCATTTTTGGTGATTGATGACAACCCAATTAGAGCTTACAAAAGATATGAAATGAATAACTAAGTTTTTTGAAGCCATGGGTGTAGAGCATCCCCTAAATATGTGAATAGAGAATTGAATTCTCAACTTGGCATAAGAGGCCAAGATTCACACTTTAGTGAAGTGAAAATTGGGGCTCCCCCTACATCCATACCTTTGTGGGGTGCTGTACACAGTGTCAAGAATATATACGTGACGCATATGATAGATCATGCACACATGTGCTTGCTGCTACAGCTGAGTGTGGCACTGCCGCACCTGACTATACGAGCAAGATAGAGTCAAGCACCACATAGCTAGCTCAGATAAAAAAGATATGCAACCTAGCACAATAAAGATGACTTCTAATCCACACAAACGATACATGTCCATATCCGATAGACAAAGAGTCAAATAGTAGCATTATTTCACAATTTAGAGTTTTGAACGACTCTCAAACTTTCCACCTAGCGAAGACTAGCACTCATCGAATAGGACATGAAGCGCAGCTGCTGACCATGGCATCGAAAAGTTGTTGACCCCTCTAATTTTCTCCCCCTTTGGCATAAACCACCAAAAAGAGAAGAAAAGAAGAAAGATCAACACCTACTCGTCATCTCCCTAGATGTCCATCCAATCAATATCATCACCTCCTATAGTAGTCCCGGTACCACCATCACCATCATCGTCATCGGAGTCAATACGTGCACGGCCCTTACGGTGAGTAGTGGTGGTGTAGCGAGTGGAATGAGTGGAACGCCTTGGCTCCTGTCTCTAACGGTATCCCTCTAGGGTCTCATCCCAATCTGTTGCTTGTCCCTGCTGCTCCTCCTCCTCATCATCATCTGAATCTATGTCGGAGAGACTTGGAGGGTCATACTGTGGAGGAGGTGGAATAGGAGGAAGTGGTGGAAGGTCTTGTCCATGCTGCTGACGCTGCTCAAGCTGTGTCTCATATGCTCTGTCAGCTGCATAGGTGCACTTGCCGAAGATTGCCTTCAACCACTTGCCAAACTTCTTCATCTTGCCTCCTCTGTGAGACCTAGAGCTGGAAGACTCAGGGATATCTACATGAGTATGAGAGCTCCCCGCTCCCTGAGTAGCTGCAGCTGGCTAGGTCTTCTCAATTTTGTAGACGGTGTGCATCCCATCCTTTAGAAAATAAAATCCAGTGACCCTCTCAATCATGAACATGAGGTAAGGGGCATAGGGCAGCCCCCTCCTCCCATCCTCCACTGCAAATCTCAACTCAGTCCACATAAATCTAGGGACATTGAACCTATCCCCACCTAGAGCAAATTTAGTCAACACATTTCTCACATAGCCATTAATATCTGAGGCTGTTCCATCCTTTGGGTTGATGGTGTTCCTAATGAGGTTGTTGAGGATGTAATTGAAGCTATGTAGACCACTCCTCTTGCCATCTGCAATCCTTCTATCTCTCCACATGTAACTAATGTCATGGATCTCAGCTTGAGGCTCATAATGAATGTAAGTGTAACCTCTGTGCTCCTCCCCAAAGTCAAGAATCTGGCTGAAAGTGACAAAGTCGACTAGGTAGTGCCGACCATCAGTCATCCAGTGAATCTCATCAGAGGTCTGGTCATAGAAGTATGTGGCATGAAACTATGCAAGGACCTCCTCATTCTAGTTATACTAGAAACCCATGATGTCTGAAAGCTAGAACTTGTCACAAATTTTGATTACTTTGTCAAACTCAGGCTCCTCTTTCTCCTGCATCTCATCCTAATCAATATACTGCATCTTGATGATCTTGGTTTTCTTGGATGCAAGAATGGCAGTGGCATAAAAGTTGGAATGAAACTCATTTCAGAATCTATAATCAATGCCCAAATCCTTACGCACTGTATAGGGATTGATCCCCCTTGCCTCTTCCACTAGCTTCCAACTCTTGGAATGGTTGACAACTGCATGCTGGTGGGAGTCATCTAGAGGTCTCATGATGATCTCACCCTCAAAATCTCTCATGTATCTGCCCTCAAACTCAGAGAGATGCTGTGGGGTGTTAGGAATGGCATCAGTGGTACGACCTGTCATCTCCAGCCTCTCCTCATCTTCAATGTATTCTTCGCGTCTCCCCCTTTCACCAAGTCCCCTTGGAGCTACACTACTGCCTGCTGCTGTTGACCTCCCTCGACCACGGTGAGGTGGATCCTTGTCTCTTTGCTTATTCATCTTCCTTTTCCCCTTCAATCATTATCTCCATGCTCCATCTATGCATAGAATGAACTAGATAACAAACTGTACAAATGGGACATAGAAAATCACTTGAAGAATAGTCTTGATATGCCCAGGCAGTGCAGCTCTACTGCACCCTAAGAGTGGCACTGTCGCACCGCATATCTCCACAAGCTCATGACCTCCTTCTTCTTTCTTAGCAAATCCATTTTTCAAATGTCTTCCCACATCACCAAACAATTTCTAGAGCATAGTTCAAGATAAAAACACATGATGTCATGTAATAGATGGGAATAGTGATAACATTTTGAGTGGGAGAGAGCATGTGGTGAATAAATCCAACCAATATATCGATTCATCTGGGGAAAGTCACAACCAGACACAGTCTCAAACTACGGGGTGTGGTACTATGGCAGAACCGCCTAAAATAACTCACTTCCGGAGGTGCTTGTCTTCCATTAGATACTAAACACTCCAAGAGTGAGCTAATTTAAATAGTTCTGTCGAGCACACCCCATGGGAGAACCAAAAAATTAACATTTTCCAATAGGATCATAAATGGAAGAATAAAGCTTACAACATTTTAGCCATTTCTTATATCACTTTTCATGCAACATCAGAGTATAATACTTATTGTTTATAACAGTGGAATATAATCATGTTATCAGAGTTTCAGCGGAAATAAAATCATTTAATGACAAGTTAAACATTAACATGATGATCCGTTATATACATCATAGCAGGTTATAAGTTTTTCCATTGTAAAACATTTTGGGTGGAAGTTTCAAATAAACTCTATGTCCGCAACGTTAAGGAAATCCTCGCTAAGCCCACCAGAAGGTTTCCACACACAAGTGTTAGCTCCACATGTTCCTGTCACCTGCAACTAGGTAGAACAAACCCTAAGTACTCAATTGTACTCCGCAAGGCTTACCCGTCAGGAGGAAAGAAAAGACTCCAAGGATATTCAAGGCTATCTGGCTTGTGGGTTATTGCATCTGCAGGAACCATTACTAAGCGTGCATCCTTATATTCAATTTCATTAGTAGTCATCATTAGTTCATTAACTAACCATTTTATGTAAGCACCTATGCTACTTTCAAGCAGGTGGTAAGCAATCAAAACCATTTTACCATCTTTCATATTCTAGTTCTTACTACGGTGCTAGATCGTAGCCAAGTCATACCGTATCACACAGCGATTCATGAACCAATGTATCCCAGCTAGGTACCCCAAAACACATGCCCCGTTTGTACCCTAGGCACAAACAAGACCAACCCACCACTCTCCTATCAAGGGGTGTAGGTCCCCATCCAAACTTGGACTTCAAGCCCCCACTCCCGAGTCCTAGACTCAGTGTGGTGCTAGGACCTCCACCATCCCCGCCTCCCATCAGTCGGTCCAGAAAGAGCCAGAACCCACGATAAGAGAGCAACGAGCCTTTCCACTCCCATAAGCAAGTATGTGCTTAGGATATTAAGTCCGTGACCTGACTAGAATCCAATACAACGGACGGTCCTCAATCGACATAGGCGGAACAAATGCAATCCGAGCCTCGCTCGAATTCCCAACCAAGTCCAGATCCAAAGTACCATTCCGCCCGGTCTCCAATTATCATTCATATATATTCCATATGATAGTAATTATGGGGTGTATGACCCCGAATACCCATGGCAGACCACATGGGCTGCGCCCCTAGGGGTGGCCCAGCCCACAAGAAGAAGCCTTGCGAGGCACGACTCTGCTCGGCGCCTTCCGCAAGACATCGGGAAGATATTCTAAGGATAATACGAAATCTGTTAGGATATGTATGATCCCAAGATTCCTGTAATCAGTTATTACTTTCCGGTTATCTCTTAGATCTAACCGACTTGTAACCCTGCCTCCCGGACTATATAAGGCGGGCAGGGACCCCTCTAAAATCACGGCATATCATACGATAGCTAATACAAACCAACAGACCATAGGGGTAGGGTATTACATCATACTGATGGCCTGAACCTGTCTAACCCGTGTGTCTCTATTGCCTTCTTGTTCTTGATCTCGCGCTCCTCTACCGATCAATCTACCTTTGTGGGATACCCCTCGGAGGACTACCGATAATATTTTGTCGACAGTTGGCGTGCCAGGTAGGGGTGTGTGTGGGGGGGTATTAACCCCTATACCCTTACGGCTAGGCTTGGGCCGGCCCTGGACCAGGGGGTCTAGCCCACAAAAGGACGACGCGCGGCCCGGCCGATTTGCTCGGAGTCCCGCGCAAGGAATCAAGGCAGACTTGGAGATTAAGCAAGATCCTGGTCGGTTAGAATAGGAATCCTTATCTGGCCACCTATGGCAATTGTAACTGGTGAGGATTAGTTTCCAGATCTGTAACCCTACCCCCCCAGACTATATAAGGCGGGCAGGGAACCCCTCTAAAAACATCTCTCATTGACATATAGCAATACAATCAGACATAGGACGTAGGTATTACGCCTTCATGGTGGCCAAACCTGGATAAAACCTCGTGTCTGTCTTGCGTCACCATCTTGTTTGTAGCTTGCGCATCTGTCTGCCGATAACCTACTACCTTGGGCATACACCTAGGTAGACTGCTGACCATATTTCGTCGACAGTGGCGCGCCAGGTAGGGGGTGTGCGTACTGCTCTCCAGGTGAACAAGATGGTCATCATCCCCGGTTCCATGGCTACGTCGAACGGCCTCACGTTCACCATCGGCCAGATCACCTGGACCACTGGCTCCGACGACTTCATCGCCATGACCACGGAGGAGGCACGGATTCAATCTGCGTCGACCACTACTTCACCTGCATCGGCTATGGCTCCGACCACAGTGGATCTGGCTCTGGCCACGCCAGCATCGTCTTCAGCCATGCCGACAACCCGTCGTCCGCTTCCTCGCTACAAAAAGAGGCAGATCGACAACACCGACCTGCTCGACTCCATCGATCGGGTCGGCACCAAACTTGCTAAAACCCTAGCTCTAGTAAGTTCGATTCAAAGTCAACCTAATGAGCAGGTAACCACTACCCACAACAGATCTACCCGACCAGCTCGGGCCAGTCGTCCTGCATGACTCGGTACGGATCTCGTGGTCACATCTACTCCTGAAGGGCGCTCCGTTCGTCGTCGGCCAGCCCCCGCGATGGGTCTCTGGCTCTCCGAGTACGAAGCCTCGATGGAGAACTACCAGGCCCAGCCCTATGGCCTGCGCAACTTCGTCAACATGGTCCGAATTGAGGATTATCAAGAAGGATCGGTCCACATAGTTCAAGAGGGTGGCTCAAGCTTCTCGTTCGGCATCGCATCTAATGCCTCCGTCCACACTGAGCTCCAGCATCATGATGATGAAGGCGTTGAATACGATCTGGATATCCCAGACCACGCCCCGGGGTTCCCACGATTCCCATCCTTCCCACCAAGGCGAGGAGACTTGATCAATGTTGTCAGTAATGATGAACCACCGGCAGTTGGCGAAACAGAACAAGAAAGGATAGCATGCGAACCACGCAATATTGACCGGTTTAATCGCTGACAAATTGAAGCCGAGGTAGAAGAGGAGGCCCGACGCATAAGGGTCTAGCCACACGACCTTAACAATGCCTTTGACAGGGTGGGGGACAAGCAGGTCTTCAGGACTCCAAGCGCTAATGTAGCTGTTGCTATGGCGACAATGCAACGACTACCCAATACCCCAGAAACCCAGGCAGTTCGTGATGATATACAAGCTTACCTGATGGCTGCTATGGCCCAGACCGCAGAGATTGTAAATCAAGCCCGGGCTCCATCTGTCTCAGTCGAATCAAGCCACAGCCGCCAGTACTCAAGTCACTCATAGCCACCCAACCAACATGGCTCGTGCAACAACGACCCATTAGACAACCGTCAAGGCGGAAACGGTGGCCATGATGGTGGTCGGGACAACAACCGCCGCCGGGATGACAACCGCCGTGACTACCGGGACGACAACCGCCGAGACAACCGCGACAATCACCGTGATAACCGCGATCGCAGGATTAACCAGAGTGGCAACTGGGATCACCGTGATGGCAATAACGATCTCCGCCATTACCTAGGAGAACGCGATCTGCGCGATCGCATTAACCAAAGAGCCAATGATCGTGCATCCCACGAAAGCTATCGCCGTATGGAATATGATACTACCCACGGCCCTCCGGGTTTGAAGCAGTTTACTCCACACCTTCACCAAGTCATATGGCCCAAGAACTTCATGCTCGAAAAACTTTAGAAGTACGACGGCAAGGAGAACCCCGAATTATGGGTTATGCTCTACGAAACCACGCACAGATCAGCCATGGCTGACGAGCACATCATGTCTAATTACTTCCCAATCGCCGTCGGCCATGCAGGCCACCAATGGCTGGTCAGCTTGCAGGCGAACTACTTTGATTCTTGGTAAGAGCTCAAGCAAGCATTCATCGACAACTTCATTGCTACTTGCGAGCAACCCGGCAACAAATATGATCTACAGCGGATTCGAGATCGCAAAGATGAGCCACTGCGCGAGTATGTCCGGTGCTTCTCGGAGATGCGCATCAAGGTCCCGTCAATCTCTGACAATGAGGCAATCGAGGCTTTCATCATTGGTCTCCACTTCCACGATGCCCTAAGGGACAAGCTCCTCCGCAAGAGACTTGAATCAGTCACAGCACTCCTAGCCACTGCTAAAAAATATGCGGATGCCGATGATGCTAAAAAGATAATCATCGAAGAAGCAGCAAGGGTTCCACGCTCCGACCACCCCCCACACCGCGACGACTACCGCGACAACCGTGGTCGAAATGACAATTTTGATCGCCGCAACCAGCGCAACGATTCCCGCGACCACCGCGACCAGCGTAATCAGCGGCGTAATCGCTGTGACGATTACAGGGGCAAGCGTGCTCGAGAAGACGACGGTGAGGTCAACACCATTAAAAAAGGTGGCGGGCATCGTAACTATGAAGAAGACTACGCCAAAGCATTGAAAGGACCCTGCCAGCTCCATCCCAAGTCAAACGATACCATGGAGAATTGCCATGTTCTCAAATCTATTTACATGCGTCAACAGGCTCCAGATACATCCGACAAGCCTAACGACGCAGGGGAACAACGCAACGAGGACAACGATGATGAAGACGCAGATCCCCGTCACAAGTACGTCAAGCCAACCGATCGCGTCCACACCATCATTGGGGGCAAAGTGTTCATCGAGACCAAACGAGAATGCAAGCTGCTCGCCCGTGCTTGCTTGAACGTGGCCAACGCCGACAACCTTATCGCCTATCCACAACTCCCTCCTTGGTCTCACTGTGAGATCTCCTTCAGTAGAAAGGACTAATGGGCTGCTATACCTGAGCTAGGGCGTTTTCCCCTGGTTCTCGATCCCTATATCAACAAGGTTCAGTTCGATAGAGTGCTGGTTGACAGCGGCAGTTCCATCGATATACTGTTCAAGAACAGTTTGCCAGCCCTAAAGATAACCCAGACTGATGTCAAGCCATACGAGGCACAGTTCTAGGGTGTTCTTCCTGGATAGATCTCTACACCTCTCGGGCAGATCATGCTACCTGTGCAATTTGGTATCCCAGACCACTTCCACACCGACTACGTCAACTTCGTGGTCGCCGACTTCGAAGGCACCTACCATGCTATCCTTGGTCGACCAACGCTCACCAAGTTCATGGCCATACTTCACTACAGGTAATTGGTGCTCAAGATGCCTACTGAGAAAGGGGTTCTAACTCTTAGGGGCAACATATACGCAGCTTATACCTGTGAGGACGATAGTTTCAAAATAGCAAAGGCTCACGACCTCTCTATTCACATGGCCGAGACCACGCTCGACGCCAAGAAGACCCTAGCCGACCACCTAGAAATCCCAGAGCTCGAGGCCCCACACAAGAACATCAAGTCCAAAGAGCACAAAGCGATCCAGCTGGTCGACGGTGATCCTAGCAAAATGGCCCTTATCGGGGCCAACCTGGATCCTAAATAGGAAGACGCGCTCGTCAGGTTCTTGAGGAGCAACGTGAGTGTGTTCGCATGGAAACCCGCTGACATGCCCGGTGTACCTCAGAACTTGATCGAGCACTCCTTAAATGTCGACGGCAAGGCCAAACCTATCAAGTAGAAGCTACGACGGTTTGCTCACGACAAAAAGGAGGCTATTAGGGTAGAAGTTACACGGCTTTTGGCAGCCGGATTTATCAAAGAAGTGTATCATCCGGAGTGGTTAGCCAACTTGATTCTTGTACGCAAAAAGAATAATGAATGGAGAATGTGCGTTGATTACACTGATCTCAACAAACACTGCCCTAAAGACCCCTTCAGCTTACCTCACATAGACGAGGTCGTAGATTCAACTGCCGGTTGCGAGTTGCTTTCATTTCTCAATTGCTACTCTGGTTATCACCAGATTGCTCTCAAAAAGGACGACCAGATCAAGACATCCTTCATCACGCCCTTCGGTGCTTACTGCTACACGACCATGTCGTTCGGGCTCAAGAACGCCGGGGCTACCTACCAACGCGCCATACAGGCCTGCCTCAAAGACGAGATAAAAGATGACCTCATCGAGGCTTATGTTGATGATGTAGTTGTTAAAACCAAGGAAGCATACACCCTTGTTAACAACCTCGAACGTACCTTTGCAGCTCTTAACACATTCCAATGGAAATTAAACCCAAATAAGTGTATCTTTGGTGTTCCATCTGGTATATTGCTCGGCAACGTCGTCAGTCATGACGGCATACGCCCTAACCCAGAGAAGGTAAAAGCTGTCTTGGACATGAAGCCGCCCAAAAAAGTGAAGGATGTTCAGAAGCTTACCGGATGCATGGCTGCCCTAAGTCGTTTCATATCAAGATTAGGCAAAAAAGGACTACCATTTTTCAAGCTGCTCAAAGCATCCGAGAAGTTTGAGTGGTCGGAGGAAGCAGACGCTGCCTTCACACAGCTAAAACAATTCCTTACATCACCTACGGTCCTCACTGCTCCTAGAGAAGACGAAACCCTCCTGCTTTACATTGCGGCAACTAATCAAGTGGTCTCCACTGCCATGGTGGTCGAGCATGATGATCCTGGCCACGTCTACAAGGTATAGTGACCAATCTATTTCATCAGTGAGGTACTCAATGAATCCAAGACTAGGTACCCACAGATTCAGAAACTAATCTACGCCATACTGATAACATCTCGAAAGTTGAAACATTACTTCGATAGATATCGTGTGGTGGTCATGACCGAGTACCCTCTGGGAGACATCATTCGCAACAAGGATGCGAATGGGTGCATCGTCAAATGGGCAATGGAGCTATGCCCTTTCTCCTTGGAATTTGCAAGCCGTACTACAATCAAGTCTCAGGCACTTGTCGATTTCATCATCGAGTGGACAGACTTAAGCACACCTGCCTCTCAAGGGCCCGACGAGTATTGGAAGATGTACTTCGATGGCTCTCTCAACATCGATGGCGTAGGAGCAGGAGTCCTTTTCATGTCACCATCCAAGGAGCAGCTCCGATACATTCTCAGGATTTATTTCCCGGTGTCTAATAACGCCGCCGAGTACGAAGCATGCCTACATGGTCTACGCATTGCGGTCGAGCTCGGTGTCAAACGTCTCTATGTCTACGAAGACTCGGCTCTGGTCATCAACCAACTCAACAAGGACTGGGATACGACCAGCGAAAAGATGGATGCATACTGCAAATCGATCAGAAAGCTGGAAGGCAAGTTCTATGGCATCGAGTACACACATGTGGTCTGGGACAAAAATCAAGCAGCAGATGCGCTGTCAAAGTTAGGATCATCCCGAGCCAAAGTCCCACATGGCATATTTGTTCAAGACCTGCTCACGCCTTCGATCGAAGAGGAAGATCCCACGGTCGATAAGCCTCCAGACCAGCTATTGGTGGCTACGGTTCCGGTGTCAAACACCACCGAACCACCTCCGACCACTAAGGAGTCTGACTAGAGAGTACCTTTCATCAAGTACCTGACAGATGGTAGTGGTTACACCGATTGGACAGAAAATGAACGCCTGATGCGTCGCAGTAAGCAGTATCTGCTCGTCGATGGCAAATTGTGGCGCAAGAACGCGAAGGAGGAAATCTTGATGAAGTGTATAACCCAGGAGGATGGTGAACATCTCCTAGACCAAATCCACTCTGGCTCCTGTGGCAACCATGCGGCCTCGAGAATGCTGGTTGGCAAGGCTTTCCGAGCTGGGTTCTATTGGCCGTCAGCCGTAGCCGATGCAGAGAAGCTAGTCCACCATTGTGAAGGTTGTTAGTTCTTTGCCAAGAGAATCCACGTACCAGCACATGAGATTCAGACAATACCAGCCTCTTGGCCCTTCGCATGCTGGGGACTGGATATGATCGGGCCTTTCAAACCGGCCCCTGGGAAATTTACATGTGTCTTCATGCTGATCGACAAATTTTCCAAGTGGATAGAGTACATGCCCCTGGTCAAGGCATCTTCAGAAAAGGCTATTGCGTTCATCGACCAGGTCATCCACCGCTTCGGCATACCCAATAGCATCATCACTGATCTAGGTACTCAGTTCACCGGGAACGCTTTTTGGGACTTCTGTGATGAAAGGAGCATAGTAGTAAAATACATCTTGGTGGCGCACCCTAGAGCTAATGGATAGGTCGAGCAGGCAAATGGTATGATCTTGGATGCACTTAAGAAGAGGATGTACAGAGAAAATGACAAAGCTCCCGGAAGATGGCTCAAAGAGTTACCAGCCATGGTCTGGGGCCTCAGAACCTAGCCCAGTCGCAATACCGGCGTATCACCATACTTTATGGTTTATGGCGCTGAGGCAGTGCTCCCAGCAGATATAGCCTTCAGATCAGCACGGGTAGAGAACTTCGACGAAGACAAGCCCAATGAAGTGCGGGAGCTAGAAGTGAATAGTGTAGAAGAGAAGCGGCTCGATTCTTGCGTACGTACAGCCAAATACCTTGTTGTTTTGCGTAGGTACTACAACAAGAACATCAAGGAGCGGTTCTTTGTGGTTGGGGACCTAGTCCTAAAGTGGAAGATGAGTCAGGCTAGCGTTCACAAACTCGCAACCCCATGGGAAGGGCCCTTCATGATCAAGGAGGTTACACGACCAACATCTTACAGGTTAGCTCACCTGGACGGTACAGACGTACCCAATTCATGGCACATCGACAAGCTTAGGCGTTTATATGCTTAACTACTGAGATATGTACCCCTCTTGTACTTTCGGTTTAATTTAATAAAGCTATTATGATTTCTCCGACCACTCTAATGTGTCACTTCGAAGTCTATTGTTATTCTAACTCAACCAGTTAAAACCGACCACCATTCCTTCTCGGGTTTTCAGAGCAGGCCATGTCTTCGGTTCCTCCCAACACGTGCATGGGATCCGCTCTCTACGCTATGGGTGATCGGCAGGTCCCCTCTGGTTTGACTTGTGTGTGTCTACGTGTGCATAAGCTACGCACCTCACACTCCAACCACAAGACAAACCAGGGCCATACAAACCTTTTAGGATGACGTGTTGACTAAACTGGTATAACTAAACAGAACGCTAACATGTTCTTACTTAGTTACACCAACATGATATCCAAGCTTAAATACGTTTTCTACAAAACAAACAAGCTTTTGCTGATATACAGTTACGTTATTACAAGCTTGCCTGAAAAGGTCCAAGTTTACAATAACACAACTACATCTTCTTCCACAGCTATAGCCTATACTATTGGCTGGTCGGGGCACGCGGCACCTGCTGCTCGCTGGGCCTGACATCGTGCAAGGGTCTCGGGGACTCTGGCATTGATTGAGCTGAAGAAGATGGCCCCACCGATGCCTGGCTGGTCGAGACCGCAGGCTTCGCCGGTTGGCTTAAAAATGATGGTGTTTCTAGCTGACTTGTTGATGGCATTCCCTATACAGGTGGTGTCGCACCTCCACACAGGTTAATGTCGCTAATTATCTTCGCCGACAAGTCCAGCTGGGTTATCCATAGCTCCTCAGCCTTGTCTAGATCTACCTCCTTCAGGTATCCAGCCTCCAGGCGCTTGAGATCGATCAAGGGGTAGTGAGCACGTACCATGCTTAGCACATGTGCGCCTGTGTACTCACCCGCCTCCTTCATGAACTCCTAGAACCATCCCCATGCCTTTCGGCATCTCTCGATCAATCCTAGCTGCAGCGTCCTTGGCACGTCCTCTGTTAGCGCCAGATCGATGAGGTTAAGGACCGGCAAAATGCCCGTTGCCACCTCCTGGCACCGGTTTTTCCAGGTGTCACGATCCTTGGTGATCTCTTGGCACTGCGCCTTCCAGCCGTCACGGTCTTTTATCATGGCCTCCAGATGCTTCTTCGCATTGATTTTTAAAACTACAAACCGTACATGCTGTTAAGACGCTATATTAATCCAAACTACGGTAGGCAACAAAAATGAGCAAAGGGGTTTGGAAAACTTACTTTTCAGCTACTCTGTCATCTTGGTCGTGTGGTCCCGGAGCTGCGACTGGTCTTGCGCTAGTTTTCTGTTGTCCTCTTTCAGGCGATTACACTCCATGACCGCACGACTGTTCTCCTCTCGGAGACGGACCACTTCGGCTTCTAAGCCTGCACAACAGCTATTACTACCCACAACGCAACAACACTTATCAGTAGTCGTTGTGATAAAGTGGTTACTTACTTGTTCTTTCCCGCTCTTTATTACTAAGCTGGACGACTAGGTTCTGGTTCTGGGACTCTTGCACCGTCTTTTCATGATTGGCAGCTTCAAGTCGCTGGCGCAAGCGTTCCACCTCCGCTATCAGCTCCTTGTTGCTAGCAGCGATTCCCTCGATCTGGTCGAAGCATTTCTTGCGGTACCTTGCGGTCTTCATTAAGTCATGTGTGCAGATTGCTAAGTAGGACAGCTGCGACTAGACAGCAAGATCAGGGGGTGAAGCGAAGCTTACCTGCACTTCCGTCACCAGCCGTTTCGCCGCCCGTTCAACTTTCTTGGTCTCTTCGACCTCCGGGATTTCCTCATGGACAACCCATTGGTCGTTTCGCCAATGCGACACATACACATGTTATCGCTTGTCCTACGGATGGCCCAGGACCTCCTCCACTTCGTCCTCTTCAGGCTCTTCTTTGGGTCTCGGTGCTGGTCCGGTGTCAGCAGCTTCTGCGATCACCAAAGCCTTCCCACGGGCTTCAACGTCGATGAATGTGGGCTGTGCTCTCACCTCCGGTTGTTGCTCCTCGATCTGCTCCGTCACCCTCGATGCTGAAGTGTTGCCCTCAGCAGGTCGAGTGCTCGGAGCACTCATGCCCAGCTCAGTTGGTCCCTCGACCACCTGCTCGGGGACTATTGTCTGACTGCTCCCTTGCTGAGGCCCCGACGGATCTTCTGCTATGGCTTCCTCGGTGACTGGCTGCTGGGCAGTATGTTCTGAACTTATTGGTGGAGCCATGAAACTTCCGGCTAGCTAGTCTAGACTTTCGGTGGACGCCAAACTAGTACATCCGAGATAAGTTCAGAAGGCAACCATATTCAATACAAATTGCTAGCTTACATCAAGGTTACAAATACTTACATGTTGGAAGCGCGGAATGATGTGGCGAAGGCACGTCTCTTCGGCCGTGCTTGCTCCACGTGCTGTGCGGGTGACTCCTGGTCTCCCTCTACATCCAGCACTATCGCTGGGCCTTGGTGCTCGACCCCTCCACTGCTTGTCCTTCGCGCTGCAGTGGTTGGCGATGTAGGTCCCACCGGCACGGAGGAGCCACCTTGCTCCATCGACTCCAGTTGCCTCCTCCTCTTTCGAGGGACGAGTCGAAAGGTGTCTGCATCCGACAAAGTAAAAATCGCCTGACGACGCTTGCTGGCCGCCGGCCGCTTACCAGCAGCTTTGGCCGCTGCCTCCTCTCCAGCTCTGAGCATCGCCCAATCGACGTCCTTGATCTCGACACTGGTCTAGGTGGTTGGGTCAGCTCCTTGCGGCCAATCTACTCTAGGGGGTGGCGACACAAACACTGTCGCTCTATCCCAACCATTAATCTGGGAAACAAATGGGAGTGAACACAGTAAGTTTCTACCACAATATAAGACTACGGGTACAATGCAAGATGAGTTACCTTTGGGGGAGGTCGGGCGAGCTTGAAAGCATGCTCGATGTCGCTCAATCTGACATAATTTGGATCAGCTAAGTTAAATAGCTCTCCAATTCTAGCTCTGACTTCGTTTTTGTCAAGTACCCCCTGCCTCGTCCTCGTCGGGTCCACGCTACCTTGATACTCGTAGCTAGGATGTACCCTCCTCTGGCAGGGCTAGATCTGTCGGCTGACGAAGCTCCCGACCACGCTCGGACCATCCAGTTTTTTCCATGGGATCATCCCAAATATTTCTGGAATCTATTCCAGGTGCTCGGGCTTCTCTGACCAGCTTGTCCTCTTCTCCGGAATGTACCCCACGTCGCACAGCGTGATCATGTTCGGCTCTTCACGAATGTAGAACCATTTCTTGTACCAGTCGTCAAGCGATGTGTTCCATGGGCAGTGCAGGTACTGGGCTTTCATCCTATCATGGAGGTTGAGGTACACACCTCTAGCTATCTTTGAACCACCGCTTCCTTTCTTCCGTAGACAGAAAAGATGGCGGAAAAAATCGAAATGGGGCTGGAAGCCGCCATATGCTTCACAAAGATGTATGAAAGTGGCGACAAGGAGGATCGAGTTGGGATGCAGATTGCAAATCCCAATCTCATAGTAAAGGCAGAGCCCCTGAAGAAAAGGATGTACCGGAACCCCAAATCCCCGCTTGAAGAAGTCTTCGAACACCACGATCTCACCTGGTTGTGGATCGGGGTACCCCTCGCCCTCCGACGCACGCCATCCTGTGAGCTCCTTGTTGTGGAGTACCCCCATGGTGACGAGGTCTTCAATGGTCTGCTCGTTGCTTCTCGATTTCCACCACTCCTTCGCCATGACTCCTGCTTTCTTCTGCGCATCACTTTTCGCCATGAATCTGGCCTTGCTGATGAACGAGGAAATGGCGGAGGATTGATTGGTGGTGATTTCGGAGGTATTAGGGTTGGCGAGAGGAAGAAGATGGCTGCGGCTGCAAATGGCAATGGGGTTCAGTAAAAAGTAAGTTACCTATCATATATTGTATTTAACCCAAGAGTTACGCTGTTTCGTCTGCCCGAGATTCTTGGGAGACATGCGCATGCGCCGCAGACGGTTGTTTTCACAGCCTCGAGATCTATGCCAATATATGCGCTTCTTCGTTGCCAGTGTATGCGCCTCTTCGTTGCCGGTGTGGGAGGGCCCACGCTAACGCACCTACTGACAGGTGCCACGCAACTGTTTGCTTGACAAGACAAAAAGGCAGTATGACGTGCTATACCCATCTACTTCTTTGACCAGACGTGTCAGATTGGACTTGACAGAGCAAGTAAATAAATAAATACAAAAACTAATAGTACAAGTGGCATATGGTTTTTCACCACACTTCTCGTGCTCGGGGACTGTCACGACTATCCTAGTGCTCGGGGACTGTCCAGACCACCATTGTGCTCGGGGACTGTCCAGACCACCATTGTGCTCAGGAACTATCCAGACCACCATCGTGCTCGGGGACTGCCCCGACCACTCTCCGAACATTGCTCGGAGACCGCTCTCCTCGGCTACATGTGATTTGTGCTCACATACAGTTGAGAGGCATTTATTTAGACCTTGCTACAAGGCTGATACCTCACCTTCCAGCAAGCTCGGGGACTACATCGGTACGATGCACCTGCCGGTGCATCTTGTATCGCTTGTACGACGATTGGATTCTCAACTTCAGTGGAAATTCTTTTTAGACCCTGGCACCACGTGCCTACGTCACCTACTACTAGGCTCGGGGACTAAGTGGTCACACTTCACCTTGCGGTGAATGTGCTTATTTTATCGACCCCTATGCTCTGACTGTTGGCCATAACTACTATTGTACAAGGGTCACTTACATTTCTTTTCAGAAATACAAGTGGGCACACTTAATCAGGAAAGAAATCTTTTTCTTTTTTTCTTTAGAGCACCATGCATTCTTCGGACAACTGGAATCTTTGGCTATAATCATGGACTACTGCTCTCTATGCTGACCAGAATACTGGCACATTTGCTTGGTCAATGTTTCAGCCAGTTGGAGATGACATGAAGACAAATCGCATTAGTTGAAGAAGATCAAACGGCATGTCTCAACATAATACATGGTCCTCGAGGACTAGCTATGGGGGTATTAACCCCTATACCCTTACGGCTAGGCTTGGGCCGGTCCTGGACCAGGGGGTCTGGCCCACAAAAGGACGACGCGTGGCTCGGCCGATCTGCTCAGAGTTCCGCGCAAGGAATCAAGGCAGACTTGGAGATTAAGCAAGATCTTGGTCGGTTAGAATAGGAATCCTTATCTGGCCACCTATGGCAATTGTAACCGGTGAGGATTAGTTTCCAGATCTATAACCCTGCCCCCCAGACTATATAAGGCGGGTAGGGGACCCCTCTAAAAAACATCTCTCATTGACATAGAGCAATACAATCAGACGCAGGACGTAGGTATTACGCCTTCACGGTGGCCGAACCTGGATAAAACCTCGTGTCTGTCTTGCATCACCATCTTGTTTGTAGCTTGCGCATCTATCTACCGATAATCTACTACCTTGGGCATACCCCTAGGTAGACTGCCGACCATATTTCGTCGACAGTGTGCGTGCTGTTTCCTTGTCGAACAAGATGGCTTTTTCCGTAGGCTCTTCGTCCCTTCTGCAGCCCGGCCAGATCTTCATGGTCGGATCCATCTCGTGGGTCATCAACGCTGACGGAGTCGAAGAGCTCCTCGAGCCGGAGCATATCGGTTCTGCGCTGGCCACCCCTGCACCTGCAACTGTAGATCCGATCTTGGAGGAGATTCCGAGGTCTCTTTCGGCAACAACTCGCCGTCCGCTACCTTGCTACCAGAGGAGGCCGATCAACAACGATGATCTGATTGAATCCATCGATCGGGTCGGACTGAAGCTCACCGATTGTCTCTCCGTCGCCGAATCAGCACTGGACACTCTGGTTCAGCGCCGACCACCCTCCGATCTAGATCTATCGAAGGGTGCTCGGGAAACTATAGGGGCCACGGCCCTACCCTTCAGATTCTCCAACACCACCGCCGCTTACCAGCACGCCCTAAGGGGCAAACTCGTCGACCAGATCGCCGTCCAGCTCCCACCGGCCGTCAACATGCTACACTTAGGCCGGAGCCCTAGGGCGCACCTCCAGACCATCCCGGAAGAAACTCCGGGCTCCGAGTCTCAGGGCTCTACGGAGACCCTCGCCGAAACCTTCTCCGATCAATTTCTCCTTCCACCCTTCCGGGGTGGTGCGATCTTCAACGTCAGCATCGACAACCCTCCTCAGAACAGCGAAACCGAGGAGGAGCGCGTTGCTCGGGAGAACCAAAACATCAATCGCGCGCAGCGGCGAGAAAACGAGGCAGCCATCGCGAGGGCTGAGGCTGCTCGGAATAATTGGCTTGACTCTCAAGGAAGACCGCTCCCGCTCTACCACGACCTCGACGAAGAATTTCTCCACATCGACGGCCATGACGTCTTCAAGACTCCAAGCGCCAATTTGGCAGTAGCCGCCAACGAGCTCGCTCGTTTCCCTCAAACGCCCGAGCTCGCCAAGATCGCCGCTATGCTTAAAGCAGCTCGCTGTCAGGTCAATGAGATCCGCGAGGATCAGAGACCTTTGTGCTCTACGAGCACGATTCACCGATCAGCTGTGCCGAGATCCAATCGCCGCCCAAGTCAAAGCCATTTCGCTGACCAGTCGTTACCTCTCCAAGGGGGACCTGGGGGGCATCATGCCGAACACCATTGCCAACATGACCAGGAGGTCGAACAGGATGCTAGAGTACATCTTAGCAACCTCCGAGATGCGCGGCGGCGTATCGAGCAATGTCGTTTTGGTCGCCATGAAGACAAAGTACATCGTCGCTAGGATTATGAAAGGGAGTACGGCAACCTGGACTCAGCCCTCGAGCCTATCCCCGACCACCATGCCACAGATTACGGTGTCGACAACCCTGAGGGGCCTCCGGCTTTCACAAGGGCACTCCAAACGCTTCGATGGCCCCGTGGTTTTAAGATCACTGGGGTCGAGCCCTACGAAATAAGAATAAACCCAACTCAGTGGCTATAGGCTTACGCCACTGCCGTCCGTGCCACGGGAGGAGACACCAGCATCATGGCAAATTATCTCCCCATCATGCTCACGCCACCCACCATGAGCTGGTTCACCAGCCTTGCGCCGAACTCCATCGGCTCATGGGAAGAGTTGAAGAAAGTCTTTACCGACAACTATATGGCCACGTGTACTCGACCCGGCACGAAGCATGATCTCAGCCGCATCAACCAGAAGCCATCTGAGCTCCTCCGCAGCTACATCCGGCATTTCTCCGAGATGAGGAACTCTATCCCCAACATCACAGAAGCTGAAGTCATCACCGCCTTTATCCAAGGACTTCACCATCGCGAGCTTCGCTCCAAATTCAACCGTAAGCCACCGACCGGTATCGGCAAAATGATAACTACTGCCAACCAGTACGCCGATGTAGAGGAAGCCGAGGTGCGCTTCAATGAGGATGCAGGCACTCAGCGACCACCTCACCGATACGATGATCGCCTCGACGACCGACGTCACAGCGACCACCGTCCCGATGACCGCAGCTATCATCGCGATAGCGGCCGTGAGCGAACAGGAGGACACAGGCCTGGCCAAAATCACCGCCGCCGGCCAGAACACATCTTCGTCGCCGTTAGTCAACCTTGTGCCAAGCATAACTACGACGAGCAGTACCAAAAGATACTCGACGGCCCGTGCCCTCTTCACAAGAACGCCAAACAAAGATGAAGGACTGCATTGGTCTAGCCAGGGAGTTCCAGGACAAGAGGCTCGACGACGACGCCAACGATGGAGCCGGAGGTCGCCGACCGCTTGGGAACAACAACAATGCCTTTCAGGACCACGATAAGGTGGTCGCCACCATCTTCGGGGGCCTCGCCTCCACTGAAAGTCGAAGGGAACAAAAGCTTGCTGCTCGACGAGTGCTCGCCGTCGCTTTAGAAGAAACTACCGCCGACCCCAACTATCGCCCATGGTCCGAGATCCCCATCACCTTTAGCAGGGCCGACCAGTGGGCAGACATACCATATATAGGCCGTTTCCCCCTCGTCCTCGATGCAACCGTCCAGAAGGTGCTCTTCAGAAAAGTCCTTGTTGATGGTGGCAGTGCTTTGAACCTACTCTTCGCCGGAGCCCTAAGGGAGTTGGGCCTCGCGATATCAGATCTCACACCCTCGGACTCCTCCTTCTAGGGTGTGGTACTTGGAAGGGCATCCAGACCACTTGGAGAGATCACCCTACCAGTACAGTTCGGCATGGCAAGCAACTACCGCATCGAGCGTATCAACTTCTACGTCGCCGACTTCGACACCGCCTACCACGCCATACTTGGCCGGCCAGCTCTGGCCAAATTCATGGCCATACCACACTATGCGTATCTAGTGTTGAAGATGCCTTCGCCTGCAGGAGTCCTGGCTCTGCGGGCCAACCTTTCCATTGCCTACGCCTGCGAGACAGAGAGTCTTGCAATCATCGAAGCCACCGACCTCTCTATCCAGATGGCTAACGTGGTCGCCAAAACCAAGACAGTACCCACCGATGACATGGAGATTCCAGAGCTAGAGCTTCCCCATGCCTCTGCCAAGTCCAAGGAAATCAAGGAGGTCGGCCTAGGCCTCAATGACGCCTCCAAGACCATGAAGATTGGGGCTCACCGTGACCCCAAATAGGAAAGTGCGCTCATCTCCTTCCTATGTGCCAACGCCGATGTGTTTGCTTGGAAACCTGCAGACATGCCAGGGGTACCATGGGAGAAGATCGAGCACTCCTTGAATGTCTCACCGACCACCAAACCGATCAAACAGAAACTCCGCTGATTCACGCCAGACAAGGAGGCTATTAGGGTAGAAATAAAACGGCTCTTAGGTGCCAGGTTTATAAAAGAAGTGTATCATCCAGATTGGTTAGCAAACCCTGTTCTCGTTCGAAAAAAGAATAAAGAATGGAGAATGTGCATTGATTATACTGATCTTAACAAACACTGCCCTAAAGACCCCTTTGGCTTACCTCAGATAGACGAGGTTGTAGACTCTACCATCGGCTATGAACTACTCTCTTTCCTTAACTGTTACTCCGGCTATCATCAGATCTCCCTTAAGGAAGAAGACCAGATAAAGACGTCGTTCATTACACCTTTCGATGCATACTGCTACAAAACCATGTCCTTCGGACTCAAGAACACCGGGGCTACCTATCAAATGTGCCTCGACCAGCAGATCGGTCGCAACGTCGAAGCCTACATCGATGATGTGGTCGTCAAAACCAAGATAGCCGACAACCTTCTCGCCGACCTTGAAGAAACCTTCGCCAATCTGAACAAGTACCGATGGAAGCTGAACCCTTCAAAGTGCATCTTTGGAGTTCCATCCGGTATACTGCTGGGCTACATCACCAGTGCTCGAGGCATAGAGCCTAATCCTAACAAGGTCTCCACCATCACCAATATGAAACAGCCAACTTGTGTCAAGGATATACAAAAGCTTACAGGTTGCATGGCTGCTTTAAGCCGCTTCATATCACGCCTCGGCGAAAAAGGGCTACCTTTCTTCAAGCTCCTCAAGGCCTCCGAGCACTTTTCCTGGTCGGAGGAGGCAGACTCAGCTTTCGAGCAGCTCAAGTTGTTCTTAACAAAGCCGCCGATCATGATAGCCCCAAGGCCAGATGAGACTCTACTAATATACATCGCCGCCACTTCTCACGTCATGAGCACAGCTATCATCGTCGAACGCGAGGAAGCCGGGCACGCTTACAAGGTGCAACGTTCGATCTACTTTATCAGTGAAGTACTTAATGAGCCAAAAACTCGTTATCCTCAGGTACAAAAGCTGTTATATGCAATTCTGATTACGTCGCGCAAGCTCCGACATTACTTTGAATACTACAAGATCGTCGTGGTCATTGAGTTCCCCTTGGGGGACATTCTTCGCAACAAAGAAGCCAATGGCCGTATCATTAAATGGGCTATTGAGCTCAGCACCTATTCCATTGAATTCAGAAGCAGACCTACAATTATGTCATAGGCGCTCGCTGACTTCGTCGCTGAATGGACCGAGATCCAAGAACCCACCACCGCTGCTTGCCCCAAACACTAGGTGATGTACTTCGACGACGCCCTAAACATCAATGGTGCTGGTGCGGGCATTCTGTTCATTACACCGACCAAGGATAAGCTAGTTTATGTTCTTCGGATACACTTCCCAGTCTCCAACAATGCTGCGGAATACAAAGCATGTCTCCATGGTCTTCGTATAGCCATCGAGCTCGGCGTCAAACGCCTAATGGTGTACGGGGACTCCGCATTGGTTATCAACCAGCTCAATAAAGACTGGTCATGTTCCAGCGAGAAGATGGATGCTTACTGCGCTAAAATCAGAAAGCTTGAAGGAAAATTTTATGGTATCGAGTATCATCACGTGGTACGTGACCAAAATCAACTCGTCGATCACTTATCCAAGCTCGGTTCTTCTCGCGCCGCGATCCCGCTGGGGGTTTTTATTCAAGATCTCCTTGCGCCATCCATCAAAGAGGATAAGGAAGTTGAAGAAGTTCCCCCTGCCGAGCAGTTGGTACTTTTGGTACCTTCGCCGGTCGCCGATTGGAGGGAGCAATTCATCAAGTACCTCACCAGCGCCGAGGTACCTGCAGACAAGACTGAGACTGAACGCCTAGTTCGTCGGAGCAACCTTTACATGCTGGTGGACGGCAGCTTGATGAGGAAAAGTGTCAAGGAAGGGATACTGCAGAAATGCATCACCTAAGAGGAGGGAGCGAAGCTGCTTCTTGAAATTCACTCTAGTTCCTGCGGCAACCATGTGGCCTCGAGAACATTGGTCGGCAAGGCTTTCCAAGCAGGTTTTTATTGGCCCACAGCCACATACCGGCGCAAGAGCTGCAAACCATCCTAGCTTCCTGGCCCTTTGCATGCTGGGGACTGGACATGATCGAGCCTTTCAAGCCAGCACCAGGTGGTTTTCGGTACGTGTATGTCACCATTGACAAGTTCTCCAAGTGGATTGAATATAAACCGCTCGTCTCGGCTAGTGAAAAAAGGTAGTTGAGCTCTTTGAAGATATCACCCACAGGTTTGGTCTACCAAACAGCATCATCACCGATCTCGGAACTACGTTTACTGGACATCACTTCTAGGACTTCTGCGAAGACCGTTGCATCTCCGTCAAATATGTTTCTGTTGCCCATCCAAGAGCCAATGGTCAAGTCGAATGGGCGAACGGTATGATCCTTGATGCCCTAAAAAACGATTGTATCAGAAAGAAGAAAAGCACCCAGGCAGATGGCTCAAGGAACTTCCAGCTATAGTCTAGGGACTGCGTACTCAAGCTAGTCACAACACCGGCGTGACTCCATACTTTTTGGTCTATGGCTCAGAAGCCATACTACCAGCGGATGTTACTTTCCGAGCACCTAGAGTGGAAAACTATGATGAAGAGTAGGCCGAGGCTGTTCAGTCTGAGGACATCGAGAGAGACGAGGAAGAGCGCCTAATCACCTATGTTCGTACAGCTAAGTATCTGGAAGGCTTGCGGAGGTACTACAATTGAAACGTCAAAGGTCGTTCATTTGCTGTTGGCGATCTCGTTCTCTGCAGAATACAAAAGACTGATGGTTTGCACAAGCTCTCTTCCCCCTGGGAAGGGCCTTATATCGTCAAAGAGGTTACTCGACCAGGTTCTTATCGCCTAAGTGACTTAGAAGGAGTTGATGTTCCCAACTCATGGCACATCGAACACCTTATACGTTTCTATCCTTGAAACACTACAGATATATACTCTACAAATTTGTATTTAGTAATGTTCTTTGGTCTCCATAACTTGTCTCCGTTTTGTCTCTATTATGGATTAACAACTACTTATGGTCGCCGAGCTGTATGCTACTTCCTAACGAACTCTAGTACGTAATCGCCGTAACTACGCCGACCACGTTTTCTCCAAAACGCCGAACACGATTTCTCCAAATCGCCGAACGATTTCTCCAAAACGCCGAACACGATTTCTCCAAAACGCCGAACACGATTTCTCCAAATCGACAAACGATTTCTCCAAAATGCCGAACACGATTTCTCCAAATCGCCGAACGATTTCTCCAAAACGCCGAACGATTTGTCCAAATCGCCGAACGATTTCTCCAAAACGCCAAGCACGATTTCTCCAAATCGCCGAACGATTTCTCCAAATCGCCGAACTCGATTTTTCCAAATCACCGAGCATGTTTTCCATATAGCGAAAACATTCTTTGATCATAGAGCAACATTTTTTCAATTCTGTTCTCTTCGGAGACGGCGTAGTCTCCGATTCCTCCCTACATGTGCTACGGGCTCCGTGGTCTACATTATGGGTGGTCGGCTATGGTCCCTTGGTCAAACCTATTTTTCCTACATGTCTATGGGCTCCGAGCTCAACGTTATGGATTATGGGTCAGCCAAGGCCGAGAGTTCAACATAGAATACATTGTTCGGGTGCCGCTTGTGTTGCCTTTATCTCCAAGTTTGTATAACAACTGCCGACCAGAACACGATCAGTATTGTTTTTTATGGAAAAGACTCAGCTACCAATTTTTCACTAAACGTGCCACGGGCTCTGCGCTCTACGTCATGGGTGGTCGGCTATGGTTCCTGGGTCATGTCTGTTACTCCTACACGTGCACGGGCTCCGCGCTCGATGTTATGGACTATGGGCTGGCCAAGGCCATAGGAATCAGTAGCAGACCAACTGATCGGATGTTAATTGAACTACGCATAATTGCGTCGGATTTGAAACTTCGAAGATTATTTCACCAAACTGCAAGCAAACTGCATATATTACATATACATGCACCTTATAGCATTTATTCGACGAATATTTGTTTCTTACGCTTTCGCGCATTCTAACTATACTGTCAAGATATTACAGATGATGTCCACCGAGGAGATCATTGTGCTTCGCCACTACCATCATTCTCTCCGAACAGGTATATATCGCCGGCCAACTTTTTCGCCGCGTCCTCCACCTCATCTTCAATCTGCTGGGTCTCTGCTTTGCTCAGCCCTTCGGCGTACCCACCCCCTATCGCCTCCAGGTCAGTGGCTGGATAGTGGGATTGAACAACAGCAAGGGCGTGGGTAGCGGCGGAAACAACGGCGTCGCGGTTGAAGCTCTTAAAGCTTTCCCACGCCGTCTTGCATCTTTCTATGATGATATCCGGGCGAGGTGGCCTGCTGTCAGGATGAGGAGCAGTTTTCGGTTCGATGCAGTCGAGCACTGGTTTGATTCCGACAACTACGGCGTCAAATTTGTTCCTCTGGGTACGGGCGTCTTGCTCCAGCACATCGAATTGTGCCTTGACCCTCCGACGGTAGTCTGCATGCATTTTGAAGTTCCATCAGGGAAGACAGTTACCTCAGCAGAAAACCTGACCATGGGGTACTCACCGTCCAGCTCCTCGGTCAGTTTGTTCGCTCGCCCTGTCTCCTTCGCTTTCTCCTCCCGGAGTTGCTCGAGGGCCTGGCGCAGTTGACCGAGCTCCGCGTCTTGTTCTACAAGTACATCATTCATCACCAAAAGTAATCGTATCCAACTATGCGAGGCATTTTTGTGGATCGTACGTACCTTTCTTCTCCTCAGAGACTTTTTGCAGCTTTTCCAATTGCTCGGAAGCATCTTTAAGTTGTATAGAGGCAGTGGTCAGCTGCTCGGACTTGCTCCAAAGTTGTTCTTTCGCGGTCGCCAGGTGCTCAGACAGGACCCCCTTCTGGTATTCTAGGTCCCGCGTGTTGGACTCAGCAAGGTCTCGCTCGCGCTGGGCCCTTTGAATGTTCTTCTCTGAAAGGTTCATCGCCTCCTTGAGTTTTTTGTTCTCCTCGGCGAGGGGCTCCATCCTCTTAATCAACTGGTAACGGTGCTCGGCAGTTCGAGTAATCCCCTGGAAATGCACAATGACAATGACAGAAGGACACCAACAATGTCAATGAAGAATATTTAGGATTCAGTATTAACCTCGATTTGTTTTACTACTCCGCCGTCAAAACCAGAAATAAAGGACACCAAGGGTCATGCAAGGCTTATGAGGTGGGCTAGCTGGACACTAGTTTTTCTGGTGTTCTTTAGTCATGTGTGACATGTTGGTAAAGTTGGTTTTGCCTAATTATGTGTTTGCAACATAAGTTAATATTTATTTTCTTGCAAATGTGGTTTATGGACAGATCTGGGAACTTAGCAAAGTTCTTCATGATAATGTGCTTTGTTGTGAAACTTGTTTATATAAAAGTTGTAGATAATTCATGTATCTAGCTGCTGTTAAAATTTGGTGGTATTTGGTTTTGTGGTTTGTGAGTTATGCCTGTTTAAAGTTGGGTTACAGAATTGATTGCTCTCTGTCAATTGTGGACCAGTTTCTGTAAATGTATAATTTCTACCTACTTAACTTGTGAATCATGCTATGATGGTTATAGATGAAATGTAGATAATTTCATAAGCTTTCCAAAATGTCCTCTTGCAAGTCATTTGGATTTGTATAACTCCAGTTATAGCTAAATCTTGTAGCTGCTGTTTGCATGTCCAGAAATTGGCAGATTCCAATTATAGTGTTTGCTTGTATATTGTTAAGTGTGACTTATGCCTTGAATGATGACTGAGTTAGAGCACCTGAGATCTGGGGAAACTTGTGTCATGCTTGGTGTTGTCGTCTTCTTTGCCATCTTAGCATGATAGATTGTGTGATGTTTAAGTTAAGCATCGCAAAGTACTTAAGTGTGTTAGTGTAAACTATGCTTGTCTTGCTTGCTATTTTGTGATGCGTCTCATGGTACTATTCTTCATATTTATGCACTTGTATATTGCATCTCATCTAGGTACGCTAGATGCACCACGTGAAGGATATGATGTTGGAGCCAAACCCGAAGATTTGGTTTGGTGGATATATCCCGAAGATGGAAGGACTGGGCAAGTGCTTGGATGGGAGATGCTCACTTAGCGAGTGTCATCTAACAAACACTAACCTAGTGTTGGATCCCAGGCAAGCCCCGGAGCATATTAAGCCTTCTAATTTCTGAAATGCAGTTAAAGTATTATCGTTACATATATATTGTTGCATTAAGTTTAGGTGTTGGATGCAAACACTTGCTGCATTGATTATCCAATCCTTGTCCAGATATTGATACCCTGAATCCTATGTAGCTTAGGCTCGTGTAGTGCTTAGCCCTGCTTAAACACGGTAGAAGTCAGGTGATTTCCTATCACCTGCGAGATATAGGAAGATACATATGGCACGGTTGGCTATATTTGCTATCGTGGAAAAGAACCAGTCTTAATTTGAAATGAAGATCGGACGGAGGCTTGCCTATTTGCAGTGACTCTGTCTGTGTCGCTTAAGGACTGAATCTTGGAGCCTTTCCTGTTCATGTTGAATGCATGCCTCTCTCTTAGTTGGCCGGGTCTGGAGACCGACCACGAAGCCGAGTAGCTCACCTCAGGCCAGGAGTCGATAAGTATAAAGTGCGCCTCGGAAGGGAGCCGTAGGCGTGAGTCCAAGGGCAGGTGATTTAAAAGTCCTGATCGTCCTGGCAGAAGGGTAATCCCTGAGAGTGCTGGCGCTGATCGAACCCGCGAATTTGGTTCCTGAGTTGTCCCAAAGGTGACCCACGGCTACCCTTGCTAAGTATGCCAGGGTGAGAGTTAGGAATACCCCCTCAGCTGAGTTGTAATTCGATTCGAGTCGCCGTCTCTCCCGGTTAGTGAGAACTTGACGGGCTTATCTCCAATGTAGATACACTAAATAACTTAATGGTTCGGAAATGATGATATGATGATGATGACAGCCTTATTATACCTGCTATGGTTAATATTGTTTGCTCCTAATAAATGAGTGCTCTAGTATAGGTGCTAATCTAGTGGACAGGTAAATGATGATAAGCTTGATGCTAAGTTTAAATTGGTTACTATAATCATAAGCTCTTTTATGCAACTGTGTCAAGCTAGCCCACCTGAAAAGCCTTGCATGATCCTTGGTGTCTTTTATTTCTGGTTTTGATGGGTAAGTCTAGCTGAGTACCTTCTCGTACTCAGGGTTTATCTCCCACCTGTTGCAGATGACCAGTTCTACTTTGGTTGCTGCAAGTACTGCCTTCTCCCAGCTGGGGATGAAGACTAGACCGTTGGACGCGGTCTCTACTAGTTCTCGTACCTGATAATGCTTTTGTGGGACATGACTCAGACTTGGCAATGTATTTGAAAACTATGATGTTTTGTACTAAACTATGTTGCTTCCGCACACTCGAACTTGGTTTGTAATATTTTATTTAAACTCTAATGGATGTAATTCGAATGCTACTTGTGAAATGTTGTAACGGATGATGTGTTGTGTTGAATCACTACGATCTTGGTTTGTATATCGAGAGTTGGTTGAAATCCTTCGTGGTTTCCGGACTACCGGGATTATGGGAGCTTAAGTACAGGAATTTGGTCGCTTCGGCGATTGTTTTTGTACTTACGTTCTTATGATTTGGTCGATTCTGTTAAATCAGCCTCCTCATTTCTCTAGGGGTGTCCTCTTCCTCGACAACTACCACTTCGTCACCACGCTTGCAAAGGATTTGGATGGATTGGGTTCGTGGCTCATCACGAACGATCTCCTCGACCTCGTCCTCCTCTTCCACAGCAGTAGGGGTCACCGCAGGGGGGCTCTATGGCCGGACAGTGGGTCCGAGCATGACATGCGACCCCTCAGGGGGCACCGTTAACTCCTCGGGCACCCCTGGTCTCGCCGACCTAGACTCTGCTGCTTCGCTGGCAACTAAAGTTTCAGCTCCCGAGGGTCCGGCGCTACCCGACGTTGCTTCGGGCATGGTTGCCGAGACGGCCTCTGCTGATGTCGGCCCCTCACCGTCTCTAGCTCCACCTGCAGTGGTTGTTATTTGTTTCGCCGGTCACCGAGCATTGGGGGACCCTGACATGGGGGTGGCAGGCGCTACCTCCGCCTCGGGATCAGCTCGAGGCTGCTCGTCAGTCTGGGCGGGCGATTTCGGATCCTCCATGTGCCTTGCGCTGCATCAGAACATTTGGTCAATCGCCCAAAAAACTAAGATCAAATAGCAAAACAACAACAATGCGAGGTTACTTACCGTTTGGTCTGCCGGTGTACTTTTTTGAATCGGCGAGGCCTGTTCGAGCCCCTAGGTGCGGCTGTGGGGTCGACCCCCGTGTTATCGGGTGGAGGTCTGTCCTCCCCTACAGTTGGCCTCTGCTCCACCTATTGTTCCGGTATTTGCTCCACTTGTACCACCGGGTTTAGCTCCGCCTGATGCTCGGGGACTCCCGTCACTTGTTCCGTGGGGATTTTTGTTGCCTGCTGCTCGGGGACTTCGTTGCTTCCCCTTGGTTGCTCCTCCATGCGTGTTCTGCGTGAAGTTGTTTGCACGCTCAGGGGAGGGGGAACTGTATTTTCGTCATCATCAAACCACTCCATCACCACGGCCCTCCGTGGACGAGTGGTCTGGTCGCCTCCCAGTGATATACCGCCCGGTTTGCGGGGAGCAGCCGCCGCTATTTTCCTCTTCTTCTGGGCCGGCTCATCTGCCGCTACCCGTTTCCCCCAAGATTTCTCCGATAACAAGGGGGAGGGGACGCGCCGTGTGATCAACATCCGAATCTCTAGATTCTGATGAGATACCGACGAAACTTTCTTTAGGGTGTTCTATTGGTCGGACGTCCACCGCTGGCGGCCATTCAGCTCTCAGCACATCAGAAAAATATACTGCTCTGTCCTGTGAATGGATCTTTGCATAAGTAAGTCAGTTCACTGCTCGGCAAATCGACATTTGAACAATGCAGGTTAAGATGATTACCTGAGGAGGTAGGTTGGTACAGTTGAAGGCCTTTGTTTCTTTCGGCCAGCTAAATGAGGCGCTAGAGGTGAATAGTTCTATGGCGCGACCTATTACTTCTTTCCTTGACAGCCGTTCAGGTCTCTCCCAGGTTCCGTCGTCGTCGCCCTTGTAGTCAAAGGCAGGGTAGGCCCTTTCCTTGCAAGGCTGGACACGGCGTACTATGAAGCTTTCTGCCACAAGTTCACCCCTCAACTCCACACTTTGAATCAAGTCAAGGAGCTCCTTCACTTGTGCCATGTCGATACTTCTTGGTCTGTTCGACCAGCTTCTTTGGTTCTCTGGGATATGGTGGACGTCGCAGCGGACGGCCGGGTGGTTCTGTTTCTTGTAAAACCACTTGGCATTCCACCCTTTCAAGGAAGTGTTCAGTGGTACGCTGATATAATTGCTGGCCATTCCATCCCGGAGCTACAGATATACGCCACCGACCACCTTCGAGCCACCGCCGCCTTTCTTCTTTAACCAAAATAAGTGTCTAAAGAGGTTGAAGTGCGGCAGAATCCCAAGAAACGCCTCACAGAAGTGAATAAAGATCGAGATGTGTAGTATAGTGTTGGGGTGGAGATTGCACAGACTAATCGACCAAAATACCAACAGATCTCACAAGAAAGGATGAACAGGGAACCCCAATTCATGCCAGAAATAATCTTCAAAGACTACAACTTCATCGGTGTTAGGCATTGGAAAGGGCTCACCACTGGCTGGACGCCATCAGGTGGTAACGCGGTCAGGAAGCATGCCTGCCGTCACCATTCTTTCGAGCTCTACTTCTCTAGTGTGTGACGGTGCCCACTCTTCGTCGTGACTGGCTCCACTTCCTGCCTTCTTTGGGCTTGTTTTCTTCGAGTTCGCGGCTCTCCTCTTTGGCGCCATCACTCAGATCTGGATGTGGTCTGGCATCGGCAACGTGTGTGGCTATGAATCTGGAGGTGTGGTGCATGAGGTAGAAGATGAAATGGCGAAGTGGCAAAGGTGGGAGAATGGGGGGTAGTGGTACTGTTATAAAGCACTTTCCTCACTTTTACGACTCAAGGGTTTTTGGGAAACTGTTCCCGCGATCTGTGCCGCTCCGAATTCACCGATGCGGCTAAATGGGCCGTTACCAGGATTTTTGTGTAACCTCAGCCCACGTCGCTCGTTTGTCGCTACCGTCAGTTGCTCCTCGCCGAAATATCGCCGACTACTCCACCATTTATTAAGGCTAATTAACTGATATTGTAGAGCCTTTACTATGGTTTTTTCTCCACGGTTTGATTTCTTCGATAACTCCACCTGCAGCATGGGGACTGGCGGCCTGCTCCATTGGTCTTTCTTTGTTTTTCTGTTTCTGACCCTGGCACCATGTGATTGCATCACCTACTGTCAGGCTTGGGGACTAATTGGGCACACTTCACCTTGCGGTGAATGTGCTTTGTCTTTTTCTGGGACACGCTCGGGGACTGCCTTCCTGCTCGGCTAGTTTTCTACTATTCTTCAAGTTTCTGACCCTGGCACCACATGACTACATCATCTGCTGTCAGGCTCAGGGACTAAGTGGGCACACTTCACCTCGCGGTGAGTGTGCAGGGTTTTTTCTCGAAGACTATACGATTATAGAGGAAGATTGACTCCTACAACTTTGTTCGGACTCTAAGTGGGCACACTTGGTCTACTATGGAGAAATTTTTGATTCCAAACTTGAGCTCCTTACACCCTTATGGCAAGCCGTACTTTTGGTCACTCTGCTCGGCGATGATTCACGGTGCTCGACGACATGTCGCCCTGCTCGGCGACAGGTTGTGCTGCTCGGCAATGGTTCACACTGCTCGACGACGGCTCACGTAGCTGGCAGTTCAGCATGGTGGTGGGACCATAAGCTTGACTACTCGGTGTTGTTCACACTTGCTCGGACAAGTTTAAGACGACGTTGCACAACGGGTACAAGGCGCTCGGGGACTAGCTATGGGGTGTACGAACCTAGATACCCATGGTAGACCACATGGGCTGCACCCCTAGGGGTGGCCCAGCCCACAAGAAGAAGCCTTGCGAGGCACGACTCTGCTCGGTGCCTTCCGCAAGACATCGGGAAGATATTCTGAGGATAATACGAAATATGTTAGGATATGTATGATCCCAAGATTCCTGTAATCAGTTATTACTTTCCGGTTATCTCTTAGATCTAACCGACTTGTAACCCTGCCTCCTGGACTATATAAGGCGGGCAGGGACCCCCTCTAAAATCACGGCATATCATACAATAGCTAATACAAACCAACAGACCATAGGAGTAGGGTATTACGTCATACCGACGGCCTAAACCTGTCTAACTCGTGTGTCTCTATTGCCTTCTTGTTCTTGATCTCGCACTCTACCGATCAATCTACCTTCGTGGGATACCCCTCGGAGGACTGCCAACGATATTCTGTCGACAGTAATATAATAACAACAATAATATTTTTCCTATCTCTCACGAGTGACAGGTAATCACTCGACTTGTACCAGATCCTATAGCATAGCAATCTACACGAACCTAAAATACTAGTAGGACTCATAGGATAAGGATATATATGCAAGTGGTTTTCATTCAACTCCTTAAAACTTAATGCACAAGCGTAAGAAAAAGTGCAGAATAATAGGGGTTATGCACCGGGGCTTGCCTGGGTAAGATATAACCAAGTTAGCTTTCATCTTGGTGGCATGATCATCAAGTCACCATCTGCTTCCGCTACTCCCGATGACTCCATGATCCAACATCGCTCCTATCATGAAATACAAGGATACAATGCAAGGACGTAAATAATCAACGACAACCGCAACTCTAAAATACGATTATGTCTCGCAAGCTAACGAGCTAGCTCTAATGACTAACATACTAAGCCATGTATCCACGTGGTCAAGTGAGGCTCGTTTCCAAAAAATGTTTTCGTTCTACAAACCCCCAATTATTTTTGACATTTGATTGATTAAATATATATTTTTGTACTAGGGCTCATTTAGTTACCTTAATAAACTAATTCCTATGGAGCTACAAACATTGTTAGGAATCTACTGTAAAAATTTCAGGGCCAGTACTACTACCAATTCATCACAATAATTCCTACAAGTTCATGTTTTACCCATATTAAGTGTTTCAAATTAATTAGTCTACTCTCGAAAATTCTATGAAACTAAGTGAACAAAATACATTAGCAGATAGGTCATGATTTTAGGAACCTAACAAAATTGGTTTCACAATTTTTTGTCCACAACACAAATTTATATTGAATTTACAATTTTAGCTTAGAAGCTATATTAGCAAATACTTGGAAAAAAGAAAAGGGCCGACCTTAACCCAATTCGGCCCGACAGCCCAGCGCTGGGAGCAGCCGCGCGCGAGTCACGATGACCTAGTGTGGCCCAAGTCCAGGGCGCCCGGGCGCGCTTGGCGTTATGCAAAAGAATACTCACACTCTTAGAAAATCAAACGATATAGTGTGGCACTGTTTTACCAGACTAGAGCTTTGCACAAAACACCGTATGAAATGTTGTCTTTGCAATGGGTCGGTCTCCAGTGCGCATGCTCATGACAGCGTAGCTCACCAGTGGCAACGGTGGTTACGTCGGGCAACCAAGACTCGCAACGGCAGGCCAAAAGGGCCAATCACTCATTACGTCTAAACCCACAGGGGTAGGCGGTGGTTAAGGACTCGGCGACGCATAGACATGAGTAGTAGCGATGCGTGGCTAACTGCTGCGATGGCGCACCTGCTGGCAACAACCTACAGCACTATCGGGTGGTGGTGATAGCGGGTAAGCACCAGTAGCTCACTGGAATTCATGCTGCGGTGGCGGTTGAGGCAGAGGAGTGCTGAGGTGGCCTGGCCACATGCGACCGCTCCGTGCGATGGCGTCCCGAGCGCGTCACCGGTGCGTCACCGCACCACTAATGAGCACCCTAGACAAAGCAGCGCGAGCACCAGATGGAGGGGGTCAAGGCGAGTTCATGGTTACAAACAATCAAACTAGTACCACCCCAATCATACCTCTCCCCAAAGTTCAAGTTCATGGCGGTGTCTCAGAAAGCCTGGTCGCACCCCTGGCGAGCCACGCTGCATTTCGAGCAGAGCCTCTTCGTGGTTTGGATCAACTCATCCCGCTACTTGCGCAGCCGAGCGACCATCGTGACATCTAGGCTCACCCTTTTCTCTAGGGCTATGAGCTTCTCCTCGGCCCCCAGCCTCAGATCCCTTTCTTTCTCAACCTTGCTCAGAAGGTCAAGGATCCGCTGGCGAGTTTCAGCGTCCCTCTAGAGCAACTCATCCTGCTCCTTCCTCACCCTGGCAGCTTCTTCATCATCCTTCCGTGACCTCAGCGATAGGGCCTCGAAAGCCTTCTCGGCCTCGTCAGCATCCCGACGGGCCTCGTCCACCCACGACTGAAGATTGGCCACCTCTTCAGCAAGGGGAGTTAGCTCAACCACCCTCACCACCATCGTGCTCGGGGACTGTCCAGACCACCATTGCTCAGGCTATCCAGACCACCATCGTGCTCGGGGACTGCCCCGACCACTCTCCGAACATTGCTCGGAGACCGCTCTCCTCGGCTACATGTGATTTGTGCTCACATACAGTTGAGAGGCATTTATTTAGACCTTGCTACAAGGCTGATACCTCGCCTTCCAGCAAGCTCGGGGACTACATCGGTACGATGCACCTGCCGGTGCATCTTGTATCGCTTGTACGACGATTGGATTCTCAACTTCAGTGGAAATTCTTTTTAGACCCTGGCACCACGTGCCTACGTCACCTACTACCAGGCTCGGGGACTAAGTGGCACACTTCACCTTGCGGTGAATGTGCTTATTTTATCGACCCCTACGCTCTGACTGTTGGCCATAACTACTATTGTACAAGGGTCACTTACATTTCTTTTCAGAAATACAAGTGGGCACACTTGATCAGGAAAGAAATCTTTTTCTTTTTTTCTTTAGAGCACCATGCATTCTTCGGACAACTGAATCTTTGGCTATAATCATGGACTACTGCTCTCTATGCTGACCAGAATACTGGCACATTTGCTTGGTCAATGTTTCAGCCAGTTGGAGATGACATGAAGACAAATCGCATTAGTTGAAGAAGATCAAACGGCATGTCTCAACATAATACATGGTCCTCGAGGACTAGCTATGGGGGTATTAACCCCTATACCCTTACGGCTAGGCTTGGGCCGGTCCTGGACCAGGGGGTCTGGCCCACAAAAGGACGACGCGTGGCTCGGCCGATCTGCTCAGAGTTCCGCGCAAGGAATCAAGGCAGACTTGGAGATTAAGCAAGATCTTGGTCGGTTAGAATAGGAATCCTTATCTGGCCACCTATGGCAATTGTAACCGGTGAGGATTAGTTTCCAGATCTATAACCCTGCCCCCCCAGACTATATAAGGCGGGTAGGGGACCCCTCTAAAAAACATCTCTCATGACATAGAGCAATACAATCAATACGCAGGACGTAGGTATTACGCCTTCACGGTGGCCGACCTGGATAAAACCTCGTGTCTGTCTTGCATCACCATCTTGTTTGTAGCTTGCGCATCTATCTACCGATAATCTACTACCTTGGGCATACCCCTAGGTAGACTGCCGACCATATTTCGTCGACAGTGTGCGTGCTGTTTCCTCTTGTCGAACAAGATGGCTTTTTCCGTAGGCTCTTCGTCCCTTCTGCAGCCCGGCCAGATCTTCATGGTCGGATCCATCTCGTGGGTCATCAACGCTGGACGGAGTCGAAGAGCTCCTCGAGCCGGAGCATATCGGTTCTGCGCTGGCCACCCCTGCACCTGCAACTGTAGATCCGATCTTGGAGGAGATTCCGAGGTCTCTTTCGGCAACAACTCGCCGTCCGCTACCTTGCTACCAGAGGAGGCCGATCAACAACGATGATCTGATTGAATCCATCGATCGGGTCGGACTGAAGCTCACCGATTGTCTCTCCGTCGCCGAATCAGCACTGGACACTCTGGTTCAGCGCCGACCACCCTCCGATCTAGATCTATCGAAGGGTGCTCGGGAAACTAAGAGGGCCACGGCCTACCCTTCAGATTCTCCAACACCACCGCCGCTTACCAGCACGCCCTAAGGGGCAAACTCGTCGACCAGATCGCCGTCCCAGCTCCCACGCGCCGTCAACATGCTACACTTAGGCCGGAGCCCTAGGGCGCACCTCCAGACCATCCCGGAAGAAACTCCGGGCTCCGAGTCTCAGGGCTCTACGGAGACCCTCGCCGAAACCTTCTCCGATCAATTTCTCATTCCACCCTTCCGGGGTGGTGCGATCTTCAACGTCAGCATCGACAACCCTCCTCAGAACAGCGAAACCGAGGAGGAGCGCGTTGCTTCGGGAGAACCAAAACATCAATCGCGCGCAGCGGCGAGAAAACGAGCAGCATCGCGAGGGCTGAGGCTGCTCGGCATAATTGGCTTGACTCTCAAGGAAGGACCGCTCCCGCTCTACCACGACCTCGACGAAGAATTTCTCCACATCGACGGCCATGACGTCTTCAAGACTCCAAGCGCCAATTTGGCAGTAGCCGCCAACGAGCTCGCTCGTTTCCCTCAAAACGCCCGAGCTCGCCAAGATCGCCGCTATGCTTAAAGCAGCTCGCTGTCAGGTCAATGAGATCCGCGAGGATCAGAGACCTTTGTGCTCTACGAGCACGATTCACCGATCAGCTGTGCCGAGATCCAATCGCCGCCCAAGTCAAAGCCATTTCGCTGACCAGTCGTTACCTCTCTCAAGGGGGACCTGGGGGGCATCATGCCGAACACCATTGCCAACATGACCAGGAGGTCGAACAGGATGCTAGAGTACATCTTAGCAACCTCCGAGATGCGCGGCGGCGTATCGAGCAATGTCGTTTTGGTCGCCATGAGACAAAGTACATCGTCGCTAGGATTATGAAAGGGAGTACGGCAACCTGGACTCAGCCCTCGAGCCTACTACCCCCCGACCCACCATGCCCACAGATTACGGTGTCGACAACCCTGAGGGGCCTCCGGCTTTCACAAGGGCACTCCAAACGCTTCGATGGCCCGTGGTTTTAAGATCACTGGGGTCGAGCCCTACGAAATAAGAATAAACCCAACTCAGTGGCTATAGGCTTACGCCACTGCCGTCCGTGCCACGGGAGGAGACACCAGCATCATGGCAAAATTATCTCCCCATCATGCTCACGGCCACCCACCATGAGCTGGTTCACCAGCCTTGCGCCGAACTCCATCGGCTCATGGGAAGAGTTGAAGAAAGTCTTTACCGACAAACATATGGCCACGTGTACTCGACCCGGCACGAAGCATGATCTCAGCCGCATCAACCAGAAGCCATCTGAGCTCCTCCGCAGCTACATCCGGCATTTTCTCCGAGATGAGGAACTCTATCCCCCAACATCACAGAAGCTGAAGTCATCACCGCCTTTATCCAAGGACTTCACCATCGCGAGCTTCGCTCCAAATTCAAACCGTAAGCCACCGACCGTATCGGCAAATGATAACTACTGCCAACCAGTACGCCGATGTAGAGGAAGCCGAGGTGCGCTTCAATGAGGATGCAGGCACTCAGCGACCACCTCACCGATACGATGATCGCCTCGACGACCGACGTCACAGCGACCACCGTCCCGATGACCGCAGCTATCATCGCGATAGCGGCCGTGAGCGAAACAGGAGGACACAGGCCTGGCCAAAATCACCGCCGCCGGCCAGAACACATCTTCGTCGCCGTTAGTCAAACCTTGTGCCAAGCATAACTACGACGAGCAGTACCAAAAGATACTCGACGGCCCGTGCCCTCTTCACAAGAACCCAAACAAAGATGAAGGACTGCATTGGTCTAGCCAGGGAGTTCCAGGACAAGAGGCTCGACGACGACGCCAACGATGGAGCCGGAGGTCGCCGACCGCTTGGGAACAACAACAATGCCTTCAGGACCACGATAAGGTGGTCGCCACCATCTTCGGGGGCCTCGCCTCCACTGGAAAGTCGAAGGGAACAAAAGCTTGCTGCTCGACGAGTGCTCGCCGTCGCTTTAGAAGAAACTACCGCCGACCCCAACTATCGCCCATGGTCCGAGATCCCCATCACCTTTAGCAGGGCCGACCAGTGGGCAGACATACCATATATAGGCCGTTTCCCCCTCGTCCTCGATGCAACCGTCCAGAAGGTGCTCTTCAGAAAAGTCCTTGTTGATGGTGGCAGTGCTTTGAACCTACTCTTCGCCGGAGCCCTAAGGGAGTTGGGCCTCGCGATATCAGATCTCACACCCTCGGACTCCTCCTTCTAGGGTGTGGTACTTGGAAGGGCATCCAGACCACTTGGAGAGATCACCCTACCAGTACAGTTCGGCATGGCAAGCAACTACCGCATCGAGCGTATCAACTTCTACGTCGCCGACTTCGACACCGCCTACCACGCCATACTTGGCCGGCCAGCTCTGGCCAAATTCATGGCCATACCACACTATGCGTATCTAGTGTTGAAGATGCCTTCGCCTGCAGGAGTCCTGGCTCTGCGGGCCAACCTTTCCATTGCCTACGCCTGCGAGACAGAGAGTCTTGCAATCATCGAAGCCACCGACCTCTCTATCCAGATGGCTAACGTGGTCGCCAAAACCAAGACAGTACCCACCGATGACATGGAGATTCCAGAGCTAGAGCTTCCCCATGCCTCTGCCAAGTCCAAGGAAATCAAGGAGGTCGGCCTAGGCCTCAATGACGCCTCCAAGACCATGAAGATTGGGGCTCACCGTGACCCCAAATAGGAAAGTGCGCTCATCTCCTTCCTATGTGCCAACGCCGATGTGTTTGCTTGGAAACCTGCAGACATGCCAGGGGTACCATGGGAGAAGATCGAGCACTCCTTGAATGTCTCACCGACCACCAAACCGATCAAACAGAAACTCCGCTGATTCACGCCAGACAAGGAGGCTATTAGGGTAGAAATAAAACGGCTCTTAGGTGCCAGGTTTATAAAAGAAGTGTATCATCCAGATTGGTTAGCAAACCCTGTTCTCGTTCGAAAAAAGAATAAAGAATGGAGAATGTGCATTGATTATACTGATCTTAACAAACACTGCCCTAAAGACCCCTTTGGCTTACCTCAGATAGACGAGGTTGTAGACTCTACCATCGGCTATGAACTACTCTCTTTCCTTAACTGTTACTCCGGCTATCATCAGATCTCCCTTAAGGAAGAAGACCAGATAAAGACGTCGTTCATTACACCTTTCGATGCATACTGCTACAAAACCATGTCCTTCGGACTCAAGAACACCGGGGCTACCTATCAAATGTGCCTCGACCAGCAGATCGGTCGCAACGTCGAAGCCTACATCGATGATGTGGTCGTCAAAACCAAGATAGCCGACAACCTTCTCGCCGACCTTGAAGAAACCTTCGCCAATCTGAACAAGTACCGATGGAAGCTGAACCCTTCAAAGTGCATCTTTGGAGTTCCATCCGGTATACTGCTGGGCTACATCACCAGTGCTCGAGGCATAGAGCCTAATCCTAACAAGGTCTCCACCATCACCAATATGAAACAGCCAACTTGTGTCAAGGATATACAAAAGCTTACAGGTTGCATGGCTGCTTTAAGCCGCTTCATATCACGCCTCGGCGAAAAAGGGCTACCTTTCTTCAAGCTCCTCAAGGCCTCCGAGCACTTTTCCTGGTCGGAGGAGGCAGACTCAGCTTTCGAGCAGCTCAAGTTGTTCTTAACAAAGCCGCCGATCATGATAGCCCCAAGGCCAGATGAGACTCTACTAATATACATCGCCGCCACTTCTCACGTCATGAGCACAGCTATCATCGTCGAACGCGAGGAAGCCGGGCACGCTTACAAGGTGCAACGTTCGATCTACTTTATCAGTGAAGTACTTAATGAGCCAAAAACTCGTTATCCTCAGGTACAAAAGCTGTTATATGCAATTCTGATTACGTCGCGCAAGCTCCGACATTACTTTGAATACTACAAGATCGTCGTGGTCATTGAGTTCCCCTTGGGGGACATTCTTCGCAACAAAGAAGCCAATGGCCGTATCATTAAATGGGCTATTGAGCTCAGCACCTATTCCATTGAATTCAGAAGCAGACCTACAATTATGTCATAGGCGCTCGCTGACTTCGTCGCTGAATGGACCGAGATCCAAGAACCCACCACCGCTGCTTGCCCCAAACACTAGGTGATGTACTTCGACGACGCCCTAAACATCAATGGTGCTGGTGCGGGCATTCTGTTCATTACACCGACCAAGGATAAGCTAGTTTATGTTCTTCGGATACACTTCCCAGTCTCCAACAATGCTGCGGAATACAAAGCATGTCTCCATGGTCTTCGTATAGCCATCGAGCTCGGCGTCAAACGCCTAATGGTGTACGGGGACTCCGCATTGGTTATCAACCAGCTCAATAAAGACTGGTCATGTTCCAGCGAGAAGATGGATGCTTACTGCGCTAAAATCAGAAAGCTTGAAGGAAAATTTTATGGTATCGAGTATCATCACGTGGTACGTGACCAAATCAACTCGTCGATCACTTATCCAAGCTCGGTTCTTCTCGCGCCGCGATCCCGCTGGGGGTTTTTATTCAAGATCTCCTTGCGCCATCCATCAAAGAGGATAAGGAAGTTGAAGAAGTTCCCCCTGCCGAGCAGTTGGTACTTTTGGTACCTTCGCCGGTCGCCGATTGGAGGGAGCAATTCATCAAGTACCTCACCAGCGCCGAGGTACCTGCAGACAAGACTGAGACTGAACGCCTAGTTCGTCGGAGCAACCTTTACATGCTGGTGGACGGCAGCTTGATGAGGAAAAGTGTCAAGGAAGGGATACTGCAGAAATGCATCACCTAAGAGGAGGGAGCGAAGCTGCTTCTTGAAATTCACTCTAGTTCCTGCGGCAACCATGTGGCCTCGAGAACATTGGTCGGCAAGGCTTTCCAAGCAGGTTTTATTGGCCCACAGCCACATACCGGCGCAAGAGCTGCAAACCATCCTAGCTTCCTGGCCCTTTGCATGCTGGGGACTGGACATGATCGAGCCTTTCAAGCCAGCACCAGGTGGTTTTCGGTACGTGTATGTCACCATTGACAAGTTCTCCAAGTGGATTGAATATAAACCGCTCGTCTCGGCTAGTGAAAAAAGGTAGTTGAGCTCTTTGAAGATATCACCCACAGGTTTGGTCTACCAAACAGCATCATCACCGATCTCGGAACTACGTTTACTGGACATCACTTCTAGGACTTCTGCGAAGACCGTTGCATCTCCGTCAAATATGTTTCTGTTGCCCATCCAAGAGCCAATGGTCAAGTCGAATGGGCGAACGGTATGATCCTTGATGCCCTAAAAAACGATTGTATCAGAAAGAAGAAAAGCACCCAGGCAGATGGCTCAAGGAACTTCCAGCTATAGTCTAGGGACTGCGTACTCAAGCTAGTCACAACACCGGCGTGACTCCATACTTTTTGGTCTATGGCTCAGAAGCCATACTACCAGCGGATGTTACTTTCCGAGCACCTAGAGTGGAAAACTATGATGAAGAGTAGGCCGAGGCTGTTCAGTCTGAGGACATCGAGAGAGACGAGGAAGAGCGCCTAATCACCTATGTTCGTACAGCTAAGTATCTGGAAGGCTTGCGGAGGTACTACAATTGAAACGTCAAAGGTCGTTCATTTGCTGTTGGCGATCTCGTTCTCTGCAGAATACAAAAGACTGATGGTTTGCACAAGCTCTCTTCCCCCTGGGAAGGGCCTTATATCGTCAAAGAGGTTACTCGACCAGGTTCTTATCGCCTAAGTGACTTAGAAGGAGTTGATGTTCCCAACTCATGGCACATCGAACACCTTATACGTTTCTATCCTTGAAACACTACAGATATATACTCTACAAATTTGTATTTAGTAATGTTCTTTGGTCTCCATAACTTGTCTCCGTTTTGTCTCTATTATGGATTAACAACTACTTATGGTCGCCGAGCTGTATGCTACTTCCTAACGAACTCTAGTACGTAATCGCCGTAACTACGCCGACCACGTTTTCTCCAAAACGCCGAACACGATTTCTCCAAATCGCCGAACGATTTCTCCAAAACGCCGAACACGATTTCTCCAAAACGCCGAACACGATTTCTCCAAATCGACAAACGATTTCTCCAAAATGCCGAACACGATTTCTCCAAATCGCCGAACGATTTCTCCAAAACGCCGAACGATTTGTCCAAATCGCCGAACGATTTCTCCAAAACGCCAAGCACGATTTCTCCAAATCGCCGAACGATTTCTCCAAATCGCCGAACTCGATTTTTCCAAATCACCGAGCATGTTTTCCATATAGCGAAAACATTCTTTGATCATAGAGCAACATTTTTTCAATTCTGTTCTCTTCGGAGACGGCGTAGTCTCCGATTCCTCCCTACATGTGCTACGGGCTCCGTGGTCTACATTATGGGTGGTCGGCTATGGTCCCTTGGTCAAACCTATTTTTCCTACATGTCTATGGGCTCCGAGCTCAACGTTATGGATTATGGGTCAGCCAAGGCCGAGAGTTCAACATAGAATACATTGTTCGGGTGCCGCTTGTGTTGCCTTTATCTCCAAGTTTGTATAACAACTGCCGACCAGAACACGATCAGTATTGTTTTTTATGGAAAAGACTCAGCTACCAATTTTTCACTAAACGTGCCACGGGCTCTGCGCTCTACGTCATGGGTGGTCGGCTATGGTTCCTGGGTCATGTCTGTTACTCCTACACGTGCACGGGCTCCGCGCTCGATGTTATGGACTATGGGCTGGCCAAGGCCATAGGAATCAGTAGCAGACCAACTGATCGGATGTTAATTGAACTACGCATAATTGCGTCGGATTTGAAACTTCGAAGATTATTTCACCAAACTGCAAGCAAACTGCATATATTACATATACATGCACCTTATAGCATTTATTCGACGAATATTTGTTTCTTACGCTTTCGCGCATTCTAACTATACTGTCAAGATATTACAGATGATGTCCACCGAGGAGATCATTGTGCTTCGCCACTACCATCATTCTCTCCGAACAGGTATATATCGCCGGCCAACTTTTTCGCCGCGTCCTCCACCTCATCTTCAATCTGCTGGGTCTCTGCTTTGCTCAGCCCTTCGGCGTACCCACCCCCTATCGCCTCCAGGTCAGTGGCTGGATAGTGGGATTGAACAACAGCAAGGGCGTGGGTAGCGGCGGAAACAACGGCGTCGCGGTTGAAGCTCTTAAAGCTTTCCCACGCCGTCTTGCATCTTTCTATGATGATATCCGGGCGAGGTGGCCTGCTGTCAGGATGAGGAGCAGTTTTCGGTTCGATGCAGTCGAGCACTGGTTTGATTCCGACAACTACGGCGTCAAATTTGTTCCTCTGGGTACGGGCGTCTTGCTCCAGCACATCGAATTGTGCCTTGACCCTCCGACGGTAGTCTGCATGCATTTTGAAGTTCCATCAGGGAAGACAGTTACCTCAGCAGAAAACCTGACCATGGGGTACTCACCGTCCAGCTCCTCGGTCAGTTTGTTCGCTCGCCCTGTCTCCTTCGCTTTCTCCTCCCGGAGTTGCTCGAGGGCCTGGCGCAGTTGACCGAGCTCCGCGTCTTGTTCTACAAGTACATCATTCATCACCAAAAGTAATCGTATCCAACTATGCGAGGCATTTTTGTGGATCGTACGTACCTTTCTTCTCCTCAGAGACTTTTTTGCAGCTTTTCCAATTGCTCGGAAGCATCTTTAAGTTGTATAGAGGCAGTGGTCAGCTGCTCGGACTTGCTCCAAAGTTGTTCTTTCGCGGTCGCCAGGTGCTCAGACAGGACCCCCTTCTGGTATTCTAGGTCCCGCGTGTTGGACTCAGCAAGGTCTCGCTCGCGCTGGGCCCTTTGAATGTTCTTCTCTGAAAGGTTCATCGCCTCCTTGAGTTTTTTGTTCTCCTCGGCGAGGGGCTCCATCCTCTTAATCAACTGGTAACGGTGCTCGGCAGTTCGAGTAATCCCCTGGAAATGCACAATGACAATGACAGAAGGACACCAACAATGTCAATGAAGAATATTTAGGATTCAGTATTAACCTCGATTTGTTTTACTACTCCGCCGTCAAAACCAGAAATAAAGGACACCAAGGGTCATGCAAGGCTTATGAGGTGGGCTAGCTGGACACTAGTTTTTCTGGTGTTCTTTAGTCATGTGTGACATGTTGGTAAAGTTGGTTTTGCCTAATTATGTGTTTGCAACATAAGTTAATATTTATTTTCTTGCAAATGTGGTTTATGGACAGATCTGGGAACTTAGCAAAGTTCTTCATGATAATGTGCTTTGTTGTGAAACTTGTTTATATAAAAGTTGTAGATAATTCATGTATCTAGCTGCTGTTAAAATTTGGTGGTATTTGGTTTTGTGGTTTGTGAGTTATGCCTGTTTAAAGTTGGGTTACAGAATTGATTGCTCTCTGTCAATTGTGGACCAGTTTCTGTAAATGTATAATTTCTACCTACTTAACTTGTGAATCATGCTATGATGGTTATAGATGAAATGTAGATAATTTCATAAGCTTTCCAAAATGTCCTCTTGCAAGTCATTTGGATTTGTATAACTCCAGTTATAGCTAAATCTTGTAGCTGCTGTTTGCATGTCCAGAAATTGGCAGATTCCAATTATAGTGTTTGCTTGTATATTGTTAAGTGTGACTTATGCCTTGAATGATGACTGAGTTAGAGCACCTGAGATCTGGGGAAACTTGTGTCATGCTTGGTGTTGTCGTCTTCTTTGCCATCTTAGCATGATAGATTGTGTGATGTTTAAGTTAAGCATCGCAAAGTACTTAAGTGTGTTAGTGTAAACTATGCTTGTCTTGCTTGCTATTTTGTGATGCGTCTCATGGTACTATTCTTCATATTTATGCACTTGTATATTGCATCTCATCTAGGTACGCTAGATGCACCACGTGAAGGATATGATGTTGGAGCCAAACCCGAAGATTTGGTTTGGTGGATATATCCCGAAGATGGAAGGACTGGGCAAGTGCTTGGATGGGAGATGCTCACTTAGCGAGTGTCATCTAACAAACACTAACCTAGTGTTGGATCCCAGGCAAGCCCCGGAGCATATTAAGCCTTCTAATTTCTGAAATGCAGTTAAAGTATTATCGTTACATATATATTGTTGCATTAAGTTTAGGTGTTGGATGCAAACACTTGCTGCATTGATTATCCAATCCTTGTCCAGATATTGATACCCTGAATCCTATGTAGCTTAGGCTCGTGTAGTGCTTAGCCCTGCTTAAACACGGTAGAAGTCAGGTGATTTCCTATCACCTGCGAGATATAGGAAGATACATATGGCACGGTTGGCTATATTTGCTATCGTGGAAAAGAACCAGTCTTAATTTGAAATGAAGATCGGACGGAGGCTTGCCTATTTGCAGTGACTCTGTCTGTGTCGCTTAAGGACTGAATCTTGGAGCCTTTCCTGTTCATGTTGAATGCATGCCTCTCTCTTAGTTGGCCGGGTCTGGAGACCGACCACGAAGCCGAGTAGCTCACCTCAGGCCAGGAGTCGATAAGTATAAAGTGCGCCTCGGAAGGGAGCCGTAGGCGTGAGTCCAAGGGCAGGTGATTTAAAAGTCCTGATCGTCCTGGCAGAAGGGTAATCCCTGAGAGTGCTGGCGCTGATCGAACCCGCGAATTTGGTTCCTGAGTTGTCCCAAAGGTGACCCACGGCTACCCTTGCTAAGTATGCCAGGGTGAGAGTTAGGAATACCCCCTCAGCTGAGTTGTAATTCGATTCGAGTCGCCGTCTCTCCCGGTTAGTGAGAACTTGACGGGCTTATCTCCAATGTAGATACACTAAATAACTTAATGGTTCGGAAATGATGATATGATGATGATGACAGCCTTATTATACCTGCTATGGTTAATATTGTTTGCTCCTAATAAATGAGTGCTCTAGTATAGGTGCTAATCTAGTGGACAGGTAAATGATGATAAGCTTGATGCTAAGTTTAAATTGGTTACTATAATCATAAGCTCTTTTATGCAACTGTGTCAAGCTAGCCCACCTGAAAAGCCTTGCATGATCCTTGGTGTCTTTTATTTCTGGTTTTGATGGGTAAGTCTAGCTGAGTACCTTCTCGTACTCAGGGTTTATCTCCCACCTGTTGCAGATGACCAGTTCTACTTTGGTTGCTGCAAGTACTGCCTTCTCCCAGCTGGGGATGAAGACTAGACCGTTGGACGCGGTCTCTACTAGTTCTCGTACCTGATAATGCTTTTGTGGGACATGACTCAGACTTGGCAATGTATTTGAAAACTATGATGTTTTGTACTAAACTATGTTGCTTCCGCACACTCGAACTTGGTTTGTAATATTTTATTTAAACTCTAATGGATGTAATTCGAATGCTACTTGTGAAATGTTGTAACGGATGATGTGTTGTGTTGAATCACTACGATCTTGGTTTGTATATCGAGAGTTGGTTGAAATCCTTCGTGGTTTCCGGACTACCGGGATTATGGGAGCTTAAGTACAGGAATTTGGTCGCTTCGGCGATTGTTTTTGTACTTACGTTCTTATGATTTGGTCGATTCTGTTAAATCAGCCTCCTCATTTCTCTAGGGGTGTCCTCTTCCTCGACAACTACCACTTCGTCACCACGCTTGCAAAGGATTTGGATGGATTGGGTTCGTGGCTCATCACGAACGATCTCCTCGACCTCGTCCTCCTCTTCCACAGCAGTAGGGGTCACCGCAGGGGGGCTCTATGGCCGGACAGTGGGTCCGAGCATGACATGCGACCCCTCAGGGGGCACCGTTAACTCCTCGGGCACCCCTGGTCTCGCCGACCTAGACTCTGCTGCTTCGCTGGCAACTAAAGTTTCAGCTCCCGAGGGTCCGGCGCTACCCGACGTTGCTTCGGGCATGGTTGCCGAGACGGCCTCTGCTGATGTCGGCCCCTCACCGTCTCTAGCTCCACCTGCAGTGGTTGTTATTTGTTTCGCCGGTCACCGAGCATTGGGGGACCCTGACATGGGGGTGGCAGGCGCTACCTCCGCCTCGGGATCAGCTCGAGGCTGCTCGTCAGTCTGGGCGGGCGATTTCGGATCCTCCATGTGCCTTGCGCTGCATCAGAACATTTGGTCAATCGCCCAAAAAACTAAGATCAAATAGCAAAACAACAACAATGCGAGGTTACTTACCGTTTGGTCTGCCGGTGTACTTTTTTGAATCGGCGAGGCCTGTTCGAGCCCCTAGGTGCGGCTGTGGGGTCGACCCCCGTGTTATCGGGTGGAGGTCTGTCCTCCCCTACAGTTGGCCTCTGCTCCACCTATTGTTCCGGTATTTGCTCCACTTGTACCACCGGGTTTAGCTCCGCCTGATGCTCGGGGACTCCCGTCACTTGTTCCGTGGGGATTTTTGTTGCCTGCTGCTCGGGGACTTCGTTGCTTCCCCTTGGTTGCTCCTCCATGCGTGTTCTGCGTGAAGTTGTTTGCACGCTCAGGGGAGGGGGAACTGTATTTTCGTCATCATCAAACCACTCCATCACCACGGCCCTCCGTGGACGAGTGGTCTGGTCGCCTCCCAGTGATATACCGCCCGGTTTGCGGGGAGCAGCCGCCGCTATTTTCCTCTTCTTCTGGGCCGGCTCATCTGCCGCTACCCGTTTCCCCCAAGATTTCTCCGATAACAAGGGGGAGGGGACGCGCCGTGTGATCAACATCCGAATCTCTAGATTCTGATGAGATACCGACGAAACTTTCTTTAGGGTGTTCTATTGGTCGGACGTCCACCGCTGGCGGCCATTCAGCTCTCAGCACATCAGAAAAATATACTGCTCTGTCCTGTGAATGGATCTTTGCATAAGTAAGTCAGTTCACTGCTCGGCAAATCGACATTTGAACAATGCAGGTTAAGATGATTACCTGAGGAGGTAGGTTGGTACAGTTGAAGGCCTTTGTTTCTTTCGGCCAGCTAAATGAGGCGCTAGAGGTGAATAGTTCTATGGCGCGACCTATTACTTCTTTCCTTGACAGCCGTTCAGGTCTCTCCCAGGTTCCGTCGTCGTCGCCCTTGTAGTCAAAGGCAGGGTAGGCCCTTTCCTTGCAAGGCTGGACACGGCGTACTATGAAGCTTTCTGCCACAAGTTCACCCCTCAACTCCACACTTTGAATCAAGTCAAGGAGCTCCTTCACTTGTGCCATGTCGATACTTCTTGGTCTGTTCGACCAGCTTCTTTGGTTCTCTGGGATATGGTGGACGTCGCAGCGGACGGCCGGGTGGTTCTGTTTCTTGTAAAACCACTTGGCATTCCACCCTTTCAAGGAAGTGTTCAGTGGTACGCTGATATAATTGCTGGCCATTCCATCCCGGAGCTACAGATATACGCCACCGACCACCTTCGAGCCACCGCCGCCTTTCTTCTTTAACCAAAATAAGTGTCTAAAGAGGTTGAAGTGCGGCAGAATCCCAAGAAACGCCTCACAGAAGTGAATAAAGATCGAGATGTGTAGTATAGTGTTGGGGTGGAGATTGCACAGACTAATCGACCAAAATACCAACAGATCTCACAAGAAAGGATGAACAGGGAACCCCAATTCATGCCAGAAATAATCTTCAAAGACTACAACTTCATCGGTGTTAGGCATTGGAAAGGGCTCACCACTGGCTGGACGCCATCAGGTGGTAACGCGGTCAGGAAGCATGCCTGCCGTCACCATTCTTTCGAGCTCTACTTCTCTAGTGTGTGACGGTGCCCACTCTTCGTCGTGACTGGCTCCACTTCCTGCCTTCTTTGGGCTTGTTTTCTTCGAGTTCGCGGCTCTCCTCTTTGGCGCCATCACTCAGATCTGGATGTGGTCTGGCATCGGCAACGTGTGTGGCTATGAATCTGGAGGTGTGGTGCATGAGGTAGAAGATGAAATGGCGAAGTGGCAAAGGTGGGAGAATGGGGGGTAGTGGTACTGTTATAAAGCACTTTCCTCACTTTTACGACTCAAGGGTTTTTGGGAAACTGTTCCCGCGATCTGTGCCGCTCCGAATTCACCGATGCGGCTAAATGGGCCGTTACCAGGATTTTTGTGTAACCTCAGCCCACGTCGCTCGTTTGTCGCTACCGTCAGTTGCTCCTCGCCGAAATATCGCCGACTACTCCACCATTTATTAAGGCTAATTAACTGATATTGTAGAGCCTTTACTATGGTTTTTTCTCCACGGTTTGATTTCTTCGATAACTCCACCTGCAGCATGGGGACTGGCGGCCTGCTCCATTGGTCTTTCTTTGTTTTTCTGTTTCTGACCCTGGCACCATGTGATTGCATCACCTACTGTCAGGCTTGGGGACTAATTGGGCACACTTCACCTTGCGGTGAATGTGCTTTGTCTTTTTCTGGGACACGCTCGGGGACTGCCTTCCTGCTCGGCTAGTTTTCTACTATTCTTCAAGTTTCTGACCCTGGCACCACATGACTACATCATCTGCTGTCAGGCTCAGGGACTAAGTGGGCACACTTCACCTCGCGGTGAGTGTGCAGGGTTTTTTCTCGAAGACTATACGATTATAGAGGAAGATTGACTCCTACAACTTTGTTCGGACTCTAAGTGGGCACACTTGGTCTACTATGGAGAAATTTTTGATTCCAAACTTGAGCTCCTTACACCCTTATGGCAAGCCGTACTTTTGGTCACTCTGCTCGGCGATGATTCACGGTGCTCGACGACATGTCGCCCTGCTCGGCGACAGGTTGTGCTGCTCGGCAATGGTTCACACTGCTCGACGACGGCTCACGTAGCTGGCAGTTCAGCATGGTGGTGGGACCATAAGCTTGACTACTCGGTGTTGTTCACACTTGCTCGGACAAGTTTAAGACGACGTTGCACAACGGGTACAAGGCGCTCGGGGACTAGCTATGGGGTGTACGAACCTAGATACCCATGGTAGACCACATGGGCTGCACCCCTAGGGGTGGCCCAGCCCACAAGAAGAAGCCTTGCGAGGCACGACTCTGCTCGGTGCCTTCCGCAAGACATCGGGAAGATATTCTGAGGATAATACGAAATATGTTAGGATATGTATGATCCCAAGATTCCTGTAATCAGTTATTACTTTCCGGTTATCTCTTAGATCTAACCGACTTGTAACCCTGCCTCCTGGACTATATAAGGCGGGCAGGGACCCCCTCTAAAATCACGGCATATCATACAATAGCTAATACAAACCAACAGACCATAGGAGTAGGGTATTACGTCATACCGACGGCCTAAACCTGTCTAACTCGTGTGTCTCTATTGCCTTCTTGTTCTTGATCTCGCACTCTACCGATCAATCTACCTTCGTGGGATACCCCTCGGAGGACTGCCAACGATATTCTGTCGACAGTAATATAATAACAACAATAATATTTTTCCTATCTCTCACGAGTGACAGGTAATCACTCGACTTGTACCAGATCCTATAGCATAGCAATCTACACGAACCTAAAATACTAGTAGGACTCATAGGATAAGGATATATATGCAAGTGGTTTTCATTCAACTCCTTAAAACTTAATGCACAAGCGTAAGAAAAAGTGCAGAATAATAGGGGTTATGCACCGGGGCTTGCCTGGGTAAGATATAACCAAGTTAGCTTTCATCTTGGTGGCATGATCATCAAGTCACCATCTGCTTCCGCTACTCCCGATGACTCCATGATCCAACATCGCTCCTATCATGAAATACAAGGATACAATGCAAGGACGTAAATAATCAACGACAACCGCAACTCTAAAATACGATTATGTCTCGCAAGCTAACGAGCTAGCTCTAATGACTAACATACTAAGCCATGTATCCACGTGGTCAAGTGAGGCTCGTTTCCAAAAAATGTTTTCGTTCTACAAACCCCCAATTATTTTTGACATTTGATTGATTAAATATATATTTTTGTACTAGGGCTCATTTAGTTACCTTAATAAACTAATTCCTATGGAGCTACAAACATTGTTAGGAATCTACTGTAAAAATTTCAGGGCCAGTACTACTACCAATTCATCACAATAATTCCTACAAGTTCATGTTTTACCCATATTAAGTGTTTCAAATTAATTAGTCTACTCTCGAAAATTCTATGAAACTAAGTGAACAAAATACATTAGCAGATAGGTCATGATTTTAGGAACCTAACAAAATTGGTTTCACAATTTTTTGTCCACAACACAAATTTATATTGAATTTACAATTTTAGCTTAGAAGCTATATTAGCAAATACTTGGAAAAAAGAAAAGGGCCGACCTTAACCCAATTCGGCCCGACAGCCCAGCGCTGGGAGCAGCCGCGCGCGAGTCACGATGACCTAGTGTGGCCCAAGTCCAGGGCGCCCGGGCGCGCTTGGCGTTATGCAAAAGAATACTCACACTCTTAGAAAATCAAACGATATAGTGTGGCACTGTTTTACCAGACTAGAGCTTTGCACAAAACACCGTATGAAATGTTGTCTTTGCAATGGGTCGGTCTCCAGTGCGCATGCTCATGACAGCGTAGCTCACCAGTGGCAACGGTGGTTACGTCGGGCAACCAAGACTCGCAACGGCAGGCCAAAAGGGCCAATCACTCATTACGTCTAAACCCACAGGGGTAGGCGGTGGTTAAGGACTCGGCGACGCATAGACATGAGTAGTAGCGATGCGTGGCTAACTGCTGCGATGGCGCACCTGCTGGCAACAACCTACAGCACTATCGGGTGGTGGTGATAGCGGGTAAGCACCAGTAGCTCACTGGAATTCATGCTGCGGTGGCGGTTGAGGCAGAGGAGTGCTGAGGTGGCCTGGCCACATGCGACCGCTCCGTGCGATGGCGTCCCGAGCGCGTCACCGGTGCGTCACCGCACCACTAATGAGCACCCTAGACAAAGCAGCGCGAGCACCAGATGGAGGGGGTCAAGGCGAGTTCATGGTTACAAACAATCAAACTAGTACCACCCCAATCATACCTCTCCCCAAAGTTCAAGTTCATGGCGGTGTCTCAGAAAGCCTGGTCGCACCCCTGGCGAGCCACGCTGCATTTCGAGCAGAGCCTCTTCGTGGTTTGGATCAACTCATCCCGCTACTTGCGCAGCCGAGCGACCATCGTGACATCTAGGCTCACCCTTTTCTCTAGGGCTATGAGCTTCTCCTCGGCCCCCAGCCTCAGATCCCTTTCTTTCTCAACCTTGCTCAGAAGGTCAAGGATCCGCTGGCGAGTTTCAGCGTCCCTCTAGAGCAACTCATCCTGCTCCTTCCTCACCCTGGCAGCTTCTTCATCATCCTTCCGTGACCTCAGCGATAGGGCCTCGAAAGCCTTCTCGGCCTCGTCAGCATCCCGACGGGCCTCGTCCACCCACGACTGAAGATTGGCCACCTCTTCAGCAAGGGGAGTTAGCTCAACCACCCTCTGCTAGGCGGTGGCGAGCTGAGCTATCACCTCCCCATGTAGCCATGCCTCCTCGACGAGGCGGTCCCAGGTTTCCTTCTGTTGACAAAGAAACCGAGATTTCCCTTGGCTATGAGCTATAAGGGACTATAGGGAGATGATGGTCAGGATACAGAAAGCATATAGAGGAAGAAAAGGGCAAGAAGCAGGACCAAACCATACTCGGTCGGAGGGAACAACAACATCATGCAATGCACCCGTGGCGTGGTCCAGGGCCTCGAGCACGGACGCGATCCCTACGTCAAGGCTCGCCCACTCCATGCTCTCTATGGTGTCATCAAGGGTAAAAAGCATCGACACCGAATCCAGCGGATCTGTCCACTGGAGCAGGGGCTCGCCCCACGTGTGTGAACCATTGCCCACCGACGTCAGGGTCAGGGATGACTCCCTACCGGCCCCAAGCACCGGCGAACCCTATTGCCGTGACATTCCCAATAGGACACCCCCTTTAGCGATGGAAGGGGCCAGCGGTGTGGGCGTAAACCTCTCTCCCAGCACCACGACTCTCAGAGACCCCTCGGCCATGTCCCCCTCTATCTGGCCTACGTCAGGCGCCGTCGCTTGGGCCGCCGATGGCATGGGTCGCACCAATGCCTTGGGCAATGCTGCGGTCGTGCTCGGCTGTGACCCATCTATCATGGCCCTGCCAACTCTACCTGCGTTGGTAGGGTCATGGCCGGTTGCGTCGCGCCCGCCACGGTCGGCACCACGAGCATGGTCGGTAGCCCTGTCTGCCCCGCCATCGGTAGTAGTATCATGGTCATCACTGACTGCTCCACGATGTTCGAAGGCTACCCTTGAATGCTCGCGTCCACCCATCCCACCGAGGGCACAGGCACCACCACGGGCGGCGCCCGACCGACCGACGACGCGGTCACACTGGCGCCGCTCTCGCCCAAAATGGACGCGACACCAGCCAAAGGCTACCGCCCCGATTGGAGGGCAATGCTCTTCTTCGGCGCAAGTGCCAAGGGATTTTGCTGCCCGCCGATGCTGCAAAGGACAAAAAAGACAAGTCACGATGAAATCTGACTAAAATAGGAAAAACAGAGGAATCGATAACTCACCTTGGCGCCATCGAGCGGTAGATGCGTTTAGGGGACGAACCCCCTGACCCTTGCTCCACCTCAACGGAATGAGGCCGCTTCAAGCCTGCCCCCTGCTCCTAGGTAGAGGGGCTCACCCCGAGCAGCTCCTGGGGCATGTTGGCGGAAATCCCCGCTCCCCTTGGCTCTTGGGGCACGACGACGAGGCCACCCACCTCTGCTGGCACCTCGGGTGCGACGGTAGAGCCGCCCACCTCAGTTGGCTCCTAGGGTAGGCCAACAATACGTCCCACCTCCGCTGGTTCCCTAGACATACCCTCCCCTCCATGGGATGGGAAGGGTCCTGACGCCTGCAAGGACAAACCGATGCCTGTCGGCGCATCCTAATTCTCTAGGATGTCCCACTCGATATCATCGGCTACCATTTCTTCTTCCTCCATCACCTTGTCATTGTCACCATCATCATTGTCATCATCGTTGTCAATGTCCTCCCCTCATTCCCATGCCCACAGCTTCTGCTGCTTCTTCCTCTTCTTGTCCTCCTTCGCCTTTCTCAACCGCTCGCCCTCGGTGCGATTCACCGCCCTTATAGCTGAATCCCTTAGCAGTGGAGCCATGTGATCCATGAGGATGAGGTCTCTCGGCTAGTCTTGCCCCTCTCAAAGTTAGTCCGACAGGGTCAGAAAATCAATTGAAGAGAAGGCAGGAGAAAGGGAAACTTACGAAGCCGGTGTAGCCTGGCTCTGGCAGCATCGGAGGATGCCCCGGCACTGGGTAGAAGAAGTCAAGGGTGGCACCCACGTTGTCCCACAAAGGCTCCATTGCCTCCTTAATGCATTGTGCGATCTTAGAGTTAGGGGGCGTTCCCTCGACAAGCGCCATTTTGTAGAACGACGCCTCGGGCACCATCGCGTATAGCGGGAGCACGTGCGTCATCAAGGGAGCCACCCTCCTCGCATGGTAGGCCCCGATGACACCTTTAGGATATGGATGGTGGCGATGTGGTCTGGGATCTTCTTCTTATCCTTCTTTGGGATGCCCCATTTCCTCCACTGCTCTAGGGCCTCTTTGATCAGGCGCCCGGTGAACTCTGGCACAGAGGCAGCGGCGTCATTCTTGAGGTAGAACCACTACGAGTGCCACCCCTTGTTGGATGTTGAGAGCCACATGGATGGGTACTCGCTAACCTGATTGTTCCGAAGTTGGATGCCGGCGCACCCCATCGGCATGTGCAGCTCCTGCCTGCCGTCCTTCTTCCTCTTCCTCTAGCGGCTGATGGCGAAGAAATACCTCCATACATCGAAGTGGGGGATGATCCCTAGGAATCCTTCACACAGCGTGACAAATGCCACCATTTGCTAGATCCCGTTGGGATTGAGATGCCACAGCTCAATCTTGTAGAACTGCAGTAGCCCCTAGAGGAATTTGTTGGTGGGGGTCGCAAGCCCACGCTCGTGGTAGTGGGCGAACGACACCACATAGCCATTTGGTGGCAACGGCGAACCCTCATTGCTGGGCAGCAACCACTCCTCGGCCGAGGTCCTTGTGTAGAGAAGACCGCGATGGATGAGGCCCTCCATGCGCTAGAAGGTGATGTCGAAACAACACCATGGATCCATTGGAGGTGGGAGCGAATGGATGCGAGCTCAACGATGGTGGAGATGATGAGGTAGGAAACCTAAGCGTTGGCGGCGGCGACATGGCTGCGGAGGTAAGGATGTAGGCGTGCATATGAAACATGGAGGGCTAACCCTTTGGATTTATAGGTGCGACGGGTCCAAGGAAACCAACCGCCCGCCTAGATGTCCGCATGTCGACAGAATATCATCGGTAGTCCTCTGAGGGGTATCCCACAAAGGTAGATTGATCGGCAGAGGAGCGTGAGATCAAGAACAAGAAGGCAATAGAGACATGAGTTAGACAGGTTCAGGCCGTCAGTATGACGTAATACCCTACTCCTGTGGTCTGTTGGTTTGTATTAGCTATTGTATGATATTGCGTGAGTTTGGAGGGGGTCCCTGCCCGCCTTATATAGTTCGGGAGTAGGGTTACAAGTTAGTTAGATCTGAGAGATAACCAGAAAGTAATAACTGATTACAGGAATCCTAGAATCATACATATCCTAACAGATCTCGTAGTATCTTCAGGATATCTTCTAGATGTCTTGCGAGAGGCGCCGAGCAGAGTCATGCCCTGCAAGGCTTCGTCTTGTGGGCTGGGCCTGCCCCTAGGGGCGCAACCCATATGGTCTGCTGTAGGTATCCGGGGTCGTACCTCCCCCACAGCTAGTCCCCGAGCACCTTGTACCCGTTATGTAACGCCATCTTGGGCTTGTCCAAGCAAGTGCGAACAAAGCCGAGGAGTTAAACTCATGGTCCGACCACCATTATGAGTTGTCGAGTAGTTGTAAGCAGTTGTCGAGCAGCGTGAACCGTAGCCGAGTAGTTGTAAGCAGTTGCCGAGCAGCATGAACCGTAGCCAAGCAGCATAACCCAAGTATGGCTTGCCATAAGGGTGTAAGGAGCTCAAGTTTAGAATCGAAGATTTCTTCGCAGTGGACCAAGTGTGCCCACTTAGAGTCCAACCACGAGAAAAGGAGATAGTCTTCTTTAGCTTCAAGAGGCACGGAGTCTTCTAGATTCAAGCAAACACTCACCGCTAGGTGAAGTGTACCCACTTAGTCCCCGAGCCTGACAGTAGATGACGTAGTCATGTGGTGCCAGGGTCAAAAATAGAAAAATAGTAAAAAGACCAGCCGAGCAGGCAGCCAGTCCCCGAGCTATTAGCAGAGATATCTGAAAAATCCAACCATGGAGAAAAAATTGGAGTAATGGCTGTACAGTAACTGTTACTGAGCCTCAATAAATGGCGGAGAAGTTGGCAATTATTCGGCAAGTGATAACCAACCATGGCGATAAATGAGTGACATGGGTTGTGGTTGCATGAAAGCCTAGGTTATGGCCCATTAAGCCATGTCGGAAAATTCGGAAAGGCGCAAATCGTGGGAACGGTTTCCCAAAAACCCTCGAATACGAAAGGGTGGGGAAATGCTTTATAACTATGCCGCCGCATCCCTCGTTCCCACCATTGCCACTTTGCCATTTCATCTTCATCCTCAGCCCTTGTGTTTCTAGAGTCACATCCACATTTGCTTCCGCCACCAAACCCCAATCACATCTGAGAGATGGCGCCGAAGAAGACAAGCCCCAAGAAGGCGAGCATCGGTGCCCAGCGTGACCAAGAGTGAGTGCTGTCGTGAACAGGAGAGGAGGAGCTTAACAGATTGGTGGAGGCTGGCGTTCTTCCTGACCGTGCTACCGCCGGATGGCGGTCGGCCCTCGGTGAGTCCTTCCTAACACCTCATACCGATGAAGTGGTGGTATTCGAGGATTATTTCTAGCGCGGGTTGGGATTTCCTATTCATCCATTCCTAAGGGATCTGTTGGAGCTCTGGGTGGTTAGTCTGTGCAACCTCCATCCCAATACCATTCTGCATATCTCAATCTTCATCCATTTCTATGTGGCATATCTCGGAATCCTCCCCCACTTCAACCTCTTCCGTCACCTGTTCTGGCTAAAGAAGAGAGGCGGCGGTGGTTTCAAGGTGGTCGGTGGGGTGTACCTTTAGCTGCGCGATGGGATGGCGAGCGAGTACCTTACTATGCCACTGAACACATCAGTGAAGGGGTGGAATGCTAGGTGGTTCAACATGAAATAGAGCCACCCAGCCATCTGCTACGACGCTGACCACAACCTGGAGAGCCAGAGGAGCTGGTCGGAGACGCCGAGTAGCGCTGATATGGAGCAAGTGAGGGAGCTCCTTGCCTTAATAAGGGGCGTGAGGAGCAACGGTGGATTGGTAGTGATGAGCTTTATAGTACGCCGTGTGCAACCCTATAAGGAGAGGGCGCACCCAGCCTTCAAGGTCATGGGGGAGACCGATGGTACCCGAGAGAGGCCAAAGATGCTGTCGAGGGATGTTGTTAAAGAGCAGGATGTAGAGCTATTTGCTCTGTTTGCCTCATTCAACATGTCAGGGTATACGAAGCCCTTTAACTGCAAAAATCCGCCTCCTCAGGTAAATATCTTAGTTGTGTATTCCTGATGCTTTTTATCCTTTGTCATTGCCGAGCAGTGGACTGATTCACTTATGCGAAGATCCACTCGCAGGATAGGGCGGTGTACTTTTCAGGTGTGCCGAGGGGTGATTGGCCACCAGCGGTGGATGCATGACCACCGGCTCAACCTGAAGCAAGTGTCATCGGTGTCTCTTCGGAGTTCAGAGGTACGGATGCTGGTCAGACAGAGAGTCCTCCCCCAGTGTCAGAGAAAGCCTAGGGAAAGAGGGCAGCGGCAGATGAGCCAGCCCAGAAGAAGAGGAAAATGGTGGCTGCTGCTCCCCTCAAACCAGGCGGCATCTCACTTGGCGATGATCAGACCACTCAAATGAGAAGGATCGCGGTTTTTGATTGGTCTGATGACGACGAAGTTCCGATGGCTCCTCCACTGAGCACGAAGGAGCCTCTGCACTGCACGCGCGTCGATGATCAATCAAGGGGAAGCAAAGAAGTCCCTGAGCAGCAGACGAGGGAAGTCCCCACACAGCAGACAACGGGAGTCCCTACGGGGCAAGTGATGGAAGTCCTCGAGCAACAGGCGGCGGTAAACCCAGAGTGGTAGGAAGAACAGAGGTTGACTGTGGAGGAGGCAGGACCTCCCCCCTAGAGCATGGGAGTCAATGCCATAGCTGCACCTAGGGGCTCGAGCAGGCACCACCGGTTCAAGAAATTGAACCGGTAGACCAAACCGTAAGTACCCTTGTCTTGAAGTTACTTTGATGTAGTCTATTAACTTTTCTGGTGACTAACGAGCCGATCTGATGCAGTGCAAAGCGTACGGATGACCTAACCCCGCCAGTCCGGATTGTCAAACAGCCGAGGGCTGAACCCGAGGTGGAGGCAACACTGGTAGCTCCTGTCGCGGAGTCCTCGAGTGCTCAACAGTCAGAGGAGTCAACCACCACCACCGACAGACTTGGCGGCAATGAACAATTGGCACCAGCAGCACACGAGTCGGCGACGATACCCAAGGCAACGGTGGGAACCGTTGGGTCTTCAGGAGCAAAAGCTAGAGTTACCAGCGATGCGCCGTAGTCTTGGGCGGTGAAGCCAATGGCGGCCGAGGAGCAAATGGTGCCCCCTGAGGTGTCGCCAGGGATGGTCGGACCTGCTGTCCAACCACGGAGCCCCCGATGGTGCCTCGAGCTATGGCGGAAGAGGACAAGGTGGAAGAGATCGAGCATGCTGAACCTCGACTCCAATCCATCTGAATCCTCCGCAAGCGTAGTGTCGACGAAATATGGTCGGCAGTCCACCGAGGGGGGTGCCCGTGGTGGTAGATTGTCGGTAGACGGTGCGTGTAATCAGGAACCATATGGTGACACAAGGGCAGAGACAGCGATTTAGATAGGTTCGGGCCGTCTGATCGACATAATACCCTACGTCCTATGTCTTTGGTGTATTGTATTGAGATTTAGATCTGTCGTGCCCCCTAAGGGGGACCCCTGCCTCTCCTTAAATAGTCTGGAGGAGGAGGGTTACAAGTAAAGTATCCTATTTGGTACTATTACAATATCTGGTACAACTTGTAATCTAGCCGTGTACGTCTTGATCTTACGGGCCAGGCCACCTCGGATGGTGCGGCCCATGTACCATCTTGTGGTACCCGGGGGTATATCCCCCACAGCTAGTCCCCGAGCGCCATGTATTCTGATGCGACACGCCATTTTAACCTTCTCCGAACAGTGAGGCTTGAGTTCTTGACATCTCCGACCACCGTTGTCGCTGGAGAAATAGGTTGTCCGAAGAATGTATGGTGCTCTTAAGAAGAAAGAAAAAGATTTCTGTCCTAGGAAGTGTGCCCACTTGTATTTCTAAAAAGAAATGTAAGTGCGTCTTGAAGCGTAGCGTCCTTGATCATCAGAGGCGTAGGGGGTCGAAAAACAAACACATTCACCGCAAGGTGAAGTGTGCCCACTTAGTCCCCGAGCCTGGTAGTAGGTGACGTAGGCATGTGGTGCCAGGGTCTAAAAAGAATTCCCAGTTAAGTTGAGAACCCAATCGTCGTACAGGCGATACGAGATGCACCGGCAGGTGCATCGTATCGATGTAATCCCCGAGCTTGCTGGAAGGCGAGGTATGAGCCTTGTAGCAAGGTCTAAACGAGAAAGAATATCCCAACTGTATGTGAGTCGCCAGTCGCATGTAGTTGAGACGCAAAGTCCCCGAGCCATGGTCGGAGAGTGGTCGAGGCAATCCCCGAGCACAGGTCGAGGAGTGAGCGACGAAGTCCCCGAGCTGTAGTCAGAGAGTGATCGAGGCAGTCCCCGAGCACAGGTCGAGGAGCGAGCGACGAAGTCCCCAAGCTGTGGTCGGAGAGTGATCGAGGCAGTCCCCGAGCACAGGTCGAGGAGCGAGCGACGAAGTCCCCGAGCATAGCTCGAAATTCCTGCAATATAAATATGTAGAATGGTAGTACATGATGTATAAAATAATAAATTATGGAGAAAAAATCAGCGGTGAAGAAAATAGCGCTCAATAGTCATTTGCAAATGAGCATGATGTGATAAAGCAGTTGGTGCTTTGTAAACATCAGTGTTAATATGAAGTTTATGTTTATACTTAATATAAACCGCCCGACCAGTTAGTATGTAGCTGAGTCTCTAGCCCTAGTTAGCCCGTTAACCATAACGCGGGGCGCGGAGCCCATGCACGTGTAGGAAGAACAAAGTGTCGCTAAGGAGCCACTGCCGACCACCCATAATGCAGAGGGCAGACACTCGTGCACGTGTAGGGAGGAGCCAGAGATAGGGCCATTTCTGGAGGCATCGAGCGTCAACATGACTAGTCGATGATTTGCATTAAGTATAGCTATATGTTATATTTAAGATGGTATACATGGACAAACGCTATTTGAAGAATAATCATGGCAAGGACGTTGTGGAGGAACGTCGTAATAAAAATTGTGTTAAATATAAATATTAAAAGTGTACTTATCTTTGATAGAAATCTGGTCGGCGGTGATGAAGTCGTCCGATCCTTGAGCTTTCCGACCTGTTGTCATGACGGTGGTCGCGGTTGTCGTAGCGCCGTTCTTCGCGGCGATCATCATTGCGACATGGTCTGGTGATCGATGTGGTTGGAGCTCGGCAGAGCCGCTCGGGACGTGGTCGACGTGGTCCATGGTCGACGTGGTCGGAGCTCGGCGGAGCTACTTAGGACGTGGTTGGCGTGGTCTTTGGTTGACGTGGTCAGAGCTCGGCGGAGCTGCTCGGGACGTGGTCGACATGGTCGGAGCTCGGCGGAGCTGCTCAGGACGTGGTCGATGTGGTCAGAGCTCAGCGGAGCCGTTTGGCATGGCTCGCTAGTCGGCTCGCTTGATAGCTCAGCATGGCTCGCTTAACAGCTTGATGTTGCTCGCTTGGCTCGATGTAGCTTGCTCAGTGGCTCGACGCGGCTGACTAGTCAGCTCGCGTGCCTATCAGAATCAGAGTCGGACGGCTTGACTTGACGAGTAGAAGAATTGATCTTGAATTGGTTTGACAGCCGCTGCATCGTCAATGTTGATCGGCATCAAGTAGTAGCTCATGCGCGCGATCATGAAGGCAGTGATGCATGTACATGCAAGTCCATCCCCTTGCATGTCTGAGCTATGTCCTTGTTTTCTCGTGAAGATGCCATGCTCGCATCTCTGTAACAACAACAGAGCTGTAGATTGATTGATCCGCCGGCTTCTATGCGAGGATTCTTAGATTGGATCTGTCATCATGACGGTGGTCGTGATTGTCGTAGCGCCGTTCTTCGCGGCGATCATTATCACGGCGTAGTCCGTGGTCGACGTGGTCGGAGCTCGGCAGAGCCGCTTGGGACGTGATCGACGTGGTCCGTGGTCGACGTGGTCGGAGCTCGGCGGAGCCGCTCGAAACGTGGTCGACGTGGTCCGTGGTCGACGTGGTTGGAGCTCAGCAGTGTCAATCCACGTGCATGCATGTGCCTGTGTAGATTCATACTTGCATAGTTGCATGCATGCAGATCCATATAAGCACATGCAAGCTGCATATCTAGATTACTTCAATCAGCTTCGCATGGCGTCCGTAGATCGTAGATTAGATTTCTTGGTTTGCTAGTTGATACGACCAATTGATCTGTTGAACTAGATGTTCCGATCCCGATCGACATGAATGGTCACGGAGAAAATAAGACAAGTCGAGTTTATCCTCCAGCTTCGCTCTGAGACTCGTGATTGGATTAGAACTCAGATCGATTGCATCAGATGAGTCCTGTCGTACGTGGGTGAAAACACTGCCGCCAGAAACCGAGTGGCCGCGGACGACGCTGAGGAGTTGCACGTCGCTTCCTTGCTTGTATACGAGCATGCAGGCCTCAACAATTAATTAGCTTGTATGGAGTTAGCTTGCATTGCATGGCACTGTAGGAGTGGCTTTTGCTTGGATCTTAGTGACTGGACGACGATGCGCGTTGTGGCCATGAGCATGACCCGATACGTAATCATGGTGAAACTCCAGCGTAGCATCTTTAGATCGGATGGCGCAGCGAGCTTGCTTGTGTACAAGCAGTTGGATGCACGAGGCTGTAACACCTCGGGTGTGAGCCTTGCATAACTTGACTCGCATAGCATGAGCATGATCATAAAGCATTCATAAACAAGCATTTGACATTTGAAACATTCAATTGAAACATATGCAACATTCTTATTATTTCATGTTTCCATGTGTATATGCAAATGATCATGAATGAAAACCTATACTTGGTAGATGTGAGGCACAAAAACATGTAACCACACTTGGGTTAGCACTTAGAACATTGTTCATGAAAGTCACTTTTCTTAATCAAGCCTTAAGGCATGTTTCCTGTGATTGCCCTAACTAGCTCTATGAGTGACTACTACATAAAATGATTGAATGACCTTGCAATTTGCTTAAACATGCTTAGGATATCATTATGAACAACTTTGGTATTTAGGGCTAGGGCTAAATTGGTCATGTAGTCATGGTTTGAGTATGTATCATCATTTCAAAGTGACATGTTTGACTAAAGTTGAACTAGGTGCTAGAGACCTTGCATGGAGGAGATCACTAAAGCAATGTTGTAGTGTTTGACATAAGGAACAACTTTGATTTTTGGGTCTTTGACTGATTCAACTCCTAACATGTGTGAATTTGGATTACAAAAATCAGAGCAATCAACAATTTCAACACTTAGCAAATTTTGCTAAGTCATGAACATTGACAGCCTGACAAGCCAACCTTGTGCATGATTTTTCTCTGTTTCTATTGCGAATTAGAACAAGTGCTTTGAACAAGTATTGTAGCTGGTACATAGGTCTATAAATTCGGTTTAGGATGTTTGCACAACGGAGCCATGGATTTTCAGTAAAATCGTTTGCGAAACCCGTCGTCAGGCTCGGTTTCGGTTCACTGAACGAACTGAATCAAAGCCATCAGTGGCCGACCGGTTCAGGCCGTGGTCGCCGCGTGGCGCGGAGCGTGGCCACGCGTCACCGGCGCTCTGCCCAGCGCGGCCAAGGCAGGCCGAAGCGCGCCTTCAACACGCCAGCACCCGCCCGCAACGCCCAGTGCCCTCAGTTCGTTTTCCCCGCTCCTCCTTCGTCGTCTCGCAGCGCCAGCAGCAGCCGCCGAGCTCCCGCAGCTCCGCCATCGCCGTAGCCATGCGCCAGCTCACGCTTAGCCACTCCATCACCACCGCAGCACTCTATCGCCACCCCAGCAACCCACTACCTCCTCCCATGCCCGCTGACAGCTTTCGGTAAGCGCCAGCGTCGTGCGCAAGCTCGCCGGAGCTCCACCGCCAAGTCCGTCACCGTGGCTGGGGCACGTCCTTCCACCGTAGACCGTGTAGCCGTGCGCGTTAGATTCACCTGAGCCCCAGGATACTTGTCCGCGCCTTTTTTCGCTTTGCCGTGGCCTCTACCGGCGTACCGCCGTAGTCCAGCCCCGCCGCTCCGCCATGGCCGCCGCCGTCATCTCTAGAGTCGACAATAGGGCCGGCCAACTGGCTCATTAGATGCGCTAGGTCGGGTAGAAAGTTTGGTGATGATGTCACCGCTGGCGAACTCGCCGTCGTCGAGTTCTGGCCACGTCCGTAGAGCAGCGCCGCCGGCTCTGTTTTTGTCCCGCTGACCAGTGGGTCCCGCGTGTCAGCGACTCCATGTTTCAAATCCAGTTCAGTTTGAATGCAGATTCATATGTGTTTTGTTATTTTGTATCTTCAGTTTGATAGCCCCAAAAATTGTGAAATAAATTTGTGAGTGTTCCTTAGGAAGTGTAGTATTTAGGAAAAATATGTTTTTAACATTTACAGTAGAAAGTTTTGGAGATTTAAATAGGGATTTGAAATGTGCTTTTGAATGCATTCAAATTTGTTTATTTTATATCTAGAGTTCGTGTGCTCCAAAAATTATGAAATTTTTGTGGTAAGCTAGTCTTAGCATATATGAGCTCTGGTAAAAATTTGAGGACCAGTGCATGTGTAGATTTATAGTTATAGATTTCTCTTTTATGAATAGTTAATCCTTGCCTAATTTTTTATAAATTATTTAGGAGTCCAAAATTCATGAAATTTGTTGGAGGTAATCCTAGTACCATATGGATGTTAATAAAAATAGGAAATCTGTTGCTTGACACTTTTCAATAGGATTTTCCATTTATGCTATTTCAAGCCTTGCTTCCTTGTCATTTTTGTATAGAATGTTCTACTTGGTAAAATGACATGAAATTTTTATAGTAGTCCTTTGATAGCATTAGTAAGGCACTGTAAATTTTTGAGAATTTATGAAGTGTATCTGGTATATGTTTATTATTTAACCTAGATATCTAAATAAAATAATAAAGGCAATTAAATAAATAGTTTGGGCTTCACCATTATATTATCTTAAATGTATTTGGTATGCTTAAACTGTTGGTAGATTCTATGTTGTCAAATTTTGAATGATTACATAAAGTAGAAGTATTATTACTTTATATTGCATATTAAATAGTTTCCAGACTGATTCTAGAGTTTGATGAGTTGCATGTTGAAACTGATGTGTACTGTAAAAATGGTTAATAACAAAGTTGTAGAGAATTTGATAAGCTTTCCAGAAAGTCTAGGATCACTGTTTTTGGATTAGTAGAACTCTAGTTAGGAGTAAAACAAGTAGCTACTATTTGTGGCATAGTCGATGCATTGTAGAAGTAGTTAAGTAATAATCGAGAAGAGATATGCACCTACTCAATAAACATGATGCACTTGTTAACGTTTATGCATTCGTAATACTTATGCCATACTCATGCATCTAGGATCGGAGGAAGAGATCACGTTGCTGGAATTCGAAGAAGCAGAGGAAGGGAACCAGCAGGAGGATCCGCAAGCCGCAGCTCCCGAAGGCGTGGAGCAGAACCCTGAAGAGCTTCCGGAGTGCCCTGACCACCGTCCTACTTCCTTTCTGCGAGGCAAGCTCCGGAGCATTCTAAGTCTCCCAGTAATTTACAAATATTTACTTACGTATTTATGGTTGATGCATTAGGTTATAAGAGTTGAATGAAACCACTTGATGCATATACATTCCTTGTCCAGATATTACACCTTTAACCGGTATAGGTCCAGGATCGAATAAATGCTTAGCCATGCTTAGACCGGTAGAAGTCGAGTGATGTCCTGTCACCTGCGAGATATAGGTGGATACCGGAGCACGGTTGGCTATATCTGCCATCGTGGAACAGAACCATGAGGTAAAAGTCAATCAAGACCGGATGGGAGGTTGATAGAGAAGCAACAAGACATGGAGGTCTTGGGTGTGGATCTATCCCCGTCTGTGTCGATCAAGGACCGTACCGTTGTTGGAACTTCTGACAAGATTGAACGCATGCCTCTCACTTAGCTGGCCGGATAACTCGTTCCGACCGCGAAGCCGAGTAATTCAATTCAGGCCGGGACCCGTTCTGTTGTGCGCTCCTTCTGGGGAACGATCAGACTGAGCCCAAGGGCAGGCTGGGCCTGAGCATCCTGGCATCTGGTGTTCCAGATTGTGCGGTGTGGTACAGACCCGCGAAATGTGTACCTGAGTTGTACCAAAGGTGACCTAAGGCTATCGTGGCTGGTAGACCTGGGTTTGTGTTAGGAATAAATTCCCAGCTGGTTGAAATCGATTCGAATCGCTGTCTCTCCCGGATAGTGAGAAACTTGACTAGCTCCAACATCGTAGTAACTGTGTTATGGAACATGATGGTTCGAATGAATATGGAATTACAATACCTGCTATGGTTACTATTGTATGCTTCTAAATGATATACCACATGTTTGGCACAGGATAGTTTGCGAATCTAAAAATGGATAGTTATAATTAACTTGATAAAGGAATCATAATTGTACAATGGGTTCATTGCCTTTTTCGCAAAATGTTGTCAAGTTACGTCTACTTAAACAGCCTTGCATAATCCTTGGAGTCATTTATTTCTGGTTCATGACGGGTAAGTCTAGCTGAGTACCTTCTCGTACTCAGGGTTTATTTTCCCTTTGTTGCAGATGGCACTATGTATCATGGTTATTGCAAGAGTTGCTTCTATCCCGCTGTGGATGAGGAGTAAGCCTTGGGCAGGCTTCTTTATTAATTCCTATCCTTGCTTTTGTGGACCGTGATATTACTTGGCACTGTATCAAACTATGTTGGAAACTTTATCTTCGAACTTATTTGCTTCCGCTTTATTTATCAAACTCGGTTTGTAATAACTTTTATTCGTACTCTGATGACGAGATGTAGCTGTGAACTTTATGTAATATGTGGCATGTATGTTGAATCCTGTACGATCTTGGTTGTTGTAAATCGTTTATCGAGACCCGTCGTGGTACTCGACGAACTACCAGGTTTATATGGGTTCAAGTATGACAGTGTGACCCCTTGCAGATTGCCATTGTACTTGTATTCTTATAAATTGGTCAGTTCTGCGACAGCTGGCATCAGAGCAAGATTCAACGTTAATTGTCACAAGTGTATTTAAAACAAAAGTTTTTGTTTTCCAAAAACCCTTCTCGAGCAACTAATAGTTATATAATAGGTATTTGAAATCTAAAGTGTGCCAATGATCACTTTCCTTATGCCCAAATTAAGGACTATTAGGTGACTATTTAAGTACTAACATGGGGGTTTTTACTTCGTCGTCCATACGGCGTGCTATTGTATGGATACCATTCACTTGAGTGGTAATGTATGGATCAAATGCCTCTACGCCAAGGTAAGATGATGAGTGTATGACCGCAAGATGTGAGCGTGCGGTCGGGAAGAGTTAGCTTTGGTACAGCTATGTATGCATGCTTGCATGTGTATATGGTACGTATTTAATTGTGGGTTTAAATTATTGTCGGGTAGATTGATACGGAAGTATATGTATGGGTATACATATATGGAAGTATTTACAATTACATTCTACATATTTCATTATGGGTTTAGGGCTGAAATGAAATTTTATGCAGGTACACTAACAACGAAACGTGTAGCTCGACTAGTTACGCTATTTATGAGAGAACGTATGTATGCCACCGTGTCTACCGTTAGAAACAAATTTTTCCTAAGTTTGTGAGGACGTACGGAACGACAATGCATCATGATAATCACCATTCACATAATTACATTGTTCCTCCCCTTATAAAATTCTTACTCGGTTATGTAACTCTTATCCATTATGGCATTGTCTCACCAAAGGATACATGTTAATGGTGCAGATGATGCACACCCGTGCTGGAGCTAGTAGCAGCCAGGATGGCAACCATGATGACTTACCGCCACCACCGCCGCCGTCTGCTCAGGAATTCTTTACACAGTTCCTAGGGAGCCAGAGGACAATGGAAGAAGCTTTGCGCCTTATCGCGCAAAACACTGCTCGTGGCCACCCACATCAACCAGGGGCCGAGCCAAATCAGCACAGTACATTCAAGGAGTTTATAGACACAAAGCCTCCGATCTTTAAGGTGGCTGAGGAACCACTATAGGCCGATGAGTGGCTGAATACCATTGAGCAGAAATTCCGTCTGTTGAGGGTCACGGAGCATCTAAAAGCAGAGTATGCTTCTCATCAATTGCAAGGACCAGCAGGGATCTGGTGGACACATTTCCTGTCATCCCTGCCTGCTAATGCGCGAGTGACCTGGGAACAATTCAAGCTGGCTTTTAGGGGACACCATATTCCCCTGGGCCTGATGCGCATGAAAGCAGCCGAATTTATGAGGCTCACTCAAGGAACAAAGTCACTCACAGAATATATACACGCATTCAACAACTTGTCAAGATATGCTCTAGGTTTTGTGGATACCGAGGAGAAAAAGATAGAGAGCTTCAAATGGGGTCTGGGTACTAAACTAATGAAGACTATGGCAAACTCTCGATGTGCCACGTACAATGAGTTCATTAGCGATGCCTTGACCCAAGAAAACCACAACAACATGCATGCAGTTGCCAAGGGTCGCAAGAGGGCATACGAGGCCGGTGTATCTAGATCTTTCCAGTCGAAAGCGCCTATCACAGCTAGGCCACAATTCCGTCCACCTGCACCAAAGTTTAGGCCTCCACCACCTAAAACTCAAAATAACAGGCCACAGAAACCATTCCGTAAGGCGTTCACTATTGCCTTACCAAAAGGAAATGGCAATCATGACAGCTCCACCGGATTCAGAAGTAATCAACCATGTTTCAACTGCAACCAACTAGGTCATTGGTCCAAGGAATGCCCCCACCCCAAGAGGAATGGCAACCCAAATCAGAACAATCAGAGGCAGGTGAATGATAGGGCATGTCAAGGACAAGTGCATTATACCGCTATGGAGGAAGTGCCCGCCGAAGAAGTTGTCACGGCTGGTATGTTTCTTGTCAACAAGCATCCCGCTGTTGTTTTATTTGATTCGGGAGCTTCTCATTCATTTATGAGTCAAGCATTTGCATCTAGACATGATCAAGAAATAATTGAAGTAAGTAAAGGGGGTTATAACATAAGTTTAGCAGGGGGTACTGTTACTACCAAAAAGATAGTCAAAAATGTACTCATCTTGATACAAGGGAGGGAGTACACCACTGATTTGATAATATTGCCCGGGTTGTCAATAAGTGTAATCTTAGGCATGAATTGGATGAAGGATCATGGTGTTCTTATTGACACTAGCACCCGTACCATTATGTTGAGAGAACCCATGGGAGGGAATGCTTTTCTAGTACCACTCTCCCGCAATTTTGAACTCCAACATTTAGCTTGCGCTATCCAAACCACCACAACATGTGATATCCCAGTGGTTTGTGATTTTCTGGATATATTTCCTGAAGAATTACCAGGTCTACCACCGGATAGGGACGTGGAATTTAAGATTGAATTAGTGCCAGATACCGCACCCATATCCAGAAGGCCCTATAGAATGCCACCCAATGAGTTAGCAGAACTTAAGGTTCAATTGCAAGATCTATTGGACAAGGGTCTTATCCAACCTAGCTCATCTCCGTGGGGATGCCCAGCCTTGTTTGTGAAAAAGAAGGATAAGTCACTGAGAATGTGTGTAGATTACAGACCACTCAATGCGGTGACCATCAAGAACAAATATCCATTACCCCGCATCGACATCTTGTTCGATCAGCTAGCGAAGGCAAAGGTATTCTCCAAAATTGACTTAAGATCAGGTTACCATCAGATAAAGATCAGACCAGAGGATATACCTAAAAATGCTTTCTCTACTAGGTACGGCTTATACGAGTATTTGGTTATGTCTTTCGGACTAACAAATGCTCTAGCCTACTTCATGTACCTGATGAACTCGGTATTCATGCCCGAACTTGACAAGTTCATGGTCGTGTTTATCGATGACATATTGATTTATTCAGAAAATGAGTCAGATCATGAAGAGCATCTGAGGATTGTCCTATCCAGACTGAGGGAGCATAAGCTATATGCCAAGTTTAGCAAATGTGAATTTTGGATGAGCAAAGTACCTTTCGTAGGTCACATTTTATCAAGAGATGGAATCTCAGTAGACCCATCCAAAGTACAAGAGGTCATGGATTGGAAAGCCCCAACTTCGGTTCATGAAGTTCGGAGTTTTCTAGGGTTAGCAGGATACTATCGTCGGTTCATTCCTGATTTCTCAACGATAGCTAAGCCTATAATTAGACTACTTCAGAAAGATGAGAAGTACCAATGGACACCAGAATGTGAAGCAGCTTTTCACACCCTCAGAACTTTGTTGACTACAGCACCTGTGCTAGCACAACCAGACATTGAAAAGCCTTTTGATGTATTTTGTGATGCATCAGGAATAGGTTTGGGATGTGTGCTTATGCAAGAAGGAAGAGTAATTGCATATGCTTCTTGGCAATTGAGGAAACATGAAGTCAACTACCCTACACATGATTTGGAACTTGCAGCCATTGTCCATGCATTAAAGATATGGAGACATTACTTGTTGGGCAATGTATGTCATATCTATACTGACCACAAAAGTCTCAAGTATATCTTTACCCAGCCAGAGCTGAACATGAGACAACGAAGATGGTTAGAATTGATTAAGGACTACAATTTAGAAGTGCATTACCATCCGGGTAAAGCTAATGTAGTAGCCGATGCGCTCAGTCAGAAGTCTCATTGCAACACTGTGGAAGCATTGTTGGAAGATGGATTCAACTTGTTACATCCTGCTGTACTACACAATATCACAATTAGTTGTTCGCTTGAGGGCAAAATCATAGAGCTACAGCAGACAGATATAGGAATAAGTCACATCAAGAGAAAAATGCAAGAGCAAGAAACCAAACATTTTAGATTGGATGAAAGAGATGTATTATGGTTTGAAGACCGATTAGTGGTACCAAAAGACCGTGAGCTAAGGCATCAAATTTTAGAAGAAGCTCACTCATCCAAATTGTCTATCCATCCAGGTAGTAGTAAAATGTATCAAGATTTAAGAACCCATTTTTGGTGGACTAAGATGAAGAAAGAGATCGCAGCCTATGTTGCTAGGTGTGATAACTGCAGTAGAGTGAAAGCCGTCCATATGAAAACTGCTGGATTACTTCAGCCATTGCCTATTCTAGGATGGAAATGGGAGGAAATCAGCATGGACTTTATCACAGGCCTTCCAACGACGCCACAAGGTCACGATTCAATATGGGTTATTGTTGATCGTCTCACCAAGTCAGCACATTTTGTACCAGTTCACACAACATATCACGTGGGGAAATACTCTAAGTTATATGTTTCCCAGATCGTGAGACTGCATGGAGTACCCAGGACTATAATTTCAAATCGAGGACCACAGTTCATAGCTCGTTTCTGGGAGCACTTACACCAGGCTTTGGGAACCAAGCTAATCAGAAGTTCAGCTTATCATCCGCAAACTTTAGGACAGACAGAGCGAGTGAACCAAATCCTAGAAGATTTACTTAGAGCTTGTGTTATATCTTCAAAAGGTTCATGGGAGAAATGGTTACCTTTAGCTAAATTCTCCTATAACAATAGTTATCAAGCGAGTATCAAAATGGCTCCATTTGAAGCCTTGTATGGCAGAAAGTGCAGAACTCCATTGAATTGGATTGAGCCCGGTGAAAGGAGATACTTTGGTATTGATTTTGTCAATGAAGCCGAAGAGCAAGTACGTATCATCCAACAACACATGAAGGCAGCTCAATCAAGACAGAAGAGTTATGCCGACAGAAGAAGAAGACCACTAACTTTTGAAGTGGGTGACTATGTATACTTGAGAGTATCACCCATGAAAGGTGTGAAAAGATTTGGGATGAAAAAGAAGCTTTCACCAAGATATGTAGGGCCATACAAAATTTTGGAACGAAAAGGGAAGGTTGCATATAAGTTACAACTTCCACCAGAGATGAGTGCAATCTTTGATGTGTTCCATGTTTCTCAGCTAAAGAAATGTCTTCGAGTACCGGAAGAAGCTATTGCACCCACCAACGTGTAGCTTCAATCGGATTTGACCTATGAAGAAAAGCCAATTCGAGTATTAGAGGAGATGGAGAGAGTGACAAGGAGTAAGATTATTAAGTTCTATAAGGTGGTGTGGAACAATCATAGTGAACAAGATGCTACGTGGGAAAGAGAAGATTATCTACGAGAAGTTTATCCCGCCTTTTTCCAAGAATGGTAGGTCTTGCAAATCTCGGGACGAGATTTTTATAAGAGGGAGGGGCTGTAACACCTTGGGTGTTAGCCTTGCATAACTTGACTCGCATAGCATGAGCATGATCATAAAGCATTCATAAACAAGCATTTGACATTTGAAACATTCAATTGAAACATATGCAACATTCTTATTATTTCATGTTTCCATGTGTATATGCAAATGATCATGAATGAAAACCTGTACTTGGTAGATGTGAGGCACAAAAACATGTAACCACACTTGGGTTAGCACTTAGAACATTGTTCATGAAAGTCACTTTTCTTAATCAAGCCTTAAGGCATGTTTCCTGTGATTGCCCTAACTAGCTCTATGAGTGACTACTACATAAAATGATTGAATGACCTTGCAATTTGCTTAAACATGCTTAGGATATCATTATGAACAACTTTGGTATTTAGGGCTAGGGCTAAATTGGTCATGTAGTCATGGTTTGAGTATGTATCATCATTTCAAAGTGACATGTTTGACTAAAGTTGAACTAGGTGCTAGAGACCTTGCATGGAGGAGATCACTAAAGCAATGTTGTAGTGTTTGACATAAGGTACAACTTTGATTTTTGGGTCTTTGACTGATTCAGCTCCTAACATGTGTGAATTTGGATTACAAAAATCAGAGAAATCAACAATTTCAACACTTGGCAAATTTTGCTAAGTCATGAACACTGACAGCCTGACAAGCCAACCTTGTGCATGATTTTTCTCTGTTTCTATTGCGAATTAGAACAAGTGCTTTGAACAAGTATTGTAGCTGGTACATAGGTCTACAAATTCGGTTTAGGATGTTTGCACAACGGAGCCACAGATTTTTAGTAAAATCGTTTGTGAAACCCGTCGTCAGGCTTAGTTTCGGTTCACTGAACGAACTGAATCAAAGCCATCAGTGGCCGACCGGTTCAGGCCGTGGTCGCTGCATGGCGCGGAGCGTGGCCGCGCGTCGCCGGCGCTCTACCCAGCGCGGCCAAGGCAGGCCGAAGCGCGCCTTCAACATGCCAGTACCCGCCCGCAATGCCCAGCGCCCTCAGTTCATTTTCCCCGCTCCTCCTTCGTCGTCTCGCAGCGCCAGCAGCAGCCGTCGAGCTCCCGCAGCTCCGCCATCGCCGTAGCCGTGCGCCAGCTCATGCTTAGCCACTCCATCACCACCGCAGCACTCTATCGCCACCCCAGCAACCCACTACCTCCTCCCGTGCCCGCTGACAGCTTTCGGTAAGCGCCAGCGTCGTGCGCAAGCTCGCCGGAGCTCCACCGCCAAGTCCGTCACCGTGGCTGGGGCACGTCCTTCCACCGTAGACCGTGTAGCCGTGCGCGTTAGATTCACCTGAGCCCCGGGATACTCGTCCGCGCCTTTTTTCACTTCGCCGTGGCCTCTACCGGCGTACCGCCGTAGTCCAGCCCCGCCGCTCCGCCATGGCCGCCGCCGTCATCTCTAGAGTCGACAATAGGGCCGGCCAACTGGCTCATTAGATGCGCTAGGTCGGGTAGAAAGTTTGGTGATGATGTCACCGCCGGCGAACTCGCCGTCGTCGAGTTCTGGCCGCGTCCGTAGAGCAGCGCCGCCGGCTCTGTTTTTGTCCCGCTGACCAGTGGGTCCCGCGTGTCAGCGACTCCATGTTTCAAATCCAGTTCAGTTTGAATGCAGATTCACATGTGTTTTGTTATTTTGTATCTTCAGTTTGATAGCCCCAAAAATTGTGAAATAAATTTGTGAGTGTTCCTTAGGAAGTGTAGTATTTAGGAAAAATATGTTTTTAACATTTACAGTAGAAAGTTTTGGAGATTTAAATAGGGATTTGAAATGTGCTTTTGAATGCATTCAAATTTGTTTATTTTATATCTAGAGTTCCTGTGCTCCAAAAATTATGAAATTTTTGTGGTAAGCTAGTCTTAGCATATATGAGCTCTGGTAAAAATTTGAGGACCAGTGCATGTGTAGATTTATAGTTATAGATTTCTCTTTTATGAATAGTTAATCCTTGCCTAATTTTTTATAAATTATTTAGGAGTCCAAAATTCATGAAATTTGTTGGAGGTAATCCTAGTACCATATGGATGTTAATAAAAATAGGAAATCTGTTGCTTGACACTTTTCAATAGGATTTTCCATTTATGCTATTTCAAGCCTTGCTTCCTTGTCATTTTTGTATAGAATGTTCTACTTGGTAAAATGACATGAAATTTTTATAGTAGTCCTTTGATAGCATTAGTAAGGCACTGTAAATTTTTGAGAATTTATGAAGTGTATCTGATATATGTTTATTATTTAACCTAGATATCTAAATAAAATAATAAAGGCAATTAAATAAATAGTTTGGGCTTCACCATTATATTATCTTAAATGTATTTGGTATGCTTAAACTGTTGGTAGATTCTATGTTGTCAAATTTTGAATGATTACATGAAGTAGAAGTATTATTACTTTATATTGCATATTAAATAGTTTCCGGACTGATTCTAGAGTTTAATGAGTTGCATGTTGAAACTGATGTGTACTGTAAAAATGGTTAATAACAAAGTTGTAGAGAATTTGATAAGCTTTCCAGAAAGTCTAGGATCACTGTTTTTGGATTAGTAGAACTCCAGTTAGGAGTAAAACAAGTAGCTACTGTTTGTGGCATAGTCGATGCATTGTAGAAGTAGTTAAGTAATAATCGAGAAGAGATATGCACCTACTCAATAAACATGATGCACTTGTTAACATTTATGCATTCGTAATACTTATGCCATACTCATGCATCTAGGATCGGAGAAAGAGATCACGTTGCTGGAATTCGAAGAAGCAGAGGAAGGGAACCAGCAGGAGGATCCACAAGCTGCAGCTCCCGAAGGCGTGGAGCAGAACCCTGAAGAGCTTCCGGAGTGCCCTGACCACCGTCCTACTTCCTTTCTACGAGGCAAGCCCCGGAGCATTCTAAGTCTCCCAGTAATTTACAAATATTTACTTACGTATTTATGGTTGATGCATTAGGTTATAAGAGTTGAATGAAACCACTTGATGCATATACATTCCTTGTCCAGATATTACACCTTTAACCGGTATAGGTCCATGATCGAATAAATGCTTAGCCATGCTTAGACCGGTAGAAGTCGGGTGATGTCCTGTCACCTACGAGATATAGGTGGATACCGGAGCACGGTTGGCTATATCTACCATCGTGGAACAGAACCATGAGGTAAAAGTAAATTAAGACCGGACGGGAGGTCGATAGAGAAGCAACAAGACATGGAGGTCTTGGGTGTGGATCTATCCCCGTCTGTGTCGATCAAGGACCGTACCGTTGTTGGAACTTCTGACAAGATTGAACGCATGCCTCTCACTTAGCTGGTCAGATAACTCGTTCCGACCGCGAAGCCGAGTAATTCAATTCAGGCCGGGACCCGTTCTGTTGTGCGCTCCTTCTGGGGAACGATCAGACTGAGCCCAAGGGCAGGCTGGGCCTGAGCATCCTGGCATCTGGTGTTCCAGATTGTGCGGCGTGGTACGGACCCATGAAATGTGTACCTGAGTTGTACCAAAGGTGACCTAAGGCTATCGTGGCTGGTAGACCTGGGTTTGTGTTAGGAATAAATTCCCAGCTGGTTGAAATCGATTCGAATCGCTGTCTCTCTCGGATAGTGAGAAACTTGACTAGCTCCAACATCGTAGTAACTGTGTTATGGAACATGATGGTTCGGATGAATATGGAATTACAATACCTGCTATGGTTACTATTGTATGCTTCTAAATGATATACCACATGTTTGGCACAGGATAGTTTGCGAATCTAAAAATGGATAGTTATAATTAACTTGATAAAGGAATCATAATTGTACAATGGGTCCATTGCCTTTTTCGCAAAATGTTGTCAAGTTTCGTCCACTTAAACAGCCTTGCATAATTCTTGGAGTCATTTATTTCTGGTTCATGACGGGTAAGTCTAGCTGAGTACCTTCTCGTACTCAGGGTTTATTTTCCCATTGTTGCAGATGGCACTGTGTATCATGGTTATTGCAAGAGTTGTTTCTATCCCACTGTGGATGAGGAGTAAGCCTTGGGTAGGCTTCTTTATTAATTCCTATCCTTGCTTTTGTGGACCGTGATATTACTTGGCACTGTATCAAACTATGTTGGAAACTTTATCTTCGAACTTATTTGCTTCCGCTTTATTTATCAAACTCGGTTTGTAATAACTTTTATTCGTACTCTGATGACGAAATGTAGCTGTGAACTTTATGTAATATGTGGCATGTATGTTGAATCATGTACGATCTTGGTTGTTGTAAATCGTTTATCGAGACCCGTCGTGGTACTCGACGGACTACCGGGTTTATATGGGTTCAAGTATGACAGTGCGACCCCTTGCGGATTGCCATTGTACTTGTATTCTTATAAATTGGTCGGTTCTGCGACAGATGCCATCACCGTGAACGTGCGGATGATCTTGAGATCCATCTGGTTCGCTATGGATCAGCGCGCACACCCCCTACCTGGCGCGCCACTGTCGACGAAATATGGTCAGCAGTCCACCGAGGGGGGTGCCCGTGGTGGTAGATTGTCGGTAGACGGTGCGTGTAATTAGGAACCAGATGGTGACACAAGGCGCAGAGACAGCGATTTAGACAGGTTCGGGCCGTCTGATCGACGTAATACCTTACGTCCTGTGTCTTTGGTGTATTGTATTGAGATTTAGATCTATCGTGCCCCCTGAGGGGGACCCCTGCCTCTCCTTAAATAGTCTGGAGGAGGAGGGTTACAAGTAAAGTATCCTATTTAGTACTATTACAATATCTGGTACAACTTGTAATCTAGCCGTGTACGTCTTGATCTTACGGGCCGGGCCACCTCGGATGGTGCGGCCCATGTACCATCTTGTGGTACCCGGGGGTATATCCCCCACACGCAGCGACAAGGTGGTGGTTATCGAGGAGGAAGACACCACCAGGGAGATGAAGAGACTAAAATCCACCGTCGATGGAGTAATGAAACAAATTGAGGTAAGTACTACATCTGAAATGCTCGTCTATGATGTTGGAGATCGGAGTTTGTCATTAGCATTGTACATTTGCAGGGGATAACTCGGACTATCAAGCAATGGCACCAGCTAATAAAGAGGATGGAGCCCCTCACCGAGGAGAACGAGAAACTCAAGGAGGCGATGAACCTCTTGGAGAAAAACATCCAGAGGACCCAGTGCGAACGAGACCTTGCAGAGTCCAATGCGCGGGACCTAGAATATCAGAGGGGGGTCTAGTCCGAACAGCTGGCCACTGTCTCCAAACAACTGAGGGGTGCCTCCGAGCAGTTGGAATAGAAATCCGAATAGCTCAGAAGTGTATCCAAGCAGAAAGCAGGTACGATATATCAGCGAATGTACTTTGTATTGCTGAACAACCATATTTTTGGTGATAATTGTTGTGCTTGAAGAGCAAGACATGGAGCTGAAAGGTCCTAATGGCTAGAGGGGGTGAATAGCCTAATAAAAATTCTTCAACAACACTTAACAAAAGGTTAGACAATTATGAGGCGAAGCAAGTGTTGCGCTAGCCTACTTAAAATGCAAGCCACCTACCACAATTCTAGTTTAGATAGTGTCAATTCACACAAGAGGTATGACACTACCCTATGTTAGTGTGCTCTCAAAGACTAACTAAAGAGCCACACCAACCAAGCTAGCAAGCTCTCACAACTAGTTACACTAAAGAGCTTGTCAACTAGTTTGCGATAATTGTAAAGAGAGTGATCAAGATAGTTATACCGCGGTGTAGATGAAGAACCAATCAATCACAAAGATGAATAACAATGAAGACCAATCACCTCGGAATCAATGATGAACACAATGATTTTTACCGAGGTTCACTTGCTTGCCAGCAAGCTAGTCCTCATTGTGGCGATTCACTCACTTGGAGGTTCAATCGCTAATTGGCTTCACACGCCAAACCCTCAATAGGGTGCCGCACAACCAACACAAGATGAGGATCACACAAGCCATGAGCAATTCACTAGAGTACCTTTTGGCGCTCCGCCGGGGAAAGGTCAAGAACCCCTCACAATCACCATGATCGAAGCCGGAGACAATCACCACCTCCGCTCGACGATCCTCGCTGCTCCAAGCCGTCTAGGTGGCAGCAACCACCAAGAGTAACAAGCGAAATCCGTAGCGAAACACGAACACCAAGTGCCTCTAGATGCAATCACTCAAGCAATGCACTTGGATCACTCCCAATCTCACTATGATGATGAATCAATGATGTAGATGAGTGGGAGGACTTTGGCTTAGCTCACAAGGTTGCTATGTTAATGAAAATGGCCAAAGATATGAGCTACAACTGGCCATGGGGCTTAAATAGAAGCCCCCACGAAATAGAGCCATTGTACCCCTTCACTGGGTACACTGCGCTCTGACCGGATGCTCCAGTCTTACTGACCAGACCCTGGACTCAGCGTCCGGTCCACAGATGTCGTCAGATTCCAACGGCTATGAAGTTGACCGGACACTCCGGTAAAACTGACCGGACGCTGGAGCCTCAACATCCGGTCGAGTACAGTAAGGGTCGAAACCTGGGTTTCCTCGACCGGATGCGTCCGGTCCACCTCGACCGGACATAGCCCAGCGTCCGGTGGTAAACCCTAGCCTCTGTACCGCCAGTCAACGCGACCGGACGCAGGCAGTCAGCGTCCGGTGCTTTTGGATCCAGCGTCCGGTCACTTGACCGACGCTGGCATCACCTCTGTTTTCACTTCTAACTTCTCCACCCTTGCTCCAATGTGCCAACCACCAAGTGTATCACCTTGTGCACATGTGTTAGCATATTTTCACAAATATTTTCAAGGGTGTTAGCACTCCACTAGATCCTAAATGCATATGCAATGAGTTAGAGCATCTAGTGGCACTTTGATAACCGTATTCCGATATGAGTTTGACCCCTCTTAATAGTACGGCTATCAAACCTAAATGTGATCACACTCTCTAAGTGTCTTGATCACCAAAACAAAATAGCTCCTATGGTTTATACCTTTGCCTTGAGCTTTTTGTTTTTCTCTTTCTTCTTTTCAAGTTTAAGCCCTTGATCATCGCCATGCCATCACCATTGTCATGCTATGATCTTCATTAGCTTCTCTTCTTGAAGTGTGCTACCTATCTCATGATCACTTGATAAACTAGGTTAGCACTTAGGGTTTCGTCAATTCACCAAAACCAAACTAGAGCTTCCAGGAGCTTAGCCAACTACGCCGAGCCATCGAACAACTTCGATAGGAGAAGGTGAAGGAGTCAGACCGAGCAGACAAACTGGCCGAGGAGCTGAAAGGTGAATACCTCCTGGTCGGAGTTACTGTTGAAGTAATTTCCTTGTATGATGGAACATTGTAACGCTTGCAGGCTACCATCATAATGCCAAGGCACAGTTTGATGTGCTAGTGTAGGAGGCTAGGACCCAAAGGGATAACTTCAACGCTGTAGTTGCCACAATTAAACCAGTGCTCGACTACGTCGACCTGGAACCGGCTCCTCAGCCCATCGGCAGGCATCAACATTTGGACACCATCATCTAGAGGTGCAAAGCAGTGTGGGAGAACTTCAAGATCTTCAACCACGATGACATTGTGACCGTCGCTACTCACGCCCTTGCGGTGGTTCAGTCCCACTACCCAACCATCGACCTTTAGGCGATAGGGGACGGGTTCACCGAAGGGCTGAGCGAGGTGGAAACCCAGCAGCTGGAGGATGAGGTGGAGGATGCAGCGAAGAAGCTGGCCGGTGATATAGACTTTTTCGGCGAGACGGAGGGTGATGGTGGAGCACAATGATCTGCTCAAAGGGTATTGTCTGTAACATCTTTAGAGGGTAGTTAGGACACGCGAGAGCGCAAAAAACATTTATGTATGTGTATAAATGTTATAAAGTGCATGTGATGCAGCTTGACTGTATTTGTGTCGAAAAATCATTGTAGTAATAGCCCTAATGCAATTATACATAGTATAAGTAGCATCCGAGCAGTTAGTTCGTTACTAAGCCATATGGCCTTGGCTAGCCCATAGTCCATAACGTCGAGCGCGGAGCCCGTGGATGTGTAGGAGCAACAAGCATGACCAAGGAACCGTAGCCGACCACCCATAATGTAGAGCGCGGAGCCCGTAGCACGTGTAGGGAGAGATCAGAGACTGGGTCTTCTCCATAGAGCGCAGAGCAAAACATGTGCTGCTCGACGGCTGGTGAAATAACTTGGAAATAGACATAGTATAAGTGGTGTCCGAGCAGTTAGTTCTTTACTAAGCTCTCGGCCTTGGCTAGCTCATAGTCCATAACATCAAGCGCAGAGCCCGTGCACGTGTAGGAGGAATAGGCGTGACCAAGGAACCACAGCCGACCACCCATAACATAGAGCGCGGAGCCCGTAGCACATTTAGGGAGAGATCGGAGACTGGGTCTTTTCCATAGAGAACAGAACTGAATGTATGTTGCTCGCTGATCGGCAAAATATCTTGGAGATTTGGAGAAAAATCTTCGGCGATTTGGAGAAACACATGGCGAAATACATTGGCGATTCAGAGAAAACATGCTCGGCGATTTGGAGAAAATGTTTTCGGTGATTTGGAGAAAACATGTTCGGCGATTTGGAGAAAACGTGTTCGGCGATTTGGAGAAACTCGTGGCGAAATACATTGGCGATTCGGAGAAAAGTGGTCGGCGCAGTCATGGCGATTTCATTTTGGAGTTCATCATGGAGTGGCGTAGAGCTCGGCGACCATAAGTGGAGATTTAAACTGTAATTGAGAAAAAAATGGAGACAAAATATGGAGACCAAAACTTTATTCATCATAAAGTGGAGAGTACATATTTGGGGTGTTTCAAGGATAGAAACATATGAGGTGCTCGATGTGCCAAGAGTTGGGAACATCGATTTTGTCTAAGTCACACAGGCAATAAGACCCTAGCTGGGTAACCTCTTTGACGGCGTAAGGCCCTTCCCAAGGGGAGGAGAGCTTGTGCATCCCTTCAGTTTTTTGTTTCCTACGAAGAACGAGGTCGCCGACAGCAAAGGAACGACCTTTGATGTTGCGGTTATAGTACCTCCACAAGCCTTCTAGATACTTGGCTGTGCGGACACAAGTGATTAGATGTTCTTCCTCGGCCCTATCGACGTCCTCTATCCGAACAGCTACAGCTTGCTCTTCATCATAATTCACCACCCTAGGTGCTCGGAAGGCATTATCTGCTAGTAGTATGGCTCCTGAGCCATAGACCAAGAAGTATTGAGACACACCGGTGCTATGACTAGCTGGAGTGCGCAGTCCCTAGACTACAGCTGGTACCTCCTTGAGCCATCTGTCTAGGTGCTTTTCTTCTTTCTGATATAGCCTCTTTTTGAGGGCATCAAGGATCATGCCGTTCGCCCGTTCGACCTGGTTGTTGGCTCTAGGATGGGCAACAGAGACGTATTTGACAGAGATGCACCGGCCTTCGTAGAAGTCCCAAAAGTGATGGCCGGTAAATGTAGTTCTGAGATCAGTGATGATGTTGTTCGGGAGACCGAATCTATGGTTGATGTCTTCAAAGAGCTCGACTACTTTCTTTGCAGTAGCCGAGACAAGCGGTTTATACTCGATCCACTTAGAGAACTTATCAATGGCGACATATACGTACCGAAAGCCACCTAGCACTGGCTTAAAAGGGTCAATCATGTCCAGTCCCCAGCATGCGAAGGGCCAAGAACCTAGAATGGTCTGCCGCTCTTGTGCTGGCACGTGTATTTGCTTAGCGAAAAATTGGCATCCTTCACAATGTTGGACGAGGTCTTCTGCATCGGAGATGGCCGTGGGCTAGTAAAAACCAGCTCAAAAAGCTTTACCGACCAGTGTTCTTGAGGCCACGTGGTTGCCACAGGAACCAGTGTGAATTTCGAGAAGTAGCTTCACTCCATCTTCTTGGGTGATGCATTTTTGCAGAATCCCTTCCTTGGCACTTTTCCTCATCAAGTTGCCATCCACCAGCACATAATGTTTGCTTCAACGGATTAGGCATTCGGTTTCAGTCTTATCGATGGGTACTTCGGCGCTGAAGAGGTACTTGATTCACTATTCCCTCCAATCGGCGACCGGCAAAGGTACCATAAGTACCAGCTGCTCGGTGGGGGGAACTTCCTGAATTTCCTTTTCTTCCTTAATGGATGGCGCCAGAAGATCTTGAACAAAGACCCCCAGTGGAATCACGGCGCGAGAGGAGCCTAACTTGGACAAGTGATCGGCGAGCTAATTTTGATCGCGTACCACGTGGTGGTACTTGATACCGTAGAACTTCCCTTCAATCTTCCTAATTTCGGCGCAATATGCATCCATCTTCTCGCTGGAGCAGGACCAGTCTTTATTCAGCTGGTTGATGACTAGCGCGGAGTCCCTGTATACCATGAGGCATTTGACACCAAGATCAACGGTTATATGGAGTCCATGGAGACATGCTTCGTATTCGGCGTCGTTGTTGGAGGCCGAAAAGTGTATCTAGAGAACATATCAGAGTTTATCCTTGGTCGGCGTAATGAACAGGATGCTGGCACCAGCACCGTTGATGTTAAGGGCGCCGTCGAAGTACATCACCTAGTGCTCGGGGCAGGTGGCGGCGATGGGCTCTTGGATCTCGGTCCATTCGGCGATGAAATCGGCGAGCGCCTGAGACTTGATGGTAGGCCTACTTCTGAATTCAATGGAGTAAGTGCCGAGCTCGATAGCCCACTTGATGATACGGCTGTTGGCCTCTTTGTTGTAGAGGATGTCCCCTAGAGGGAACTCAGTGACCACAGCGATCTTGTAATACTCGAAGTAGTGATGGAGCTTGCGCAATGTGATCAGGACGTCGTATAGTAGCTTCTGGACCTAAGGATAACGAGTCTTGGGCTCGTTAAGAACCTCGCTAATGAAATATACCAGACGTTGCACCTTATAGGCGTGCCCGACCTCCCCGCGTTTGACCACAATGGCTGTGCTGACGACACAAAAAGTAGCAGCGATGTAGAGTAGGAGGGTTTTGTCTGGTCGTGGCGCCGTCATGATCGGAGGCTTTGTTAGGAACGACTTGCGTTGCTCGAAAGCTGTGTTTGCCTCCTTCGACTAGGAAAAGCGCTCAGAGTCATTGAGGAGTTTGAAGAAAGGTAGCCCTTTTTCGCCGAGGCATGATATGAAGCGGCTTAAGGCAGCCATGCAGCCTGTAAGCTTCTGTATATCCTTGACGTATGTTGGTCGTTTCATGTTGGTGATGGCAGAGACCTTGTCAGGATTGGGCTCGATGCCTCGTGCACTGACAATGCAGCCCAGGAGTGTACTAGATGGAACTCCAAAGATGCACTTTGAAGGGTTTAGCTTCTATTGGTACCTTTTTAGGTTGGCGAACATTTCTCGAGGTCGGCGATAAGGTCATCGGCGGTCTTGGACTTGACGACCACATCATCGATGTAAGCTTTGATGTTGCGGCCAATCTATTGATCGAGGCACATCTAGATAGCCCTTTGATAAGTCGCCCCGGTGTTCTTGAGTCTAAAGGACATGGTGGTGTAGCAATATGCACCAAAGGGCATGATGAACACCGTCTTGATCTAGTCTTCTTCTATGAGGGAGATCTAGTGATAGCCGGAGTAACAGTCAAGGAAGGAGAACAGTTTGCAGCCGGCGGTGGAGTCTACAACCTCGTCTATCCGAGGCAAACCGAAGGGGTCTTTAGGGAAGTGTTTGTTAAGATCAGTATAATCAACGCACATTCTCCATTCTTTATTCTTTTTTTGAATGAGAACAGGGTTTGCTAACCACTCAGGATGATACACTTCTTTTATAAATCCGATAGCTAAGAGCCATTTTATTTCTACCTTAATAGCCTCCTTCTTGTCTGGCACGAATCGATAGAGTTTCTGCTTGATCGGTTTGGCGATCGGCGAGACATTTAAGGAGTGCTCGATCTTCTCCCATGGTACCCCCAGCATGTCTCCAGGTTTCTAAGCAAAAATGTCAGCGTTGGCATGTAGGAAGGAGACGAGTGCTCTTTTCTATTTAGGGTTAAGGTGAGCCCCAATCTTCACGGTCTTGGAGGGGTCATCGAGGCCAAGGCCGACCTCCTTTATTTCCTTAGACTTGGCGGAGGCACGGGGAGGCTCTAGCTCTAGGATCTCCATGTCGTCGGTGGGCAACATCTTGGCTTCGATGACCACGCTGGCCATCTGGATGGAGAGGTCGGTGGCTTTGGCGAGGGTGAGACTCTCTGTCTCGTAGGCGTACGCGATGGAGAGGTTGGCCCGTAGGGCCAAAACTTTTACAGGCGAAGGCATCTTTAGCACTAGATACACGTAGTGTGGTACAACCATGAACTTGGCCAGAGCTGGCCGACCAAGTATGGTGTGGTAAGTGGTGTTGAAATTGGCGATGTAGAAGTTGATGTGCTCGACACGGTAGTTGCTTGCCATACCGAACTGTACTGGTAGGGTGATCTCTCCAAGCAGTTTAGAGGCCCTACCAGGTACCACACCCCAAAAAGAGGAGTCAGAGGGTGTGAGATCTGCTAATCTGAGGCCTAGCTCCTTTAGGGCTCTGGCGAAGAGGAGATTCAGAGTGCTCCCACCGTCGACGAGCACTTTTCTGAAAAGCACCTTCTGGATGGTTGCATCGAGGACAAGGGGGAAACGCCTTATGTAGGAAATGTCCACCCACTGGCCGGCCCTGCTGAAGGAGATGGGGACCTCGGACCATGGGTGATAGCTAGGGTTGGCGATGGCGTCCTCCGTAGTGACGACGAGCACCCGACGTGCGGCGAGCTTCTGTTCTCTTCTGCTCTTGGTGGAGGCGAGGCCCCCAAAGATTGTGGAGACCACCTTGTCGTGGTCCTAGAAGGCATTGTCAATGCCCTTAGGTGGTCGGCGACCTCTGGCTCCATCGTTGGCATCATCGTCTAGCTTTTTGTCCTAGAACTCCTTAGCTAAACCAAGGCAGTTCTTCATCTTGTGCTTGGCATTCTTATGGAGAGGGCATGGGCCATCGAGGATCTTCTTGTACTGCTCGTCGTAGTTGCGCTTGGCGCAAGGTTCATTGATGGCAGCGACGATGTGGTCTGGCCGGCGACAGCGATTTTGACCAGTCTTGGGTCCTTCTAGCCATTCACGACCGTTGTCACGATGGTAACTACGGTCATCGTGGCGGCGGTCATCGGGGCGATCGTCGTAGCGGCATGTTGGGTGATGAGTGCCCGCATCCTCATTGAAGCGCACCTTGGCTTCCTTAGCATCGGCGTACTAGTTGGCGGTTGTGATCATCTCGCCGATCCTAGTGGGCGGCTTGTGGTTGAACTTGGAGCGAAGCTCGCAGTGATGTAGTCCTCGAATGAAGGCGGTGATGACCTCAGCTTCCGTGATGTTTGGAATAGAATTCCTCATCTCAAAAAAAGCATCGGATGTAGCTGCGGAGGAGCTTGGATGGCTTCTGGTTGATGCGGTTGAGATCATGCTTGGTTCCCGGTCACGTACATGTAGCCATATAATTGTTAGTGAAGACTTTTTTTAGCTCTTCCCATGATCCGATGGAGTATGGGGCAAGGCTAGTGAACAAGTTCATGATGGTTGGTGTGAGCATGATGGGAAGATAGTTTGCCATGACACTAGTGTCTCCTCCGGCGGCGCGAACAATAGTGGCGTAAGCCTGTAACCACTGTGTTGGATTCATCCTCCCCTCATAGGGCTCGACCCCAGTGATTTTGAAACCACTGGGCCACTGAAGTGTTCAGAGCACCCTTGTGAATGCCGAGGGGCCCTCGGGGTTGTCGGCACCGTCGTCTGCAACGTTGCCGCCAACAAGTGGCTCAAGAGCTAAGTCCGGGTTACCATACTCTTGCTCATACTCCTAGCGGTGGTGTACTTCATCTTCATGGTGACCGAAGCGGCATTCATCGATATGTCATCGTGCATCTCAGAGATTATTGAGGTACACCCGGACATCCTGGTCGACCTCCTGGTCATGTTGGCGGTGATGTTCGGCGTGGTTGCCCCTAGCTCTGCCCTAGAGGGGTTGCCTGTCGTCATGGTGCTGGTCAATGAAGCGACTTTTGTGGCGATCGGTTCTTGTGGCGACAGATCGGTGAATCAAAGTGGTGGAGTATGAAGGTCTCTGATCCTAGCGAATCTCATTGACCTAGTAGGCGCCGCTTTAAGCATGGTGGTGACCTTGGCAAGCTTGGGCGTCTGCGGGAGGAGGGCAAGCTCGTTGGTGTCCACTGCCAGATTGGCGCTTGGAGTCTTGAAGACGTTGTGGCCGTCAATGCGGAGAAACTCTTCGTTGAGGTTGCGTTGGAATGGTACTCCTTGTGAGTCAAGTTGCTGCTCGGCCCTCGCAAGGACATTCTCGTTTGCCCGATGTTGTGCATGGTTGACGTTCTGGTTCTCACGAGTGGCGCGTTCCTCCTCGGTCTCGCCGTTCCGAGGGGGGCTGTCGACGCTGATGTTGAAGATCACGTCACCCTGGAAAGGAGGGAGAGGAGGTTGCTCAGTGAAGGTTTCGACGAGGGTCTCCATAGAGCCTTGGGACTTGGAGTCTGGATTCTCCTCCAGGATGGTCTAGAGGGACGCTCCAGAGCGTCGTCTGATGTGGAGCATGTTGATGGCCAGCGAAGGCTGGTCGACGATCTAGTCGGTGAGAGGATGGATGTCTCCCACCTGGTCGGCAGCTTTGCCCCTTAGGGTGTCTTGGAAGGTAGCAGCGGTGTTGGTGAGCCCAAAGGGCATAGCCGCAACTCCTAGAGTCTTCCGAGCAGCCTCCGGTAGATCTGGATCGGTGGGTGGTCAGTGCTGGGCTAGAGTGTCTAGAGCCGATTCGATGATGGAGAGGCAATCGGCGAGCTTCAGACCAACCTGATCGATAGATGCGATCAGATCATCATTGTTAATCTGCCTCCTCTGGTAGCGAGGAAGCGAGCAACGAGTCGTCGATGAAGGTGACCTCAGAGGTAGTTCTGAGATCAGATCTGCTATCGCAGGTGCAGGGGTGATCGGCGCAGAATCAATTTGTGCCGGCTCAAGGAGCTCTCCGACTCCGTCAGCGTTGATGATCCACGAGATCGATCCGACCATAAAGATCTGGCTGGGCTACGGGAGGGATGAAGAGCCTACAGAAAAGTCATCTTGTTCGACAGGGAAACAGCACGCAAACCCCTACCTGGAGCGCCAACTGTCGATAGAATATCATCGGCAGTTCTTTGAGGTGTATCCCACGAAGGTAGATTGATCGGTAGAGGAGTATGAGATCAAGAACAAGAAGGCAACAGAGACACACGACTTAGACAGGTTTAGGCCGTTAGTATGATGTAATACCCTACTCCTATGGCTTGTTGGTTTGTATTAGCTATCGTATGATATTGCATGAGTTTGGAGGGGGTCCCTGCCCGCCTTATATAGTCCAGGGAGAAGGGTTACAAGTCATTTAGATCTGATAGATAACCAGAAAGTAATAACTGATTACAGAAATCTTGGAATCATACATATCCTAACAGATCTCGTAGTATCTTCAGGATATCTTCTAGATGTCTTGCGAGAGGCACCGAGCAGAGTCGTGCCCCACAAGGCTTCGTCTTATGGGCTAGGCCGCCCCTAGGGGCGTAGCCCATGTGGTCTGTTATGGGTATCCGGGGTCATACCCCCCACACTGCACCTACCATGACCTATCACCACGTCTCGTCGCGGGGCATGCGCACGCAACCTATGGCCATCCCCTTGGAAAACACACCAGATGTTTCGCCTCCCTGAACCAGCCATGACCCATCACAGGTAAGAGGGATATGGAGTTGAAGATGCTCCTACGGCCCATCTAGGCCTATGAGTTTGAAGGTTGGCCCACCGATGGGTTTGGCAATTGTTTCGGGCACCTTTAGAGTGTTGGCTGGAAACGAATGGGCCCGCTAGCAGCTAGTACCTAGGCGCACGAGCGCTGTGGGCACCCTGACCATGTTCAAGTCTTGGCCAGATACGATCCATGGTTTTTCCTCGAAGAAAGGCAGAGAGCCCTCAGGATCGGTCGAACGGACCCAAGAACTATATGGATTGACCACTAAGAATCTAGAGTCGGTCACCAACTAACCTAAGCCAGACCCCCATGAATGGGATGTCGGGGCCCCACTCGGACTAGCCCATTAACAGCCCACTAAGCACCATGATTCGTCCATAGAGGAAAATCATGGCACGGCTCAGCCCCTCCTTTTTTATCGAAAAAATGCATGAGGGAAGACGATCACAAAGATGAGCCGACCCTTGACTAGACCCCTGCTATGGGTGGGGGCTCAAGGAAAGTTGGACTCATAAGGAGACCGAATGTGTGGTCGCAGAACGATAGACCCCCATAGGGGTCAAAATTAGGAAAGACCTTTTCTGACCCACCAAATCTCATGGCTATACCCCAAGGGTTCCGATTATGACGAAAGGGAATCACCGTCCCTAGGACATGCCGTGGGCAATAAGAAAAGGCCAAGGCCCTTTGAGTCCTCCCATTCGGAAAAGCCTCTAAAGGAGTATTCTACTCCTACATAGACTCAGGGGCTACTATCAGGGACCAATACTAGGGTACCCAAAGAGGAGGAGCTAATGGTCATCAACATTGATTCAACCAAGTAGTCAAGAGTGCGCCTACAGCTCCAACCAACCCCCAGGTGCGCATGCTCTGCCTCGTTCGACCCTTGGGGGCGGGCTCCACCTCGCCCGACCCGAAGGCCATAGGCTCTGCCTCACCCGACCCTTGGGGGTGGGCTCCATCTCGCCCGACCACTAGGGACAGGCTTCACCTCACCCGACCTCTGGGTCGAGGGCTCCAACTCACCTATCCTCTGGGTCGGGGGCTCTGTCTCGCCTGACCCCTCGAGCGCAGCTCCTGATGGAAGCCCATATCACCGCCAACACTAGGGCAAAATGTTACATTACGACCCGCTGACAACACTAGGGCGTGTCATCAGTGGTGAACAGTCGCCCAGCGTGGAGCCATCCCTGTCACCATCTGCAGTGTCGGCAGGACCCGCACAAAGGAAAAGAAAGGCCCAGCGGTCCTGGAAGCCTTCCTCTCCTTGCCTCTTCTCCCTCTTTCTCTCTATGTAACCTGCTCTTCTCCTTTGTCTATAAATGGGGAAGCAGGATGTCCCAGGAGGGAGGTGGTTCATCACTCTATATGGTTGTAGACATCAAAACACATGCCCTAACATGCCTTAGGAGCACATGCACATCAGAGACTTGGGACATATACCTCTCTCGCTCATTTGTAACCCCTACTATAAACTTTCAGTACCGGTAACACGAGCAGCAGCAATGAACTGGACGTAGGGACTTTCTACCTGAACCAGTATAAAACTCGTGTCCTCTAAGCACACCATCCGAGCCAGATGCGTAATACTAGAAATTTACTCGTCGGTGGTAACTCAAAACACCGACAAAGATGGAGCACCTAATTGGCTTCCTATGCCACTTACAGGTGCAAAGACCTGAGCTATAAATGCCCTGAGCAAGGTGATTCGATGGGCGGCGGTGTGGTACTCTGGTCGGGTTATTTTGTGGGAGGGTACATGAGTGAACTCGAGCATCTTAAGACGGTGGCTCCGAGCGCTAGTGGCACCCCGAGCACATGCACCCAAGCGATGAGACAAAGGAGCTTGGTGTGATGTTCTTGAGTTGGAGCGGCAAGGCCCGAGTGGGCTTGCCGACGTCGGTTAGCGGGGGCAAATGAGGCAGAGAGGCGTCGCCATCAGCACTGTGACCTTAATGCGGTGACAATGGCGCATGTCCTGGAGATTGACTCGGTAGGTCAAATAAAGGGTGGTAGGAGTGCCTCGTTAGCCCAATGACACCGTCGCTGCTTTGACCTAGCCTAGTGGCACAGCGGCAGCAGGAGTCAGGCCGCGGCTAGCCGAAATCGGCCAACGCCGGGACATGGACGCCACGAGGCACTGACTAACGCTCAAGCCGACCAGCGGTAGTGGCCCGGCCATAGTTGGAGCTCAGCACCAGCAGTGCTCGCACGTAGACTGTGACCGTGGCTCATGCCGAACAAGAGTAAGTGGTGATGTGCATAAATTTTAAAGCGAACCAAAACTGTCGATTAACTCGACTAAAGTTCAACCAACTACTCTAACCCAAAGCCGGCACTATCCACTAGCTAGCGAAGCAAATCTCATGTCCCAAGAGCGACTAGAGAGGGGGATTGAAGCATGCCAACATGAGCTTGTCACGCCGAACGCCAGTCCACGAATAGAGCACCAAAACATGATCCACCGCGCGTTCTAAGGAGTTTTGGGCAATTTTTACGAGTACAACGTGACACCCAACATGGCTATAACCTTCACCATGCTCAAGTACACACTTTGACGTAACCAATAGTGCAAGAACATGGATCTAGGGCTTAATCATTTTTGTCGGAATTTAAATACCAACGCGACATTGTCTATTATCATTTCAGACTTAGGGAATTCAAGGGTTCAATTAGAACTAACATTCCCTAGCACTTTTTCCTTAATTTTTAAAAGGTCTAAACCTTGTTACTTTCAACTAACAAATACTTCATGCAATAGTCCATACCTTATATTAACCCATAGGAGCAAAATATCTAAGCACCATTTAACTATTTTGCTCAATATAATTTGCCAAAAATGGTATTTTAACAATAATTCAAGTGTTTGCCGACTTAACGAAAAGAGCTTATCATAACATCAAAATTGATTTTTGAGCTCCCAAAACACTAGTTAACAACATCTATTTTCCAAAAGTTAAAGTTGCCTTGTCATCTACAAAGTTTGTACTTCCAACTTTATTTAAGTATCACACACATGTTCTATAGTGTTTTTGCTTAATAAAAATTGGATTTAAACCCTACTTGATATACATGAGCTATTGAATCAATATACATTTAACATTTTTATTGGTTATTTTGGGCTATAAGAAATTTATCAACACCTTCTATCACATGCATTATTACATAAACACAATGCTCATGACATGATTTAGTAGTTGGTTTAGGGCGTAACACCGAGGGTGTTACAGGTATTGCCGCACGTGTTGTGCACCGCCCCTAAATGAATCGACCTATTGATTCAATTTGTCCATCAAATCTCCCTCCTACTCATTCATAGTACCACTAAGAACCCAAATCCATCACAGAAACACTCACATTGCATAGATCGAGTAGGTTTAGGGTTCTACCTTCTCAAACAAGGATTGGAGAGGATAGGGAAGAAACTGCTCGGGCCAAGGGCAGTAGCAGCCGTCAGCGACGTTGAGGGAGGGCTAGCAGCTACCGTGGCACTACCAGAGACCGGCAACGTGTGGCCAAGCAACGGCGATGTCATGGGCATGAGAGGAGAGAGAGGCGCGGGCGTCGACGTTGGGGGGAAGAGAGAGGGAAAGAAGTTATTGCAGACCTGGGGATAAGAGGAAGAATAAATGGGCCCCATAGTAAAACCGTTTGGGCTGAATCTCAATTGAGATTCAAAGTATGGCACTGCCGCATGCCTAGCCCGGCACTGTCGTAGAGTGGCACTGCCGCACGGCAGGCGCGGCACTGCCACACTCCCCAAAATAGTGGGAGTTAGCTATAATCTATATAACTCTCTCTATATAAGATATGGACACATATCACCTATATACCATGACCAGAAACAAATAATCAATACAGACCATGATCATGATACATAAGTTGCCTTTTATAAATCATTTTCATGCACAATATGAAAATGTTCAACTCTTTTGCCTAGATACTAGTTTATCAAACAGAGGCATGCTAAAATTCAAACCACATTACGAGAATCAAGTATATTTAGCTCACTATGCAAAGCACAAAACCTTGACTCATCGAGGGCCTTTGTGAATATATCAGCTAGTTGCTTTTCGGTGCTCACATGGCGAATTTCGATATCTCCTTTGGTTTTGTGGTCTCTCAAGAAATGATGATGGATGTCTATGTGCTTGGTTCTAGAGTGGCTTATCGGATTGTTTGCAAGCATAATGGCACTCTCATTGTCACATAATAATGGGATTTTGGTAAAATGACATCTGAAATCATGAAGAGTTTGCCTCATCCAAAGTAGTTGGGCACAACATGCACCGGCCACAACATACTCGGCCTCAGCAGTGGAAAGGGCTACACAATTTTGCTTTTTAGAACTCCAAGACACTAGGGATCGTCCAAGGAATTGACATGTCCCCAAAGTGCTTTTTCGATCTACTTTGCAACCAGCATAATCGGAATCCGAATACCCAAGTAGATCAAACTTAGAGCCCTTAGGATACCACAAACCAAGGTTAGGAGTGTGTACTAAATATCTCAAGATTCTCTTAATGGACACCAAGTGACACTCTTTCGGGTTAGCTTGAAATCTAGCACACATGCACACACTAAGCATAATATCAGGCCTAGATGCGCACAAATAAAGTAGAGAGCCGATCATGGAACGATATACCTTGGTATCCATGGCTTTCCCTTCATTGTTGAGATCAAGATGTCTATTGGTTGGCATGGGAATTTTGATAGGCTTGGCATTCGCCATGTCAAACTTCTTGAGCATATCATGGGTGTACTTCGTTTGACTAATAAAAGTTCCATCCTTCACTTGCTTGATTTGAAATTCGAGGAAGAACTTCAACTCACCCATCATGGACATCTTAAATCTCTTCATCATGATTCTACTAAATTCCTCACAAAAAGTATGATTAGTACTACCAAATATTATGTCATCGACATATATTTGGCACACAAATATATCTTTACCAACTTTGTGAGTGAAAAGGGTAGGGTCGGCTTTGCCTATTTCAAAGCCTTATTTAAGCAAGAATTCCTTAAGGCATTCATACCATGCTCTTGGTGCTTGCTTAAGCCCATAGAGCACCTTTTGGACTTTGTAGACGTGGTTGGGGAACTTGGGATCTTCAAAACCCAGTGGTTTCTCAACATAGACAAGTTCTTGAATGGGGCTATTGAGGAATGCACTCTTCACGTTCATTTGATATAGCTTGAAATTGTGATGAGCGGCATAGGCTAGAAGCATTCGGATTGCTTCAAGTCTTGCCACCGATGCATATGTTTCCTCAAAGTCCAAGCCCTCTACTTGAGTGAAACCTTGAGCAACCAATCTTGCCTTATTTTTTGTCACCACGCCATTCTCATCTTGCTTGTTGCGGAAGACCCACTTTATGCCAATGATATTGGTGTTGGGTCTCTCCACCAAGGTCCACACTTGATTTCTTTCAAAATTGTTGAGCTCATCTTGCATGGCCATCACCCAATCTGGATCACCAAGTGCTTGCTCAACCTTAAGAGGTTCCAAAGAAGAAACAAACGAGTAATATTGGTAAAAGTTTGCTAAATGTGAATGAGTTGTTATCCCTTTTGAAGACTCCCAAGGATGTTGTCAACAGGATGATTCTGTTGTATTGTTTGCCTTAGCCTTGGATGATCAATGGCCTCTTGTCCATCTTCTGGATCTTCATTATCTTCTTGCTCGAATATTGTTGTAGGTTCTATCCTTGAATCGGAGTTGGACTTGCTACTGCTATCAGAGGGAGTGTGGCACTGCCACTCTACTGATTTGTAGTAGGGGTCTGCTCCCCCTCAGCATCAGGTATGTCAGTGGAACTTTGTTCATTAGCAGCTTGAGGAACCTCCACTTCAGTGACTTTGTCTTCTTGTGGTCTTATATCACCAATAGCCAATTGCTTGATTGCTTCACATGGTGGATCCTCCTTTCCTACAACACTTGAATCAACTTGCTCTACTTGAGAGCAATTAGATTCATCAAATGTCACGTCTACCGCTATTTCAACTCTCTCGGAGGTTTTGTTAAAAACACAATAGGCATGCTCATTTGATCCATAACCGAGAAGAAAACCTTCATCAACTTTAGGTGCAAACTTAGAGGTTTTGGGTTTCTTGTTAAGAATGAAACACTTATACCCAAACACTCTAAAGTAGGACATCTTTGGTTTGTTACCGGTTAGAAGCTCATATGAAGTTTTCTTCAACTTCTTGTGTAGGTAGAGGCGGTTGATGGCATGGCAAGCGGTGTTGATAGCTTCGCACCAAAAGAGGCCCGACGTCTTGTACTCATCTAGCATTGTCCTTGCCATGTCAATTAGTGTACGATTCTTCCTCTCTACTACACCATTTTGTTGAGGGGTGTATAGAGTTGAGAACTCATGCTTGATGCCTTCTTCATCAAGAAACTCCTCAACTTGGGTGTTCTTGAATTCGGTCCCATTGTCGCTTCTCATTTTCTTGATCGGGAGACTGAACACCTTTTGAGCTCTTCTAACAAAAGTCTTCACTTTGTCTCTAACTTGACACTTATCAAACAAGAAAAATACCCAAGTGAAACAGGAATAATCATCAACAATAACAAGACCATATTTGTTACCCCCGATACTTAGGTAGGTGACCAGTCCAAAGAGATCCATGTGTATGAGCTCCAATGGTTGCATCATGGTCATGATGCTCTTTGGTGGGTGAGGTACGCCAACTTGCTTTCCGGCTTGACAAGCGCTACATATCCTATCTTTCTCAAAGTGAACATTTGTTAGCCCAAGGATATGTTCATCCTTTTGAAGTTTGGCCAAGTTCCTCATCCCAACATGGGCTAGTCGGCGATGCCAAAGCCACCCCATGCTAGATTTTGCCACTAAACAAGTCTCAAGATTAGCTTTAATTTTATTGAAATCAACTAGGTAAAGCTTGTTCTTTAAATGACCCATAAAGATAATAGAGGAATCCTCCCTTCTAAAGACTTCCACACCCTTATCCATAAAGAGATAATTGAAGCCCATCTCGCATAATTGAGAGACGGACAACAAATTATAACCTAACTAATCAACATGTAAAACATTTGTAATTGAATGCTCAAGGGTTATAGCAACTTTACCGAGACCAATCACATCCCCCTTAGAGTTGTCTCCAAAGAGAATATTTTCATTTGAGTCCATCTTCGGGGTAAATGATAAGAACATACTCCTTTCTCCGGTAATATGATTTGTACATCCACTATCAAGCACCCAACTTGACCCACCACAGGAGTATGCCTGCAAAATAGATTTAGTTGCTTGATTTAGGTCCCCAATTAGACTTGGGGCCTTGCATGTTAGTCACAAGAAATTTAGGAACCTAAATAGAAGTATTCCTATGTGTTGGCTTCATTTCCAACATATTTGGCAACCACTTTTCCACTGTTGTTGTTCCTTAAAACAAAACACGAAGTCAAGCTTTGTCGAGGTGGTTGAAACTTTGGTTGGTAGGCATACTTGTTCATAGTGCCCCACACTAATTCCTTTGGCTTCTGCTAAACCTATTTCTACTGGGACACCTTCTTCTTGAACTTAGTTTGATCAGGAGCAGAATTGGTAGCCTTCCCATTTTTACGGGGAGCGGCACAGCCAGCCTTCACTGCGGCACTATCGCGGTGCAGCACTGCTGCTCTAGACTGCGGCACTGCCACTATCTATGTAGGCTGATTTGTACCAACTCTTTCCTTCCTCTCAAACTTGACACTCATAGCCATTTATGATCTTTCTTCCATTTGTCTTGGCTCCTACAGTGAGCCCAAGCCCATGCTTGATTGAGGGGTGTCTCCCTTGCTTGAATTGAGGCACTTTTGAATCATTTGCCTTCTTGTCACTTACTTGAGCCTTACCACTCAAGCAGCCCTTGTAACAGAACCGACCAAATCATAAGAACGTAAGTACAAAAACAATCACCGAAGTGATCAAATTCCTATACTTAAGCTCCCATAATCCCGGTAGTCCGGAAATCACGAAGGATTTCAACCAACTCTCGACATACAAACCAAGTTCGAATTTGCGGAAGCAACATAGTTTAGTACATAACTTCATAGTTTCAAATACATTGCCAGATCTTAGTCATGTCCCACAAAAGCATCATCAGGTATGAGAACTAGGAGAGACCGCGCCCAACGGTCTAGTCTTCATCCCCAGCTGGGAGAAGGCAATACTTGCAGCAACCAAAGTAGAACTGGTCATCTGCAACAGGTGGGAGATAAACCCTGAGTACGAGAAGGTACTTAGCTAGACTTACTCGTCAAAACCAGAAATAAAAGACACCAAGGGTCATGCAAGGCTTATGAGGTGGGCTAGCTTGACACAGTTGCATAAAAGAGCTTATAATTATAGTAACCAATTTAAACTTCGCATCAAGCTTATCATCATTTACCTGTCCACTAGATTTGCACCTGTACTAGAGCACTCACTTATTAGGAGCAAACAATATTAACCATAGCAGGTATAATCAGGCTATCATCATCATATCATCATTTCCAAACCATTAGGTTATTAGTGTATCTACTTTGGAGATAAGCCCGTCAAGTTCTCACTAACCGGGAGAGACGGCGACTCGAATCGAATTACAACTCAGCTGAGGGGGTATCCCTAACTCTCACCCTAGCATACTTAGCAAGGGTAGCCATGGGTCACCTTTGGAACAACTCAGGAACCAAATTCACGGGTTCGATCAGTGCCAGCACTCTCAGGGATTACCCTTCTGCCAGGACGATCAGGACTTTTAAATCATCTACCCTTGGACTCACGCCTACGGCTCCCTTTCGAGGCGCACTTTATACTTATCGACTCCCGGCCTGAGGTGAGCTACTCAGCTTCGCGGTCGGTCTTCAGACATGGCCAACTAAGAGAGAGGCATGCGTTCAACATGAACAGGAAAGGCTCCAAGATTCAGTCCTTAATCGACACAGACGGAGTCACTGCAAACCGGCAAGCCTCCGTCCGGTCTTCATTTCAAATTAAGACTGGTTCTTTTCCACGATAGCAAATATAGCCAACCGTGCCATATGTATCTTCCTATAACTCGTAGGTGACAGGAAATCACCTGACTTCTACCATGTTTAAGCAGGGCTAAGCACTACACGTGCCTGAGCTACATAGGATTCAGGGTATCAATATCTAAACAAGGATTGGATAACCAATGCAGCAAGTGTTTGTATCCAACACCTAAACTTAATGCAACAATATATATATGTAACAATAATACTTTAACTGCATTTCGGAAATTAGGAGGCTTAATATGCTTCGGGGCTTGCCTTTCACAAAGTTGCACGGACTGTGATCCGGGCACTCAACGGCGACCTTGTCTGGCACTTCTCCTGAAGGCTGCACCTCCTGAACCTCCGGTGTTGTCTGCTGCTGCTCGCTTGGTTCCTCGAATTCCAGCAGTGTCACACCCTCCGGTACACCTATTGCATGCCGATGCACAAGATAAATATCATGGATGCATAAGGAATGACATGATGCTCATGATGAATGAATCACAGTAAGTGTTTAACGAAAACATCACTGGACACTCGTTTATCGATTAAGAATAGCTCTATTCAAATCACTTTAAAACATGTATCTAACTTACTTGAAGAACAAGATCAACTTACCTAACTTGCATAACCTAAGATAAAGATGCTCATCTTCAGTTAAAGGCCTAACACCTAGGAACATTACCACAAACTTAGAAATAGTAAAGGCATACTTAAAACAACAGTTAAAGTTTCATATGCACATGGGTAGTTCCTTAATTCAATCATAACCAGAGTTCTATAAATTCAAATGACTTGCAAGAGGACATTCTGGAAAGCTTATGAAATTCTCTACAAATCATTTGTAAACATCAAAGCATGATTCTTACGTTAACCAAATCGAATTCAAGTAAACCTAGAATCTATCCAGAAATGACAGGGTTACTAAATTAAATATTTAGTGATGATGCAAAAGCATAATTGGACCACACCAAGTTTACCAACTTGTTGCACATACTAGAGGAACATCAGAAAGTATAGTGCCAACTTCTAAATAAATTATTTAATGCCCTTTTCTAATTTATTTAGTTAATTAGGTGATTAAAGCAATATATAGTAAAATTGTTTAGAAAAATCTATAAAAATTACAGTAGCTATCTCATGCTTCACATAGACTACCATAAAAATTTCAAAGCCATTGAGCAAGCAAAACTTGCTGTATCCAAAATAACAGATGGCATGTCTATTTCGAGCATAATTAGGAAACCCTATTGAAAAGTGTCAAGCAACAGATTTCTTATTTTTCCTAGTATCAATCTAGCATAAGAATAGCACTCACCAATGTTTACCCTTACTGGATCTATAGAAAAATTATGAAAATTCACACAAGATCCATCCACACAAACAAGAGAATTTTATAACTCCTACATACAGTGTGCAAAATGTATGAAAATTTAACTACAAGCTATTCATGATATGAGCAGTACACCATAAAAATTTCATGCCATTTGGAGATACCTAGAAAAATATATAATTATCCCTATTTCCTTCATGATTAAAAGAGATATTTAGCAACTCCATTTTTCATAACAGAACATGGCATAATTTATATTTTTAATATAAACTAGACATTATCATGAACTCAACAAAATTGGAACCACATCATTTGAATCTACCAACTAGGAGATACATATTTTTTAATATATACACAAATCTGTGAAAAGAATAAAACAAAAACGAATTTGAAACCCTAACTCTACTGCTGGGCCGGCCCGAAGGACACGGCGGCCCGCGAAGCGCACGCTGGCGCCGCCCAGACTCGGCACAGCCCAAGTCTGGCTCCCGCCTCTGCTTCAGCGGCTGACACACGGGACCCGCGAGACAGTGAGACAGGCAGGGGAGGAAGAGAAGACGGCGGCGTAGCTCGTCGCCGGTGGCATCTCCGGCGAGTCCAGCGGTGCTACGGTGTTCGCCTCACCCATGTGCATCTAGCGGTGCCATCGATTTTGGCTATAACCGCAGCAAGAGGGGGTGGTGACGGCCACGACGGCGCTCGGCCACGGCTTGGCCGGCTCCAGCGAGGCTATGGCGTCACGGCCCTAGTGGGTGACCCTACGAGCTTCAGCGTCACTCACAGTGCTAGCGCAAGGGAGAGAAAGGATGGGAAGGTCGCGGTGACAGTTGGCCGCGTGGAGCGCCAACTCCGGCGAGGTCCCGCCATGGCGGCGGTGGAAGAAATGGCGATTACGCCCTTACCAAGCTTCAAATGACCCGATTGAAAGGTGGAGGTGGTAGAGGGGATCACGGCGAAGCTATGGGCAAGATGGCCGACACATTTTTGCAGTGGTGAGCGCGCAAGGCGACGGCGATGCTCGGTCGGAAATGGAGGAGCTGCGGCGGCTCGACGCTGCGCGCGGTGGAGGCGAAAGAGTGCAAATGGAGCAGGCGAGTGCGTCAGGCAGGCGCTGGCTTTCATCTGGAGCTCAGACACGCGACGTGGAGACGTTGGCTGAGCATGCACGCCACGGCGAGCTTTGTCTATTTTCTGAAATGTTGATTCAGTGTTCAACGACGACGACTAACAGGCGAACTTAGCAGTGATGGATCTCTTAAACCGTGACAATTTAGTGGAAGTGATGTATACAAAAGTTGTAGAGCTATGGTGGGGCTACAACTTTGATTTAGACATCTATAGCTAATTCACCCTGTATCCTAAGTTGTATCAAGCCAAAGTTGGCTCGATCCAACTGGAATGGCATCAATGACTTAGACAAATTTTTCAGTAAGAACTCAGCAGGGAAAAATGACTTGTGGCCCTTGTTTGAACATGTTCCACACATTTTCATGAGTTGGTCATAAAATAACTTTTGTTCCTTGATAATTTAGCTACAACTTTGGTAAAGAGTGTACAGCCATGCAAGATCTCTAAGTTGGACTTTTGAATTAGTCAAACAGTTTCACTCTAAAGGTCATTCAAAGTCAAACCTCCACTTGAGGGCATTTTTGTCATTTTGATCCACATGAACAATGTCCCAACAATTACCCTAAGTGTAATTAAGGTGTATTAGACCATAATCAACCACTTTACACCAGTGCTATACCCTTTTCTAATGATCACATGGGATGAAGCAACAAAACAAGCAATTCACTCAAATGTTGCAATTCCATGTTTCACATGTTTTATTACTTTTGTTGCAATTTTAACTTGCCACATTCCTACCATGTTGCCATGTTTCAAGGTATAAGAAACTCATGTTGTATTCACATGTTGCACTACTATCATTCATAAGCAATCAAGTATGAAACAAACAGAATTTGCGAACGTTGCATATGTATGTTTCAGTGACAATGGCATGATGAGATAAATGATGCATATGTTTATGAAATGAAATGCAATTTTGTGGAAGCCAAACACCTAGGGTGTTACAGCCCTCCCCCCTTAGAAAAATCTCGTCCCGAGATTTGGAAAGCGTACCATTTAATATAGAAAGCCGGATAATTTTCCTTTAGATAATCTTCCCGCTCCCATGTTGCATCCCGATCACTATGATTACTCCACACTACCTTGTATAACTTAACTACTCATCTATGAGTCACCCTTTCTTGAGTATCCAGAACCTGCACGGGCTTCTCCTCATAAGAAAGATCAGATTTCAATTCGATTCTCCTCGTTGCTATTCTTTCCTCGGGAATACAAAGACACTTCTTCAGCTGGGACACATGAAATACTAGGAATATAGCTCCCATCTCTCATGGTAGATCGAGTTTATAGGCTACTCTTCCACTTTTCTTGATAATGCTGTAAGGTCCAACATATCGAGGCTCAAGCTTCCTTTTGATTCCAAAACGTTTTACTCCTTTCATAGGGGATACCTTCAGATAAACATGATCACCTACTTCAAACTCAATAGGTTTTCTTCTCTTGTCAGCATAGCTCTTTTGTCTAGCCTGAGCGGCAGTCATATTCTTCTATATAGTTCGGACTTGCTCTTCGACTTCTTTTACAAAATCAATACCATAGAATCTTCTTTCTCCTGGTTCCACCCAGTTCAAAGGAGTTCTACACTTGCGGCCATAAAGAGCTTCAAAAGGAGCCATTTTGATACTCTCTTGATAACTGTTGTTATAAGAGAATTCAGCGAGAGGCAACCATTCCTCCCAAGAGCCTTTGCAAGAGATAAGACAAGCTCTAAGCATGTCTTCAAGAATTTGATTAACACGCTCAGTCTGTCCTGATGTTTGCGGATGATAGGCAGAACTACGGATTAGATGAGTGCCAAGATTATGATGTAAGCACTCCCAAAAGCGAGCCATGAATTGCGGTCCTCTATCTGAAACAATGGATTTGGGTACACCATGGAGATGTACCACTTGTTGAAAATAAATCTCAGCATAATTGTGAGGGTGATAGGTAGACTTGACCAGAATAAAGTCAGCGGATTTGGTTAGACGATCTATGATAACCCAGATGGAATCACAACCCTTTTTGGTAGTGGGTAACCCAACAATGAAATCCATAACAATTTCTTCCCACTTCCAGCCAGGAATAGAGAGTGGCTGCAATAATCCGGGCCTCATGTGAATAGCCTTGACTCTGCAACAGTTATCACACCTTGCCACGTAGGCTACGATTTCTTTCTTCATCTTGGTCCACCAATAATACAGCTTGAGATCTTGATACATTTTACTGCTACCAGGATGGATGGACAATTTAGAAGAATGGGCTTCAGCCATAATTTGATTTCTAAGTTCTTTATCTTTGGGTACCACAAGCCTATCATTAAACCAGAGAATTCCTTTGTCATCGACCCTAAAGTGCTTGGTCTCCTGATCTTTCATCTTCCACTTGATGTGAAACACACCCACATCAGTCTTCTGGAGTTCGATAATTCGACTTCTAAGAGAGCAATCCACAGTGATATTGTGGAGTACTACAGGATGAAGGAGGTGTGCCAGATGAAAGTCTTCACTAACTAAGGAATTGCAATGGGCCTTTCTGCTTAAGGCATCAGCAACCACATTTGCCTTGCCAGGATGGTAGTGCACTTGAAGGTTGTAGTCTTTGATCAATTCTAACCATCGTCGTTGACGCATGTTCAACTTGGGTTGAGTAAAGATGTACTTGAGACTTTTATGGTCAGTATAGATGTTGCACACATTACCTAGCAAGTAATGTCTCCAAATCTTCAGGGCATGAACAACCACGGCTAGCTCTAAGTCATGGGTAGGATAATTGACTTCATGTTTTCGAAGCTGGCGGGAAGCATAAGCAATGACTCGGCCCTCCTGCATAAGAACACACCCCAAACCGATGCCACATGCATCACAATAGACATCAAAAGGCTTCTCAATGTCAGGTTGTGCCAATACAGGAGCAGAAGTTAGTAGGGTCCGCAAAGTGTGGAAAGCCTCTTCACACTTCGAAGTCCACACAAACTTCTCATCCTTTTGAAGTAGTCGAGTCATGGGCTTGGCGATTTTAGAGAAATCCGGGATAAAGTGACGATAGTAGCCAGCCAAACCCAAGAAACTTTGGACTTCTGTGACCGTAGTAGGTGCCTTCCACTCTAGGACTTCTTGCACCTTAGTGGGGTCAACCGAAATTCCATCTCCAGATAACACATGACCTAGAAAAGGTATCTTGTTCAACCAGAATTCGCACTTGCTGAACTTAGCATAAAGCTGGTTGTCACGTAATCGAGTTAAAACAATTCTCAGATGTTCAGCATGCTCTTCTTCATTCTGAGAATATACAAGAATATCATCAATGAACACGACGATGAACTTGTCCAATTCCGGCATGAATACTAAATTCATTAGGTACATAAAGTGTGCTGGAGCATTTGTCAACCCAAAGGACATGACAAGGTATTCGAACAAGCCATAACGAGTAGAGAAAGCTGTCTTAGGTATATCTTCAGGACGAATTTTGATCTGATGGTAGCCAGACCTCAAATCGATCTTGGAGAATACCTTAGCTTTGGAGAGTTGATCAAACAGAATATCGATGCGAGGAAGAGGGTATTTGTTCTTGATAGTAACAGCATTAAGGGGGCAATAATCCATGCACATGCGCAGAGACTCGTCCTTCTTCTTCACAAAGATAGCCGGACAACCCCAAGGAGACGAACTAGGCCGAATCAAACCTTTCTTTAATAGCTCATTCAACTAAATCTTCAGCTCAGCCAACTCATTGGGCGGCATTCTATAGGGCCTTCGAGAAATAGGTGCCGTACCCGGGATGAGTTCTATCTTGAATTCTACATCACGGTCCAGAGGTAATCCAGGCAAGTCATCAGGGAAGACCTCTAGAAACTCACAGACAACCGGTATATCTTCAATGGCTTTGGCTAGGGTAGCATTGGCCGTATTGTGGATAGCGATATCACGAGGTAACTACACTAGAAAACCCTTCTTATCCACAGGATCTCTCAACATTACCACATGGGTTGATGTATCGATCAACACTCCATTCTCGCTCATCCACTTCATCCCTAGGATTACATCGATTCCTACCCCTGGCAGAACTACAAGATCCGTAAGGAACTCTCGATCCCCAATCTCAATCTTTATATCTTTAACTACTTGGTTAGTCATGATATTATTTCCAGCAGCACTAATACAATAACCACCCTTGACAATTGTAATCACATTCATCTTATGCTTAGATGCAAAAGTAGAACTCACAAAGGAATGCGAAGCACCCGAATTAAAGAGCACAACTGCAGGGTGATCATTAACAAGGAACTTACCAGCAGTGACCACTTCACCAGCAGGAATTTCCTCCACAGTAGTGTAGTGAACACGCCCCTGACGGACGTTTCCCTGAGCATTCTGCTTGGAAGGATAGGGACACTTATTAGCCCAGTGACCAGGCTGGTTACAGTTCCAGCACAGCCTGTTTGCTGGTGGGACATTGGAGCTACCCTGCCCAGAGGTATTCTTTGGCAAGGAAATTGTGTACCCCTTGCGGAAACCAGTTTTAGCTTGATTCTTCTTCTGAGGTGGGCGGTACCGGACATTAGCATTGGGTGGACTATACTGGGTCTTGGATACCACTGGTGCCTTAGACTGAGAAGCACCTGCCTCAAAGTTTCTTTTATGGGTCTTGGAAGCAGCATATACCTTATCATTATTCTCCTAAGTCAGGGTGTCACTGATAAACTCATTGAAGGTGACACACTTGCAGTTGCCCATAGACTTCATCAGTTTAGGGGAAAGTCCCCTCTTGAAGCTAGCTATCTTCTTGGCATTAGTATCCACGAACTCGGGAGCATACCTTGCCAGGTTGTTGAATGCCTAGAGGTATTCATTAAGACTCTTGTTGCCTTGGGTTAGCTTCATGAACTCGGTATGCTTAATGGCCATGAGACCAGGAGGGATAAAATGTCCCCTGAAAGCTGCCTGGAACTGGTCCCAGACTATCTCGACATTTGCCGGGAAGGTGGTCCTGTGATGGGTCCACCAGATGCATGCAGGGCCTTGGAGCTAGTGTCCTGCATACGAGGCCTTCATACCTTCTATCAAACGGAGCAATCCAAACCTTTGCTCTATCGTACTCAACCATTCATCAGCTTGTAATGGTTCTTCTGTCTCTCTAAAGATAGGAGGCTTTGTGTCCATGAAGTCCTTAAAGCTGCTGTACTAGTTCGGCTCAGGTCCCTGGCAGACATGTCGATCCTCGTGGTTAGCCATTTGGCGCATAGCCTCAGCTAGCATGCGCTGACTTTCGACAACTGTCTGCATTAGCTCAGCTGGTGTGGGCGGTGGAGGAGGTGGTTGTTCCTCATCTCCAATGCTACGACCGCGACGAAGGTTATAAGCCATCTGTAGCAAAAAGTTGCAACTTAAGGGAAGAATCATTTAAGGGATACGAAATTTAATTAGTCGAGACCATCAATTTTTAAAAGAGGGAGTAATGCAAAAATGCTATGTATGCTTGAACATGATGCATGCACGATCCGTACGTCCTCACAAACCTAGAAAAATTTAAAGGCTAGCGAATATACGGTGGCATACATACGTTCTCTCGTATACGGTATCTAGTCGATCTACAATGATACGTTGTTAGTGTACCTACAGAAAATTTCATTTCAGCCCAATAATTTCCCAAATGCATGTAAAGTAAGCAGTAAACTAAATACTTTCATACATACATCCCCCGATGTATATATTCTAGTATCACAGCTACCCGACAGAGATACCCACATTTAAGTACTCTCATAGATACATGATCGAACATGTAAGTATGCGAGCAACCACAACTACTCTCCCCTAGACCGACGGTTGGACGGTCATGCTCTCACAACTCCCACTTACCAGAGCGTAGAGGTATTTTGATCCATACATTACCACCCAAGCAGATGGCATCCATACAATAGCACGCCGTATGGACAACGAAATAGAAACAAGTAGGAACCCCCAAGTTAGTACTTTAATAAGCCACCTAAGAGTCCTTATTTGGGCATAAGGGATATGACCACTGGCAATACTTAGTATTTAATTTAGAATTTTCACAAATACTTTTGTTTTAAATACACAAATGACATGTTTAGTGTCGAATCTTGCTCTGATGCCAGCTGAACAGAACCGACCAAATCATAAGAACATAAGTACAAAAACAATCACCGAAGTGATCAAATTCCTGTACTTAAGCTCCCATAATCCCGGTAGTCCGGAAATCACAAAGGATTTCAACCAACTCTCGACATACAAACCAAGTTCGAATTTACGGAAGCAACATAGTTTAGTACATAACTTCATAGTTTCAAATACATTGCCAGATCTTAGTCATGTCCCACAAAAGCATCATCAGGTACGAGAACTAGGAGAGACCACGCCCAATGGTCTAGTCTTCATCCCCAGCTAGGAGAAGGCAATACTTGCAGCAACCAAAGTAGAACTGGTCATCTGCAACAGGTGGGAGATAAACCCTGAGTACGAGAAGGTACTCAGCTAGACTTACCCATCAAAACTAGAAATAAAAGACACCAAGGGTCATGCAAGGCTTATGAGGTGGGCTAGCTTGACACAGTTGCATAAAAGAGCTTATGATTATAGTAACCAATTTAAACTTCGCATCAAGCTTATCATCATTTACCTGTCCACTAGATTTGCACCTATACTAGAGCACTCACTTATTAGGAGCAAACAATATTAACCATAGCAGGTATAATCAGGCTGTCATCATCATATCATCATTTCCGAACCATTAGGTTATTAGTGTATCTACTTTGGAGATAAGCCCGTCAAGTTCTCACTAACCGGGAGAGATGGCGACTCGAATCAAATTACAACTCAGCTGAGGGGGTATTCCTAACTCTCACCCTGGCATACTTAGCAAGGGTAGCCGTGGGTCACCTTTGGAACAACTCAGGAACCAAATTCGCGGGTTCGATTAGCGCCAGCACTCTCAGGGATTACCCTTCTACCAGGACAATCAGGACTTTTAAATCACTTGCCCTTGGACTCACGCCTACGGCTCCCTTCTGAGGCGCACTTTATACTTATCGACTCCCGGCCTAAGGTGAGCTACTCGGCTTCGCGGTCGGTCTTCAGACATGGCCAACTAAGAGAGAGGCATGCGTTCAACATGAACAGGAAAGGCTCCAAGATTCAGTCCTTAATCGACACAGACGGAGTCACTGCAAACCGGCAAGCCTCCGTCCGGTCTTCATTTCAAATTAAGACTGGTTCTTTTCCACGATAGCAAATATAGCCAACCGTGCCATATGTATCTTCCTATATCTCGCAGGTGACAGGAAATCACCTGACTTCTACCGTGTTTAAGCAGGGCTAAGCACTACACGAGCCTGAGCTACATAGGATTCAGGGTATCAATATCTGGACAAGGATTGGATAACCAATGCAGCAAGTGTTTGCATCCAACACCTAAACTTAATGCAACAATATATATATGTAACAATAATACTTTAACTGCATTTCGGAAATTAGGAGGCTTAATATGCTCCGGGGCTTGCCTTTCACAAAGTTGCATGGACGGTGATCCGGGCACTCAACGGCGACCTCGTCTAGCACTTCTCCTGAAGGCTGCACCTCCTGAACCTCCGGTGTTGTCTGCTGCTGCTCGCTCGGTTCCTCGAATTCCAGCAGTGTCACACCCTCCGGTACACCTATTGCATGCCGATGCACAAGATAAATATCATGGATGCATAAGGAATGACATGATGCTCATGATGAATGAATCACAGTAAGTGTTTAACGAAAACATCACTGGACACTCCTTTACCGATTAAGAATAGCTCTATTCAAATCACTTTAAAACATGTATCTAACTTACTTGAAGAACGAGATCAACTTACCTAACTTGCATAACCTAAGATAAAGATGCTCATCTTCAGTTAAAGGCCTAACACCTAGGAACATTACCACAAACTTAGAAATAGTAAAGGCATACTTAAAACAACAGTTAAAGTTTCATATGCACACGGGTAGTTCCTTAATTCAATCATAACCAGAGTTCTATAAATTCAAATGACTTGCAAGAGGACATTCTGAAAAGCTTATGAAATTCTCTACAAATCATTTGTAAACATCAAAGCATGATTCTTACGTTAACCAAATCGAATTCAAGTAAACCTAGAATCTATCCAGAAATGACGGGGTTACTAAATTAAATATTTAGTGATGATGCAAAAGCATAATTGGACCAAACCAAGTTTAACAACTTGTTGCACATACCAGAGGAACATCAGAAAGTATAGTGCCAACTTCTAAATAAATTATTTAATGCCCTTTTCTAATTTATTTAGTTAATTAGGTGATTAAAGCAATATATAGTAAAACTATTCAGAAAAATCTATAAAAATTACAGTAGCTATCTCATGCTTCACATAGACTACCATAAAAATTTCAAAGCCATTGAGCAAGCAGAACTTGTTGTATCCAAAATAACAGATGGCATGTCTATTTCGAGCATAATTAGGAAACCCTATTGAAAAGTGTCAAGCAACAGATTTCTTATTTTTCCTAGTATCACTCTAGCATAAGAATATCACTCACCAATTTTTACCCTTACTGGATCTATAGAAAAATTATGAAAATTCACACAAGATCCATCCACGCAAACAAGAGAATTTTATAACTCCTACATACAGTGTCCAAAATGTATGAAAATTTAACTACAAGCTATTCATGATATGAGCAGTACACCATAAAAATTTCATGCCATTTGGAGATACCTAGAAAAAGATATAATTATCCCTATTTCCTTCATGATTAAAAGAGATATTTAGCAACTCCATTTTTCATAACAGAACATGGCATAATTTATATTTTTAATATAAACTAGACATTATCATGAACTCAACAAAATTGGAACCACATCATTTGAATCTACCAACTAGGAGATACATATTTTTGAATATATACACAAATCTGTGAAAAGAATAAAACAAAAACGAATTTGAAACCCTAACTCTACTGCTGGGCCGGCCCGAAGGACACGGTGGCCCATGAAGCGCGCGCTGGTGCGGCCCAGACTCGGCGCAGCCCAGGTCTGGCTCCCGCCTCCACTTCAGTGGCTGACACATGGGACCCGCGAGACAGTGAGACAGGCAGGGGAGGAAGAGAAGACGGCGGCATAGCTCGTCGCCGGTGGCATCTCCGGCGAGTCCAGCGGTGCTACGGTGTTTGCCTCACCCATGTGCATCTAGCGGTGCCATCAATTTTGGCTATAACCACAGCAAGAGGGGGTGGTGACGGCCATGGCGGCGCTCGGCCACGGCTTGGCCGGCTCCGGCGAGGCTACAGTGTCACGGCCCTAGTGGGTGACCCTACGAGCTTCAGTGTCACTCACAGTAGCTAGCACAAGGGAGAGAAAGGATGGGAAGGTCGCAGTGACAGTTGGCCATGTGGAGCGCCAACTTCGGCGAGGTCCCGCCAAGGCAGCGGTGGAAGAAATGGCGATTACGCCCTTACCAAGCTTCAAATGACCCGATTGAAAGGTGGAGGTGGTAGAGGGGATCACGGCGAAGCTAGGGGCAAGATGGCCGGCGTGTTTTTGTAGTGGTGAGCGCGCAAGGCGACGATGACACTCGGTCAGAAATGGAGGAGCTGCGGCAGCTCGGCGCTGCGCGCGGTGGAGGCGAAAGAGTGCAAATGGAGCAGGCGAGTGCGTCGGGCAGGCACTGGCTTTCATCTGGAGCTCGGACACGCGACGTGGAGATGTTGGCCGAGCATGCGCGCCACGCGGCGATCAGCTCCTACGCCGGTCGGCCACGGCGAGCTCTGTCCGTTTTCTGAAATGTTGATTCAGTGTTCAACGACGACGACTGACAGGCGAACTTAGCAGTGATGGATCTCTTAAACCGTGACGATTTAGTGGAAGTGATGTATACAAAAGTTGTAGAGCTATGGTGGGGCTACAACTTTGATTTAGACATCTACAGCTAATTCACCCTGTATCCTGAGTTGTATCAAGCCAAAGTTGGCTCGATCCAACTAGAATGGCATCAATGACTTAGACAAATTTTTCAGTAAGAACTCAGCAGGGAAAAATGACTTGTGGCCCTTGTTTGAACATGTTCCACACATTTTCATGAGTTGGTCATAAAACAACTTTTGTTCCTTGATAATTTAGCTACAACTTTGGTAAAGAGTGTGTAGCCATGCAAGATCTCTAAGTTGGACTTTTGAATTAGTCAAACAGTTTCACTCTAAGGGTCATTCAAAGTCAAACCTCCACTTGAGGGCATTTTTGTCATTTTGATCCACATGAACAATGTCCCAACAATTACCCTAAGTGTAATTAAGGTGTATTAGACCATAATCAACCACTTTACACCAGTGCTATACCCTTTTCTAATGATCACATGGGATGAAGCAACAAAACAAGCAATTCACTCAAATGTTGCAATTCCATGTTTCACATGTTTCATTACTTTTGTTGCAATTTTAACTTGCCACATTCCTACCATGTTGCCATGTTTCAAGGTATAAGAAACTCATGTTGCATTCACATGTTGCACTACTATCATTCATAAGCAATCAAGTATGAAACAAACAGAATTTGCGAACATTGCATATGTATGTTTCAGTGACAATGGCATGATGAGATAAATGATGCATATGTTTATGAAATGAAATGCAATTTTGTGGAAGCCAAACACCTAGGGTGTTACAGCCCTTGCCAATTATCTCATTGAGTCTAGCAATTTTTTTCTCATTGCCTCCATGTTTGCAAGGTTAGTGGAATAAGCATTCAAATCAATATTATAACATTTTTCACAACCTTGACTAGTGGAGATAGTAGAGGCATCCTTTGCATTAGAGGGATGTGAGTTGCTATCCCAAAGAATGTTATATTGTAGCTCAAGTTCTTTGTGCTTTTCATCTAAGTCACAATACTTTTTCTTGAGAGCAATATTTTCTTTCTTTGTGATAGCATGGTCCCCTTGTTCTTTAGCCAAGGCCTTGCGTAAGGATTCCACATCACTTCTCTCTAATGCAAGAGCTTCCTTGCTAGCAATGTAGAGATCCTCTTGTTGTATAAGAGTTTTCTCTCTAGATTCTAGCTCGGCTTAGACACTCTCTAAGTCCTCCATTAGTTTAGTGATGAATAGTTTGATCTTTCCATCTAAGTCCTTAGTTAATTTATAAATTTCTTCATCACTAGAGCTATCACTAATTACACTACTAGAGATATCACTAGGAGGTGGAGGTGAAGGAGTTTTGACCTTGGATTTAGATTTTACCTTCTCACCCTTTGCCATAAGACAAATGTGAGGAGAGTTGTAGTCATCATCGGACATGTTGGTGAAGAGTCTTGGTGAAGAAGATGGCTCATGGATAGCAATGGATGTAACTTTCTCATCTTCTTCACTTGAGCTTTCAATAGATGAATCCCATTCATGCCCAATGTGAGCTTCTCCCATGTTTTTCTTGCTCTTTCTCCGGTCGGCCTTGTCTGCCTTCTCTTTCTTATACTTGTCCTCCTTGATCTCATGTGGGCACTTGGCAATGAAGTGATCGGTGCTTCCATAATTGTAGTATGTCCTCTTCTTCTTGTTTGGAAACTTCCTCTTTACTACCTTATACCCTTGCTTCTTCAACCCTTTGTGAAACCTCCTCGTAAAGAGAGCAACATCATCCACTTTCTCATATTGGTCATCATCATGTTCACTCTCACTAGAGGATGAGGTGGTCTCTACTCTTTCTTGAACTTGCTTGATTGCTTTGGGCTTGCTAATTGAAGCTTGCTTATTGGTCTTGGACTTGCTAGTAGAGCCTTGCTTGCTTGATTTGTTGGCTTTGTGAGCTACATACTTGTTGATCTTTATGCCTTCTAGCTTTGCTTGCAATTCTCCAAGCTTCTTTCTCTCATTTGCTTCTTCTCTTTGCAAGTCAAAGGTCAAGATCCTCCTAAGTACATCATTTGGTGTGAAGTACTCAAACTTCTTCTTGTCTCTAATTAGAGTTACTACGGTCTCATTTCTTGGTGAATAAGCTTCCAACATAATCTTGAAAACTTTATGATCATCTAGCTCATCATAACCATAGCCTCTAATCTTGCCCACCATGGTCATCAACCTATCAAACATCTCTTGTGGCCCTTCTCCATCTAAGATAACAAATCGGTTGAGCTTGGACATCAACAAATCAATTCTTGCCCTTCTCACTTTGTCAACCCCTTCATGTGCAAGATGCAAAGTATCCCAAATTTTCTTGGCAACATCCATACCAATCACTCTATTGTACTCATCACCATCCAAGGCACTAAGTAGCACACTAGTAGCTTGACCGTTGAGGTGGATGATTCTCATTTCTTCCATGGTTGGATTCTTGGGATCAACCAGTGGCTCAAATCCATTGCAAATAACCTCCCAAATGTCGGGATGAAGACCTATAAGATAGGCTCTCATCAAGTGCTTCCACTTGGCAAAGTTAATCCCATTGAAATGAGAAAACTTGCTCACGAGCATATTGATGAAAGACTTGCGATCATGGTTAGTCATAGACATAGAAGAATAGTTAAATGATACGGTGGCATATTTGTTATCGTCAATCTTCTTGCCCTTTCCTTTCTTGTCCTTCTTGCTATGCACTTGGTAGGACTCATCATCATCACCATCTTCGAAGCTGCTAGATAGCTCACTTGAAGATGCATTGGAGGCTTTTGCTTCTTGTTCCTTCTTTCTTGCTTCTCTTCTTTTTCTTCTAGCTTCTCTCTTGAGTCTTCTTTCTTCTTTTTTTGCTTTCTTCTCTTCTAACTGCTAATGCTCCTTCTTCTTCTTCTTCTTCTTCTCTCTTGCTTCTCTTTTCTCTTTTCTAGCTGCCCTTCTTCTTCTTCTTTCTTCTTCATTTTGAGCTTTTTCGGCATCGGTTGCCTCTAGCTGTGGGAGCATGGAGTTGCTCGTTGTAGAGGCGCTAAGCTCACTGTTGTCGGTGTCATGCAGCCCAACATCCTCTAGATCGACGTTGATGGGCTTCACAACACCAGATCCTCCCTCGGGCTCCATATCTCACGTGGTGAAGCGCACACGAGGTAACCTGCTCTGATACCACTTGTAGGATCTCTGGTATGTCTAGAGGGGGGTGAATAGGCCTATAAAAATTCAACTTAAACCGAAGTCAAATTCCTCCGAGGCACTGTCGCTCTGTGAGCGTAGCACTGCCGCACAGCGGTACTGCCGCACCTACAGAAGAGATTAGTTTATAGTTCAAAATATACTAAACAAAATTTAGATCGGGTAAATTTCTTAGCTTCCTACAGGGTAGTAGATCACAGATCGATAGCTGAAAGTGGTGGGAACACCACACACAAGTAGATCGACCTCAAACCCTAGAAATCACCTCAATAACAACAAGAACACAAGTGTAGCAACACAAGCACATGAGGACACAAGGATTTATCCCGTGGTTCAGCTCGCCACCAAGGCTTGCCTAAGTCCATGTTGTTGAGGTATACCACAAAGGCTTAGGGCTTTGCAACCCTACCTCGTTCTCAAGTCAAGAGAGTGAACTCTTGAGATGAGGGGTGATTTTACTCGCTGCAAGAGGTGGTTACAAACCTCTCGAGGCTACCACAAACTTGGCAAGCTCACCAGGCGACGCTCTAGCCGGCTAGGAGCCAAGCTCCAAGAGTAACAAATACAACCGCCGGTCAAAACGTGAACCAAATGCTCTTTAGACTTTAAGAATCAGTGGGGCTGCTCTCTAATCACTTTTGGCACCTTTTTCTCTCAAGGATTGAAGGGAAAGTCAAAGGGAAAGCTTGAGAGCTTAAAGGGCACCAATGGAGGAGAGGGGAGATGAGCACCTACTGATTTTCGTTGGTCTGAACCATTGGGGAAGAAGAGAGAGACGTTATGGAGGATAGGGAAGAGTATAAATACCCTCCTGTCTCCCAATGGTTACTTAAGTGCGGCAGTGTCGCGGTGCGGCAGTGCCTCTCTCCAGGTGCGGCACTATCGCACCCAGCAAGACAGCAAGGGTGAAGGAGTTGTTAAGTTGGCTGTCTTGGCTAAGGTATGAGGATGTTTTGTGTAAAGATTTAGCATTTGGTCGCATAGTTTTAATCAGTTGTAGTGTCCCCCTTTATAGTACGGCTTTTCCCATACTTAATTTCAAAAGACAAAAGAATTCAAAACTCCTTTGGGCGCGATGCCGTCCTTATTTGTAATTGGGGGCTCCTCCTTTCTATGTAACATCCTCTATAATGAATTTCCTGCTTGTCATCTTAATAAATCTCATTAGTTCTCTAATTAGGTGGTCATCAACACCAAAACCCACATTGGGGCTTGATTTCACTTATAGTACCATGTTCTAGCCTTTATGGGTAGCCTAATATGCCCTCTTTAGCATAGTAAAGGTGGTTTAGGTTCAACTTCGATAGTTTAGTTTTTACGGACGCTTTAAAATTCGTGCATGCACACAGTCACTGGCTGACTGGCCTACGCGCGTGGTCACCACGCGTGGCTACTCTGCATCGCCATGCAGCCGTGCCCTACATGCCCGCACTACCGCACGCTGGCCGGCTAGCCACGGGCCATGGTGCCCCGTAGGCCGCCGCTGCCCTACTCGCTACCGCTGCTGCCCTCCTTGCTTCGCACTGTCGCGCTATGGCTGCTACCACTACATCTCGCTACCACGCACGTGGGCTAGCCCTTGCTACCCTACGCTGTCTTCTCGCCATTATGGTGTTGTGCCACACTTGGCTTGGTCTCAGCTGGGGACATGCACGCACGTTCCCTCTGACCACATTAGCCTATAGCACGCGCACGTATACCATTCTGCTAGCAGTCAGTCGTGTCCCACCAAGGCGAGGATGAGCTGAGCCAGACCTACCCCCCTCTCTTCTCTACTGCCATGGCCACTGAGCCACGCCATCAAATTTGGCATGGTTGAGTCACCATCGCCCGATTCATCACGTCCCTGGCTCTACCATTAAGTCATCTTGCTAATCAACCCCACCCCACCTTAAATCGTGCTCGGTCGAGCTCCAATTTTGGAGTTTCCCCAACGCCGAGCCATTAAGGCCACATTCGGCTAGCATGGTGGCAACCTTCCTAGTAGTCATTCATGCTCATCCAGCTACACCACTAGCCTCACCTTGACTCCCTCTTCATCCTGTGCTCATTAGCTATACCTCTACCGCTATCCTAGCGCCACTGACGTGGTCATGTCGCCGCGGCTCGTCGTTGAGCTCACCACGCGCACGTGGCCAGCCCGGCTCAGGTAGTCTCCGGCCGAACCATCACCTCGACCAGGTCCACGGTAAGCTCCTGATGCTCACTCGCTAGTTGGTTAGGCCTATAGCTGCCCTAGTGCACCAGAAAGACTGTACCGCTGCCGTGGACGACCGCGCACAACTGCCACCCGCTCTAGTGCGTCCCGCTGCCCCTCACCTCTGCTTAGTGTAGGCGCTTAGGTCGTAGATGGCGGTCGACCCTTTAGGTAGGTCCACGTGAACCCTAGATGGCCGGCGTGGCTGGCCAGTGCCAGTGCTCGCCACACCGCCGCTCGCCCTGTCTTAGGGGCATGCGTGGAAGAATTAAGAAAACCCCAAGGGGTTAAGTGCAAAGGTCAGAGAGAGAAAGAAATAGTGAAAAGACAGTGACGTAGTTTGGAGCAAGTATGAGGTCTCTTTTGTAAAAACGCCAGCGCACACGCGGGCTCCCCCGTCGTGGACCGCTTCCGCGCGTGGGCCACGCTGGGCCAGTTCGGTTCCTCTTTTTCGTAAAGAATTAGAAATAGCTTTTTATTTTTAATTGTGAGCCAGTTTTATTTAATTAATATAAAATCATATAGGTGTCCAAAAATCGTAAAACTAATTTTGTTAGGTTCCACAAATTATTGTCTATTTGTTAGTGTAGTTGGTTCATACATATCTATGTTGATGCGGAGAGCTATTAAATCATTTGAAAGTGTTTAATATTGTTAGGTTAATTATTGTAGGAATTTTTATGGTAAATTGGTGATAGCTTTGATCCTAAAATTTTTATAGTAGCTTCATTGTATTATTATGTGCTCACTGTAATTTTTGTAGCCTTAGACTAGACTAAACATTAGGGTAGTTAAATGTTCCTTGTTTAAATCTACATTAACTCTTTAATAGAAATAAAGGCATACAATTGATTTGCGAAACTAGGTGCTTGTTAGTTGAACTCAATACTTTGCTTGATGAAGATGATAGTTAGCTTAGTATCTTAGTTATTAGAGCTAGCTTAGTAGCTTAGCATGTGTATCCTTATTTTAAGAGTTGTTGTTGCCTAAATACTAAATTGTTGCGTCATCATCATCGCATGCATATAGAGAACGGGTTGGTAGAGATTGAGACCACCGGCGAGCACGAGCTCGAGAAGATCATCGAGGAGTACAAGGAGGAGATTCTCATGTAGAAGGTCCTAGAGCCACCGCTGACTGACTCATCTGATATCGCGCCTGCCCGAGGCAAGCCCCGGTGCATATATATATGTGTGTGTGTGATGTGCATTTATGTTACAGGAATTTTATAAAAACCACATGCATATATATACATATCCTATGAGTCTTACTAGTGCAGGATCGAGTAGCTTCTATGCTTAGATTTATCGGTAGCGTGGGTAACCTTTCGTTACTCACAAGTAGGTGAATACTACTATTACTCTCATAATAAAATGATGGAAGGAAAAATAGTGACCGAACAGGGATATGGTATGGTTATTGGTGGGTATAACAAGTTGTGTCCCACGGCCACGGGGCTTAGCTTGGTTACATTGTTTTCCCTGTCCGTGTTGATTGAGGACCGTCCGTTGTTGTGGATGGTAGTCAGGTTACAGACTTATTATCCTGAGCACATATTTGCTTATGAAAGCGGAAAGACTCGTTACGCTCTTGTTGTGGGTTTCGGCTCTTTCTGGACCGACTGATTGAAGGCGGGGAAAGGTGGAGGTCTAAGCACCATAGTGAGACCGGGTCTCAAGAGTGGGGGCTTGGAGTCCAAGTTTGAACGAGGACCTAGACCCCGTGACAGGAATAGAATGGGTTGGTCTTGTTTATGCCTGGGGTACAAACGGGGCGTGTGTTTCGGGGTACCCAGCTAGGATACATTGGTTCGCAAATCGCCGTTTCCATGAGACGGTACGCCTTGGCTATGGTTTAGCATCGTAGTAAGAACTAGAAGATGAAAGATGGTGAAATAGTTCTGATTGCTCAACCCTTGCTTGAAAGTAGAACATGTGCTTATCTAGAATGGTTAGCTAATGAAGTAATCATGATTGCTAATAAAACTTGACTGTAAGGATGAACTATTAGTAATGTTTTCCACAAACAAAAAGAAAACAGCAAACCCATATTGCCTATCATACCCTTAGAGTCGGGAAACTATTCCTACTAGTCGGATAAGTCTTGCGAGTACATTATGTACTCAGGGTTTATTTACCCTTGTTGCAGGTGCAGCTTGAGGAGTAGCTCTTGTATGGAGGATTCTTCTGGTGGGCACAGATGGATCCTTGTATCGTTTCCGTTAGACGTTTATTTCAAGTCCGCTGTTTAATTACCGCACTCTGAACTCTGGTATTGTAATAAATAATTTCTAAGAACTTTTGTTGTATGAAATGGACTAAGTATTGTAAACTCGTACTCAGTATTGGATTCTGGATGTAAAACGTGGATTGTTTCGAGTTCTCCCCTGGGGTGTACTCGACGAAACTATCCGATGTAGCTAACTTTCTAAGTGCTTAGTGTCTAGTGGAAGACGAGCACATTCGAAAGCGTGTTATTTCGGACGGTTCTGCCACAGGCTCCTCCGGAGGAGCCCTACCAAACATTTTGCAGGAGGAGCCGTTTTTCAGTGGAAAAACAGATGAGCCGGAGCCGTTATGGAGGAGCCATAATTGTGGCTCCTGCGAAGCCTCTCAAGAGGAGCCCTGCCAAACACCCCATTAATGAGTTCTTTAGATGCCTTTAAATTCTATGGATAGAAACTACACTAACATTTTAAATTATATGGATGGAAACTACACGAACTACGCCTGGATAGAATGTACGAAGAGTTTAATAGAAAAAAAACGAGTTCAATGATCAATGAGTGGCACAAGAAAATTTTTCCGTAATGTTCAATCTCTTCATAGAATTGTGGAAGATCTGTTCGATCTCTTCATAGAATTGACATAATTTTCAATCTCTTAGTAGAATTTTTTTTCCCAAAATTGTAAAGTACCAAATCATCATTCCATATGATTTTTCCCCCAAAAAAATTGTTAAGTACCAACTACCAAATCATCATTCCATATGAATTTTGTAGGATTTGTTGAAACCTAATCATTCGTTAGAAAGAGTTACATAGCAAAAAATTCTATAATATTCCAATCCTCTAACTTCATCTATTTCTCATTTGTTCCAAAGAGAGCCTTAGAATTGGCCTAAACCTGACAATGGTTTGGTTTAAATTAAATTGGCTTTAGTCCTCTATATGAATGCTACGTTATTGTAGCACATCCGCCCCTACTTTTGAGAATGGTTATTGTAGCACAGCCGAGAAATGTTCAATAGATGAGAACGCCTCTACTTTGAAAAAAGTTCAATAGATGAGAACAGACAGGACGGATTGAGAACCCCAGTGGAATAAAATTGGCTCAAGAGGGGCATTCGGTGTCTACACTGACGAAAGTTACCATAAAACTCAGGATCAAACACATAAGCCACCATTAACCATGGTAGCCAAGCAAAATTTCAAGTAATTCCAGCATCTGAAAAACAAAACGAATTCCAAATCGCAAATACTTCATGTAATACTCCTGTACACATTGCAAAGGATAGCCACCTAAGGTAATGTGTGCAAATTATGTATCCACTCGATGGAAATACATGCTACTTGCATTTGCACTTTTCAAAGCAACCAAAACCAATAGGCATGATTCTGCGGCTCAGTCTATGCATCTAGGAGTTCCAACAATAACATAACACAAATAGCAAAACACAAGGCCTCACATGAGCCCCATGCCAGATCCTAAAGTTCATTATTTCAAATATCTTGACAGTTAATGCACTTAATAGCCACCACCATAGCTTTGGTTGTCACCACCATAGCCACCACCTCCGAAACCGCCACCGCCATAGCCACCACCACCGCGGTTCCCTGCAGGTCTGTCGTTAGCGATGTTGACACGTACCGGCCGCCCATCAATTTCCTGCGAGCAACATGAATGCAATATACAATGACACCTTAAAAGAGTGCACAATTTGTCAAATAAAAACTTCAAGGACACTATAGCACAAATCAAAATGAATTCCTCTGCATGGTACTACTTGAAACAGAGCATATGAGGTATATGTTTGACTACTTGAAACAGATCATATGAGGTACTCGCCTTGCCATCCATTCCAGATATAGCTGCATTGGCATCATCATTGTTGGTGTAGTTAACAAAGCCAAAGCCTCTTGACCTCCCAGTATCCCTGTCCGTGATCACTCGCGCTGCAACATGAATATTTGCCATTTTAAGACAGAATGTGAACCACAACACAACAGCAGAGGAAAATGAAGCAATATTATTCAGACAGCCACTAACACATCATGGTAACATTCAAATGTATATACAGACCTTCAGTAACATCTCCAAAGCCGCTAAACGCTTCTCTCAGTTTCACGTCATCAACACCCCATGAAAGACCTAACCAAAGAACACTAATAAACATAAAACAAAAGTGACAGTTTCATAGGTTGCTTGTATATTAGAGGAAACAAGACAACAAAAACTAACCACCAACATATAGCTTGGTGGACATGAGCCGAGCAGCATTGAACACTGCAGGAGAAGAGCTAGCAGCGACACCGCTCGCCAGAGCACTGTGCCTTAGAAGGCCACCGAGCTTGTTGAAGGCCGCCATTTTGAACACTAAACCTGCACATACGGGAAGATTACGAAAATTCAGCGGGGCATGCACGAGCAAACTCTTAACAGCAGTTAGGACCTTGAACGAGGCACTGTAACAATGTGTGATGCAGAAATGGTATTGCAAGAAATGTTTCTAATTCAATCATTGCAGGGAACGTATCTAAATAGCACCTACAACTACCTTAGTATGCATCAATGGAGACAAACCTAAACCAATCGAACCTCCTAATAGACAGGATGGGAATCTGTGATTCCTTCCGGGCGAGGATACATGAAAAACTACCATACTGCAGTTGGAACCCTAAAATTCACAGCAACCAAAACATTTCCCCAACAAAGATACATTGTTATATATACTAAAACTGGATCTGCTGCTGGCTTCGCACAGCGCACAACGAATGGGGTGCGTAGCCACCGCTAGCCCCGCACGCGGGCGCCTCACGAGAGAGGAAGCAGCCGACTCGAGGGCCTGAACCGCTGCTCCCCTAACACGGTGGCGCCGCCGTCATCTCGCGGGGCGGGGCACTGATCCCAGTCGCGGACCTCCCCCGAGCGGGAGCGCTTCTATACGCGGTCCTCGCCGTCCTCGCGAAGGGCGAGCCACGACCCTTCTCACCGGAGCGCGTAGGATCGGGCTTCCCTCAACCCAATGGTTCAACTTTTCACCACTGCCCCGTATAAGAATCAACCCCAAAGGAACCCAAGCGCAACACGAGATCCACCGCGACAATTGACTACTTGAAACGATAGATCGGACATTTCCCCACTGCCCCCATCTAAGAATCAACAGCCAACCGCAAAGGAACCGAAGCGCAACACGAGATCCACCGCTACAATTGACTACTAGAGACGATAGATCGGATCGAGCGGAACGAAGGCGGCTGAATGGAGCCATACCTGAGGGGGAGATGCGGTCGGAGTAGGAGAGGCGGCGGGACGGGGGGCGAGCGAATGCGGCGCGGCTTGGGGTTTAAGAAAGGAATGGGAAAGCGGCTAGGGTTTTGTTGCGCCCTTGCCTCTCGCGGCTTTGGACTTCGGAAGGATGGCGATGTGGCTGCCAGCTCGGCACAAAATATCTCGCCCTCTGGAGGCGCCAAGAAAAAAAATCCCCTGGCTGGATACATAAACTAAGGCGGTGTTTAGTTCGTGAAATTTGGGAATTTAAATGATGTAGCATTTTTGTTTTTATTTAGCAATTAGGGTTTAATCATGGACTAATTAGGCTCAAAACGTTCGTCTTGTAATTTTTCAACCAAACTGTGCAATTAGTTTTTTTTTCGTCTACATTCGTTTTTATTTGGCAATTAGTGTTCAATCATGAACTAATTAGGCTCCAAACGTTCGTCTCGCGATTTTCCAACCAAACTGTGCAATTAGTTTTTTTCGTCTACATTTAATGCTCCATGCACGTATCGCAAGATTCGATGCGATGGCTACTGTAGCACTTTTTAAGGAACTAAACACAGCCTAACGGCAAATTACCATAGAAAAGATATTGATATCCCATTTTGATATATCAGTTACAACGGTTGAGCTCACTCCGTTGATGTTATGTTTTTTTGTTAAACTTATTCTCAAATAAAAGAAGATAATTGAGAAAATATTTTCTTAACTTAAATAGTCCTTGCATATTGTGAAGTTGGTTGGTAAATTAATGGGTTTAACTTGAACAACAAGTAAAACCTAACTCTATAGTACTATTTACTTATTATAAAAAAACTGTAAGTAAGTAGTTAAAAAGAAGAAACATAAGTACATAATTGAGAAAAATATTTTCTTAATTTAAATAGACCATCCATAACTCTGAAGGTCGTTGGGAAATTAATGGGTTCTAGTTGAACAAGAAGTAAAATCGAACTCTATACTATTTTTATGTTGCAAAGAAACACTAAAGTTGTTTAAGAAAATTCAGTTTTTTACCATGCTATGGACAATTTAGAAAACTCTACCATATTGGATCTAGCATCAGTCATAGAATCGTGGAATCATCCGTTGGTAAATTCATGACTTTAGCCTTAAAGAACACACAATAACTTATAATGATGCATTTTACATTGGGCTACATAAGAGACAGTTTACGTTAACATTCTTATATAGGGTAAATTTAAAGTGAATTATAAATTGCTACCTACCATCAAGCAAAATAATGAAAATAGAAAAATCGGTCCTAGTATTTTCGAGTCTTCCACAGAGAGATATTTTCCTGTGCCGACTTAAGATATTTCATTCAAGTAAAATTACCGACATTGGAGTTCATCCTTTTTTCAGAGAGAGAATGGAGTTCATCTTTTTTTTTGGAGCAAATAATGGAGTTCATCTTGTGGTTGCTAAGTCGTGTTTGCGTAGCGCTTTGTTGTTGCGGCGGGCCCGGTTACACCAGTGGGACCCACGGAGCCTTCATGTAGCATGGCCTTGTAGCCAATAAATCTGGCCTCTTGGGCTTATTCTGTTCGTGGGCTCGTCTCTACCCCGCAAGCCATTTAAGCCCAGTCCACTAGCTCACGTTATTGGCATTGGCAAGCACCGAAATGCACCATGCTTGCACAAATGTGCAATTCGCGAATGCGAAGTTGCGATTTGCAAACCACTGGCGTGCTGAAGCTAGACTGCTTGCACCATGCTTGCACAGCAGAGACAGAGCCCGATGTGCTTGCTGATATGCTGCCATCCATATGTGCGAAATCTACTATTTTCAGAGAGCATTCAGACATTCAGGGACGGATTCCTATCAGCAATCAGCATGCAGTTGTAAGAACAACTAGTAGCGTTGCTCTAATGAACAAAAGATCCACACAGAGTTCAGAGTTGTTCTTGATGCACGTAGCTCTAGCAGTCTAGCTTCTGTGCTTGGCTGCAAGCCTGTAGTCCTAACTGAAGTTGGTGGTGTAGCTATTGATGAAGTCAGGTGCTATGTTCAAATGTTGGTTTCAGAGTTAAGCTGATCAAAAGTTGCAGCGTGACATGACGCAGAGTTCATTCAGAGTCGATGATGCAAGAGGACTGGATTCCATGTCTATTGACCGGCGAATGCAATTAAGTTGCGGGCTCCGGGAGGCGTGCGAAGACGGCGTCCGCAAGCGCGGCGGCGCCGGGGACGGACGCGAGGGCGAGGAGGCGCAGCGGGGAGGCGGCGAGGTGGCCCGAGGTGAGGAGGAGGGCGTGGCACTGGAGCGCGTGGGAGGCGGACCTGCACGCGCGGAGGCGGGAGAGGAGCGTCGGCGGGACGCGGAGGCCGCATGGCTCAGCATGGCCGCTTCAAACTCTGACGAAGCCAAGTGGTAGGTAGGACGGAGGGAGACGGAGCGAATTCCACACCCAAGGGATTCTCTTCTTTGGTGGGCTAGCTATTGATGGGCCTTAGCGAGCCCATTTCCACCGCTGTCTGGGCAGCACCGACGCCTGGTACTAAAGAACGCACGCCGTGCTTGCGCCGAGCGCAACTCTGTTAGTCCCACCTCGGAAGCTTTGGACGAGCGAAGCCAGAGGAACGCTATAAGAGGAGACCCCTGGGCAGCCGAGCAACTCATACCTTTCTCGGCCTTTTGGCTAAGATCAAGTGTAGTATCTGTTCTTATCAGTTTAATATCTGATATGTGGGCCATGCGCCCACTTCGATATTAAATTTATTTTTTGTGGGGGAGGGCCCACCACAGTAGCTTGCTACTGGGGTCCTCGCGTGTCGCTCGGGCGTTGCACTACTGCCCGAGCCTGGCGCACCCCAACCAGAACGGAATATTTAATTTTCGTTCGTTGGTTTTGCACTGTATTGATTTTCGTTCTTTGTGCCTCGCTTTGTAAATGCCTTATTTGGGCCTTGAACCTTTGTTGATAAGAGGCAAACTTCCCTCTTGGGCGTGCCTTCGTTGTTTTCTTCCATTATGATCAACTTTGAACGGTGTTTAAGTGGATTATAAAGAGTTAAAAATTTGCCTCGTTTAGCAAGGATTAGTATTGCGGATTCTCTTAGGTTTGGTGGGGGTGGGTATTAGAAGAGATTGAGATAAATTTTATACCGGAGATTAACTGAACAACTCCAAGTGACCTCCCCGCACCTCAACACTAAACCTTGAGATGGTCAATATGAAATGCTCTGCGTTTAGAGTTATACATCGGACTTAATCAGCTGCAGAATATGACCTTTTATCTGGCCCCGTGTTACGATGCATTTGCGTTAGTGTTAGCGCACAGGAGGTTGAGGAGCTTGTCCTATCATCGCCAAATCGTGCATAGTGATAAAAAATACTTTCAGTCCTGGTGCTGCAACCCACTCCTGATAGAACGAGAGCGCCTGCTGTACCAGAAATCTCACAATATAGCAAAGACGGCAGAGCCGACGACAATCAGAAAATTTAGAATCGATATTTTTTTTATTAATCTAAAGTTCTCATGAAACCATGCCTTATTCCACTGGCAACAGTCACGATACAAGATTAAACACTGCACGGATACCATGTTAATTACAGTGCATACAACAGCGGGGATCTCCATCAGCCTGTTATGCCAAATCCTTGACCTCAGATCCATATATCAGAGGTGCAGTCCCCACCAGGATATCTCATCTCATGGGCCAGGGCAGGACCATCAGGCTCGGTGCCAAAATCTACAAAGAAGTTGGGGTTGATAGCCAGCCCTCCTTTCTCGGTGTCGACATCGATCTGCAACATGTGGGAGCCCTTCTTGACAAGATCATCACCAAAGAACTGCTCATCCCAACGGCTGAAAAGTGAGTTGGTCACGTATATCCTCTTGCCATCCAAGCTCAACTGAATCATCTGTGGTCCACCTCTAAGTCGATGACCCTGATTATAAAGAAACATATGGTGAATCAGAGTAATCAAAATTCCATTGTATTTCCATCTTGGCTATTTGCCTATTTCTGGAAGTGTTATGGTTAATTAGGATTCCAAGTGTGCCAGTATTCTAGCGTGACAATGCAAAAGTTTGTAGAAATGGATGTGGTGTAGTTTGGTATTTGGTAACTCCACAGTGAACCACCCATAACCACCACTGAAACCCGGACTGTAATAATTATAAAAATCTTCTCGTTTCAGAAGGTTTCAAGAGGGGAGATTACCTTGACTTGAGGCACATTATACTGTTCTTCTTGACCATCGTCAGTAACATAGACGACATCACTGCCCTTTTGAAGAAGACCACCAACCCATACTTGTCCAGCCAAGAAAGGCTTTGCAGGATCCTCAATGTTGTACTGCCTGATATCGCCATGAAGCCAATTTACCAAGTAGAGATAACGGTCGTCAAGAGAGATAACGAAATCAGTTATCAATCCCGGCATTTCCGGCAGAATCCAGTTGCGGACCTTCAATGTTTTCACAGAGATAGCAACCTACAAGCGCAGTCATAGGAATATAAGCAAGTTGGAAAATCAAGCTCATTAGGTGGGAAAGAACTTATCATGTAGCATGAACAAACCTCATGGCTCCACGATCCATCCGTGGTCTTGAAAAATCTCACCATGTTGCTTGTCAAAGCACAGCCAACATAGCCAGTGTCCTTTGATGGATCATGTAAAAACCTCACCTGCAGGTGAAACAAACAAACAGAGAAGTGTTACAACAGGCTCTGGAAGCACCATACTACTCTGGTAGCATTTACAGAGAAATAAAGACAGCACAAAAGTAACAAATATAGACAAATGCAAAATTATTCTGGCAGCAGTTTTCTACATTTTCAATAATTTATTACCTCAAGGGGAAGAAGTCCAGTGTCACCTAGATCAAGTGTCTGCTTGAGCTCACCACCAGGCCAGTCGTACACATGCAGGTGCCTTCCGTACAGGCCATCCTGGACATGCTGAAGATTGAAACCTGTCCTGAACGCTGCAGGGGCTCCCCATGATGAACTGATCATCGTCTTGTGGCGAGGCTGGTACCAGAAGTCATATCCAAACAATGGACTATGACCTGGCTTTTCCCAACTGCATGTAGCAAAGTGCAAAGACTTAATAATTAATCAAGACACAGAGATCAGCATAATGAATCTGTCTGGTTTTCACATGTCAAGCAATTTGCCATATATCTGCAGCTATTTCAGAGCACATTACTTGAACTACACCCATTATACAAGTCATCGTGTGTTCTTAATCTTATGTTACTGTAAATGTGGCAAACTGTATAACAGCATGATGTAGTACTACGATAATAGGCTATATGCTCTGTAATTGGCCATAGTTACATGCTACACATCAATATCAATGGGCCTAAACTGTGAGAAGTACTTACCGCCCTTTGACATTAAACTCTGAATCCAACAGCAGGAAGCCATTGCCAGCTGCATTCCCCTCCTTGTCCCCAAGGCAAGAAATCATAATGTCGCCAGATGCAAGGCAATGAGACGTGTGAGGAAACCCAAGCCCAGTCTTCTCAGCAATGTCCTCAGACTCAACCACCTTATGCAAGGATGGCGCCCTCGGGTCTGTCGCTGTGTCAACGACATACACACGACCTGACCTGCAAATAACCATCGAAACCACACCACAGATTCTCAGTCGGGGTCAGCAGTCGAGTCAGCCAATTGATTCATTCATCTAACCATCTCCATTTATTTGATAATACTCACAGCAACGAAGGAAGGATCAGGAAGCGGCGCTTGGCTGATGGATCGCCGTGGCAGGAGCTGCAGGAGTTTCAGCCAGAGTGATGCAGCTCATCGCCGGTGTGGGTGACCGGGAGCCTGTGGATCACCTGGGAGTATGTAGGAGAGTTGGGATCCAAATCCACCGTCGCAAGGTAATCCGGCTTGTTAATTCCAGTACCTGCATAAATCATATGTAACCACATGAACACAAAATTCCCAACAAGGCAAACATCTAATCTGTGCAGTGTTCACATGGTTTGTGACTTTGTGTGATCTGTAAGCGTCCCCAAAGGAGAAACCATGTGACCCCTGTCATAAACAGAAAACGTTTTGGAGCAGGTAGTGTTCATACGCGCTAACCGCTAAGTTTGCAAACTAACTGAACCCAAGTATAGTCCTATTTTTTTGACAGACCAAAGCGGTCTTAAACTATGAAAACAGGTAGTATCATTTGCAAAGGACATGAAGAAAACCCTATTTAATCGAATTCCAAAAGAATCGGGGATCTAAGCTAGAACAATTCTTGTCAGCTAAATTACCCTTACACAAATAAAAGGGTCCCTTTGCATGCTAGTAACAACACCCACCTGTCCTGTATACTAAATAAACTTTGCGAATACTCCTGACTAATCCTCCAAGGTGTACGCGTATGTCCCATGTGTATTCCCCTGGCTACAGTCCTATACGCATGATAGAAGCAGAAATCACAAACCGTTGTAGACGCAGGTGAGACGCAGGTGACGTAGACGAGCTTCTCCCTGGGCCCCTTCTTCATGGCCTCCAGCGGCGTGGCGTACCCGGGCCCCATGGCGGCGTGGCAGCACGCCCCTCCGTTGGCCGCCGCCGCCGGCACGTCGACCGCCGCCACCGCTGCTCCAGCCATCTTTTCTGCCTGACCCCGGTGCTGTGCTCTCAGGTCGCGCGCCGACACCTGCCGTTCCGACGAGCTAGCGCTGCGGGGTCAGGTCTCGTACCGCCGGGAGGGAAGGATGAATGGGGAGATGGATGGAGAAGCAAAGCTGCTCACTCACTCACTCACCCGACCGCGGACCACCCGCGTGGGACAACAAGAGGAGATGAGGGAAAAGACGGCTAACGGCTTGGTGTGGCTGCAGTTTCTGGCGAGGCGAGCAGGCGCAGGCAGGCAGGCCTAATTATAGCGTCCCGGCGGGGGCGTGGAGGCACGGCGTCCGTTGACTGCGCGCCGCGATGCGTGCGGAGGCGGAGCATGTCCTTAAATGGGAATTTTGCCGTTACGGGGTGGACTTCGCTAGAACGTCATTAAGTTTGTGGACTTCGTCAGAATGTTGTTATGAAAGGTGTGTTTCACGCTATTTTACTATTCATTTTTTTTCAACTTTGTAAATTTCTAACCCTATTTTTTTGACCAGGCGTGACCGTTGTATCCCTGTCTGCTTCAACCTTATCCTCTTGCTCCGCTTCTCACGGTCACGGTAATTTCTCCTTTCTCTCCCGTTCTCTCTCCGTCTCGACCGGTGTTTGGGTGGGAGCCCGCCGGCGGCCACCGCCGCCCGTCCCCGCAGGCCACCGTCGACAGGCCACACGTCACTAGGCACACCGCCCCTCCCTATGTCCTGTAGCTCCCTGCGCATCGCCCCAGACCAACCCTGCAGCTGTCTGCTCGCACCGTCGGCCAGCAGTCAGGCCGGGTCGTCCCCAGGCGAAGGCTCCCGCAGTCCAGGACACGCGCCTGCCTCCGAAGCCTCAGCCGCGGCAACATTCTCCCCCCAGAACTAAGGTGAGGCTTCAAGTCGCCCATATTCAGGATTGATTTGTGGATTCGATGGGTATAGTGTTAACTTAGGGTTTTACAGGAGTAAGAAATGGTGATTCTCTTATGTGCTTGTGCTATGGATTATAATCGGAGTGATGTAGTTATCGGGTATGCATCATTATTTACTCTTTGTTGTACAAATATATTTTACTACGACTACTTGTATGGCATGCGTGTAGTGTTCTAACTCTGTAATGGGTGTTTTTTTAGGCTTGATGCGGAGCCTGAGCATAGTTTAGTGCTTCTAGATGGTGGCATTCTAGAACAACCATAGGGACATGTCGTTAATTGGGATAAATTACGGATTGAGGAAAGGCAAGATGATGAAGGGGAAGGAAGGTTAGAAATTTTCGATGAGGATGAGCTGTATCGTTTGCTGGGCCTAAGAACCGAGGATGATCATGGCCAGGGTGCTGCTGATTCTACTTCAAATGATGATCAGGCTACCGCAAACAATGGTAGTACAGTCCCTGATGTTGACACTAGAGGTGCAGCTATCCCTATTGATGATGCAATACCGGAGGAGAGGGTGATGGTGTATGACCCTAACAAACCATGCATGGATATTGGCACCATGTACCTCAACATGGTTGAGTTTAGATTGGTTGTGAGGCAGTTTGCCATTAATGAAGAGTTTGCATTACAAACTGTGAAAACAGACACAAAGAGGTTTATTGGGAAGTGCATGGCATCAGATTGCCCTTGGCATATTCATGGTCGAAAACAACGTCATTCGAAAACTATTATGGTATACAGATTTTTTTGTTATATGAATGACTTTTTTTTGAGTTATGACAATGTTCTAATTTCTGTAATAATGCAGGTTACAGCTCTAATTGCTCAACATAATTGTTCATCCAGTGCGAGGAGACTTACTACTACACCCACTGTTGCCTGGGTTGCTTCAAGGGGTATCAAGCACCTCAGGAAGGACCCAAATATGGGCCCAAAAGAACTGAAGAAGCAGCTGCAAGATGACCACAAATGTGAAAATCACTATGACACCGTTTGTAAGGGGAGACAGATTGCAATGAAAGAGTTGTTTGGCAGCTAGGAGAAAAGCTTCCAAATGCTCTACAATTGGAGGGCAGAGGTTCTAAAGCACTCACCAAACAGTGTCTTGAGATTGACATCAAGATGGTTGATGGCAAGGTACACTTTCACAGATTCTTTTGTGCTTTGAGTCCTTGTATTGAGGGTTTTCTAGAGGGATGCAGGCCTTACCTTAGTATAGACTCCATTGCATTGAATGGTAGATGGTGTGGACACTTAGCAGCAGCCACTGCTCTAAATGGACACAATTGGATGTACCCTGTTGCATTTGGCTTCATAGATGGTGATACAACAAAAAATTAGGAATGGTTTATGACTCAGTTGCATAAGGCCATAGGAGACCTGCCTGTTCATGCTATTTGCACTGATGCATGCAAAGGTCTAGAGAAAGCTGTTAAAAATGTGTTTTCTCATGCTGAACATAGAGAGTGTTTTAGGCATCTTATGCAGAATTTCATTAAGAAGTTTGGGGGTGATGTTTTTTCGAAGATGTATCCTGCAGCTCGAGCATATAGAGTTGAAGTATTCCAATATTTCTTCAAATTTGTTAGAGAGGCTAGCGATCAAGTGATGGAATGGCTTGACAATCATCATAAATTGTTGTGGATGAGAAGTGCATTTAACCCTAAAATCAAGTGTGACTATATAACCAACAACCTCGCTGAATGTTTTAATAATTGGATCAAGAACTAGAAGGACCTTCCTGTAGTTGAGCTTGCTGATAAAATTAGGGAGATGCTAATGATATTGTGGAGGAAGAGAAGGCAGATTGGACAAAAGCTTAATGGGAGAATTTTACATACAGTCATACATCAGCTGAAAATGAGAACTAGAGGAGTTATCACCTCTTATAGTATTGCTGTAGAGATATGGGCTGGCCTGGCCCGGCACGGTACGGGCCCGTGAAAAGCACGGGCCTCTCAGGTCGTGCCTCTTAGGGCCACGGGCCTAGCCTTTGGCCCAAGCATGGCACTATGGGCCGTTTTTTGTGTCGTGCTGGCCCGCTAAGCATGACCAAAATTACGGGCCATGCCAGCCCACAGCCCGTTACCCTTGTGTTGGGTTCATAAACCCGGGATCCTTCATGGACCGACTTTCCAACAAAGGCTCAGCCCAACAGACAACGTTGCGAGCAACACGCAACTCATGGGCCCGCCCAAATACCTAGACGATAGGCTAGACACTGGCATTTTGCATCTGCTGCCCGCCACTTGCGACGTTGATTGCTTGCTTCTTCAATAGGCGTGGGAACATTGACATTACCACACAACCCAACCCAATTTGCACGATATGAGGCGAGTGTCATTGCGGCTCTCATGCACATAGGCTTCCTTCCATTCCTTGGAGCTTTGTGCCATGATGAGCATGCCACTGACGATGAGCCAGTTGAGATTTGCAGCACTCTCGCACGACATGGATGGAGAACTTTGATTGATCAGGGTGGCGGTGGGTATACATTACTACGGGGTACAACTGAACTGCTACATTAGTTTCAGCATCTACTACGCTCAAGACTCAACTGAAACTGGACTGATTGACCGACTAACTCTCAGGCCTCTCCTCTCCCTTATAGTGTTATGGGCGCCATCAACTCCCATACCAGATAAATACGGTAAGGCTCCCCCACGTGCCTCTGAGGCATCGACAGTGTTGTGGGCACCAGCATTTACTGTGCTAGGAGAACATGGTAAAAAACACCTGCATGCCTCTCGGCATCGACAGTATAGCAGGTACCGACATCTGCCATATCTGAAGAAGACGACGCAACCTCCCACATGCATATGACATTCAACAGTATTGTGGGCACCTACCATCATCTCGTACTCGCCGGCGTGGGCAGCAAGACTTAGCAGCGAACGCACTCGCTCCCTCTCACTTGTAAGACCACCCCCTTCATCTATAATGGGGGATGCGCTCTCTTCCAACAGATAAGTTGATTCAGATCGACCAAGTTCACTAGTACACAACAATAGAACCACCGGGTTCAAACCTCGAGCACACGATCGAACACATAGCACATAGCGGAGTTCCCGTCACTCTCGGTCCCTCTGACCAGAGTCCGACCGGACCTCTTGTACCCCCCATCTTTCTCCTTCTCATTTGTAACCCCACTGCAAACTTCGAGCACCTAGGCTCAAGAATAAAGTCACCGACCGACTCAAACTGGATGTAGGGCATGTTGCCTAAACCAGTATAAACTCTATGTCATTGAGTGCTAGGCCACCTCCGATCACAACGTATGGCAAAACTACAAATATTTACGTGTTGGTCACTTTCTGCACCGACAGTTGGCGCCGATCGTCGGGAAGACGCTGTACGTTCAACACTTTTGGTCATCGGATGGCCCACTTTTCTGCCACCTTCTCCATGGCGGGCTCAAGCGATACGACTCACTTCGGCTCACTGGAGTTTTCCGCACTCCTACCTGTTGGGATGCGGGTTCCACCCGTCTTCGAGCCATCCTAGGCCTTCCTCTTTGGAAGCCTGGACTTCGTCGCCGACCAGCTCGGCGTACTACACCTTCGCGAGGAGGCACTCGTTCTGACACCCGTCGGAGGGGCGCCCTCCATCGGCTCCGGGACGCACAACAACTTCAACAACGAGGTGCATGTGCTTCATTCTAAGTAAACTCTCTGCTCAAATCCCACTGTGAGTAATGCACATGCTGTTATTTACTTGCTATTCTCTATCTTCCGCCGATTATTCGGAGGGACCCTGTTGTCCCCGCTACGAACACCATGCGACCGGTTCCCCTACGGCCTCGCTTTCCCCGTGCATGCGTACGCCCGAGGGCTCCAAAGGATGCCAGCGCTACCCCCTCTCACATCCAAATTCCTAGGGATGGCAAGCTATGTCCCACTTGTTTCCTCGACCTCATGGATGACGATGTTGAGAGTGATGGCTCCAGCATCGGCGATGTGGCGCCTAGCCACCGTCCGTCCCGAGAGTGCGCTATGGCGGACGCTCTAGGATAGTCACCGATGGTAGCGGAGTCCTTGTAGACACACACCCCTCTGGACCCTCGTGCGGAGACCCCCGCGCTCACACAGGAGCACGGTGAGGAGCTACGACAACAGCGGCTAAACTCGCCGCTGCTTGCGCCAGCACGCTTGGCACACCACACTGCGCCCCATGCGCATAAACCGGCGAGCGGCGCCTGAGGTTGTGCCCGTCGAGTCCCGCGCAACACCATGGATGGGGGGAATGATCCCCCACAGTTTGCTCAGGCTGATCAGAATATCGTCGCTGCGGCAATGCTTCTACGCAGCCTTCCCGAGCCAAATGACCCCCAGGAACAGGTGATCCACCGGAACCTTCGGGCACTGGTGGAAACCACCGCCGTTCAACAGGTGGAGAGCTCTGCATCGCGACACCGAATCATAGCCTCTCTCCCTACCAGGGGAGTGGGGACGCACTAGATGAATCACTCCATCCGCTCACCGCTACAGCCGCCGAGCATGGCACAGGAAGCTGCATCTGCGTCTTGATCTAACATGGCGCCCTCTCCACACTGACCGCCTGTACGTGAGCTGCTCGGGCCGAACCAAGACGCTCGCAGCATCATCAGCGACCAACATCAGTCTTAGCAGGATGATGGCATCCATTGAGCGACAGTAATGGCAGGCGACATAGACCCCGGCTGGACCATCGTGAGGAGTGGTGAAACACACCCTAGGCGCAGTCGCTGGCCGGACGACCGGAGTCCTAGCCCGAATAGCTTGGGACCATGGGACTTTGTCCGACGCATCCAGAGAGTGTCGCTCCTACAATGCTTCAACGGAGGCTGAGGCAAAGGCAAGGCCAAGCGCGATGATCAGGTGAAGGGCCCCTCCACGCAGAGGGGCAAAAAGAACAAAAAAGATCTTTGCCAATCGACCAACTCCGCGTTGGTCGCCACGACTAATCTCACGGGCAAATAGCCCCAGCAGGGTCTTCCAGACCACTTCAATGAGCTCATGGAGAGCCCATGCACCAACCACACCTACCCCCATCAAACACCTCTACAAGGACCGCGAGCTGCTCAAGCGCCTTCTGCGACAGGCCGGCGGGCCAAAGGAAGAAAAAGGCGAAGAAGCAGCGGCTAGGAAAGGGGGCATAGCGGGCAAGGATCCGAATAACTGAAGGTCAAGGTGATCCGACCGGACATCTACCGACTGAAGGACGACAACGACGATGTTCTCACAAACGCTTGGAATAGCTATGTCGTTTCTTCCCCTAAAATTCAGTCTTACCATTGTTTACTTAACGTTTGCTCCTATAAAAGCGCCCCGACCCGAACACTTTCGGCCTGGGTCGCTCGAGGGCCCCACGGGGGTGCACTACCACCTCTCTTTTCATTTACTATCATATGGTAAAACTCCTTCCTACCCGAATGAAAGGGTAGTTCGTTCCTTTAATTTACCTTACGTAGCTTTGCTTCAAATATTCCGACTGATCGCACCCCACCTCTACCTACGGTTACGAGCAGCTGAGCCTCGTGAGCCATGCCCGGGCTCCTAAGGTTGCAACCTATGGGACGAATGGGCAAGTGCAAAAAAGAATAAATAAAAAACAAAATTATGCTAAGGTAAAACCAAGGAACGAATGGGACAAGCTTCCCTAAACGGAGTGATTCTATCACAAAAAACGAAACTAATTCACTAAGTACACAAAAAACGTTTGCACGGGGGCTCCCCCACGAACTTAACTTTTTACATCTACTTCTACTTTACAAGCTATTGGGGCTGCCCGGTGGCATCTGCTGTCGGTGCGACCGGTGAAGGCATGGGCTGCTCACTCCCCGGCTGGACGACATTCGGCTCGGTTGAAGGCGGGGCGATGTCCACTTCCGACCCAGGCTCCACGCCATCCGCAAGCTGGGCGACGTCCCCCTGACGCACGCTTCCGACCATGTCCTCACGATGAGCATCCATCACCCACTGCATGGAGACATGCTCGGCCAACAACCTTGCGTGTGGCAGCAAGCTCTCCCCGAGCAACTGGATGTCCTCTGTGCTACAGCCATCGGCATACCCACTGTAGATGGTGGTGAAGTCCAGGTCCAAGTGGTACATCGCCACCGAAGTCAACACCCCCGACACACCATAGAACAGCCCATGGGTGATGAGGGCACGAACCTCATCTAGAACCTCCGCCAGCCGGATGGCGGGCGCGCTGGTACTTGGCGCCGACCCGAAGACCTCCGAGACGACAAGCTAGGCAACATTGCGGATCTGGTCAAGTTCCCCCTCGAGAGCACGTCGCTCTTCAAGGGACTTGGCCAGCGCCTCCACATTCCAGCCAAAAGTCGCCTTGGCCGTCTCTAGGTCTCGCTCCAACGATTCCACCTTTCCACCCAGCTCTGGAAAAAGGACGACAAGCTTAGAATCAAGCTAAAGGAAGAAACCAACATGTCAAAAGCAGAAAAGGTACTTATCAAGGTGGGTGTTCTCGAGGACAGAGAGTCCCTCCACCTGCCGGGTCACCTACTCGCGCAGCCAGGCGTTCGCCACCTTCGTCCCCATCACCCGGCCCCGAAGTGCGAGCACTTCCTGGTCTGCCTCTGACTAGGCCTTTCGCTCTGACTCTAGGGCATTCTGCTCCGACTCGAGGGTCTCCAGGGATTTTTGGAGCGCCACCTTGGTGTCCACCAAGGACTTCCGTAGCTCCGCATTGGTCTCCGCCTGACGGGCCTTCGCCGCCTCAAGCCCCCGCTCGGTGATAGTCGCCCACTCCACCACGAGCTGCTCCACCGTCCGCGCCTCGGTCGCCTGGTCCTAGGACTCATGGCGGGTGGACTCCAGCTGACGCTCAAGCTCGACCATACGGGCGTGCTCCATCTAGAGGAAACAGGACTTGCGGCATGACATCTCCTGTAGACCCTGCAAAAATGAGAAGCAAGCATGCTGAGGGAACCAACAAGAGACTAAGGGGTCAAATACAAGCGTGGGAAACTCACCTCCATGGCGTGCTATAGGTCGACCTTGACCAACCGCTAGACAAACTTAACCCACTCATGGGCATCCTCAAGCTTCATCGACAGCTTGGCAAGATCGGACTCCATGGCAAGTCCTCTCCCCCCAAGGATGTCCCAGAGCTGACACTCCTACGAATCCTGAAGGATGAACCAAACCTTCATCGGGTCCTCAGGGTAGGGCCACACCAGGTCGTCTCCTCTAGCTCGCTGGAGGGCCCAGCCTCCGACCAGACCACCTCCAGCTCCCGCGACAGCACCGGTGGCTCCACCTCGTCATCTGCCTCGTCGTCAGAGGTGATCTCCACCACCTCAGTCTCACGGGCCACCGGTAGGCATTCCGGCTCTGTCCCGGCCACATCTCCCCCTAGCACCACCAGCGCTGACTGGGAAGGTGAGCCATGCGGCCCTCCGCCTGGCGAGGCAGGAAGCCCGATCTCCCTCTCCTCTTCCGCCATAGCCGGTGGAGGAGGGGCCGCAAGGGACACCTCCGACGCAGCCTCCGCCATCACCACCAGAATCGCCGCCAACACCGTCGCTGCCACTGCCACCGTGCTAGCAACCGACCTGGGAAGCACCACCCCCGGAAGGGAAGGACTCGCCGCCACCATCCTGCTCTCCCCGCCGCTCGCCGCGGCACGCTACAAGGTGGGCCTCCAAACCTCCTGCACAGGAGTTGGGGCGATGCTCAACCCCGTCAGCGTCCGACCGCTGTCAAAAAATACAGGTTAGTCATACTCCAAAAAAGACTCAACAGCAAGATCGAAAAGAAACAACGAAAGACGTACCGGGATGTAAGCGATGCGACTCTAAAACCAAGACCCGACGTCGATGGGCTCGTAGGGCAAGGACCGCTCCCGGGCTGCGACCCGCGCCCCCGCACTTCAGCCGGGCACGGAGTCGACCCAACTGGCTCCTGCCTGGCCCACGAGTCACCACAACCTTTGACTCGGGGCACGCTGACTGAAGCGGCAGGTGAGGCATCCTCCCGTTGTGAGTCGCACACTGGCGCCAGCCCCAGTGACGTGCGGGTGTAAGCCCGCTCCTCTGACCGCCTTGCTTGCTCGGCTGCGCCCGTGGTAGGTGGGGATGAAACCGGCTGAAAGGTCCTAATGGCTAGAGGGGGGTGAATAGCCTAATAAAAATTTCTACAACAACACTTAACAAAATGGTTAGACAATTATGAGGCGAAGCAAGTGTTGTGCTAGCCTACTCAAAGTGCAAGCCACCTACCACAATTCTAGTTTAGATAGTATCTATTCACACAATAGCTATGACACTACCCTATGTTAGTGTGCTCTCAAAGGCTAACTAAAGAGCCACACCAACCAAGCAAGCAAGCTCTCACAACTAGCTACACTAAAGAGCTTGACAACTAGTTTGCAACAATGTAAAGAGAGTGATCAAGAAGGTTATACCACCGTGTCAAGGAAGGAGCCAATCAATCATAAGAATGAATAACAATGAAGACCAATCACCTCAGAATCAATGATGAACACAAAGATTTTTATCGAGATTCACTTGCTTGCCGGCAAGCTAGTCCTCGTTGTGGCGATTCACCCACTTGGAGGTTCACGAGCTAATTGGCTTCACACGCCAAACCCTCAATAGGGTGCCGCACAACCAACACAAGATGAGGATCACATAAGCCACAAGCAATACATTAGAGTACCATTTGGCTCTCCACCAGGGAAAGGTCAAGAACCCCTCACAATCACCACAATCGGAGCCAGAGACAATCACCACTCTCCGCTCGATGATCCTCGCTGCTCCAAGCCATCTAGGTGGTGACAACCACCAAGAGTAACAAATGAATTCTGTAGTGAAACATGAACACCAAGTACCTCTAGATGCAAACACTCAAGCAATGCACTTGAATTCTATCCTAATCTCACAAAGATGATGAATCAATGATGGAGATGAGTGGGAGGGCTTTGGCTAAGCTCATAAGGTTGCTATGTCAATGAAAATTGCCAAAGGTGTGAGCTTCAATCGGCCATGGGGCTTAAATAGAAGCCCCCACGAAATAGAGCCGTTGTACCCCTTCACTGGGCACAACGTGGGGTGACCGGATGCTCCGGTCCGATCGACCGGACGCTGGTCCTCAGCGTCCGGTCATGTGATTCACGCCACGTGTCCCCTGCTTCAAATACTGTTTATCAGATTTCAACGGTCATCAGCTGACCGAACGCTGCGCATAAACTGACCGGACGCTCATCCTCCAGCGTCCGGTCGTTTCCAGTAAGGTTCCAGAAACGATTTTCTTTGACCGGACACGTCCGGTCATGCTTGACCGGACCCAGCAAGCGTCCGGTCACTTAGTGACTTTTCTCTACGCTGTCCGACAATAGGACCAGATCCTAGACCTCAGCGTCCAGTCAGTCCAAGACCCAGCGTCCAGTCGTTTGACCGACGCCAGCGTCTTCGCTGCCACACTTGACCGGACGCACCGGTCTCTCTGAGACCAGCGTCTGGTCACTCAGTGACCAGCAAGACTAACTCATTTTCACCTCTAATTTCTTCATCCTTGCTCAAATGTGCCAACCACCAAGTGTATCACTTTGTGCACATGTGTTAGCATATTTTCACAAACATTTTCAAGGGTGTTAGCATTCCACTAGATTCTAAATGCATATGCAATGAGTTAGAGCATCTAGTGGCACTTTGATAACCGCATTCCGATACGAGTTTCACCCCTCTTAATAGTACGGCTATCAAACCTAAATGTGATCACACTCTCTAAGTGTCTTGATCACCAAAACAAAATAGCTCCTACAATTTATACCTTTGCCTTGAGCTTTTCTATTTTTCTCTTTCTTCTCTCCAAGTCCAAGCACTTGATCATTATCATGGCATCATCATTATCATGCTATGATCTTCATTTGCTTCACCACTTGGAGTGTGCTACCTATCTCATGATCACTTGATAAACTAGGTTATCACTTAGGGTTTCATCAATTCACCAAAACCAAACTAGAGCTTTCAATCTCCCCCTTTTTGGTAATGACAACCCTTTCACAAAGATATGAATTAAAATTTAATTGAATTCATGTTGCTTGCCCAAGCATATTTACCATATGTAAAAGAATATGGACAAGTTTCATGAACCCCAAATGGTAGCAATTGCTCCCCCTACATATGTGTTAAGAGTTTGGATTGAAGCTTGCACATATGCTTAGATAGGAAATATAGGAGACAATGTCTACCAAATGATGCTAAGGTATAAAAGATGGACCTTTGAAGCATGATACCAATCGGAGTGCACCATTATACCATCCTTAGCACCATGGTTAGCTCTATACCACTTGAAAACATACTTTGAAAATATACCACTTGTAACACTTACTTGGAAATGAAAGTTATCTAGTGATTTTATTTCATCATTCAATCTTACAACTAGCATACATCACACAAGCATGGATATTGAAATTTAAAACTTGTGCCATGCAAGCAAACATATGAAATGCACATTTAAATGCACCATACAAGTTCATGAGCTTGCTCTCCCTATGTCAAGTTCTCCCCCTTATGTCAAGTTCTCCCCCTTTCACTTGTATCTTTATCTCTCTCCCCTTTGTGTTGTCTTGTTTTCACTATCTTTGTGCACTACTTCTTCCCCTTTGTCATCAATGACCACAAAGGTTTAAAATATAGATAGTTTGAGATTTATCAATGTCAATCAATGGGGTGAGGATCATATTCCCAAATTTGGTCCAATCTAGATCATTTGCAAAGATATTTAACTCGGTTTGATCCAAGGACAAGATTCTTCACACCTCCCAATAAGGGTTATCTTGTACCATGTTGAGTTAAACACTTAGAGTGCTTTTTCTAGATTAAACACTAGGTTTACAAGCCCATAAACATGTCATATGTTACCACTAGATCAAGTCAAGCATAGAAGCAATAGTGATACCATATAAACATCAAAATCATTTGATTTTCATGAATGAGCCTAATAAAATTGAACCACTTGAAAGGTCCTAATAAAATTGAAAATGTGACTAGATGCACTAAATATGTCCTTAGCAAGGATGTATGTCATGCCAATCAACTTTTACCTTGGATTGCTCGAAGGAGAGGCATGTCATATAAGTGGGGGTGCATCAACACATATTTGAGAAATCCAATATGTTCAACTTATTCCTTAGCTTGCAAAACCTTTTCTCATCCAATGGCTTGGTGAATATATCAGCAAGTTGATCTTCGGTGCCTACACTCTCAATACAAATGTCCCCCTTTTGTTGGTGATCTCTTATGAAATGGTGGTGGACATCAATGTGCTTTGTTCTTGCATGTTGAACCGGATTGTTTGTCAACTTGATTGCACTCTCATTGTCACATAGCAATGGCACTTTCTTGAACTTAATTCCAAAGTCACTCAAAGTGGCCTTCATCCAAAGTATTTGTGCACAACAACTACCGGCGGATATGTATTCAGCTTCAGCGGTTGATAATGCAACACTATTTTGCTTCTTTGATGACCATGAAACAAGTGATCTTCCCAACAATTGACATGTGCCCGAGGTGCTCTTCCTTTCAACCTTGCATCCCGCATAATCCGAGTCAGAGTAACCAACTAGCTCAAACTTTGCTCCTTTGGGATACCATAAACCAACATTTGATGTATGCTTCAAATACCTCAATATTCTCTTTGTAGCCTTCAAATGACTTTCTCTTGGTGAGGCTTAAAATCTTGCACACATGCATACACTAAACATGATATCCGGCCTTGATGCGGTCATATAGAGTAGGCTTCCAATCATAGACCGATATAATTTTTGATCCACCATGTTGCCACTTGCATCACTATCCAAGTTACCATTTGTTCCCATTGGTGTGCTAATGACTTTGCTATCACTCATGCCAAACTGCTTGATCATGTCCTTGATATACTTGCCTTGACTCATAAAAGTACCATTCTTCAATTGCTTGATTTGAAGACCAAGAAAGTAACTTAACTCTCCAATCATGGACATCTCAAACTCATTAGCCATCATTTTTCCAAACTCATCACAAAAGTCTTGATTTATTGATCCAAATATGATGTCATCAACATAGATTTGCAACACAAATAAATCTTTTCCAATCTTCTTGATGAAAAGAGTGGTGTCAACCTTGCCCATCATAAACCCTTTAGAGAGTAGGAAGTCCATCAATCTCTCATACCATGCTCTAGGTGCTTGCTTTAAGCCATATAATGCCTTCTTCAACTTGTACACATGGTTGGGCTTCTTGTCATCTTCAAAATCGGGAGGTTGCTCAACATATACTTCTTCATTGATGTAACCGTTGAGAAATACACTCTTAACATTCATTTGATAGAGCTTGATGTTGTGGGCACAAGCATAGGCTAGCAAGATTTTAATTGCTTCCAATCTAGCAACCAAGGCATATGTTTCTCCAAAGTCAAGACCTTCAACTTGTGTATAGCCTTGTGCTACCAATCTTGCTTTGTTCCTTACTACTATTCCATCTTGATCTTGCTTATTTCTAAAGACCCATTTGGTTTTAATCACATTGTGTCCCTTTGGTCTCTCTACTAATTCCCATACTTGATTTCTTGTGAAGTTATTTAACTCTTCATGCATAGCATTCACCCAATCAACATCCTTCAATGCTTTATCTATTTTCTTTGGTTCAATGGATGACACAAATGAGAAATGCTCACAAAATGAAGCCAATCTTGATCTAGTTTGCACACCTCTTGAAATATCACCAATGATAGTGTCCAATTGATGATTTCTTGAAATATTGATTGGTTGGAGGATTGGAACTTGATTGCTTGCACTTGCTTGATCATTGGATTGAGATGATATACTAGCCACTTGATCTTGTTCATTATCATGAGATCCACTTGTACTAGATTGAGTTGTATCATCTTGCACATTTGAGTTAGAGAGCACTTGCACTTGATCATCTTCATCATCATTCACTTGCCTAGGCCTCAATTCACCAACATCCATGTTTTTCATGGCATTTGAAAGTTGAATGCCTCTAACATCTTCCAAGTTCTCATTCTCTACTTGTGAACCCTTAGTTTCATCAAATTCAACATCATGAACTTCCTCAAGAGTACCACTATCCAAATTCCAAACTCTATATGCTTTGCTTGTAGTGGAATAACCAAGTAGGAATCCTTCATCATATTTCTTATCAAACTTGCCCAATCTAGTGCCTTTCTTCAAGATATAGCATTTGCAACCAAAGACCAAAAAATATGCAATGTTGGGCTTTCTACCATTCAAGAGCTCATATGGTGTCTTTTCTTTCAATGTGTGACAATAGAGGCTGTTGCTACAATAGCAAGCCGTGTTGATAGCTCTCGGGAAAATGAAATGTCTATTTTCTATTGCGCCGGATGCAAAATTCTTGGTGGTTGGCACACTTGAGCAAGGGTGAAGAAGTAAGAGTTGAAATGGAGTTGATCGGAATGATGCTGGCGTCGGTCTACTGACCGGACGCTGGGTCACTCAGCGACCGGACGCTGAAAGGCTGCGTCCGGTCGAGCTGTCAGACAGCACAGTGGCTAGGGTTGAGCACCGGACGCTGGCTGCGTCCGGTCAAGGTGGACCGGACGCGTCCGGTCAAAAAAAACATGCCTCGGGGAGCTTACTGGAAACGACCGGACGCTGGGGCTTCAGCGTCCGGTCAGTTTTATCGGAGCGTCCGGTCAGCTTTCCGACCGTTGGAATCTGACGAACAGCGTTTGAAGGCGATGACACGTGGCGTCCATCGGGCGACCGGACGCTGAGGGCCAGCATCCGGTCAGTATGACCGGAGCGTCTGGTCAGAGCGCGTTTTGCCCAGTGAAGGGGTATAACGGCTCTATTTGATTGGGGCCCTATTTATAGCCCCATGGCCGGCTCAAGGGACAACTCTTGCACATTTTCATTGACATAGCAACCTTGTGAGCCTAGCCAAAGAACTCCCACTCATCTACATCATTGATTCATCATCATAGTGAGATTGGGAGTGATCCAAGTGCATTGCTTGAGTGATTGCATCTAGAGGCACTTGGTGATTGTGTTTCGCTGCGGATTTCTCTTGTTACTCTTGGTGGTTGCCGCCACCTAGACGGCTTGGAGCAGCAAGGATCGTTGAGTGGAGGAGGTGATTGTCTCTGACTCCGATCATGGTGATTGTGAGGGGTTCTTGACCTTTCCCCGGCGGAGCGCCAAAAGGTACTCTAGTAAATTGCTTGTGGCTTGTGTGATCCTCATCTTGTGTTGGTTGTGCGGCACCCTATTGAGGGTTTGGCGAGTGATGCCAATCAGCGCGTGAACCTCCAAGTGAGTGAATCGCCACAACGAGGACTAGCTTGCCGGCAAGCAAGTGAACCTCGGTAAAAATCATTGTGTTCATCATTTGATTCCGAGGTGATTGGTCTACATTGGTATTCATCATTGTGATTGATTGGTTCCTACCACTACACGGCGGTATAACTCTCTTGCTCACTCTTACATTACCGCAAACTAGTTATCAAGCTCTTTAGTGTAGTTAGTTATGAGAGCTTGTTTGTTTGTTTAGTGTTGCTCTTTAGTTAGTCTTTGAGAGCACACTAATTTAGCTAAGTGTCATAGCTATTGTGTGGATATACACTATTCGAAATAGAATTGTGGTAGGTGGCTTGCATTTTAGTAGGCTAGCGCAACACTCGCTTCGCCGCAGCGAGGATCGTCGAGACAATCACCACTCTCTGCTCGACGATCCTCGCTGCTCCAAGCCATCAAGGTGGCGGCAACCACCAAGAGTAACAAGTGAATTCTGCAGCGAAACACGAACACCAAGTGCCTCTAGATGCAAACACTCAAGCAATGCACTTGGATTCTCTCCCAATCTCACAAAGATGATGAATCAATGATGGAGATGAGTGGGAGGGCTTTGGCTAAGCTCACAAGGTTGCTATGTCAATGAAAATTGCCAAAGGTGTGAGCTTCAACCGGCCATGGGGCTTAAATAGAAGCCCCTACGAAATAGAGTCATTGTACTTCTTCACTGGGCACAACACGGGGTGACCGGACGCTCCGGTCCGATCGACCGGACACTGGCCCTCAGCGTCCGGTCACATGATTCATGCCACGTTTCCCCTGCTTCAAATACTATTCATCAGATTTCAACGGTCATCAGCTGACCGGACGCTGCGCACAAACTGACCGAACACTCATCCTCCAGCGTCCGGTCGTTTCCAGTAAGGTTCCAGAAACGATTTTCTTTGACCGGACCCTACAAGCGTCCGATCACTCAGTGACTTTTCTCTGCGCTGTCCGACAACAGGACCAGACCCTAGACCTCAGCGTCCGGTCAGTCCAAGACCCAGCGTCCGGTTGTTTGACCGATGCCAGCATCTTCGCTGCCACACTTGACTGGACGCGCCGGTCTCTCTGAGACCAGCGTCCGGTCACTCAGTGACCAGCAAGACTAACTCCTTTTCACCTCTAATTTCTTCACCCTTGCTCAAATGTGCCAACCACCAAGTGTATCACCTTGTGCACATGTGTTAGCATATTTTCACAAACATTTTCAAGGGTGTTAGCATTCCACTAGATCCTAAATGCATAAGCAATGAGTTAGAGCATCTATTGGCACTTTGATAACCGCATTCCGATACGAGTTTCACCTCTCTTAATAGTACGGCTATCAAACCTAAATGTGATCATACTCTCTAAGTGTCTTGATCACCAAAACAAAATAGCTCCTACAATTTATACCTTTGCCTTAAGCTTTTTTGTTTTTCTCTTTCTTCTCTCCAAGTCCAAGCACTTGATCATTATCATGGCATCATCATTATCATGCTATGACCTTCATTTGCTTCACCACCTGGAGTGTGCTACCTATCTCATGATCACTTGATAAACTAGGTTAGCACTCAGGGTTTCATCAATTCACCAAAACCAAACTAGAGATTTCACCGGTGACGCCACCGAAGGGCGTGGTGACCGCGTTCGATTCGCCTCCCATTTGCCGGCGATGACCGCGCTCGCAGCACGCTTCCTCGGCATGGGAACATCGCCGTGCCTCTCTGCCTCCTGCTCACCGCCAGCGGACATGGCCATAGGATCATGACGCTCTACCAAGGTCACAATGACCTCCTAGCTTTCCTTCTCCTCGGAGAAAATCATGTCATCCACCTTTGTTGGGTCCTCCAACTCGAGCTTTGACTCGACGTCGCTCCTATTTTCCCTGGCCTTCACGCGCTGGGCGATCTCCTTCTCCTTCTCATACTTCCGCCAAGCCACCTCAGCTTTCTTCTTCTTCTTGGCATCCGCCGCCTCCTTCTAGGCGGCCTACCGAGCCGCGCCCTCCGGCCCCTTCAGAAGGTGCGGTCGGGACTTGTAAGCATCAAGTCCCTACAAACACAGGCGACTCAAAATAAAAAAAGCAAGAAAGCAAAGGGGAAAAGAACACGGAGTAAAGAGAGGGGAGCATAACATTTTGGACACCACCGAGGTGTTGAGAGGTCCAGGCTTTCCATCGACCTTCTCTTTGGGATTCAGCTACAGCACCTGGTTGAGGCGACTGCAGACCTCGTCGTTCGGCAGCTCCTCCGGTGACGCACGATCAGGGTCCAACGGGCCACCATACTTCCACATCAGCCACGCCCTCTCCGCCAACGGAGCAACCCGACGGCGGTAGAGGGTGTGGAACACCTGCACCCCATCAAGGCCGTGCCGCACGAGCTTCTAGAGCTCCACCTCGGTGATCTCCACCTTCTTCTCCCGACGGGAAGGGCCCCATGACCAACTTTCCCGCCTGTCTAGCCTTCCACCGGTGAACGCCGAGAACGACGCCTCCACCGGGTTCCTAATATAGAACCACTCCCCGTGCCACCCCCGGTTGGAGTCACAAGGGATGTACGTGGGATACAAGCCTCCCACGCTTAGTTTTCTCTGCAGGGCAAAGCCCCCCACCGGCGTAGCCTCGAGCAGATTCCCCACCGGCAAAGTTCACCGGAAGAAGTCCGCGTGCGGCTCCATCCCGAGGAAGGCCTCATAGACGATGATGAAGCCGGTGATATGCAGCACCCCTATCGGATTGAGGTGTTGCTACTCTAGACCCCACTCATTGAGGAGCCCGCGTAGGAACCGGTGCGTGGGGTTTCCTAACCCATGCTCGTGGAAGGCGAGGAAGGAAACCACCTCGCTGGGCTGAGGTTGTGGAAAATCCTCCCTCCCGGGAGCCCTCCAGTGTGCCACCTCCTTCGGTGGCAGAAACCCCTTCACGGCGAAGGCCTCCAGCACTGACTCCCTCATAGTGGATGACCTCCAGTCTGACATTTTGCTCCGGGTTCACAAAAGGATTTGTGAGTTTTCTCCTCTCTCTCGCTCTCCCCTTTTTCTCTCCTAGGAACCGCCACGGCTCTCAAGTGCTCTCGGCAAGAAGGAAAATGAGAAGAGGCGGCAGATGTGGAATAGGCGAAGGAACAGGGCAAAAGCCTTCTCCCTTCTCCTACTTAAGGAAAAGGGCGCAACAGTTGGGGAAGGTCCACCGATCGTTGAAAGGCGAAACGACGGGGCAAAAAACCCTCTCCCTTCCCCATTTAATGTAGATGGGATACGATGGGACGCGCCCTGACTGATGAGACGTGCCCTGCCCGACGGAACGATGCCTGATCAGACAGGACGTGGCCTGGGTATGGCCTACCACTACCGCATGCCAGGCGCAAGAACCAAAGCACCACCTCGCACGGGTGGCTCTCTACCTCCCTAGGCAGGACTTACCCAAACAATAGGATCTTCGCCAGGAGAGACCATCAGGCTTTCTAAGTCGATCGAACGGCTCAGGAAAACACTAAGACACAGGAAAGGAGCAAAGGGACGCCCATGTAGGCCATGCTGACTCTGTCGCAAACGATGAGCATGGGTCCCGGTTGGACATTTCCGATTGGAGCTCTTCAAACCCCATCACTCAAGTCATCAAGGTAATACTACCGACCCCCGCTATTTCTTTATATAATCATTCATACATTCATACACGCATTCATTCCATACGCCCGTGCCCCCCGGACAATTCGGGCCTTGAATCGCCTGGGGGCTCGGAAACTAAGGCATCGCACGTGCGGCAAAATGCATCACAATGCTCCATGTTGCGTCACAAAGCGGTAGTTGCTTCATTCAACATGAGCAACGACCGACCAGGGCTCGAACGGCCCACGAAGGGCTTGAGGCCACCTCGCGTCAAACAGAGCTAGGGGAGAAAACGCAGATGAGCCCTATGCGGCCCTTGCCCAGTCTGCCCTGAAGCAGATAGGGTCATCTCAACCTTCTCGTTTGATCCTAAACCTCTCGCCAAACCTACAGAATCTCCATCGAGGGGAGGCCAGTAGGCCACCTAGGTCGGTCTCTAGAACGACCCAGACATGTACCGGGTTGCAGGTAAAGGTCTAAAGGAGCAGTGGAATGTCACAAGAGGGCTATGTCAACCCTGTCATGAACGATGGACCTAGATTCTACTCGATCATACCTGTTAGCGAGCTCACCGAGCGTGTCACTCAAGCCCGAGCGATCAAGGCAAGCTACAAAACTCAGCCCCTCCGGTTGTGAGAAACCAAGGATGGGGTAACGCACAAAACTCAAAACCGACCCCTACCAAGCCCAACGGGGCTTAGGGGCTCAAGACACCAAAAAACACATGGGTCTGTGACCCTGAACTTGCCCCATTCCTCAGCTACACCTACACACCAACACACGGGTCTGCGGCCCCGAACTCGCCCCATTCCTCGGCTACACCTGCACACCAACACATGGGTCTGCCACCCCGAACTCGCCCCATCCCTAAACTAACTGCCTCGGCTGCGCGGATTGCACCGACGCCAGGATCCATGACTCCAGCTCGCCCGTTCCCATGGCGCGCACCGACGCTAGGATCCACGAGCTCTGACTCACCCGATCCCTAAACTAAACTGCCTCGGCTGCGCAGACTGCACCGACGCTAGGATCCACGATCCTGACTCACCCGATCCCACGACGCGCACCGACACTAGGATCCATGACCCTGACTCACCCGATCCTATGGCGTGCACCGACGCTAGGATCCATGACCCCGACTCACTCGATCCCATGGCGCGCACCGATGCCAGGATCCACGACTCTGACTCACTCGATCCCCCATTCCTCGGCTACGCCTGCACACCAACACACGGGTCTGCCACCCCGAACTCACCCCATCCCTAAACTAACTGCCTCGGCTGTGCGGATTGCACCGACACCAGGATCCATGACTCCAGCTCGCCCGTTCCCATGGCACGCACCGATGCTAGGATCCGCGAGCTCTGACTCACCTGATCCCTAAACTAATCTGCCTCGGCTACGCAGACTGCACCGATGCCAGGATCCACAACCCCGACTCACCCGATCCCACGGCGCGCATCGACGCTAGGATCCATGACCCTGACTCACCTGATCCTACGGCGTGCACCGATGCTAGGATCCATGACCCCGACTCACCCGATCCCATGGCACGCACCGACGCCAGGATCCACGACTCCGACTCGCTCGATCCCCCGTCACACACCGATGCTAGGATCCACAACTCTAACTCGTCTGATCCCCCGGCGCGCACCAACGCCAGGATCCACGAGCTTCATCTCGCTCGATCCCTAAAACTAACTGACTCAACTAAAATACATGCACACACGCCCGCTAACAAAAACCCCCAGGCGATCTTGCCTGAATTACCCAGGGCTCGGGGGCTACACTCGCGGGTGCGCTCGCGCGCACTCGCTGAAAAAACGAAACCTTCCCCTAGCAACATGAAAAAAAAACCCAGACGATTCTGACCAAATCACCTGGGGGCTCGGGGGCTACACCTGTGAGTGCGCTCGCACACACCCACCATAAAGACAAAAATCCTTAAGACGATTCTACCCGAATCGCCTGGGGGTTTGGGGGCTCTATCGGGTTCATAAACCCGGGGTCCCTCATGGACCGACTTCCAAACAAAGGCTCAGCCCAACAGCTAACGTTGCGAGCAACGCGCAACTCATGGGCCGTCCCAAATACCTAGACGATAGGCCAAAAGGACGATCCAATCTCCGACCGGAAGGCCTGACCGAGGAGGAACGGCGCCCGCTTCCGACTTTGGCCCACCTCTCCGACCGGAGCGCTCGCTTTGGTCTCCAGCCCACCTCCGGACGGTCTTTTTGACCAGAAGGCCTAGCCAAACATCACTTCTGACTCTGACCCGCTTCTCTGGCTGGCGCAATTAGAGCCGACTGGGACCAACCGACCGGAGACACCCGCTTGGTAAGGACCAGGAAACAGACAAAGAAAGTAAGACAGCACACTCAAGTCAACCGCAATACCAAAAACCATACCCTGTACACATGTAGGACAGTACCCTGCGACCTCCCTGATATAACAGAACCCAAGCAATGTTGTAGGCGTAGACATTTTCCCATATAGTGTTGTGGGCGCCATCAGCTCCCATACCAGATAAATACTATAAGGCTCCCCCATGTGCCTCTAAGGCATCGACAATGTTGTGGGCGTCGGCATTTATCGTGCCAGGCGAACATGGTAAAAACCCCCTGCATGCCTCTCGGCATCGACAATATAGCAGGTACCGACATCTGCCATACCTGAAGAAGAAGACGCAACCTCCCATGTGCATCTGACATTTAACAGTATTATGGGCGCCTACCATCATCTCATACCCGTCGGCGTGGGCAGCAAGACTTAGCAGCGAACACACTCTCTCCCTCTCACTTGTAAGGCCATCCCCTTCATCTATAAAAGGGGATGCACTCTCTTCCAATAGATAAGTTGATTCAGATCGATCAAGTTCACTAGTACACAACAACAGAACCACCGGGTTCAAACCTCGAGCACACGCTCGAACACATAGCACATAGCGGAGTTTCCATCACTCTCGGTCCCTCTGATCAGAGTCCGACCAGACCTCTTGTACCCCCCATCTTTCTCCTTCTCGTTTGTAACCCCACTACAAACTTCGAGCACCTGGGCTTAGAAATAAAGTCACCGACCGACTCAAACTAGACATAGGACATATTGCCTGAACTAGTATAAACCCTGTGTCATTGAGTGCTAGGCCACCTCCGATCATAACATACGGCAAAACTATAAATATTTACGTGTTGGTCACTTTCTGCACTGACACCTTGCATTCATAGAATCAAACAGAATCAAAGTCCAATACATTCATAGTTTCATACTTTCATTTTATTCACAGAATCATACAGATACATAATTAAAGTCCAATACATTCACAGTCCAACAGAGATATCAAACTCCAAAGCCAACAGATAACAAAAATAACCAAAACGAGCTGTTTAGTGTAATGCTGCCTTATTAAAAACCTTTCTAGGTAAAACTCACCCTTGTGACTTGTGAGAAACTCTAGAAAGGAAAAAAGAGTGCAGCCAGCTCTTAATTAAGTCTTACAATCCATTGTTCAAATGATAGACAAGTCTCAGATCACAGATCACACTCACACTCACTCTTTTAGTCATAGATCACACTCACACTCTCAAGAGTCAAGTCTCAACCTCACTAAGTACCAGGAGCACCACCAGCAGCTTCATCTTCATCAAGGTACAAGTTCCTGAATGAGTCTTCTAGCTCTTGGTTGTCAACAACATGTTGTTCCCTTTTTTTCCTAACTCCCAGTCCTTTATGCAGGTCAGCATCTCCATAGTCTCTGGTGACAAGCGCCGCCGCCATTCCTTAATTATCTTGCCTGTCAAACTAAAACAAGACTCCGAAGAGACAGTAGATACAAAAACTGATATGATATCTCTAGCCATTATAGACAGGATTAGAAAGGTTAGCTTATTGTCACGCCACCACAGAAGTAGGTCAAAATCATCTTCATAAGAAGTGACATTGTCACTGTCTAAGTAAGCTGAGAGCTCACAAACAGCAGAAGTAGATGAAGATGAAGTGGTAGGGAGAGGGGAAGGACCAACAACACCTGATCCAAGGCTAAAGATTCTTCCCCATGCCTGCTTTTCTTACCTGTATGATTTGATGGTTGTGCAACCCTTTGAGACCTAGCTGCACCAAACTTGCTATCATATTTGTTAAACAATTTATACAATTAAGTTTTGACATCAGCATAGTATGAACTATACTCAGAATCAGTGTATTCACCAAGTAATTGCAGCACATTAAAGAAACCTCTCATCTTAGCTTTAGGATCAAGAATGAATGCATATGAAGATAACAGAGGTATGTCCGGCCAATATTTAAGAAATTTAAGCTTCATAGGATATACAATAGCTCTCAGATTTTGATCTTTTTCACATGCATGCAAATGAGAAGCAATCTCTAGGATATGGTGCAGAACAAGTGGACTTATAGTATAATAAACACCAGACAGAACAACAGTGGAGTCATAGAAGAGTTCCAGAAACTCCAATAACTTCTCAGCAACATACCAATGATTTGTAGTCAACAATTGTGAACCATAATGGGAATTAATGAACATAGAAAAGACATTCTTGTATGGAAGCAAGTGTTTAAGCATTAGGTAAGTAGAATTCCATCTAACATCCATATCCAAGCCAAACTTTCTAGGTCTAGCACCCTTAGCATTACAGTATTCTTTAAATAATGCAATTCTTTTATTAGAGGAATTTAAGAAGTTAATTGTAGTTGTAAAATCTTCTGTGTAAGGTTTCAACCTCTTTAATCCAGATTTTACAATGAGATTAATGATATGACAAGCACAACGTTGATGTATAAGACTATACTTATGGTTACTAGGATCTAAAGGATCAGGTGAAGGATCAGGACCCAAGTAACCAGCAAATAGAGGTGTCAAAGTGTTCATAGCCTTAGCATTAGAAGAAGCATTGTCTAGAGTGATAGAGAAAATCTTATCAATCAGACAATACTCCTCAACCACAGTAGCAATTCTTTCAGCAACGTTTTCACCAAAATGTTTAACCTCAATCAGCCTAAGACCAATATTCCTTTTCTGTAACTCCTAATTAGCATTCACATAGTGAGCAACAACACTAATATAGTCCTCTTTAGCATTACTAGATCAAATGTCTGAAGTCAAAGCAACAGAAGAAGCAGCAGGCAACACAAAATTCTTAAGCATATCACGGCGTTTAGTAAACAACTTACCAAGATCTCTAGTGGTGGTCTATCTAGAAACCTTGGCAAACCTAGGGTTATGAGCAAGAACAATATAATCCTCCTAGGCCTGTGTCTCACCTATACCTAATGGAAGGTCAAGCCTAGCAATCAACCGACACAACTCAGATCGAGCAACAACAGGATTGTAGTCCCAGTTATGCACAGATCCATCAGGATTGAAAGAAAGCCTAGACTGAACCCTAGCAGTGTGATCAGCCTTTTTCCTACAAGATTTCTTATGCCTAATCAAATGGCCAGTGCCAGCAGAAGATCTAGCAGACAATTTACTCTTACACATTTCCAAAGATAGCAACAATTTGAATCTGTGAACCATTCATAGTCTCATAGATCTCATCAAAATCAACCCAGACACTAGATTTACGCTTACCAACAGATGAGATACCATCTGTGCTGTTGGAGGCGACCGACGTCCTTGTTGTCGTCACCGCCCCTCCAGCACCGTCACCGCCGTCTAGATCAATCAGAGCAGAGCCGTTACCGACATCGATACCCAACAATGTAGCAGTGTCGTCACGGATGTCGTCGTCGTCCTCAGGGACCAGCCTTGCCGTGATCAGGTCATCGTTGCCGGTGAGTGGATAGACGACATCGTCGTCATCTGCCATGGCAAACTTGACCGCGGATGGCTGATCTCCAGCACCGTTCCTCAACGGTGCGCGCGGCCGCCGTGCCCGGTCTATGCCACAGGAAGAGGGCAAGGCATCGGCAACCGACCTGCGCAGAGGAGAAAAACAGAGAGATAGAGATCTAGATCTAGGGCCAGTCACTTAGTCTCAGAGACACAAGAAGATAGATATAGGGTTAGGGTTAGGGTTCGTGGACTACCTGCGCAATCGGAGCCCGGTACCGGAGATGATGAGGGCCACCCAGAGGAGAGACACCGATTAGAAACGACTACGAACGACGAAGGAGGGACGGACGGGAACACGGTCACGAACTCACATAGTTCACCGAGAGCAAGAGGTCGAGAGGAGAGAGAGAGAAGGGAGGAGAGTGGAGACAGGGTCAGACAGGCGGATCGAGGTCACCAGAGTCAGGGACGACAGACGAGAGAGAGCTCAGATTTGCTAGATGGTGGATGTGGCCGATGCGGACGAGAGAGCAGAGATTGCGCCGCGGCGAGCGAGAGAGACTGAGTGGGGATTAGGGTTAGGGTTGGGAGCGGGCGAGCGGCTCAGCCGACGCTCACCGCTTATATACTCGAGCGGGGGCGCGGGTAGGGGGCCGGCCGGTGGCAGGCCCGGCCGCCAGCAGGCCTGCCATTGAGGAGCGGGCCGTGCTGTGCCGGCCCACGTGCCTAGGGTAAGGCCCAGGCATGACCTGCTCCTCTGGCCGTGCCAGCCCGGGCCCGCTCGCCGCCGGGCCAGGCCGTGCTTGGACCGGGCAAAAAAACGGGCCTTGGGATGGGCCGACGGGCTCGGGCTGCATGGCCATATATAGCGATGTGCCTGCCAGCTCGGCACAAAATATCTCGCCCTTTGGAGGCGCCACGAAAAAAAATCCCCTAGCTGGATACACATAAACTAACGGCAAATTGCCATATAGAAAAGAGATTGATACCCCATTTTGATATATCAGTTACAACGGTTGAGCTCACTCCGTTGATGTTATGTTTTTTGTTAAACTTATTCTCAAATAAAAGAAGATAATTGAGAAAATATTTTCTTAACTTAAATAGTCCTTGCATATTGTGAAGTTGGTTGGTAAATTAATGGGTTTAACTTGAACAACAAGTAAAACCTAACTCTATAGTACTATTTACTTATTATAAAAAAACGGTAAGTAAGTAGTTAAAAAGAAGAAACATAAGTACATAATTGAGAAAAATATTTTCTTAATTTAAATAGACCATCCATAACTCTGAAGGTCGTTGGGAAATTAATGGGTTCTAGTTGAACAAGAAGTAAAATCGAACTCTATACTATTTTTATGTTGCAAAGAAACACTAAAGTTGTTTAAGAAAATTCAGTTTTTTACCATGCTATGGACAATTTAGAAAACTCTACCATATTGGATCTAGCATCAGTCATAGAATCGTGGAATCATCCGTTGGTAAATTCATGACTTTAGCCTTAAAGAACACACAATAACTTATAATGATGCATTTTACATTGGGCTACATAAGAGACAGTTTACGTTAACATTCTTATATAGGGTAAATTTAAAGTGAATTATAAATTGCTACCTACCATCAAGCAAAATAATGAAAATAGAAAAATCGGTCCTAGTATTTTCGAGTCTTCCACAGAGAGATATTTTCCTGTGCCGACTTAAGATATTTCATTCAAGTAAAATTACCGACATTGGAGTTCATCCTTTTTTCAGAGAGAGAATGGAGTTCATCTTTTTTTTTGGAGCAAATAATGGAGTTCATCTTGTGGTTGCTAAGTCGTGTTTGCGTAGCGCTTTGTTGTTGCGGCGGGCCCGGTTACACCAGTGGGACCCACGGAGCCTTCATGTAGCATGGCCTTGTAGCCAATAAATCTGGCCTCTTGGGCTTATTCTGTTCGTGGGCTCGTCTCTACCCCGCAAGCCATTTAAGCCCAGTCCACTAGCTCACGTTATTGGCATTGGCAAGCACCGAAATGCACCATGCTTGCACAAATGTGCAATTCGCGAATGCGAAGTTGCGATTTGCAAACCACTGGCGTGCTGAAGCTAGACTGCTTGCACCATGCTTGCACAGCAGAGACAGAGCCCGATGTGCTTGCTGATATGCTGCCATCCATATGTGCGAAATCTACTATTTTCAGAGAGCATTCAGACATTCAGGGACGGATTCCTATCAGCAATCAGCATGCAGTTGTAAGAACAACTAGTAGCGTTGCTCTAATGAACAAAAGATCCACACAGAGTTCAGAGTTGTTCTTGATGCACGTAGCTCTAGCAGTCTAGCTTCTGTGCTTGGCTGCAAGCCTGTAGTCCTAACTGAAGTTGGTGGTGTAGCTATTGATGAAGTCAGGTGCTATGTTCAAATGTTGGTTTCAGAGTTAAGCTGATCAAAAGTTGCAGCGTGACATGACGCAGAGTTCATTCAGAGTCGATGATGCAAGAGGACTGGATTCCATGTCTATTGACCGGCGAATGCAATTAAGTTGCGGGCTCCGGGAGGCGTGCGAAGACGGCGTCCGCAAGCGCGGCGGCGCCGGGGACGGACGCGAGGGCGAGGAGGCGCAGCGGGGAGGCGGCGAGGTGGCCCGAGGTGAGGAGGAGGGCGTGGCACTGGAGCGCGTGGGAGGCGGACCTGCACGCGCGGAGGCGGGAGAGGAGCGTCGGCGGGACGCGGAGGCCGCATGGCTCAGCATGGCCGCTTCAAACTCTGACGAAGCCAAGTGGTAGGTAGGACGGAGGGAGACGGAGCGAATTCCACACCCAAGGGATTCTCTTCTTTGGTGGGCTAGCTATTGATGGGCCTTAGCGAGCCCATTTCCACCGCTGTCTGGGCAGCACCGACGCCTGGTACTAAAGAACGCACGCCGTGCTTGCGCCGAGCGCAACTCTGTTAGTCCCACCTCGGAAGCTTTGGACGAGCGAAGCCAGAGGAACGCTATAAGAGGAGACCCCTGGGCAGCCGAGCAACTCATACCTTTCTCGGCCTTTTGGCTAAGATCAAGTGTAGTATCTGTTCTTATCAGTTTAATATCTGATATGTGGGCCATGCGCCCACTTCGATATTAAATTTATTTTTTGTGGGGGAGGGCCCACCACAGTAGCTTGCTACTGGGGTCCTCGCGTGTCGCTCGGGCGTTGCACTACTGCCCGAACCTGGCGCACCCCAACCAGAACGGAATATTTAATTTTCGTTCGTTGGTTTTGCACTGTATTGATTTTCGTTCTTTGTGCCTCGCTTTGTAAATGCCTTATTTGGGCCTTGAACCTTTGTTGATAAGAGGCAAACTTCCCTCTTGGGCGTGCCTTCGTTGTTTTCTTCCATTATGATCAACTTTGAACGGTGTTTAAGTGGATTATAAAGAGTTAAAAATTTGCCTCGTTTAGCAAGGATTAGTATTGCGGATTCTCTTAGGTTTGGTGGGGGTGGGTATTAGAAGAGATTGAGATAAATTTTATACCGGAGATTAACTGAACAACTCCAAGTGACCTCCCCGCACCTCAACACTAAACCTTGAGATGGTCAATATGAAATGCTCTGCGTTTAGAGTTATACATCGGACTTAATCAGCTGCAGAATATGACCTTTTATCTGGCCCCGTGTTACGATGCATTTGCGTTAGTGTTAGCGCACAGGAGGTTGAGGAGCTTGTCCTATCATCGCCAAATCGTGCATAGTGATAAAAAATACTTTCAGTCCTGGTGCTGCAACCCACTCCTGATAGAACGAGAGCGCCTGCTGTACCAGAAATCTCACAATATAGCAAAGACGGCAGAGCCGACGACAATCAGAAAATTTAGAATCGATATTTTTTTTATTAATCTAAAGTTCTCATGAAACCATGCCTTATTCCACTGGCAACAGTCACGATACAAGATTAAACACTGCACGGATACCATGTTAATTACAGTGCATACAACAGCGGGGATCTCCATCAGCCTGTTATGCCAAATCCTTGACCTCAGATCCATATATCAGAGGTGCAGTCCCCACCAGGATATCTCATCTCATGGGCCAGGGCAGGACCATCAGGCTCGGTGCCAAAATCTACAAAGAAGTTGGGGTTGATAGCCAGCCCTCCTTTCTCGGTGTCGACATCGATCTGCAACATGTGGGAGCCCTTCTTGACAAGATCATCACCAAAGAACTGCTCATCCCAACGGCTGAAAAGTGAGTTGGTCACGTATATCCTCTTGCCATCCAAGCTCAACTGAATCATCTGTGGTCCACCTCTAAGTCGATGACCCTGATTATAAAGAAACATATGGTGAATCAGAGTAATCAAAATTCCATTGTATTTCCATCTTGGCTATTTGCCTATTTCTGGAAGTGTTATGGTTAATTAGGATTCCAAGTGTGCCAGTATTCTAGCGTGACAATGCAAAAGTTTGTAGAAATGGATGTGGTGTAGTTTGGTATTTGGTAACTCCACAGTGAACCACCCATAACCACCACTGAAACCCGGACTGTAATAATTATAAAAATCTTCTCGTTTCAGAAGGTTTCAAGAGGGGAGATTACCTTGACTTGAGGCACATTATACTGTTCTTCTTGACCATCGTCAGTAACATAGACGACATCACTGCCCTTTTGAAGAAGACCACCAACCCATACTTGTCCAGCCAAGAAAGGCTTTGCAGGATCCTCAATGTTGTACTGCCTGATATCGCCATGAAGCCAATTTACCAAGTAGAGATAACGGTCGTCAAGAGAGATAACGAAATCAGTTATCAATCCCGGCATTTCCGGCAGAATCCAGTTGCGGACCTTCAATGTTTTCACAGAGATAGCAACCTACAAGCGCAGTCATAGGAATATAAGCAAGTTGGAAAATCAAGCTCATTAGGTGGGAAAGAACTTATCATGTAGCATGAACAAACCTCATGGCTCCACGATCCATCCGTGGTCTTGAAAAATCTCACCATGTTGCTTGTCAAAGCACAGCCAACATAGCCAGTGTCCTTTGATGGATCATGTAAAAACCTCACCTGCAGGTGAAACAAACAAACAGAGAAGTGTTACAACAGGCTCTGGAAGCACCATACTACTCTGGTAGCATTTACAGAGAAATAAAGACAGCACAAAAGTAACAAATATAGACAAATGCAAAATTATTCTGGCAGCAGTTTTCTACATTTTCAATAATTTATTACCTCAAGGGGAAGAAGTCCAGTGTCACCTAGATCAAGTGTCTGCTTGAGCTCACCACCAGGCCAGTCGTACACATGCAGGTGCCTTCCGTACAGGCCATCCTGGACATGCTGAAGATTGAAACCTGTCCTGAACGCTGCAGGGGCTCCCCATGATGAACTGATCATCGTCTTGTGGCGAGGCTGGTACCAGAAGTCATATCCAAACAATGGACTATGACCTGGCTTTTCCCAACTGCATGTAGCAAAGTGCAAAGACTTAATAATTAATCAAGACACAGAGATCAGCATAATGAATCTGTCTGGTTTTCACATGTCAAGCAATTTGCCATACATCTGCAGCTATTTCAGAGCACATTACTTGAACTACACCCATTATACAAGTCATCGTGTGTTCTTAATCTTATGTTACTGTAAATGTGGCAAACTGTATAACAGCATGATGTAGTACTACGATAATAGGCTATATGCTCTGTAATTGGCCATAGTTACATGCTACACATCAATATCAATGGGCCTAAACTGTGAGAAGTACTTACCGCCCTTTGACATTAAACTCTGAATCCAACAGCAGGAAGCCATTGCCAGCTGCATTCCCCTCCTTGTCCCCAAGGCAAGAAATCATAATGTCGCCAGATGCAAGGCAATGAGACGTGTGAGGAAACCCAAGCCCAGTCTTCTCAGCAATGTCCTCAGACTCAACCACCTTATGCAAGGATGGCGCCCTCGGGTCTGTCGCTGTGTCAACGACATACACACGACCTGACCTGCAAATAACCATCGAAACCACACCACAGATTCTCAGTCGGGGTCAGCAGTCGAGTCAGCCAATTGATTCATTCATCTGACCATCTCCATTTATTTGATAATACTCACAGCAACGAAGGCAGGATCAGGAAGCGGCGCTTGGCTGATGGATCGCCGTGGCAGGAGCTGCAGGAGTTCCAGCCAGAGTGATGCAGCTCATCGCCGGTGTGGGTGACCGGGAGCCTGTGGATCACCTGGGAGTATGTAGGAGAGTTGGGATCCAAATCCACCGTCGCAAGGTAATCCGGCTTGTTAATTCCAGTACCTGCATAAATCATATGTAACCACATGAACACAAAATTCCCAACAAGGCAAACATCTCATCTGTGCAGTGTTCACATGGTTTGTGACTTTGTGTGATCTGTAAGCGTCCCCAAAGGAGAAACCATGTGAACCCCTGTCATAAACAGAAAACGTTTTGGAGCAGGTAGTGTTCATACGCGCTAACCGCTAAGTTTGCAAACTAACTGAACCCAAGTATAGTCCTATTTTTTTGACAGACCAAAGCGGTCTTAAACTATGAAAACAGGTAGTATCATTTGCAAAGGACATGAAGAAAACCCTATTTAATCGAATTCCAAAAGAATCGGGGATCTAAGCTAGAACAATTCTTGTCAGCTAAATTACCCTTACATAAATAAAAGGGTCCCTTTCCATGCTAGTAACAACACCCACCTGTCCTGTATACTAAATAAACTTTGCGAATACTCCTAACTAATCCTCCAAGGTGTACGCGTATGTCCCATGTGTATCCCCCTGGCTACAGTCCTATACGCATGATAGAAGCAGAAATCACAAACCGTTGTAGACGCAGGTGACGTAGACGAGCTTCTCCCTGGGCCCCTTCTCCATGGCCTCCAGCGGCGTGGCGTACCCGGGCCCCATGGCGACGTAGCAGCATGCCCCTCCGTTGGCCGCCGCCGCCGGCACGTCGACCGCCGCCACCGCTGCTCCAGCCATCTTTTCTGCCTGACCCCGGTGCTGTGCTCTCAGGTCGCGCGCCGACACCTGCCGTTCCGACGAGCTAGCGCTGCGGGGTCAGGTCTCGTACCGCCGCCGGGCCGGGGGGAAGGGAGGGAAGAATGGGGAGATGGATGGAGAAGCAAAGCTGCTTACTCACTCACTCACCCGACCGCGGACCACCCGCGTGGGACAAGAGGAGATGTGGATATTTAACTTTTTAGCATTTGAACGGATGGCACCTTCTGACATACTCCCTCCATCCCAAATTATAAGTCATTCCAAGAATCTTGGAGAGTCAAAGCTTCTCAAGTTTAACCAAAATTATAAAAAAAATTACAAAGATTTATGACATCAAATAGATATACTATAAAAATATAATTAACAAAGAATCTATTAGTACTTAGTTGGTATCATAAATGTTATTATCTTATTATATAAACTTGGTCAAACTTGATATGCTTTGATTCTCCAAGATTCTTGGAATGACTTATAATTTGGAATGGAGGGAGTAGTATTTTTAGCTTCTTCTACCCTTCTCTTATTCGTAGGAAAGAAAAGCTCATGGAATGTAAGGAGTATAAATAGTAAGTTGACTGCTATAATATGTAGTGCTTAATGGCTAGGACGTAAGAACAAGAGAGTATGGTCGAAATAGTGCCGGTTACTCACTCGTTATTTTGATGCAGGTTTGACTCGTTAGCTTTCGTAGTGCCCTTTTTTCGTAGATTAGAAGGAGCCCTCGCTAGATATGTTGGTGTAGGGAATTCATGTTCTCTTTCATAGATAGGAGGGGCATGCGTGCTTACAGCCTATGGAATACGGTTTTACCAGCAGAGAGAAAATTGATACGAAATTACCATTTTTGCTCACGTGGCACGCCAACAAATCACTCCAGCGCGGATCCGAGTCAGCAGTCTCATGCGAAATGACGCCCCTGCCCCTGGCATGTTTATACTCAGAGACAGTCGGACTCCACCTGTCAGCCATCTCTCCCCACCTCTCCTCTTGTTGACGGGGTGGACCCCACCTGTCAGGGTCATCCCCTACCTCCAGCCACTGATCCCCTTCGCTGGCCATGGCCGGGCGACCACGCGACCCGCCCCATCCGCACCCCTCCCGTGTCCTCAGCATCCCGCACGGACCCGGCCCCTCCGTCGCATCCACCACACCACCGCAGCCGCGATCCCTCCACCGTGCGCACCGAGTCAAGCAGCCATAGGCGGCATACGATCGAGCTTCCCACTGCCAAGGGTGCCCACTGCTCGTTCCTCCCCCTCTTCGCTGTCCCTCGGGCCCCTCTCCACGCCTCAGACGTCCCGCCCCTCCCTCTGTCCTCTCTTCTTCTCCAGCGCCGCCAATCATCGCAACCACCGCCATTGCCGAGCTTCGGTTCGAGCTCCGGATTTCCACACAGACACCACCATTTGCCTCCCCGCTTCCTCCATTGTCCTAGCAAGGATACACCGCCCATGCTGCACTGCTTCTCGACGTCGAACCGTGCCCGCAGCGCCATCCCACCGACGAGAAGCTCGTTGTCATGGTCCTCACCGCCCGCAACAACGGCACCGGCGGCGGCGCGCCGGCTCCGAGCATGACGCCGCCGCCGCCGTCATCGGCGTCGGCCCCTCCCGCCGGCTCCACCCCACCCCCGTCGTTGTCGCCCGCTCTGCCTAAGGGATCGGTGGCTGGAGGTAGGGGATCACCCTGACGGCCGGGTCCACCCATCAGTGGGAGGAGAGGCTAGGAGAGATGGCTGACAAGTGGGGTCCGACAGTTTGTGAGTATAAACACGCCAGCGGCAAGGGCATCATTTCGTATGAGGCTGCTGACTCGGATCCACGCTAGAGTGATGTGTTGGCGTGCCACGCGAGCAAAAATGGTAATTTCGTATCAAATTTCTCTCTCTGCTGGTAAAACCGTAGTGTCAATTCTAAAAATGCTATCTCAAGAGGTGCCATCCGTTATAATGGTAAAAAGTTAAATATCCCAAGGAGACGAGGGAGAAGACGGCTAACGGCTTGGTGTGGCTGCAGTTTCTGGCGAGTCCAGCAGGTGCAGGCAGGCATGCCTAATTATAGCGTCCCGACAGGGGTGTGGAGGCACGGCGTCCGTGGACTACGCGCCGCGATGCGTGTGGAGGAGGAGCATGTCCTTAAATGGGAATTTTGCCCTTACAGGGAGTGGGCTTCGCTAGAATATCATTAAATTTGTGGGCTTCTTCAGAATGCCCTTATGAAAGGTGTGTTTCACGCTATTTTATCATTTTGTGTTTTTTCAACTTTGTAAATTTCTGACCCCATCTTTTTTACCAGACGTGGCCGTTTTACCCCTGTCTCCTTCTACCTTATCCTCTTGCTCTGCTTCTCACGGTCACGACAATTTCTTCTTTCTCTCCCATTCTCTCTCTGTCTCGACCGGTGTTCGGGCGGGAGACCGCCGCCGGCCATCGCCGCCCATCCGCGCTAGGCCACCGTCGACAGGCCGCGCGTCACCAGGCGCGCTACCCTCCCTACATCCCGTCGCTCCCTGCGCATCGCCCCAGACCAACCCTATAGCTGTCTGCTCGCGCCATTGGCCAGCGGTCAGGCCGGGTCATCCCTAGGCGAAGGCTCCCATAGTCCAGGACGCGCGCCCACCTCCGAAGCCTCAGCCACGGCAATATTCTCCCCCCGGAACTAAGGTGAGGCTTCAAGGCGCCCATATTCACGATTGATTTGTGGATTCAATGGGTATAGTGTTAACTTAGGGTTTTACAGGAGTAAGAAACATTGATTCTCTTACGTGCTTGTGCTATGGATTGCAATCGGTGTGGTGTAGTTACCGGGTATGCGTCAGTATTTACTCTTTGTTGTACAAATATATCTTACTACGACTAGTTGTATGGCATGCGTGTAGTGTTCTAACTCTGTAATGGGTGTTTTTAGGCTCTATGCGGAGCCTGAGCTTAGTTTAGTGCCTATAGATGGTGGCATTCTAGAACAGCCACAGGGACATGTCGTTAATTGGGATGAATTACGGATTGAGGAAAGGCAAGATGATGAAGGGGAAGGAAGGTTAGAAATTTTTGATGAGGATGAGCTGTATCGTTTGCTAGGCCTGAGAACCGAGGATGATCATGGCCAGGGTGCTGCTGATTCTACTTCAAATGATGATCAGGCTACCGCAAATAATGGTAGTACAGTCCCTGATGTTGACACAAGAGGTGCAGCTATCCCTGTTGATGCAATACCGGAGGAGAGGGTGATGATGTATGACCCTAACAAACCATGCATGGCTATTGACACCGTGTACCCCAACATGGTTGAGTTTAGATTGGTTGTGAGGCAGTTTGCCATTAATAAAGAGTTTGCACTACACACTGTGAAAACAGACACATAGAGGTTTATTGGGAAGTGCATGGCACCAGATTGCCCTTGGCATATTAATGGTCGAAAACAATGTCATTCAAAAACTGTTATGGTATATATAATTTTTTTATATATTAATATGACTTCTTTTTTTGAGTTATGGCAATGTTCTAATTTCTGTAATAATGCAGGTTACAGCTCTAATTGCTCAACATAATTGTTCATCCAGTGTGAGGAGACTTACTACTACACCCACTGCTGCCTGGGTTGCTTCAAGGGGTATCAAGCTCCTCAGGAAGGACCCAAATATGGGCAAAAAAGAACTGAAGAAGCAGCTGCAAGATGACCACAATTGTGAAATTCACTATGACATCGTTTGTAAGGGGAGACATATTGCAATAAAAGAGTTGTTTGGCAGCTGGGAGGAAAGCTTCCAAATGCTCTACAATTAGAGGGCAGAGGTTCTGAAGCACTCATCAAACAGTGTCATTGAGATTGACATCAAGATGGTTGATGGCAAGGTACACTTTCACAGGTTCTTTTGTGCTTTGAGTCCTTGTATTGAGGGTTTTCTAGAAGGATGCAGGCCTTACCTTAGTATCGACTCCATTGCGTTGAATGGTAGATGGTGTGGACACTTAGCAGCAGCCACTGCTCTAGATGGACACAATTGGATGTACCCTGTTGCATTTGGCTTCATAGATGGCGATACAACAGAAAATTAGGAATGGTTTATGACTCAGTTGCATAAGGCCATAGGAGACCTACCTGTTCTTGCTATTTGCACTGATGCATGCAAAGGTCTAGAGAAAGCTGTTAAAATGTGTTTCCTCATGCTGAACAGAGAGAGTCTTTTAGGCATCTTATACAGAATTTCAATAAGAAGTTCGGGGGCGATGTTTTTTCGAAGATGTATCCTGCAGCTCGAGCATATAGAGTTGAAGTATTCCAATATTTCTTCAAATTTGTTAGAGAGGCTAGCGATCAAGTGATGGAATGGCTTGACAATTATCATAAATTGTTGTGGATGAGAAGTGCATTTAACCCTAAAATAAAGTGTGATTATATAACCAACAACCTTGCTGAATGTTTTAATAATTGGATCAAGGACTGGAAGGACCTTCCTGTAGTTGAGCTTGCTGATAAAATTAGGGAGATGCTAATGGTATTGTGGAGGAAGAGAAGGCAAATTGGACAAAAGCTTAATGGGAGAATTTTACCTACAGTCATACGTCAGTTGAAAATGAGAACCAGAGGAGTTATCGCCTCTGATAGTATTGCTGCAGAGATATGGGAAATTAATAGCATCCATAACAAGCATGTAGTGAAGACTTATCTCTGTGAGTACACATGCCTTGAGTGGCAGCGCACTGGTAAGCCATGTCAGCATGCTTTGGCTTTGATTATAGCCCAACAAATTGTGGATGTGGATCTTGATGAATTTATCCATGAATACTATTCAGTGGAAAATTTTAAGAATGCCTATAAGAGATTAATAGAGCCACTCCCAGATAAAACTCAGTGGCCACATGTGCCACTTCCATTTATAGTTGGGGCACCATTGGACAAAAAGGGTGCTGGGAGATATAGGAAGCTGCGGATAAAAGGATGTCTTGAAGGAGGAAGTGGTGGCCAAGGGAAAAAGGCTGCCAAGGAGGCTGCCAATGAGGCTGATAAAGCTGCTGAAGAGGAGGCTATGCAAGCTGCTAAACCTAAAAGGCAATTGGTAAGAGGGAAAAGAATATGCAAGGGGTGTGGAGAATTAGGTCATGGAGAAACAAGTTACGAGTGTTGTCGAAATGGGACAAAGAAAATGTACCGATTTCTTTAGTTTCTGTAACTTACATCTACTAAATGGGACAAACAAGCTACAAGTGCCTAAATTATTCTAACTTGTCGGAAAAGGAAGCCTAGGACAAATACAACCAAGTATGGGGAGAATGGTAACAAGAAAACTAAAAAAGCTACTGAAAATATCAATGTTTTCAGGTCGTCCGATTAATCACGATTAGTCATCCTGGTCGGTCCCTGGTGTTCGATTAGGAGGACCGACTCGATTAGCTCGACCAGAAAGCTAGTTGTCCACGTCCTACTAGGACAGGGACGACCAGTTTGGTTACTCTGTTTTTGGGTCTGTTTAACTAGGCGGACATGTGGGACTATTGAATGTCAATGTTTTGTGACTTTGTGTTGAACACTTTAGCTTATCTATACTGAACTAATTTGGTTATGTAATATGCTGGTTGTGTGGCTGCTATGGTCTGCCGAGGTTACCTTCATCGGGCTTCTAGTCCAGTTCCCAGCCTAGCGTGGACGCGGTGATGGCCTGGCGCGAAAACATCGGGGCGGCGACTGCGGCGTGGCGCGGACGCGGCGGTGGCCTGGCGCGAACGGTCGAGGCGATGACGCGGCAGTGGCGCGGACGGTCGACGGCGGACTGGCGCGGCCGGGCGGCGGCGGCCGGCTTCGGGCTCCCGCCCGAACACCGGTCCAGACGGAGAGAGAACGGGAGAGAAAGGGGAAATTGCCGTGATCGTGGGGAATTGCCGTGACCGATCGAGAGGATAACGTAGAAGGAGACAGGGGTAAAATGGTCACATCTGGTAAAAAAGATGGGGTCAGAAATTTACAAAGTTGAAAAATACACGAAATGATAAAATAGCGTGAAACACATCTTTCATAAGGGCATTCTGACGAAGCCCACCAACTTAACGACATTCTAGCCTACTCCGTGTGAGGGCAAAATTCCCATTTTCTCTGAGGACAGGGAGGTGTGCGTGAATCTGGGTCCCACGGCGTGGCGGGAGCGAGGTGTCGTCCTATCTGGACGATAATGCGGGCGGGTGGGCTCTAGCCAGCGTGGCCCGCCGCGGGAGGACCGGAGGACGCACGGGAAACGGAGAGCGACGCCGGCGAGAAAGACACGGCCGGTAATTCCGCCGCGCGACGCCGGCCGCGATGTGCTGGCATAACACAAGTACTGTACTACCATCTACCATAACCCCTCGCGTGCACGGCCATTCCCGACACGACTAGTAGCTCACTTTGCTAAGGCCGTCGCTTTGCTTGGATCCACCGATCCACATCCACGTCAGGCGCGCGCGTGCTGGAGGCTGGAGACAGGACCGTCTGCATCACCTCCGCTTTTCCACTGTCCTGGCATGGGCTTCCGTTCGGCAGCGTCACAACTGACGCCATCTGCACTTGGATGCTTGCTTTCTGACTCATGGTTCCTTGTTGTTGCCGCCGTGAAGTGAAACGCTGTCGGCTTGTCGCTGTGAAGTTGCATGGTTCCGATCTCGACGCAGCGAGTGAGCTGAGCGTACGCACGGCACTTGGGCAGTTGGGCCGGCCGGCCGGCTGCAGGGGAGTAGTAGCATGCATTGATGCTGATGCTGTGATGCATCTCCGTGCATGGCCAAATTGGCCACCCACCGCGCCAGCAGACTCGACATGCACGCATCGGCATCAGGAAGTATTGCCTGGTTGACTTGGCAGAGTTGCTCAGGTTCTCTCTTTTTTTTTTGAACATTGGGTTCTTTCTCTTCTCCCACCTCCGAGACCAAGGGCGCCAGGTCAAAACTGCTGGTCCACCCTCGCATCTCATCGCACGACCGTACGTTCTCTCTGCCCCGACCTGGATCCTGCATTCCTGCTTGTCAGAGCGTCCGTTTTGTCAAAAAGATGGAAAAACGCTAGACGGATCTGACCATACAAAAACGTACGTATCCTCTTGGTTGGCAGATAAGCTCAAGAACGCCCGGAACACGTCAGACGGCAAATCGATCACGAGAACTGCAGTGATCCGCAGCCGCAGCCTAAGGTTCCCGTTCTCTAGAGCAAATCCTGGAGAGACGACGATATCCCTAGCCACGGGATCGGAATGCCACCGGATCGATCAGGATTCATCACATGAGGAAGCTGCCTGCACGCAAGACGCCAGTGGCAGATCCAAGTGGCTAGCTGGCGGCTCACATGGACCTCTGGATGCATGATCACATACGCTTGCTCCTCATCTCGAAGACTTTTGTGAGCATAATTGAATCGCTGCCGCTGGCAATCAGGATCATGATAATAATAATCGTCCAGTTCACTTGACTTATAAACCGTATTTTTACGGCCAACAGCTAAAAGTACTTTTAGCCATGGAGCCACAGCTCAACGGGCTCTTATCTCATTATTGCTGTACTGTGCTGTACTATTTTATTAGCAAGCAAGTAGTGCAGCGCATCAGAGAAACTTTTTTTTTTGCGAGGGCATCAGAGAAACAGTTTACGACGTGCGTGCTTAGCTTGGCATTATCTTATCACGTACACGCACGCGACCAGACAGCGATAGGCAGGAGTGTAGAATCAGCAAAATGTCGAAGTTATATATGATCCACCTTCTTTTAATGTTTGGATTACATGCAAAATGCAAGATGCAGGGAAAATTGTGAAATGTTGGAATATATTTACTGTTCGGTTTAATCCGAGTGAGCATTTGATAGTGATGACGTGTTATATGGTCCACACCTTCTTTTCATGTTTCGAGACATGTAGCTATTTTATGCTTCCGCGTGTTGCTTATCTCCAATTAACCCAAGAACAAGATGTATTTACTGGGATTTACACCCAAATGATCTATTCTCGGTGAAATTTCATTATTTAATTGTAATCAATTTTTGGATGTCCCTAATGTTATTAACAAGCACTTGTGAAAACTTAAGGTCCCTTTAAAAGTTGAGATCTTTCGGGTAGACAGGTTATTTTGACAAAGGATAACCTAGAGAAGCGGAATTGGCACGACGATAAAGGACGTGTTTGGTTCTTAGAGCCAACACACCTGACCTCACCTCGCCCTGCCAGTGTAGAAAACGAGAAGCTCACCCAGGCCGGTGAGCCGTTTTGCCTCTCCCACAAAAACAAGGGAAATCTTGCTAGCACAAACCCCGAGACAAGCAAGCAAGAAAAACAAACGGCAGACTCACTCAGAAAATCTCGCTCGGTAAGGTAGCACAGTAACAGTCCAAGAAACCAAACGCGCCCAAAATATGTTGCTTTTATCATAGAGATGAGACAATTTGGCACTTATTTTTTTACCGTTAGTTCGCACGCTCGATCTAGGCTCTATAACCTAAGTGACTACTGGATTAGCTAAACCTCACGGTGTTGTGAACCGGATAGAAATCCTTAGTAATAATATGAAACCACTCGATGCCACGATCGGGCCCGCTCCTCGCCTCCTCTGCGGCTTCACCACCCGTGCTTGCGCCGATGGTGTAGCCTTCCGCACATTGTGAGCCTTGGAGACCACGGTTCGGGAGCTTCTCCGCCAGGGCCACCACATCCTTGTAGTGGCCTAGTCGCAGAGTGACATCTGCGACCGCAATTCCCCCAAGACCTTGTCCTTGCCTAGGTTGCCTTCTTCGACGTTGCAGTTTGCTGCCTCATCAGCCCCCATAGTGACTAAATTATTTATAATATACTCCCTCATTTCTAAATTATAAGTTATTCTAGCTTTTCTAAATACATAACTTTTACTACGCATCTAGACATAATATCTAAGTACGTAGCAAACAAAGTGCTAGCAAAAACTATGTGCCTATAAAAGAATGCATTCACACATATGTTTGATATACATCAAAACACACAATAACCATCATCCAAGGGTATGTTATGCCTTTCTCATAAGAACCTCTTATTTCTAGAGCTGCAGCTAAGCTATATACCAAATAGGTCCATCTGCTCCAACAATTATAGAGTGTAGCTGTTCGATGATGGAGTTTTTTATTCCTTTTTTTAGGGAAGTTCAATAATGGAGTTGATTTTTTTAGGGAAACCACACTCATTATTCATGGAGTTGGTCATAAGAGTTACAAATGCTCGAAGGCGGATCTAACAGCCAGACATGCCAGCCAGTATCAAAAGAAATCAAGCTCCTAGCTAGAGCATGAGCATCAACATTGGAATTTCTATTCTCATGAATGAAATCAACAAAAACAAAATCACGAGCCCGTTCCTTGATCTCCTTCACAACTTGGCCATAAGGACCCAAGCCTATTCCTGCCATGCTTCTAATAGTATTAGCACAGTCAGATGCCAACCGGAATGAGGTCAACATGAGGTCAGACGCCAGAGCTAGACCTTCTCTGCAGACGATTACCTCGGCTATTTCCGGTTTTGTGATTCCTTCAAGGACCACTCCCGATGCTCCCAGAAAACTGCCATCTTGGTCTTGGGCTAGGACTGCTACTAATGCCCTCCTCAAGTTCTTTGAAATAGTTGCATCGACATTCACCTTCATGCATCCAGTTGGCGGCGGCAGCCACTTAGGACGTCGAGTCTGAACTTTTGCCTTTGCTTCTTGAGTCGGCTTCAACGCTTTCAATTCAGCAACATATTTGTTTACAAAGCTATGTGTCAATAGCGGGCTCTGGAAAATTATTCATGGATCGCCTTACTTCTTGCATACCAAATTGCCCACATAGTTACCAACACCCGAATAAGATCATCATGGGACATTGTTTTGAACAGGTTCGCCAACCAACCTCTCGAGTTCTCCTGCATCTCGCTGAGGTGTTCGACGATTTTCTCGCTCTCTAGCACCCATACACATCTCGCCACATTACATTCAAGCAATGAATGTTTCCAAGAATCAGTGGCACCACATAAAGCACATTGGCCATGATCAGCCATATTTTTGCAGTGAAGAACATCTGTAGATGGCAATGAGTACTTTGCAAGCCGCCAAATAAAAATTCGTACCTTTGAAGGCACCATGACCTGCCACAAGGACGACCACTCCTTCTCTTCCTCTCTTCTATCAGATCTTGCTGCATTCTCTGACAAAGCACGCCACATAATAAGCATCCTATATGTGGATCTCATTGTGAAAATTCCCGTCTTGTCATGATGCCCAAGCCCAGAAATCCGGTTGGCTCCGATGACACAGAGAGATATTAAGAATCACATCAATATCAGCTTGCGTGAAAATTTTTTGAAGCTTAATTCGATCCCAAGCTGCCGATGTGATGTTAATTAGCTCGCTCACAAGCTGTGGGGGATGTGGCCGTGCGCTAGGTACTGGCCGTCGCATTCCATCAGTCGTTAGCCAGTCCATATTCTAAATTGTTGTAGTCTTTTTTTTAATCAACCGGAGCTTATATTAACCATGAGCAGGGATACAATCAACATCAGCGGTGGCTTGCAAACCTAGTGCAATTATAGGCCACACTTCCACCGGGTTTTCATGACACCAATATAGCACACTCATGAGCTAATCTATTACAAATTCTACTAACAAAACAGAAACTGAAAGCTTCAAAGCTTTGGCTAAGGTCCTCCATCTGGAGAAGAACAGGTGCACCTCCGATCTTTACATTTTGCGGTTCTCCCATAAATTCACCAAGACCTGGCAGTCCGTTTCTAGTAGCAGTCAGCTCACACCATGATCTCACACAGCCTGCATATCATCACGGCATGCCAGTGCTTCATGTAACACCATCGGTGTTACATTGTACAGTTCTTGTTAAAACAGTGCATGAGCATCATACTTGAGAGTAAATGTGTGTGTTATAGAGTATAAATCAATATTCGGGAATTGCAACGTTCAATTGAAACATGAAATGAATGTATATTTCGTGTCGCGTATTATCACTTAGGATTCAAAATGGATTTTTATCGGACGAAAATGCTACGGAACGCATCGGCGGAACGTAGTAAAGTTGGTAGCCGAACTTCGTAGGCGACGATGAAATATGTGCGGTCGAGGACGAGGTTCGCTAGCTAGTATATCAAGTAGGTCGGAATTAGAATTCGAAGCGAAACTGTTCGAGGTTTAGCCATTCCACGTAAGTCTGTAAATGGGTCGACGAAGCCATGTTCGACAATTTTTGTAGAGCGATCGGCTTAATAAGTGGCGAGATGTCGGGGCTTAGGTCGATAGCCCTACGTACCCTCTTGAGTATAGAAAAATTGGTTTGACATTTGGACCATCGGGTAGGATTTTTCAACAGCTTTAAAAAGCGTGCATGTCACAGTTTAAACGAATCCAGCGCTGGTCGCGGTCACCGCCTCTGCTCGGCTGGCATCGCTGCTAGCCACTAGCGAGCACTGTCGCGTCGGCCAGGGTCTCCTGTTGCAGTGTGTTGGCACACGGCATGCGCGCGCGCTGGGCTCGGCCATATCTAGCTGCTCTGCCCCTCCTCCAGCGCGTCTGCCCGTGGCTGCTGCTCGCCGTCATGTCACGTCGTGTCGCTTGCACTGCGCATCGTCCAGCGCTGCCGTCCCACTACTGCTTCTGTTGACATCGGTTGTGTGCGCGTGTGGGCTCGTCCTACTTGCCTCGTCCTCACGCTTGTGCTGGAGGCCACACCAAAGGTGCCAGTCACGTCGCCTGGAAGGTCACCGGCCGGCCGAGCCACGCCAAAGCCAAATCGATGTGCTGGCCCCATTTCTTTGTACCGAGCACGTTTGGTGGTCGAGTGGAAGGACGGCATCGTGCCTAACCGGTCACTGTGGCGGTGGTACAAGGGAGGGGCGCCAATTTGAATTTTTGCCATCGTCGGCCGCCATAAGTCCGTAGGCGTCGCTCCTGCAATTGGCCTCACACTCCACTGTTTTCTAATTTACTGTGCACACTATGGGCTCGGGTAGTTAGCTTTCGAGTGAAGTCATCCCGGCATTCTTTCGGTCTACAGTGAGGTGAGGCGGGGCGTTCCCCTCGCGGTGGTCTGCCATGGTCACCGGAGTGGGCGCTCGCCCAGGGCGTGGCGCTGTGTCCTATTGTTTAAATTGAGATGTGCCTTGCGTCGTGTTTGACTTGTTTGCCTCGCCCGTGTAGCAGTTTCGCCGCGCAGAGCAGCAGGTCACCGGAGACGCCATCGCCGTACTCGTGGGGAAACAGAGTTGCCCCGTTTTTGTGGTCGACCATCTTGCCGAGCCTCGTGCCTTCGCCCAATCTGTCCGTCACGTGCCTGGTGAGGCCCTCTTACTCCTAGGGTAGCCAGTTGACTCAATTAGGGCCAAGGTTCACCGGCGCGCGTGGCCGTCCCTGGCGGACATGGGTAGATGCCGTTTTCGTGGCTGACGCACTTGAGTGTAGTAGCGGCTCAATTAGGACTTCTACATTGTTTAACGCAATCCGTAGATGGTTAAGGAGTAGCGGTGAAGGCATTAGGCAAGGTTTATTCTCTGGCATCGGCGCCACCGTGGCCAAACATCGTCGTGGTGCGTGGCCATGCCTCTGTGCGTCGCCAACCCGGCTGTTTAGCACCTCTATTGGTTGCGCTTGGGTGGAGGAGTGTCATGGTGGTATGAATCGTGCTCACCGGCGTTAGGCCGGGAGAGTCACGGTCTCTATTAAGTTCGGCCAAGGACATCGTGTTGTAAATTTGAAGCAAACCAGGGGATTAAATGCTAGAGTCAGTGAGAGAAGGGAATAGTGGAATGGACTGCGTTGCCATTTGATGGGAATCCAAGGGCTCTTTTGCATGATGTGGCGCGCGCGGGCTTTCCCCCCGTGGGCTGCTAGCACGCGTGGGCTGGGTCGCGCCGGTGCGCTGCGCGAGTGCACGCGCGGGAATCGGGGGTTGGGCCGGGTCGCTCGCGTGGGCCGCGAAATAGAAATCAGTTTCATCTTTTCAGTGAAATGGTTAATGCTTATTCAATTTAGTTTTCAAGCTGAACTTTGGTAATTTGTAGTAAATTATGTAGTTGTCCAAAAATAGTGAAACCAATTTTGTTAGGTTCACAAAAATACTATCTACTTGTTAGTGTAGTTAGATTACAGTTAGCTATGACAATGGTAGGGTCATAAATTTAAACTAAAGAGCTTAGTATTATGTAGATTAATATTTATAGGAATTCTTGTGGTAAATTAGTGTTAGCTATGGCTATGAAAGTTTTACAGTAGCCTCACTAGATTATTATGTACTTGCTATAAATTTTGTAGCCCTAGAGTAGGATGATAAATAGAGTGGCCATTATCCTTGCTTTATCATATATAGCGTAAATCAGTATTATTTACGTTACAGGCATTTTATGAAAACTACATACATAAATATATCTACCTATGAGTCCTACTAGTACAGGGCGAGTAGCCGCTATGCTCAGGATATCGGTAGCGTGAGTAACCTGCCGTTACTCACAAGTAGGTGATAAATATGATCACTCATGGTAAAATGTTGTAAAGGTAAATGATGATCGGGTAGGGATATGGTTTGGGTATTGGTGGGTGTAAGGGGTTGTGTCATGCAACCAACAGGGCATAACTCGGTTACACTTTTTCCCTGTTTGTGTCGATTAAGGACCGGTCGTTGCATATGACTCTAGGCAAGTCACAGATCTATTGTCCTGAGCACATACTTGGGTATGGGTGTAGGGAAGACTTATTGCTCTCTTGGCGTGGATTCAGCTCTTTCCGAACCAACTGATTGGAGGCGGAGATGGTGGAGGTCCTTGCACTGCACTAAGTCCAGGACTCAGGAGTGGGGGCTTGGAGTCCAAGTTTGGACGGGGACCTGGACACCCAGGATAGGAGAGTGATGGGTTGGTCCTGCTTGTGCCTAGGGTACAAGCGGGGCATGTGTCTTCAGGGCACCCAGCTAGGGGCATTGATTCGTGAATCGCCAGCATTCCGGTATGGCTTGTCTGCGGTTTAGCATCGTAGTAAGAACTGAAAGTTGAAAGGAGAAGAAATGGAACTGATTGCTCAACTCTTGCTTGAAAGTAGAACATGTGCTTATATAGACATGATAGCTAATAACTTAATGCAGTTAATAATAATAACATAAGTAAGGACTCACTATTAGTATTGCTTTCTTCCCAAAAGAAACCAGCAAACCATAAAGCTTATCATATTCCTTGGATTCGAGAAATTATTCCCACTAGTCGGATAAGTCTTGTGAGTACATTGTGTACTCAGGGTTTATTTACCCCTGTTGCAGGTGATGCATGAGAAGTACCTTTGTGTGGAGGATTCTTCTGGTAGGCTCAGATGGAATCCTCGTTTCTATCGCTAGATGATTATTTAAATTCTGATGTTTATCATTCCGCGCTTTAACATTTGGTAATGTAATAATGTACTTTTTAAGAACTTTTGATGTATAAAATGGACATGTATTGTAACTCATTCTCATTATTGGATCCTTGGGAAAAAAATGTGGATCTTTTGGGTTCTCCCTTAGGGTGTGCCCGATGGATACCGCTCGTTGTAGCCTATTTTCGGGGTGCTTAGTGTCTAGTGGGAGACGAGCACCTCCGTAAGTGTGTATTTCGGGTGGTTCTGCCACACTTCAGTGGTCAAGTCGTTCAGCGATTGTTCATACAATTTGGCCACTGCTCCATAGGCTCACCCATCATGATCACAGAGGATTACTCCCGTCGCACCTATGCTATCACCCTCATAAAATGATGCATCAACATTGCATTTTATCCACCCAGGATCTGGCTTGTGCCATTGCTGTTGATCCCGTGGAGATGTTCTTGGGACTTTTGGAGGGTGACTCATCTACCACAAGTCAAAAGTCATATCCTTCACCCATCACACTGCTATATGAACTGGGCAAGGAGGTTCACCATGTCACCGTTTATTTCTTGCCATCCATAATGACCACATGCCACATAGAATACCAGCTGCATCCCTTAGAGAGCACTGCCCTAGATCCACTAAGTCATGCACCTAGGTCAGTGGATGCAAGTTTGGAAGCTTAACTGTAGTCAGCTTCCTCATTTCAACCCAAAAGCTCTTAGCAACCGTCAAGTCCATCAAAACATGTTTAATCGACTCCTCTTGTGCCCCACAGACATCACAGTTTAGGATTCGTTCAATATGTCTCTGATGTAGCTCTCCTTTGGTCGGTAGGAAACCATTCACTACACACCACCAAAAAATTCTCACCTTTGGCAGCACACATAAACCCCAAATCTACTGCCATACTTTCTCCTCAGAAGATGACATAGTACCATCAATCATCTGTAGATTTTGATCAACATACAACGTGCGATACGCCGATCGTATCACGTACGTGCCATGTGTAGGGTCGAGATGGCGGACTAGAGGGGGGTGAATAGTCCTTTCTAAATTTAATCACGCCGGCTAACCGAAACAAGTGCGGAATTATAACAATCGGTCTAGCCAATACTACACCCCTCTATCGAAGTTCACAAACACCTTATTAAGATCCTATTTAGGCAATAAAGGTGCTGGGCTAGCTAGAGCTCACCTATCCAATCCTAGGAGCAAGGTCACACAAATCTATGCCACTAGTATTTTGCACACCGATGAGCTCCTACACAATTATAGTAAGCAAAAGCACAAAGCTCCTAAGCTCACTAGCAATGCTCAATAACAAGGCAACCAATGCCAAATTAGAGAGTGCAAAGACTTAGCCACACAAACTAAGCAATGTGGCTAATAAGGTTACACAAACCAAATTAGCCATGCAAGGGAGCTACACAAGCAAGAAGGTAACTAGTGAGCTACACAAGCTAACTAATTACAAGAGCAACTACACAAGCATAATGTATGTGAATGTAATTACAAGCTTGTGTAAGGGGATTGCAAACCAATAGGAAGAACAATGTTGACATGGTGAATTTTCTCCCAAGGTTCATGTGCTTGCCAACACGCTACGTCTCCATTGTGTTGACCGCTCACTTGGTGGTTCGGTGGCTAATTGACATCACTCGCCAAGCCGCACGTCAGGCACCGCAAGAACCTACCTCGAAAGTGAGGGTGGCTCAATGACATGCTCAACTAGAGTTGCTCTTTGTGGCTCCCACGGGGCGAGCACAAGGCCCCTCACAAAGCTCTTCTCCGGAGCACTGCACAAGCTTCTTGTGGGCTTCGACGGAGACCAACACCAAGCCATCTAGGAGGTGGCAACATCCAAGAGTAACAAGCACCACCGGCTTGCAAGATGACCACCTAGTGCAACTTGATGCAACATTATGATGCAATCGCACTAGAATCGCTCTCTCACATAATAGGATGATTACTATAAAGCATATGTGAGATGGAGAGCTCCTAAACACTCTCAAGCATGGACACAAAGTCCCCCAAGGTGCTTAGCCCCAGCCATGGTTGTGGCCACCTTCTATTTATAGCCCTACGGGCTAAACAAGCCGTTACCCCTTCACTGGGCAAAACTCAGGACGACCGGACACGCAGGTCGTGTGCACCAGACGTGTTCGGTGTGGCGATCGGACGCGTCTAGTTGCTGCATCCGATCACTGCTTGACCACCACATGTCCCATTCAAACGAAATAGCCATTGTCACCCAATGGCGATCAGACACGTCTGGTGTGCCGACCGGACGTAGGATGGGCAGCGTCCGATCGAGTCTAGAGAGCTCCCAGAGCTGCTCAACTCTGACCAGACATGTTCGGTGTGACCGACTGGACGTAGGACGGGTAGCGTTCGATCATGTCTAGAGAGCTCCTAGAGCTACTCAACTCCAACCGGACATATCCGGTGTGGCCAACCGGACACGCCCCTACATCCGGTCCTTTGTGGACCAACACCCATGCCCCACGTCACCACAACCTAACACTAAACAGTGATTGCTCTGTGTCCTATCACTACTACGAGTCAGAGTCCGGTCACTTTGGCAACTCTACCCGTGCTTGGCTAGAATACCGGACGCGTCCGATATCGATATAGGACATTGCCGGTCAGGTTGGGAATACCGGACGCGTCTGGTCCTCATGTCGGACACGTCCGGTCACCCCGTGACCAGCACATTCAACTCATTTTCTTCACCAACTTCTTTTCCTTTGCAAATGTGCCAACACCACCAAGTGTATAACACCTTGCGCACGTATGTTAGCTTTTCACAAATATTTTTCAAGGAGTTAACCACTCAACTTGCCACGCCACTCGATCCTAGCGACGATGCAAAGTTAGATCACTCAAGTGGCACTAGATGACCAATATGCAAACAAGTTTGCCCCTCTTGATACTACGGCCATCTATCATAAACCCGGTCATCAACTTCTCTACACACCTATGACCGGTGAAGCGAAATGTTGTAGGTTATACCTTTGCCTTGCGGATTCTATTCCATCTCCTCTAATGTCGATGCAGCACAGCATCAACATGATCAACAATGATATGATCCACTTCATATCATCACGTGATCATATTGGTTCATTGATCTTGACTTCACTAGCTTTTCACTATTGCCTTCGTCCATCAGCGCCAAGTCTTACTCAAGCTTCACCGCCACGTAGTCTATCGCTCCAAAGCCTCCGACTTGCCCTTTATGCTTACAACCGGTCCATCAAGCCAAGTCATGTCTTGATCTTCTCCATTGAAGGGGACCATGATGCCTAAGAAGGGAGGGGTGAATTAGGCAACTTAAAATTCTAACTCTAAACTATGACCCCTTTTTCTAACCTTAGCAAAACCTATGCAAAAGATAAACTATCTAAATGTGCAACTATGGTTTTGCTAGTGTGTTGCTATCTCTACCGCAAAAGGAGTAATACAATCAATGTAAATGCAGAAGATAAAGAGCAAGGTAGAGATATGCAAACTCCCATCGATGACTTTAGTATTTTTATCGAGGTATCGAGAAGCGCGCAAGCTTCCCTCTAGTCCTCATTGGAGCCCCTCGCAAGGGCCAAGCTCCTGGTCAGATAACTCTGTGGATAGTCTCGGGCCTTCCCCACGTGCAAGTGGGTCTCCGACGTGCCTTCTGGCAAGCCTCTCCTGGATGCTCCCCGCCGTCTTCACTATCAAGTTTCTGGCCGAAACACCGTAGGCCTTGTTCCCTCCGGTACATGGTGACGGCCACACCACAAATGCGGTTGGTGTGATCTCGCAAGACTATAAGCCCCTTCGATGTACAACAATGGTGCGCACAAGCACTGAGTGGTAAGAGGTATGCAAACCTCACTAAACACTAGGCCTAAACCTAGAGTAAGCGCATAAGCGGTGGTCTAATCAACCTAAGCACTTCGCAAAGCACCTACGCTAATCACCTAATAAAACACTAAGCACTATGCAAGTGGCGATCACTAAAATGGTATATCAACACCCTTGGTATGTTTCCTTAGCTCCACTCCACTCATTTGGCCGGTTGGAGTTGTATTTATAAGCCCCACTGAGAAAGTAGCCATTGGGGGATACAATCCCGCTTTTCTACTACTGACCGGACGTTGATCATGTCCTGACCGGACACGTCTGATCGTCCCGACCATTAGAGCCGCGATCAACTGATCAAACGCTGCCAGCGTCCGGTCACATGCCACCAGACGCGTTTGGTCACAATTTTGTCGCTCTAGAACCTCTCTGTACTCGATCGGACTCTGTTGTCCTGCATCCGGTGGATATGCCGCCAGCGTCCGATCACTGCTACTGACTCCTATTTGTTGAGCCTCTTGATCGGAGCGTTCGGTCACTTTCCACCAGCGTCCAGTCACCTTTGTGAGCTCATTTCTTCATAATCTTGCGTACGGCTTGGTTCCTATCTTCATGCTTGGACTTTGCTTGATATCTTGGGTCTTCTCTTGTGTTTCTAGGGTTTTGCTTATGGTGTTGATCATCGGATCATCACGTCGCCTTCGTCCAAGTCACGTCTTGCATCCTATTGAACTACAAAACAATCACTTGCAACTTCATTAGTCCAATTTGGTTGTGTTGATCATCAAACACCAAAATCCAAAGTAAATGGGCCAAGGGTCCATTTTTCTTACAATCTCCCCCTTTTCGGTGATTGATGACAACACGACCAAAACAAGCGAATAATAAAAATTTGCAATTTAAAATCTATCTACTTGCTTGGATGCAATGCAAGGGGCAAGGTACATGATGCTAAAAGATACTACTTGTAAGACTAAAAGATACTACATAAAAACTTATCTTGCCCTTGCAAAATGTCCCTATGTGGCATTATGGATTTAAGCCTTGCTTCCTATAAATTCTCCTCATTACATAGACTAATCCATAATCCACTATCCTCCCTTTCTTGGACCATTACCACTTGTAGACCATTATCACTTGTAAATTATTATGATCTAGCTTATGACCTTACAAATTAATGCTTGCTTTTGGTCCTCTAAATTCTCCCCCTTTGGAATCAAAACACCAAAAAGGAAGACATTAGTAGCACAAGGGAGGGTCAAATTTTGTGATCCTTTGTGTAGAGTGGAATAGGTCACAAAATTTGACTCTCATATTATAGAGATTAAGCTCCCCCTAAATATATACATACTTATGGTAGAAAGCAAGGCATATGCATATTTGACAAATTATTGCTCAAGGGAATTTAATCTATATAATGCATGGAGAAAGCACATAAATATCAAAATGAAATCAATTTGATGATATCGGTTTAGAAATACCACATGTGGAAACCAATTTGATTTCTACCACTTGCAATAGGTGGTGGATATTTGAAGTATGATGCTTAACTTCGGGACTCCATTTTCCTTGCAATGAGACTATTACACACATGATAAGCTTAAAAAGGTGTTAGTCTCAAAGCATCCAACTTGTAGAGTAACCTCCCCCTAAATTTGTGCACACAAGTGTGGGATACTTGTAGAAGTCATGCACATTGATTTTAGAATCAATAATACCACTTGAAAGATGACATCTCATGAATGTGAGAATCATTTTCGAAGATGATATTCGGGAGAAGTTATCTACAATTTGGACTTTGGCACATATTAGATGAACAATCAAAAGACAAGCTATGTGTTGTGCTTCTAAACAATTTTAAACCATGTAGGTTTGCTCCAAGGGTTAAGAATGAAACCGAGCAAGCCTACCATAAGATATACCTAGTGTATGCATGACAAAAGATATAAGCATGCAAATGCAAACATAGGCATGAAAAGTAACAAGATGCTTAAAGATACCAATTTGTAAGAAGTACCACTTGTAGGAAATGCAAAATGATACTACTTGAAGCAAATTGAATCTAGTTACCTAACATGGGAAGGGGAATTTAGGTCCACAGTATTCACTAACCCACTTGGCAATGATCTTGTCCATCATGATGCACCCCATGAAGTGCACCCATACTTTGCCAAGCCTCCAAATTCCCCAAAATCCATTGGACTTCTCACTTCTCTTTCGGGATCCAAACCTTCTTAGTGCTCTTCATGTTGGAAATGATTTCCTTTGGCACCCAAAAGCATTTGACCCCACTGTTGGCTTGCTTGTTCACCTTGATGGCCACCACCTTGTTATTTTTCTTCTTCTTTAACAAGTATGGTGTAGAGGCCTTCTTGTCCACCTTATTAGTGTAGGTGTTGGAGAGCTTGCTTGTTTGCTTCTTCTCTTTCTTCTTTGCTCCTCCCCCATTCTTTACCTTGCACTCATAGGACTTGTGACCTTCCTTGTGGCACATGTAGCAAACCATAGTTTGTCCTTCATCAAGCTTCTTCACTCCCTTGACGGTGTTATCTTGATGAAGTTGGGCTTGCTTCGTCTTGCCTTTCACTTGAGTCAAGTCCTTGGTGAGGCGAGCTACTTCTTACTTGAGTTGCTCATTCTCCTTTGCAACCTCTTGTGTGCATGTATCTACAATAACTTTCTCAAAACAAACTTGGTTGCACAAAGATGAGTCTAAACATAAGTTATTACAAGAAGTAGAAGCATCCTTTTTAGGTATGTTAAAGATAGAGCTTTTCTTTTTAGATGCCTTGGTGGGGGTTGTACTAATGGCTTCAAGATTAGCAACTTTATTAGTTAGCTCATCACAATGTTTGCACATGGTTTCCATTTTAGCAAGCAAACTTTTATAAGCATCTTGTGAGCTAGCTAACTTTTCTTTTAATCTTTCATTTTTCTTTACAAGTTGCTCATCATAGATTGTGCATGCATTTGTTATTGCACTAGCCTTAAGTTGCTCAATTTTAGTAGATAGTTCAACATTGAGATTAGCAAAGTTCTCATATTGTTCAAGCAAAGTTTTGTATGCTTCTTGTGAACTATTTAGCTTTTCTTTTAATTTTTTGAGCTTCTTTTGTTGACTAGTTCAAACTTTAGCATAATTAAGATTTTGTCGCATAATTTCATCATAAGAAGGTATTTCATTATCACTATCACTCTCACTAGAGGATGAGCATTTGTTACCTCGTGCCATAAGGCACACACGAGAAGAGCTTGATGATGAGTGTTTGCGGCCTCGCCTCTTGTGATGGTGTTCTTCTTCACTTGAAGAATCATCACATGACCTTATTGATGTGAGGGCTTGGTTCTTGCACACCTTCTTCTTTGTCTTGGGTGTGGGCTTGTTTGGACAAACTTCCACAAAATGCCCCAACTCGCCGCATCCATAGCATCATCTCTTTCTTTGCTTATTTTTTTGATTGGTGAAAATGAGATCTTGGATTTAGATGGGCACACCCTTGACATTGAGCCTTTGGATCATCTTCTCCACCTTGTTGATTAGTTTGATTGATTCTTCATCAAGGTCAAAGGTGGAGGAGGAAGATTCATCATCTTCACTTGAATCTTCATCATCATCATCATCATCACCATCCTCATTTTCTTCTTCATCTTCATTTGAGGAGCTTGAGCTTGTCTCAACTTGCTTGCCCTTCATGTTCTTTTTCTCGCTACATGCGAGAGCTTTGCCTTTGCTTGATGAAGAGGCTTTGCCTTGACCCATCTTACGTGACATTTCAAATGCCACTATCTTGCCAATGACTATGCCCGGGGTCATGGTGCTCAAGTTCTCCATGTTGTGAAGGATGGTGATGATGCTTGCATATTTCTTTTGTGGTAGCACAGAGATGATCTTCCTCATGATGTCCGCATCATCTAGCTTTGTTAATCCTATTGAATGGAGCTCATTGATAATTAGATTCAAACGAGAATACATATCACGAACAAGCTCATCATCATTCATTGTAAAGGAGTCATAATTTTGTTTAGATAGAAAATATTTTTGCTCACGGACATTACTTGTGCTGTCATGGAGCTCTTGAAGTTTTAACCAAATTTCATATGCTGTATTTAAAGTGAACACTTGGTTAAACACATCTATGCTAAAAGATTCAAACAAACAATTCTTAGCTCTAGCATTGAAACGAATTTCTTTTTCTTCACTCTTTATGGGTTTATCGGGATTCTTAATGGGTTTCAAACCGTCACGAGTGACTCTCCAAACTCCCAAATCAATCGCCTCAGATAGCAAGCCACTCTAGCTTTATAATAGGGGAAGTTAGTGCTGTCAAAGTGCGGAGGCCTAGAGGTATCCATCCCAACCACTCTAAATAGCGTCGGCTTAACGACGGTTAAACCAAAGGTCCAAATTGAGCCAACCGACTCTGATACCAATTGAAGAGGACCGTGACACCTAAGAAGGGGGGTGAATTAGGCAACTTAAAATTCTAACTCTAAACTTGTTGACACAAAATGTGACGCACTGTGCCTCACACACAGCAAGCCGGAAAGCGTGGCTTCAATCGGGTGCCCGGGTGCTTCGTGATCCGGAAACATGCCAGTTAGTTTGACCTGAAAAAAACTAACAAGGGATAAAACAGTTAAATGCCAAACCAGAACATGTTGGGTGAGACCAGACAGTTCCATATATACGGCCCTGAAGCCACTTACAACGACATACAGCTATAGGAAGCTGTCTGCCAACAAGTTTATAAACCATTCGGCTAATCGTAAGATGAACACACGTAAAGATCCGATTGCCGAATGCATGTGCATGGGAAGACATGTTTGAACAAGTGAAATTAATTATGCGTTAACGCATAACCAAGCTCAGCAGTCCAGCCGAGTTGGGGTCCATGAAGAAGGAACGTGCAAATAAACACGATTAAACTAATCTAAAACCTGCATCTGCCGCACGACACCTAGTTTCGTCAAAGCTTAAACGTAATTAACATGCATGAACCCACAACATGTGACAATCTAGATTAAAATAATTCAGCCATTATGAGCATGTTATCTATTTGCAAAGGTAATATGAAAGTAATGATCATTGAAGCACGAATAAAACCATAGGAGAGGGCCGAACAATATCAATCTAGATTGGGCAGAAGTGTGTTACAAATATATAAAATATTTAAAACATGCAACACAGGATAACTTAATGAATCTATTTAGATTTTGCCGTATCTAATAGAGCCGATAACTGTCTTGCTTTCACTAAGCATATTGAGCAAACGCCTGCCACACGGTATCTACTCATAAACAAAGCATAAGCAAAGACTTCTTGATTGTCAAGCAAAGATCCGCCGCATGATCATTGAAAACAAACAAGACTACTTGCATCATGTCTAAATCCACCGCATGATACTAAACATGATAACAAGGTTGTCGGAACTTACGGAGGTCGACGGATCGATGACTCCTCTCGAAGAACTCGACGACACGACAAAAGGACTCGAAAGTAGGCACGGGGCCGGTTGTATTGATTTGGTTGTGAACGCCTATTACAATGGTCGAGGGTCAATATTTATACCCTAGACAAAACACGAGTCCTAAAAGACTACGATTTACAAAGGAACTCTTAAACAAACTTGGAAACTACGATTTCTTGCCCTAAACTCTCAGAGTCCTTTATTATTACAACTTTCATCTTTTCGATCGGCTTTGCCTGCCATCTTCTGCTTTCCCGAATGGAGTCACCACCTTCTGAAGTAACCGACCGCACAAGCATTTAGCCGACCGCTCATTTTGTTTGCCAAATGTCCTTCTTCCCGCATGCGGGTCCACCTGTCATCTTCCAAAGTCGACCAAAATCCAGTGTTAACACATGCCCCCTCAATTTCGGGATAAAAGTTGTTTTATTCTGAAATTGACCACAAGCTCCTTCTCCCTCCTAGGTCAGCACCGTTCAACACCGCAGCCGCTGTCCAAAAATTCAAGCTTTCAGCGCAACCTCGGACCCACTTCGAATCTTCAATGGCGACCCAGGATGAAATTCCAGAGGTAAACTTCACTTATATTCGGCAATTTCCATTTGATCTTCCCGTTCTTCTTTTGGCTTATTCCTCTTTGATTCTTTTCGGTAAAATTCTACCTGCGACTGTCAGAAAAATGCTGAAAACACCCCGGTCTTGCATAAACATTCTTGTGCTAGAGGCGATGCAAACTGCATCGGTTATTTTGTGCTAAAGGCGATATGAACAATATCGGCTATTCTCAGTTTTATTTTTTAGGCTAAAGGCAATTTTCCTTTTATCGGCTTTTCTGATCTACGTTCATGAACCAACCTCAACACTGGGGTAATATTTCTTAAGAAATCTTCCATTGATAGCTCTGGTAAACTCCTCCCCAAATAAAGTCTTCAATATGTATGCATTGCTAGGTACACATTCTACTATTCGGAAAGGACCTTCCCAATTTGGAGACCATTTGCCGAACGCTCTATCCTTTGTTCCAACTGGCAATATAGTTTTCCAAACCAAGTCTCCTTCTACGAATTGCTTCTGCCTAACCCTTTTGTTATAATACTTGGCAACGCGTATTTTATTTTTCTCAATATTTTCCAGTGCCTTGAGACGAATCAAATGTAAATCTTCCAATTCATCCATCATCAGATTCTTATAATCTTCTTCTACCAATTTTTTCTGTAACACAACTCGCCTTGAACCTGACCGTAATTCCCATGGTAATACAGCATGATGCCCATAAACCAGTTCATAGGGGGACATTTGAGTGGACCCATGACAAGCCATTCGGTAAGCCCACAATGCTTCATTAAGAACCAAGTGCCATCTCCTTGGTTTTTCATCAATCTTCTTCTGGATGATTTTAATCATAATCTTATTTGATGCTTCTGCCTGGCCATTAGCTTGTGCATAATAAGGAGAAGAATTATACAACTTAATCCCCATATCTTTGGCAAAATCACAGAATTCTGAAGAAGTAAACTGAGTTCCTTGATCAGTTGTTATAGTTTGAGGAATCCCGAATCTGTGAATTATATGTTCCTTAACAAAACTGATCATATTCTCGGACGTTACCTTCTTCAAAGGGATAGCTTCAACCCACTTGGTGAAATAATCTGTGGCCAAGAGTACAAATTTGTGTCCCTTACTAGAAGGAGGATTGATCTGACCAATTAAATCTATACCCCATCCTCTGAACGGCCAAGGCTTGATTATGGGATTCATAGCAGATGCTGGAACTTTTTGAATATTGCCGAATTTTTGACAATTGTGACACCCTTTGTAATATTCAAAACAATCCTCCAACATAGTCGGCCAAAAATAACCAGTTCTCCTGATTATCCACTTCATCCGATAAGCTGACTGGTGTGCACCACACAATCCTTCGTGAACCTCATACATCACCTTCTTGGCCTCTTCTTGACTTAAACATTTGAGCAATACTCCATCGATGGACTTGTAATATAACTGATCATCAAGGAACACAAATTTGAGAGCTTTGTACCTGAGTTTTCGGGAAACTTTTTGAGATGGACCTTTCAGATAATTGGTAATTTCGTATCTCCAATCACCATCTACTTGATCAGTATTTAAAACACCTTCTTCTATAGCAAAAACTTCCCGACTCTCTCAATATCCAGAAGCAGCTTGAACTAACTTATTTGCTTCTTCATTGTACTCTCTAGGGATATGATGCAAGGTTACTACCAGAAAATTCTTCAAAAGTTCTCTACACTCCTCATAATATTCTCTTAACACATTGTTCTTGCATTCATACTGACCACTCAGTTGATTAATCACCAACTCAGAATCCCCAAAGATTTCAACAGCAACGGCCTTTACTTCCATAAGAAGCCGAAGCCCTCTAAGCAGCGCTTCATACTCTGCCTGATTATTAGTAACATGAAATTCAATAGGAACCGCATACTCAAAAGTTTTTCCTTGTGGGGAAATCAAGAGAATACCAGCACCACCACCTTTGTTACAAGATGATCCATCGAAGAACAAGGCCCAAGGCACAATGCTTATCGCCTCAACAGAAAGATCCCGATGTTGGGTAATAAAATCGGCAATAATTTGACCCTTTACCGCCTTTGCCGATTCGTACCTTAAATTAAATTCTGACAATGCTAAAATCCATTTGCCAATTCTTCCATTCAAAATTGGCATTGATAGCATATGTTTGATTACATCAAAACTAGAAACTACCACGCATTCAACATTCAACAAATAGTGCCGAAATTTGGTACATGAGTAATACACACACAAGCAAAGTTTTTCTGTAGCCGAATACCTTGTTTCCGGGTCTAGCAGCTTTCGGCTAAGATAAGCTATGACTCTTTCTTTTCCTTCAAATTCTTGCATAAGGGCCGATCCTATCGTTAGGCTATCGGCCGCCACATACAACTTAAAAGGCTTGTCAAGTTGTGGAGGTACCAGCACAGGTGGTGCCTTCATATATTGCTTGATCTCATCAAAAGCTTTTTGTTGTATGTCACCCCATACAAATTTTTGATCCTTCTTGAGCTTTAATAAAGGAGAAAAGGGTAAAACTCTCTCTGATAGATTGGATATGAATCTTCTTACAAAGTTGATTTTGCCTAACAATGATTGTAATTCTGTGAGATTGGTTGGCGGCACAACTTTGTCTATTGCTTCCATGCTCTTTTCCCAACTTCAATTCCTCCTTTATGAACTAAAAATCCCAAAAACTCACCAGCCAAAACTTCAAAGGCACATTTGTTTGGATTCATCTTCAAGCCATGCTTTCTTGTGCACTCCAAAGTTTTTCTTAAATCGGCTAAATGTCCTTCATGATTTCTAGACTTGACCACTACATCATCGATGTAGATCTCTACAATCTTGCCGATCAGCTCGTGAAAAATATAATTCATAGCTCTTTGATAAGTTGCACCGGCATTCTTTAACCCAAATGTCATGACTATCCATTCAAACAAACCAATATGACCAGGACATCTGAAGGCTATTTTTGAAATATCTTCCATTGCCATAAAAATTTGATTATAGCCAGCATTACCATCCATAAAACTAATGACTTCATAACCTGCTGCTGCATCTACTAGTAAATCGGCAACTGGCATTGGGTAACCATCCATGGGAGTGGCCTTATTAAGATTTCTGAAATCTATGCAAACCCTCATTTTTCCATTTTTCTTGTATACCGGTACTCCACTCTGCATACTTGCATGGCCGAATGAAGTTTGCTTCTATTAATCTTTCAACCTCCTTCTTCACATCGGCCAATACCTCTTCTTTGTATATCTTCCGTGGAGGTTGTTTGTAAGGACGAAATCCAGGTTTAATGGGTAATCGATGCTCAACAATGGAACGATCCAATCCAGGCATTTCCGTGTAATCCCAAGCAAAACAATCTTTAAACTCTTTCAATAGATCTATCAACTTTGATTTATATTCTGGGTCTAACTTTGCACTAATATACATCGGCCTTGGCTTAGAACCATCACCAACATCAATTTCTTCCAACTTATCAGCCGACATAAAACCACGTCCCAACTTTCCTTTGTTGCCATCGATAGGATTTCCCATTAAAAAATACTATGAGAGCCGACTGCTTGGATCGGCTATTGGCCCTCGCTGAAAACATTTACAGGACCTTCTTTCCACACTTTTCCAGAGAAACAATCGACGCCTTCATATTCCCAGTAGGTAGATTCTGTGGCAGCAACACTTACTGAATCATCAGCATGTACAACTTCAATGTCATCTCCAATCCATTGAATAAGAATTTGATGCATGGTTGAAGGAATGCAGCAATTAACATGGATCCAATCTCTGCCCAAGAGTAGACTATATGCCCCCTTGCCATCAATGACAAAAAAGGTAGTAATCAGAGTTTTCGACCCAATAGTCAGCTCGACATGGATAGCACCTCGGGTATTGGAAGGGTTGCCAGCAAAGTCCCTAAGCACCATGTCTGTTTTCAACAATTCTTCATTAGTCATCCCAAGCTTTCTGAAGGTAGTATAAGGCATGATATTGATAGCAGCCCCTCCATCAACAAACATCTTAGTTAAAGGCTTGCCATTGACATATCCCTTTAAATAGAGTGGTCTCAAGTGACGATTCTTGATTGGTTTGTCAAAAACAGCCTGCTGTGTTAATACAAGCTGGGCCATCAAATCCTGACATTCACTTTCATCAAAATCAGAGTACACCTCTTCTTGGACATCTTGGCTTTTGGGAGCCATAAACTCTGATGGGAGGAAGAAAGCCATGCAAGCATCAGCCGAAGGACCACATTCATCAGGCTTCTTCTTAGGACGCCATATTTGCTTTGTTTCGGTAACTTCCTGTTTCAACTCCCTATTCCTCAACCGTTGAACTCTTCTTTTCTGACTTTTCCTCAAGCCTGGAGGACACCACTGTCCTTTTTGCCATACGTATCTATAGGAATCAGCTTCTTCATCATGCACCCTATCATGAATCCAACCTTGACCTGCAAATCTTTTCCTTTGCTGATTCTCAAAATCATCTATTTTTAAGCGCCGATCATCTTCAGGAACCTTCATTCCAAGTCTTTCATAGACGGGACGGCGGTTGACTCGAGATTGCCTATACTCGGAGTACTGAGCACTACACTCCGGACAATTATTTCTAGCAGGCAACCTCAAGCCTTCATTCCAACAATGCCTAAAGAATGAACAACCCCAATGAGACTGCTCCTGTTCTGTCATGTATTCTTCTGGCTCCCTTCGGCATACCTCTTCCTCATACCTCCGGCATTCTTCCATAAACCATTGCTTCTTATAGTATCCCTTCTCTTGCTCTCTCTGCCACTTGTTTAGCAAAATACGTGATGTAACTCTGGGTTTGGAAGTTTGACCTTTCTCGGTTCGGCTATTCTGAAACTGAACTCGTTGCTGCAGCTCTCTACTGGTGACTTGCCGATCTGGGTCAACAGCACCACTTTTCTTTGCTCTATCAGAAGTCAACACCTTCATCTTGCCTTTACCTTTGAGATCATTGGCAGAGACCATATTCACAGAGAAAGAAATCATATTTTGTGGAAAAGGCTGATCATCAATTCTCATCTTGCCATCAAACTTCAAATGTCCCTCTTGGATAGCTTTCTGGATTCGTATCCTGAACACTCGGCAATCATTGATAGAGTGAGAATTAGTGTTATGGAAGCCACAATACTTTTTGTCTTTCACTCCTTCAGGACGTAGCATGGGATGTCCTTCTGGCAGCTTGATGCGTCCTTCCTTCATCAATAATGCAAAAAGCCTGTCTGCCTTAGTAACATCAAAATCATAGGTTCCCTTTTGTTGTTTCAACCAGCGTTGACTAATTTGAGTAGGCTCCTTTGCCCAATTCAACTCAGCTGTAGCTATCTCATCTTCATCAATATACTCAGTCGCTTCCTCCAGAAAACCTTGATACACCTCATTAGTGGCATTGTTCTTCTGAAAGCGATTATCTCTCCTGAATCCTTGGGCCTGATTACTCATAGCTGCTAAACGCTGTGCAAGTTGGCCAAGATCATCAAACTCCATGCCGAACAACTTCTCCCTGATATTCAGCAACATTCCTGCTATAGCTATTCTAGGTAGTTGATCATCTGGTAAATTCAGAGAATAACACATATTCTTGGTCTCCCTAAATCTGCGAAGATATTCCTATGGTGTCTCATTTGTTCTCATCCTCAGACTCATGAGATCGACCAACTTCTTCTCATTAGTACCCGTGTAGAAATATGAATGAAACTTCTGCTCTAGCTCTGCCCACGTACCAATGGAATGAGCTGGTAAAGACGTGAACCACGTGAAAGCTGGTCCTATAAGAGACAAAGGAAAATATCGAATCCTCCAAGCTTCATCTAAAGCAGCTTCTCCAAGCTGCATTAAGTACCGACTGACGTGCTCTATGGTACTAGTATCATCTTGACCAGAAAACTTGGTCAAATCTGTTGGAGGCTTCACCCTTGGAGGTAACGCCACTCTGTTGTACCACTCTGGATAAGGAGACTTGTATGAATATGATTGATTTTTTGGCTTCAAGCCGAACTGATTCTGCATCATATCAACCATCCTGTGCATCAAAACATCAATGCCTGAATCCTGATTTCCTTGTACCTGCACTCCAGAAGGTAATCCTGAAGCACTCCTATACCCTGGATTTGGCACAGCATTGATAGCATTGTAATCAGTAAATTCTTGATACCCATCTCCATACATATTCTTCTGCAATCTGTTTGATGCTGGAGAAACTCTATAAGCTGAAGGTGGCACTTCTCCTGTGGTATCAAATGTTACCTGGCCATAGGTGGGATGTGATTGCTTTTCAGTGTGAGTCAATCCACCTATATTTGAAGTCAATGCTCCTTCTTTTCCAACAGGCTTCTCTTGATGCTTTGGAACATTGAAAAGTGTCGGTCCACTGAGTGGGCCAACATTTTCTTCAAAGTATTTATCAACCATTGGACCAAAAGTACTGATCATGATTGCCCGAAAGGTATTCAGAAAAGCTGTGTGATGGTTTGTCATGGTTTCTCCCATAGCTTTATAAACCAGGGCTGCCATCTTCTGAGCATCCTCCTCTTCAGTGTAATCAGTTTGATGTGGAAGAAGAACCCTTAGCATTGACTGCTTTTGAAATACTTTGTTGCTCTTGTTTTTGGAAAAAGACATCAAACACTTCCATTGGTATTGCTCACATGCTTGTAGCACTAAATCCCTGTAATTATCTGGCAATTCTGCCATGCTCACATCCAGAACATGATCATTGTTGATCTCAGACGCCATCTTGAACTAACAGACGGTCCCACCAGGCGTGCCAAAAAGTGTGTTGACACAAAATGTGACGCACTGTGCCTCACACACAACAAGCCGGAAAGCGTGGCTTCAATCGGGTGCCCGGGTGCTTCGTGATCCGGAAACGTGCCAGTCAGTTTGACCTGAAAAAAACTAACAAGGGATAAAACAGTTAAATGCCAAACCGGAACATGTTGGGTGAGACCAGACAGTTCCATATATACGGCCCTGAAGCCACTTACAACGACATACAGCTATAGGAAGCTGTCTGCCAACAAGTTTATAAACCATTCAGCTAATCGTAAGATAAACACACGTAAAGATCCGATTGCTGAATGCATGTGCATGGGAAGACATGTTTGAACAAGTGAAATTAATTATGCGTTAATGCATAACCAAGCTCAGCAGTCCAGCCGAGTTGGGGTCCATGAAGAAGGAACGTGCAAATAAACACGATTAAACTAATCTAAAACTTGCATCTGCCGCACGACACCTAGTTTCGTCAAAGCTTAAACGTAATTAACATGCATGAACCCACAACATGTGACAATCTAGATTAAAATAATTCAGCCATTATGAGCATGTTATCTATTTGCAAAGGTAATATGAAAGTAATGATCATTGAAGCACGAATAAAACCATAGGAGAGGGCCGAACAATATCAATCTAGATTGGGCAGAAGTGTGTTACAAATATATAAAATATTTAAAACATGCAACACAGGATAACTTAATGAATCTATTTAGATTTTGCCATATCTAATAGAGCCGATAACTGTCTTGCTTTCACTAAGCATATTGAGCAAACGCCTGCCGCATGGTATCTACTCATAAACAAAGCATAAGCAAAGACTTCTTGATTGTCAAGCAAAGATCCGCCGCACGATCATTGAAAACAAACAAGACTACTTGCATCATGTCTAAATCCACTGCATGATACTAAACATGATAACAAGGTTGTCGGAACTTACGGAGGTCGACGGATCGATGACTCCTCTCAAAGAACTCGACGACACGACAAAAGGACTCGAAAGTAGGCACGGGGCCGGTTGTATTGATTTGGTTGTGAACGCCTATTACAATGGTCGAGGGTCAATATTTATACCCTAGACAAAACACGAGTCCTAAAAGACTATGATTTACAAAGGAACTCTTAAACAAACTTGGAAACTATGATTCCTTGCCCTAAACTCTCAGAGTCCTTTATTATTACAACTTTCATCTTTTCGATCGGCTTTGCCTGCCATCTTCTGCTTTCCCGAATGGAGTCACCACCTTCTGAAGTAACCGACCGCACAAGCATTTAGCCGACCGCTCGTTTTGTTTGCCGAATGTCCTTCTTCCCGCATGCGGGTCCACCTGTCATCTTCCAAAGTCGACCAAAATCTAGTGTTAACAAAACTATGGCCCCTTTTTCTAAGCTTAGCAAAACCTATGCAAAAGATAAACTATCTAAATGTGCAACTACGGTTTTGCTAGTGTGTTGCTATCTCTACCGCAAAAAGGAGTAATACAATCAATGTAAATGCGGAAGCTAAAGAGCAAAGTAGAGATATGCAAACTCCCATCGACAACTTCGGTATTTTTACCGAGGTATCGAGAAGCGCGCAAGCTTCCCCCTAGTCCTCGTTGGAGCCCATCGTAAGGAATCCCTCGCAAGGGCCAAGCTCCTGGTCGGGTAACTCCGTGGATAGCCTTGGGCCTTCCCCACACGCAAGTAGGTCTCCGACGTGCCTTCCAGTAAGCCTCTCCCAGATGCTCCCCGCCATCTTCATTATCGAGCTTCCGGCCGAAACATCGTAGGCCTTGTTCCCTCTGGTACACGGTGTCGACCACACTACAAACGCGGTTGGTATGATCTCGCAAAACTACAAGCCCCTTCGATGTACAACAATGGTGCGCACAAGCACCGAGTGGTAAGAGGTATGCAAACCTCACTAAACACTAGGCCTAAACCTAGAGCAAGCGCATAAGCGGTGGTCTAATCAACCTAAGCACTTTGCAAAGCACCTACGCTAACCACCTAATAAAACACTAAGCACTATGCAAGTGGAGATCACTAAAATGGTGTATCAACACCCTTGGTATGTTTTCTTAGCTCCACTCCACTTATTTGGCCGGTTGGGGGTTGTATTTATAAGCCCCACTGAGAAAGTAGCCGTTGGGGACGAAATCCCACTTTTCTGCTACTGACCGGACGCTAATCACATCCTGACTAGACGTGTCCAGTTGTCCCGACCATTAGAGCCGCGATCAACTGATCGGACGCTGCCAGCGTCCGGTCACATGCCACCGGACGTGTCCAGTCGCAATTTTGCCGCTCTAGAATCTCTCTGTACTCGACCGAACTCTGTTGTCCTACGTCCGGTTGATATGCCACCAGCGTTTGGTCGCTGCTACTATCGCCTGTTTGCCGAGCCTCTTGATCAGAGCGTCCGATCACTTTCCACCAGCGTCCGATCCAGCGTCCGGTTACCTTTGTGAGCTCGTTTCTTTGCGATCTTGCGTACGGCTTGGTTCCTATCTTTGTGCTTGAACTTTGCTTGATATCTTGGGTCTTCTCTTGTGCTTCTAGGGTCTTGCTTGTGGTGTTGATCATTGGATCATCACGTCGCCTTTGTCCAAGTCACGTCTTGCATCCTATTGAACTACAAAACAATCACTTGCAACTTCATTAGTCCAATTTGGTTGTGTTGATCATCAAACACTAAAATCCAAAGTAAATGGGCCAAGGGTCCATTTTCCTTACATCCACCTTGATCACATGACTCAATGTCATGTCTCATGTACAATGAGCTCCTTCATCATCACATGTGAGAACATTGCAACATCTCCGAGCCATTTCCACCTTCATGGCATATGTTGCTCACACACATGCACATGTGGACTAATCGCCTATGTATCTATAACACCCTAAAAAATTACATTCTTTTAAAATTAGTAAATATGATTTATTTATGCAAATATGTGTGCATTAAAATATAGGAAAATAATAAATTTTGTGGAATTAAAATTAAATATAAGGTTAGAAACTTCTTGATGCATACATGCTGCTGCATAACTAATTATGTGATGATTGATCTTGATTCAAATTTCAAATGAATTCAAAACCTATTTGAAAATGCTTTTGGAAATCTATTTGGAAAAAAAGAAAAAAAATGCAAAATCCATTTTCCCCTCCCTTCTTGATTTTCGGCCCGCAGGCCTTCTCTCCCCACCGCGTCAGCCCAGCTCCCTCCTGCGGCCCGCTCGTTTTTTCCCTCTTCCCCTTCTTGGGCCGGCCCAGCTGAGCCGAGCCGTTTTCCTCCGCACGGCCCAGTTTCGGCCAGCAACCGTTGCCGCGCCCTCTCTCTCCCTGCAGCTGATGGCTTGGGCCCGCGTGTCAGCGCCGCCCCCGACCTCCCGCCCCGTGCGCGCCTGGCACAACCACCTCCGCGCCCACGTCCGCATCGTGGGAGCGCCTCCCCCGTGCCTGGCCTCTACAAAAACGGAGCCCACGCCCCTCGCCGCTCCCCTACTGTCACTCCCCGTTCCGTTTTTGCGCCCGCCCGTGCACGAGGAAGCCGCAACTGCCGAGCCGAAGATCACCGGGATCCGCCGTCCTCCCCTCCGCGCGGGCAGCCGTCTTCGAGTCCGTTTTCCTCGCGGTGAGCTTCGCCATGCTCCCCTCCTTCCCCCTGTGCTTTCAATTTTGTTTTTCGTGGCCGTTTGGGCCCTATTCATGAGCGTCCGCGAGCTTTGGCCGCCGACCATGGCATCCGTCGCCTCGGCTCTCTCCTCCGACCGCCGTAAAGGCCTTGGCGAGTTCCCCTTCACCCCAGCTAACTCCCGGTGCCCTCGATTCTTCGGACCGTGGCCCATAGGCCGTGCTCCGCGCGCTCCGGTGACCTCCATGCCGCCGGCAATGGAACCTTGCCGCCGGAGACACTGTTCCGGCCGGCCATCCTTTCTCTCTCCCCCCTCTGATCTAATTCGAGCCACCCATCCATGATCCAACGGCTGATAACGTCCGGTACCCCTTCGCGTGGCAGATTAGCTAAAGAGACCCTCGGTTTCAGATGAATAGAACCCGTTTCCCTTAGTACGCATTCTCATTTTGGAAGCGTAAAGTTCACTGCTTAAGTCTAAAATACGTTTTTAGTATTTACAGAAATGCCATTTGAACTGTTTAGCTTATAAAATTGTCGTTTTAGCTCCGAATTGATCCATTCAAATCGTGTTAGCTTCGTAATTCCATAATCTACATGTTAGAACCACTGTTAGTCAAGTTTGGAACTTTTTAATTTCATGGTTAGATTTAATTAAATATATTGCTATAGGAAATCCCGTTTAAATCATAACTTTCGCATTTTAGCTCCGTTTTTTGGGAACTTCGCGTTGACGTGATCGTAGCGAGACGTAGATTATTTTCACAAACATTTTATCTTGTTTTCTATACTGTTGGTGTACTATTCTAATGATAGGAATGTTTGCTTTGCATGAATGCTTTTGAGAATATCGTATGTTGCCGTGTTGGTCGCGTTCAGACAGTGAGGAGAACGCTGGAGACCAAGAATTCTTCGACGACCAGCAGGACCAGCAAGAGTTTGTGAACCAAGGCAAGTATAGCATGGGCCTACCTTGATGTCCTATTTCACTTTAATCAATTACTCATTTGCATGTGTCTAATTTTGATACCCATAAGGACATCCTAGTGATTGATTATCATGTTCCTTGTCTCCTATGGGGTAAATGCATATGGGTAGATTGCTAGTGCTCTAACTGAACTTGATCTACATGATGATGAATGATTCTATGGAACTGAGAGTTTAACATGATTTATAATGACTATTCCATAGGGTGAAGGTGCAAATGACCTTTGATCATGTTGCTCCCAGCCCTCCATAAGGACTTTTCTATCGGCAAAAGCTGGGACTGACAGTGCAACCGGGAGAGTCATATGGCTCTGACTTTAGCTCAGTAATAGGACCTTTTCTAGCTAGTTAGAGGTTACCTTTTTGGCGCAAATGGGGCTTGCCACATTGGGTATAGGGCTGCCTCTGTTCCTATGAGTATAGCCGCGATGGATATGTGCCATAGGAAAGGGGGTTCCTACATCTGCCTGCCAAGGAAACCTAGCGGCCCTAACTTATTAGAGAAACCTATGAAATGGCTTCATAGTGTACCCTGCCCGTTCATCTTGGCAGTGACATGGGAGTAATTAACCCAGGCATATGGGGATCACGACTCGTGGTGAATGTGCGCCACCTCTACAGAGGGTAACAAACTGTTATAACAGCCGTGCTCATGGTTACGAGCGGCCCAGAAAACTCACAGAATAACTGGTTACTTGTTGATGATCATTTAATGATCTATGATGATATATGGTACACCTGACCCTGATATATGTTCTTATGGGATTAACGGGGAGCTTAAGCATAACTTGATAATATCTGATAATAAAAGCTTGTCATACTAAAAATGCTAACTGCAGTGAACCAGTGTCAACCTTTTGAGCTTCATAACCCCATGTTAACTTGTTAAGTACGGGATGTACTTACACTTATTTATTTTCTTTATTTGGATAAAAATCCTGGATGGGTAACAGATGACAACGGGTATGAGGAATTCTCGGAGGATTTTTAGGCTTGTGGTCAACCAGTTGACCTTCCCTGTGATGAAGCCCCTCGAGAGAGTTACCTTTTATTTTCCGTTGTGATGTATAAGACTAAGTTATATTATAACTCTGATGTATGAGACACCATGATGATACTTTATGTAATTTGTCAGCTTGTGTGTGTGATTGATTCCTGGGCACACACGAGTTTTGTGCATTCAATTTTATCCTTAAAATTGGGTGTGATAAATTGGTATCAAAGCCGTGTTGACTGTAGAACGCAAGCCTAGTTAGAAAATGGTCGTTTTAGCATCTTTGCTCCTATGGATTCTTACTTACTGTCTTATTCTTGTTATTTTATTAAAACATTTATGCTTTTCATACCTTAATCTATTATTTAAAATTGTTGATTCTAATTCTATCTCACTTTAAATCTATAGATGTCTCATAACCCAAAGACTGCTCACCTCAGCACTGCCGGCTATCGTGCCCTGTTCACCCCGCGTGCCCCACAGGCGGAGAAGGAGATTGTGATCATCTCCGACGAGGAGGAGGTGGCTACCCCGACACCTGCACCTACTCCTACCCCAGTTGTCGTGCTAGTCTATCCGGTCGTAGCTACACCTGAGGAGTCGACGGCTACTTCCCCTACACCTACACCCTCCCCGGCTGTCCCCATGGTGGATGAGGAGATTGGCTGGAAGTGCAAGTACTACTTCAAGCCAGCCCCAAAGACAGCCTACTACCACACCCTCCTCACTCACATGTTGGATGACTACTACCCTGACTTGCACGCCTCCATCAGCTAGCACTGTGCCGAGTACCAGCATCCATTGGAGGCTACCTTCTGGAAGGTAGAGCTGGTGGTCACCGCTTGGAATGACGTCAAGAATGGACATGAGGTGGAGACTATCCACTGTGCCCCTGCCAGGAGAGCCCATGCCTTGGATGGCATGGAGGATGCAGCACAGAACGCCTACATCCACTACCATGGTCGTCGCATTGAGGCCATGAGGGAGGATCGCTTTAGGTTCCTTCCTCGAAATGATCATGAGGGTGTTTGGCAGGTTTTGGCTCCACCAGAGAGTGACCCAACTCTGGAAGCAACGGTGCAGCATGTCCACGCTATGCAGGGAGTGGATGAGGAAGTCAAAGAAGAACTGCGTGTATCTCAGAGGGCTCAGAGACGCCTCCAGAAGCAAGTGGATGAACTTCGAGCACAACTTGGGCAGCCTTCGATCTACAAGAAGAAGCACCGGTCCTTCACCATGATTGACACCGCTCCATAGGTGTTAGGTGCCTTGATCTAGATTACCACGTTGTTAGTTCGTGTTTCATATTTAGTTTTGTTTGGTTTTGTGAACTTAGATGATTAGATGTTTAATTTGTGAACTTGGTTGATTTGGTATTTGTTTTGATTGCTGGAAGTTTGTGGGCATGTCCACAACTTCCTTAGATTGGAACCTTAAGTTTAGAATGAAATCTTAATGCAGATGTTTCACTTTATCTTATCTCTGTTGTGCTGATTTCTAGAGCAGCCTGTGTTCTTTATCTGGTATCTCGAAATCTAGGCGGTCAAAAATTCTGAAATTTTTGTGAAGATAACTAGACTTCTGTATCTTTCAAATGTCTCTGGAATCACGTCAATAGCTGTTCAGTTTTGTGAGATCTAGCAGACACAAGTTGATGTTCCTGCGCTGTCTGGAACCCAAAACAGTTTCGGTTTAGCTCTACTTTTGACCATGTGCGTGTCAGAATTTGTAAAAGTGATCTAAATAAAGTTGTAGCTGATCTCCTAAGCTTTCTAACAAATCTTGGTGCACCTCTGTTGGATCTGTGAAACTCGAGATATAACAGTTTTACTAAACTGCTGAATTTGAATCTTGTCCAGAAAATTCTCAGCATTGTTTCTTATCTTTTGTAAGCTCTCTATAATTAGAAAATCTCTAAATTTTGCACATTTGTTGAAAAACATATGGCCGCAAGAGGAGGAAGAGGCAGAGGCCGTGGTCATGGGCGTGATGCTCTCATAAATCCACCACCACCGCCACCTGTGACTATGGAACAAATATTGGGAATGCAAGCGCAGCTGATGCAAGCTATGATGCAGCGCTTGGACAATGAACCTGCAAGAGGACCACCGCCTGTTCAGGTCAGAGATAAGCGTGGAGAGTTTATGAAAGGTCGACCACCAGTGTTCACCCATGCCTCAGACCCTATGGAGGTAGATGATTGGTTGCGTGCTGTGGAGAAACAACTGAACATAGCATAATGCAACGACCTTGAGAAGGTGTTGTACGCTTCTGGGCAACTCCAAGGAGCTGCTCAGGATTGGTGGGAATCATTCCAGTTTGGACGTCCCAACAATGCTCCTGCTATCACCTAGTAGAAATTCAAGGATAATTTCCGATCATACCATATTCCCGATGGACTAGTGGAACTGAAGCAGGAAGAATTCAGATCTCTCAAGCAAGGATCCATGACTGTGGCGGAGTATCGGGACAAGTTCGCACAACTATCACGTTATGCTCCAAATGATGTAGCGGACGACAAGGATAAGCAACGTCGTTTCCTCAAGGGACTCTATGATGGACTGCAGCTCCAGCTGATGTCTAATACCTACCCTAACTTCCAGTCTTTGGTGAATCACGCTATCATGATTGACGATAAGCGCAAGGAGATGGAAGCTAAGAAGAGAAGGCTTCAAGGGCAAGCTTCTGGAAGCAACACTCGCCCACGTGCTTATCCCTAGCAAGGTTTCTAGCAGAGGAATCAAGGACCAACTCACCAAGGAAACTGTGGTCAGTATCCTCAGTGGAACCAGTTCCAACAACGCCCTCAGTACCAGCAACAGTTTGGAAATCAGTGTTCCCCGCAACAGACCAGCAATCCTGCAACACGCCAGGGAGTGCCCAATAATGCTCCTGTGAAGAGTGGTGCACCCAACAATCCCAACGCCTGCTATCGCTGTGGAGAAGTAGGTCACTATGCTCATCAGTGTCCTAAGAAGCAGAACCAACAAGCACCTCAGAACCAGACCAGCAATCAGAAGTTCAACGCCCGACCACCTCACACTGCGAAGGTGAACTATGTGTCATCTGATGCAGCTTAGGGACGCCTAAAGTCATGTTGGGTACGTTCAGCGTCAACTCTATCTCTGCTACCATACTTTTTGATTCTGGTGCTTCGCATTCTTTTATCTCCCAAGCTTTTGTTAGAATGCATAGCATACCTTTGTGTGCCGCGAAAAACCCCATACTAGTAAATTCCCCAGGAGGTAGTATGCCCGCTTCTTATTGGAGCCCCTCAACTAGCATTTCCTTAAGGGGGGTAGACTTCAAAGTGAAGCCTATTGTGTTGAGAACAGCGGGAATTGATCTTATTCTGGGAATGAATTGGATGAAACAACACCGGACAGTGATTCAGTGTCAGGAGAAATCTATGGTTGTGACATCACTCAATGGAGATAGAATCTGTGTAGAAGTGGTAGTGCAAGCTTAGCCTACAGCCACAGTGAACCAGCTAGATGGTGAAGTTAATGAACAAGATCGTGTTGTGGAGGAGTTTCCGGATGTCTTCCCCGATGACTTGCCAGGTATGCCACCTGACCGAGACATTGAATTCATTATTGAATTATTACCTAGAACTGCACCAATAGCTAAACGTCCATATAGAATGGGAGTTAATGAATTAGAAGAGCTTAAGAAACAACTAAAAGAGTTGCAAGAAAAAGGTTTCATACGCCCCAGTTCTTCCCCATGGGGGGCACCTGTGATCTTTGTGGATAAGAAGGATGGTAGTCAACGGATGTGTGTGGATTACCGCTCACTTAATGAGGTTACATCAAGAATAAATACCCTTTACCTAGGATTGATGATTTGTTTGATCAGTTGAGAGGAGCCCATGTGCTCTCAAAGATTGACCTCCGCTCAGGGTATCATCAGCTTAAGATCCGAAACTCAGACATACCCAAGACAGCATTCACTACACGGTATGGGTTATATGAGTACACCATTATATCTTTTGGATTGACCAATGCACCTGCATACTTCATGTATCTGATGAATAAGGTGTTCATGGAATTTCTGGATAAATTTGTGGTGGTATTCATAGATGACATACTAATATTCTCCAAGACTGAAGAAGAATATGCTGAACATATAAGGTTGGTCTTGCAAAAGCTTAGAGAGCATAAGTTGTACGCTAAGCGGAGCAAGTGTGAGTTTTGGTTGAAGAAAGTCTCTTTTCTGGGTCATGTAGTCTCCAATGGTGGAATAGCAGTGGATCCAAGCAAAGTGCAAGATGTACTGAATTGGAAACCACCAATAACTGTAAGTGAGATTCGAAGCTTTTTGGGATTGGCTAGATACTACAGAAGGTTCATAGAAGGTTTTTCCAAGCTAGCCAAGCCTATGACAGCTCTGTTGGAAAAGAATGCTAAGTATGTATGGTCGGATAAATGCCAGACAAACTTTGAAGAGCTAAAGAAGAGATTGACTACAGCTCCAGTATTAATCTTGCCCAATTTAAGCCAGAACTTCTCTATATATTGTGATGCATCCCATTTGGGCCTTGGATGTGTGCTTATGCAAGAAGGAAGAGTGGTGGCATATGCATCTAGACAACTAAGGAAGCATGAGTTGAATTATCCTACTCATGACTTGGAATTGGCAGCTGTGGTTCATGCTTTGAAGATCTGGAGACATTATCTAATTGGACATAAGAGTGATATTTATACTGATCATAAGAGTTTGAAGTATATCTTTACCTAATCAGATCTAAATCTGAGACAACGTCATTGGTTGGAATTGATCAAAGACTATGAATTGGAAGTGCATTATCACCCGGGAAAGGCAAACATCGTAGCAGATACACTTAGCAGAAAGAGCTATGCCAATGGACTTTAGATGACATCTATGTCAGTAGAGTTGTGTGCTGAAATGGAGTATCTCAACTTGAGCCTTGTCACTAATGCAATGGAATTGGTGATAGAGCCTACATTAGAGCAAGAGATACGCAAAGGTCAATTGGAGGATGAAAAACTTAAGGAGATAGCAGAGAATGTAGTGCTTGGAAAGGCACCCGAATTCAGAATGGATGAGAATGGTACTCTTTGGTTCAGAAAAAGGATATGTGTACCTGAAGTGAAAGCTATCTGTGATGCAATTCTGCAAGAGGCCCATGAGTCTACTTACTCTATACATCCCGGAAGTACCAAGATGTATTTGGATCTCAAAGAGAAGTATTGGTGGTATGGTTTGAAGAGAGATGTGGCAGAGTATGTGGCTTTGTGTGACACTTGTCAAAGAGTGAAAGCTGAGCATCAAAGACCTACAGGGTTACTACAACCAATGAAGATTCCTGAATGGAAATGGGAAGAAGTTGGTATGGATTTTATCGTAGGATTGCCCTGTACTCAAAGAGGCTATGATTCAATATGGGTAATAGTGGATCGACTCACCAAGGTTGCTCACTTTTTACTAGTCAAGACTACCTATACTGGTGCAAGACTAGCAGAGTTGTACATGGAAAGAATAGTGTGCTTACATGGTGTTCCCAAGAAAATTGTGTCGGATAGAGGCACTCAGTTTACATCGCAATTCTGGCATAAAGTACATAGATCTTTGGGGACAAAGTTGAATTTTAGTTCCGCTTACCACCCGCAAACTGATGGACAGACTGAAAGGATCAACCAGATTTTGGAAGATATGTTGAGAGCATGTGCATTACAGTATGGTGATAGTTGGGATAAGAGTCTGCCATACACAGAGTTCTCGTACAACAACAATTATCAGAAGAGTCTCAAGATGGCACCTTTTGAGGCGTTGTATGGACGTAAATGTAGAACGCCTTTATTCTGGAATCAGACTGGGGAAACTCAAGTGTTTGGACCCGATGTCCTTAGAGACACAGAAGAACAAGTGAGAATGATTAGAGACAATTTGAGAGTGGCTCAGTCTCGATAGAAGAGTTACGCTGATACCCGTAGAAGAGAGCTGACTTTCGAAATTGGTGATTATGTGTATTTGAAGGTGTCGCCAATGAGAAGTGTGAGAAGATTCAATATGAAAGGAAAGTTAGCACCAAGGTATATTGGACCTTTTAAGATCCTAGAAAGACGTGGAGAAGTAGCTTATCAGTTGGAACTGCCTGAGAGTTTGTCAGGTGTGCACGACGTGTTCCATGTTTCCCAATTGAAGAAGTGTTTGAGGGTACCAGAAGAGCAAATTCCTTTAGAAGAACTTGCTGTTAAGGAGGATCTTACTTATGAAGAGTATCCGATAAAGATCTTGGAAACTGCCGAAAGAGTTACGAGAAGCCGAATCATAAAGATGTGCAAGGTGCAGTGGAATCGGTATACAGAGGATGAAGCTACTTGGGAAAGAGAAGAGGATCTGAGAAAGACTTATCCCCAACTGTTTGAGTAAGCAATCACCCGAATCTCGAGGACGAGATTCATCTTAAGGGGGTAGAATTGTAATACCCTAAAAAATTACATTCTTTTAAAATTAGTAAATATGATTTATTTATGCAAATATGTGTGCATTAAAATATAGGAAAATAATAAATTTTGTGGAATTAAAATTAAATATAAGGTTAGAAAGTTCTTGATGCATACATGCTGCTGCATAACTAATTATGTGATGATTGATCTTGATTCAAATTTCAAATGAATTCAAAACCTATTTGAAAATGCTTTTGGAAATCTACTTGGAAAAAAAGAAAAAAATGCAAAATCCATTTTTCCCTCCCTTCTTGATTTTTGGCCAGCAGGCCTTCTCTCCCCACCGTGTCAGCCCAGCTCCCTCCTGCGGCCCGCTCGTTTTTCCCCTCTTCCCCTTCTTGGGCCGGCCCAGCCGAGCCGAGCCGTTTTCCTCCGCGCGGCCCAGTTTCGGCCAGCAACCGTTGCCCGCCCTCTCTCTCCCTGCAGCTGACGGCTCGAGCCCACGTGTCAGCGCCGCCCCCGACCTCCCGCCCCGCGCGCGCCTGGTGCAACCACCTCCGCGCCCATGTCCGCATCGTGGGAGCGCCTCCCCCGTGCCTGGCCTCTACAAAAATGGAGCCCACGCCCCTCGCCGCTCCCCAGCTGTCACTCCCTGTTCCGTTTTTGCGCCCGCCCGCGCACGAGGAAGCCGCAACTGCCGAGCTGAAGATCACCGGGATCCGCCGTCCTCCCCTCCGCGTGGGCAGCTGTCTTCGAGTCCATTTTTCCTCGCGGTGAGCTTCACCGTGCTCCCCTCCTTCCCCCTGTGCTTTCAATTTTGTTTTTCGTGGCCGTTTGGGCCCTATTCGCAAGCGTCTGTGAGCTTTGGCCGCCGGCCATGGTGTCCGTCGCCTCGGCTCTCTCCTCCGGCCGCCATAATGGCCTTGGCGAGTTCCCCTTCACCCTAGCTAACTCCCGGTGCCCTCGGTTCTTCGGACCGTGGCCCATAGGCCGTGCTCCGCGCGCTCCGGTGACCTCCATGCCGCCGGCAATGGAACCTTGCCGCCAGAGACACTGTTCTGGCCGGCCATCCTTTCTCTCTCCCCCCTCTGATCTAATCCGAGCCACCCATCCATGATCCAACGGCCGATAACGTCCGGTACCCCTTCGCGTGGCAGATTAGCTAAAGAGACCCTCGGTTTCGGATGAATAGAACCCATAGTCCAAAGCGCATTTCCCTTAGTACGCATTCTCGTTTTGAAAGCGTAAAGTTCACTGCTTAAGTCTAAAATACGTTTTCAGTATTTACAGAAATGCCATTTGAACTGTTTAGCTTATAAAATTGTCGTTTTAGCTCTGAATTGATCCATTCAAATCGCGTTAGCTTTGTAATTCCATAATCTATATGTTAAAACTACTATTAGTCAAGTTTGGAACTTTTTAATTTCATGGTTAGATTTAATTAAATATATTGCTATAGGAAATCCTGTTTAAATCATAACTTTCGCATTTTAGCTCCGTTTTTCGGGAACTTCGCGTTGACGTGATCGTAGGAAGACGTAGATTATTTTCACAAACATTTTATCTTGTTTTCTATACTGTTGGTGTACTGTTCTAATGATAGGAATGTTTGCTTTGCATGAATGCTTTTGGGAATGTCGTATGTTGCCGTGTTGGTCGTGTTCAGACGGTGAGGAGAACGCTGGAGACCAAGAATTCTTCAACGACCAGCAGGACCAGCAAGAGTTTGTGAACCAAGGCAAGTATAGCATGGGCCTACCTTGATGTCCTATTTCACTTTAATCAATTACTCATTTGCATGTGTCTAATTTTGATACCCGTAAGGACATCCTAGTGATTGATTATCTTGTTCCTTGTCTCCTATGGGGTAAATGCATATGGGTAGATTGCTAGTGCTCTAACTAAACTTGATCTACATGATGATGAATGATTCTATGGAACTGAGAGTTTAACATGATTTATAACAACTGTTCCATAGGGCGAAGGTGCAAATGACCTTTGATCATGTTGCTCCCAGCCCTCCGTAAGGACTTATCTGTCGGCAAAAGCTAGGACTGACAGTGCAACCGGGAGAGTCATATGGCTCTGACTTTAGCTCAGTAATAGGACCTTTTCTAGCTAGTTAGAGGTTACCTTTTTGGCGCAAATGGGGCTTGCCACATTGGGTATAGGGCTGCCTCTGTTCCTATGAGTATAGCCGCGATGGATATGTGTCATAGGAAAGGGGGTTCCTACATCTGTCTGCCAAGGAAACCTAGCGGCCCTAACTTATTAGAGAAACCTATGAAATGGCTTCATAGTGTACCCTGCCTGCTCACCTTGGCAGTGACATGGGAGTAATTAACCTAGGCATATGGGGATCACGACTCGTGGTGAATGTGCACCACCTCTGCAGAGGGTAACAAACTGTTATAACAGCCATGCTCACGGTTACGAGCGGCCTGGAAAACTCATAGAATAACTGGTTACTTGTTGATGATCATTTAAGTTGATCTATGATGATATATGGTACACCTGACCCTGATATATGTTCTTATGGGATTAACTGGGAGCTTAAGCATAACTTGATAATATCTGATAATAAAAGCTTATCGTACTAAAAATGCTAACTGCAGTGAACCAGTGTCAACCTTTTGAGCTTCATAACCCCATGTTAACTTGTTAAGTACAGGATATACTTACACTTGTTTATTTTCTTTATTTGGATAAAAATCCCGGATGGGTAACAGATGACAACGGGTATGAGGAATTCCCGGAGGATTTTTAGGCTTGTGGTCAACCAGTTGACCTTCCCTGTGATGAAACCCCTCGAGAGAGTTACCTTTTATTTTCCGCTGTGATGTATAAGACTAAGTTATATTATAACTCTGATGTATGAGACACCGTGATGATACTTTATGTAATTTGTTAGCTTGCGTGTGTGATTGATTCCTGGGCACACACGAGTTTTGTGCATTCAATTTTATCCTTAAAATTGGGTGTGACAGTATCTCACATAAACATAATTAGTCCATCTAGGTTGTCACTGAATTACCAAAACCACACAGGGACATTTCAATCTCCCCCTTTTTGGTAATTGATGATAACTCTACAAAGATATGGAAATTAAGCTCTTTTGCATTCATGTTGCTTGCCCAAGCAATTTTATTATGTGTAAATGATTTTGGACAAGTACTATAAACCCAAAATAGTAGTATTAGCTCCCCCTACATAAGTGTTAGAGTGCTTTGGTTTGAAGCTCGCACATGTGCATAGATTGGAATTGTGGGAGAGTGATTACTACCAAATGATGTTAAGGTGTATAGAATAAACCTTTAAAATGTGATACCAATAGGAGTTGCACTTTTAACACCATCCTTAGCACCATGAGTAGCTAGACAACAAAAATACTAGAAACCTTGTGAGATCAACATTATAAGTAAGGTTCTAGTACCATGTGTAAAAATACAAGTCTAGCTACCATCCTATGCATGCTAGTTATCAAATCATTATTCAAGTTCTACAACTAGCATACACCACACAAACATGCATATCAAATTTAAAAACTTATGCAATGTAAGCAAGCACATGAATATGCACAAATCAAATGCAATCAATCAAAGTTCATGAGCTTGCTCCCCCTACTTGTGTGCTTCTCTTATCCAAGAATTTTGATCCATCTCTTTTCTTCAATGTTGCTCCCTCTTTGTCTATGTCTATGTCCAACCTCTACTTCTTTGTCTCAATCTCTCCCAAAGCTTTCATATCTTAGTTACAATCTCTCCCCAAGGCTTTCATAGCTTTCATATCTTTGTACAATCTCTTCCCCTTTGTCATCAATTTCCATAAAAGGTGTGCTTCTTATTGATGCAAAGATTTGCATTTTGGGCAGATGTTTGAGGCTTGAATCTTGCATTTTTTATGGACATCACTTGTGGAACTATCGTCTTGCATGATTGATACCACGTGTAGATGTGATACCACTTGAAAGAATTTTCTAGTATGGAACCACTTGTTGGATTTATTAATAAAAATTATTTCTTGAACCTTTGCTATCTTCATGAGTACCACTTATAGGATATCACTTGTGAGTTGATCTAGATATCACTTGTGAATTTTTGGTGAAATACTTGAGTCTAGATATCACTTGAACCAAACAAACTAGATATCCATTTGCATTGTTGTCTTATGCTTATACTCTTGTTATTTATCATGAGCTTCTAAGTTGACTTGAACTAAATTGATTGTCCTAAGCTTCTTAGTCCGGTTTGAACCAATGACAAGCTTTTTCACACCTCTTACAAGGGTTATCTTGCCAATGTTATACTTGTCACTTGTTAGCAATCCAAATTAAATCAAGTACTTGGGTTCACTAGCTCATGAAAAATTCATATACTAACCACTAGATCAACTAATCATTCAAGCAATAGTGGTAGGCTATGAATTTAAACATTTCATTTGTTATGCATGATCCTATGAAGCATGTACTATATGCACTAATCGCATTCTAGTAAGGGATGAAATGATCATACACATTACAATGATACCTTTGCTATATTGGAGTAGAGGATAGTCACATAGATTACAATTTATTACTCCAATAGCAATGTCAAGTCCAATTATAAGCTTGGTGAAGACCAATCATGAATAATGAAATCCATTCTTCACCCATATGATTTGAGAACCACTAATAATCAAGTGCATTGTCTTATCGTGGTTGGCTTGCTTCATCTTTTGATCAATGCTTGCATGAGAGCATCAACGTGAGAATACCACTTGAAATATCATGATTAGCTCTCTTTTGGGTGTTGCTTGCTTTTCTTGATCAACCCTTTTGATTTCTTCAACTAATCATCTCAAATGTCCCTCGGATCACCACTTATATGTTAACCTTCCAAGTACCACACTTGTTTTACCTACTACTAGGCGACAAGCCCCTGCACTAGGGAGAAGTGACCTCTTCTCTGAGAACCATTCTTGATACTCACTTGAAATAACTTGATTGATTGATCCAAGTGATGGACTTAACTTGATGAGTAACCTTTATTCCTTCTTTAAGTCCTTTTCTTTCTTCTTGTTTAAGTCCTTTTCTTTCAACCAAATGATCTCCAATCATCACATGAACTTAAACTTCATCATCATCTTAAGTTTGATCTTGATCTTTCAATTTGAGTAACGAATGTGTGCAAAGTACACTTCACAATCAAATAGCCTTGTACTCTTTGCTTGTCATGCTTTTAGATCATATCAAAACCAAACTTAGGTGCCTCAATTACTTATAAACATGTTTCCAACTTGAGGACCTTTCAATCAAAGTGACTCTCGATCAATCCAACATTTGTTACTTTTCTTGCAGATTTTGTACTCTTCAAAGAAGAATACGCATCTCCCAAAGTACAAATCCAAATACCACGAAATTTGGTGGAGATGTGCATAACTAAGTTATATAGTAGCTGTAAAAATTTGAGCTTCATTTGAATTCTAGATTACTACCAAATTTCAATTCTTCCACCACTGCTACATGCTAAAAACTGCTACACTATAGCTGACAAGATCTACTCCAAAACCAAAGCATTTTTATCCAATTCTCATAAAATTTGTACAACATCTTATACCATAAGTCTAGATCATGTACATCAATTTTTATGCCAATCCAATAAGTTTTGATCACTCTATCATGGCTAAGATCACAGCTGGCTCAAATTTTCAATTATAGGACAGATTTCTTCACATGAGCTATACTTCATCAAATGTGAATCAAACTTGAAATTAACTTGTTTGAATACTTTCATAAGACATAAATCCATTCAATCCACTTATTAAATGTTATCTTATGAACTTATCTAGCACAAATCAATCCAAACTTGATTACTAAGCAATTTATCCATTCAATCATCTTATAGCAAGCAACATTGCATATTTATCCAACTCAATCAACTCATATGCACCCAAATGAAATGATCAACAAGAGATATACCTTAGTTAGCTTATGATCATCCAATTTGCAAGCTTCAACTCAAATTCTTGTAAACCATCAAATATATATATCCAATAAATCATCCACAACTTGAATATGACACTTGTATGTTGTAGCACTTTTGGACTTCACTAATTCTTGGCTTGGCATTGGGATAGGATGTGCACTAAGCTTCATTACTTGGCTCAACTACATAATCAACAAGATGAATACCATTTGAACCAAGCCTCCAATGCCAATGGTACCTACAAACAATCATCCACTTTTTGATAGTACCCAAACAATTTTGGATCCTCTCAAGTTAGGAGCAACATACTTAGGCAAAGCCTTAGTATGAGTAGCGGGATGTTTTGCAATTCCAACCAATGAGGTACCATTGCCATCCTTTCTAAGCATAGAATCATCATTAATTGAAATAGGCTTAGGAGTGTTACCTAGGGGACATGAATGTGCCATGTGTCACCTTTCCCGGCATGAGTAGCATTTTCTCTTTGATTGAGCCTTCTCTTGCTCATGTGGTGCTTCCCATTGCCTTGCCTCACATGGATTGCTTGAGCCTTCTTCTCAAGATTGGTAGGACACTTAGAGGCAAAGTGTCCTGTATTTTCATACTCGAAGCACTTGATGTGAGCATAGACTTTCTTTCCATCTTATATCTTGCTCATCATCTTGGCATCTTGAGTTTGCATTGGATGCCTTGCCTTTCCACCCCTTCTTGTTTTCTTCTTCATCATCATCAAGTCACCACCATCTTCATGATAGATCTTGATTTGCTCTTGGGGTGTCTTCTCTTGCTCAACTTGTGGCTTTGGTTGAGGCTCTTCTAGTTGCTTCACCAATTACTTGGTTGGGCACATTGAGGTAAGATGACCCCAAGTGTGGCACTTGAAGCACTTCACATGCTTGAGCCTCTCTTCTTCTTTTATCTTCTTGAGCTTCTCAATGTTAGGGCAACCATTTGCAAGGTGTCCCGCTTCATGACACCGATAGCACATGGTATGAGAGAGCTTTCTTTGTTGTAGCTTCTTCATCTTTCTTTCTCTCTTTCTTTCATCTTTTGTCATCGTCTTCTTGAAGCCAAGGCCACACTTGTCACCATAGTTTCTTTGAGTCTTTAACATGTGCTCAAAGGTGATTTTTGAGTTGTAGCACCTTTCTAACTTGTTGCTCAAATTCTTCACTTCATTTTTGAGCTCATTGTTCTCCTTTAAAATATTAGTCTCACAAGACATAGAAGTAGAACAAGCATCTATATGTGAAGAACATGGCATTTCTAATAAATCATCACAAGAGGTGGATACATGCTTCTTGCCTACATCACAAGGGTTAGCAACAATATGTGATTGATCAATTGACCCATGTGATGAACTTTCACTAGTTTTAGTTTTTCCATTGGAAAGCTCCTTAGTGAGAAAAGCATGGTCTTGTACCAAGTTATCATGAGCAATACTTAGTTCCTCATGAGCCAATTTTAGCTCCTCATGTGAATAAGTAGTAACATAAAGTAGATGCTTTTGTCGTTCACATGTGTTCTTTAGAAAAGAGTTTTCATTTTTTAATTTCTCAGTTTTAGCCATCTCTTTTTCTAAAGCCTTGATCATGCAACCATATCTATCTAGAAGCTCCTCATATAAATCAAGATCAATCACATTTGCATTAGATACCTTAGTGTCACCTTGTGACATGAAGCAATGTGATGTAGTTGGAGTGCTTGAAGAAACATCACTCTCACAGCCCGAGCATGATCCATCATTATCATCATCAAGTGTGCATGGAGTAGCATCACTTGTGGCATCATCATCAATCTTGTCAAGTGACTTTGTGGTATGATCATCATCATCATCACTTGACCATGAGGTGGAGTAATCTTCCACAATTACTGAATTGTGGCTATGCTCAACATCCTCATGTGCCTCTTTCTTGGGCTCATCATCATCGTCGAAAACCGTCCCATATTTCTCATTGAGATAACTCCATATCTCATAGGTGGTCTTCATGTCTATGATCTCTCCAAAGATGTTGTCATGCAAAGATCTATACATGATGTTAGTAGCTTGGATGTCAAGATCTAGGCATTTTCTTGTACTTGAATTAGATTATCTTCATCCAACACATGAGAAAAACCTACATCTACCATCCACCACATTTGAGGGCAAATAAACATCTAGCCCATAAGTCGCCATCCTCTCGGGTCGGTAAAGACCACAAATGAGAGACCTGGCTCTGATACCACTTGTAGGGTCGAGATGGCAGACTAGAGGGGGGTGAATAGTCCTTTCTAAATTTAATCGTGCTGGCTAACCGAAACAAGTGCGAAATTATAACAATCGGTCTAGCCAAGACTACACCTCTCTATCGAAGTTCACAAACACCTTATTAAGATCCTATTTAGGCAACAAAGGTGCCAGGCTAGGTAGAGCTCAACTATCCAATCCTAGGAGCAAGGTCACACAAACCTATGCCACTAGTATTTTGTACACCGAGGAGCTCCTACACAAGCTCAACTATCTAATTCTAGGAGCAAGGTCACACAAACCTGTGTCACTAGTATTTTGCACATCGAGGAGCTCCTACACAATTCTAGTAAGCAAAAGCACAAAGCTCCTAAGCTCACTAGCAATGCTCAATAACAAGGCAACCAATGCCAAATTAGAGAGCGCAACGACTTAGCTACATAAACTAAGCAATGTGACTAATAATGTTACACAAACCAAATTAGCCATACAAGGGAGCTACTTCTATGCTACCCAAGCAATAAGATAACTAGTGAGCTACACAAGCTAACTAATTACAAGAGCAACTACACAAGCACAATGTATGTGAAAGTAATTACAAGCTTGTGTAAGGGGATTGCAAACCAACGGGATGAACAATGTTGACACGGTAAATTTTCTCCCGAGGTTCACGTGCTTGCCAACACGCTACGTCCCTGTTGTGTCGACCGCTTACTTGGTGGTTTGGCGGCTAATTGGCATCACTCGCCAAGCCCGCACGTCGGGCACCACAAGAACCTACCACGAAAGTGAGGGTGGCTCAATGACATGCTCAACTAAAGTTGCTCTTCGTGGCTCCCGCGGGGCGAGCACAATGCCCCTCACAAAGCTCCTCTCTGGAGCACCACACAAGCTTCTTGCAAGCTTTGACGGAGACCACCACCAAGCCATCTAGGATGTGGCAACCTCCAAGAGGAACAAGCACTACCGGCTTACAAGATGACCACCTAGTGCCACACGATGCAACCTTATGATGCAATCGCACTAGAATCAATCTCTCACACAATCGGATGATTACTATCAAGTATATGTGAGATGAAGGGCTCCTAAGCACTCTCAAGTATGGACACAAAGTCCCCCAAGGTGCTCAGCCCTAGCCATGGCCAAGACCCCTTCTATTTATAGCCCCACGGGCTAAACTAGCTGTTACTCCTTCACTGGGCAAAACTCAGGACGACCGGACACGCAGGTCATGTGCACCGGACGCGTCCAGTGTGGTGATCGGACATGTCCAGTCACTATGTCCGATCACTGCTTGACCGCCACATGTCCCATTCAAATGAAATAGCCATTGCCATCCAACGGCGATTGGACACGTCCGGTATGCCGACCGGACGTAGGACGGGCAGCGTCCGGTCGAGTCCAGAGAGCTCCTAGAGCCACTCAACTTTGACTGGATGCGTCTGATGTGACCGACTGGACGCGGGATGGGCAACGTCTGGTCAAGCCCAAAGAGCTTCCAGAGCTGCTCAACTCCGATGGACGCGTCCGGTGTGGCTGATCGGACGTGGCCCTGCATCCGGTCCTTTGTGGACCAACACCCACGCCCCACGTCACCACGACCTGACGCTAAATAGTGATTGCTCAATGTCTGGTCACTGCTATGAGCCAAAGTCCAGTCACTTCAGCAACTCTACCCATGCCTGGCTAGAATACCGGATGCGTCCGATATCGATATCGGATGTGTCCGGTCACGTCAGGAATACCGGACGCATCTGGTCCTCATGTCGGACGCATCCGGTCACCCTGTGACCAGCGCATTCAACTCCTTTTCTTCACTAACTTCTCCTTTGCAAATGTGCCAACACCACCAAGTGTACAACACCTTACGCACGTGTGTTAGCTTTTAACAAACATTTTTCAAGGAGTTAACCACTCAACTTGCCGCGCCACTCGATCCTAGCGACAATGCAAAGTTAGATCACTCGAGTGGCACTAGATGACCAATATACAAACAAGTTTGCCCCTCTTGATAGTATGGCCATCTATCCTAAACCTAGTCATCAACTTCTCTATACACCTATGACCAGTAAAATGAAATGCCCTAGATTATACCTTTGCCTTGCGCATTCCATTCCATCTCCTCCAATGTCGATGCAACACATGCACCAACACGATCAACAATGATATGATCCACTTCATATCATCACGTGATCATATTGGTTCATCGATCTTGACTTCACTTGCTTTTCACCGGCGCCAAGTCTTGCTCAAGCTTCACCGCCACGCGGTCTATCGCTCCAAAGCCTCCGACTTGCCCTTCACGCTTGCAACCGGTCCATCAAGCCAAGTCATGTCTTGATCTTCTCCACCTTGATCACATGACTCAATGTCATGTCTCATGTACAATGAGCTCCTTCATCATCACATGTGTGAGCTTTGCAAGATCTCTGAGCCATTTCCACCTTCATGGCATATGTTGCTCATACACATGTACCTGTGGACTAATCACCTGTGTATCTCATATAAACATAATTAGTTCACCTAGGTTGTCACTCAATTATGAAAACCACATAGGGACCTTTCACCATGTTTCTCTGGTTCCTAGCCCAGGTGTCAACCCTAGCGCCTCTGATTCGGGTACTCAAGATGGCTTGGGCCTACCGACCGCTTTGGGGTGGTCATCAAAGGAGGCTTTTGAATACATGCCCAACAAGATCAGTGTGGCAAAACCGCCTAATCCAATGTCTCCCAAGAGTACTTGTCTTCCATTAGACACTAAGTACTCAAGAGAGGACACTAAACTATGTAGTTTCATCGAGCACACCCCAAGAGAGAACTCAAAAATCCATATTTTTCCATCAGGATCATAAATGAGAGAATAAAGGTTACAACATTCTTAAGTCATTTCTTACATCACTTTATTATAGTACCAGGATAATACCTCAATTTGTTATAACAGTGGAATATAACAATGTTATTAGAGTTACAGAGGGAGCAGGATTACTTTAATGACATGGCGTATGTCCAACATATCTAGAAACAGGAGACTGAGAACTCAAACATCATGAACCCTAAGACCAAACAAACCAAAAGTAGACTTGAACTTCTTCAACATAAACCAGATCCCTTCTTCTTCTTAGATCACATAATCACCTCGGACTGATGAACCAAGTTCCACAGATGATGACTGGATCTCATAGCTTTGCTTTGGATGTGAGGGGGATGAGGACGAAAGAGAGGCGCACAAGGTGGCATCTTATAGCTTGGTGGATGGAGGTGGTGGTGCATCATTGGCTATGGTGCGCTCCCAGCGTGAGCTTGAGTGGAGGGAGGAAAAAGGAGAGGAGAGGGTTCGCTCGATGAGGGAGGCACGCGGGTGGCCATGTCCTCAAAAGAGGAAAACAGGAGGGGGGTCCAGTACGGGAATGAGGGTGAGGATCAAGAGCCGATAGGATGCCAAGAAAAAGGGAAACGCACAGTGCACGAGTACGATGGATGCGGCATAATGTCGTGGTTACATGAGGACAGGGTGCTAGTGGTCCCTGACACTGACGGCGTCTAGAGGGCATGCGGCAATAGTGACCTGGTGCGTGTAGTGCGGGCGAGCTGGGCACAGTGCTTGGGACATGACATCCACTCAGGCTTTTCCAATCACTCACTGCTACCCAAGGGCTAACTTTTCCTTGTTGTTTTTCTTTTCCTTCCCTTCCTTGTTTACCATATGCGTCAACCTTTTGTACGAACTAAGATCGCGACATACATGCTTCCTCCAAAACCACATTCTCTTGTTTACTTTGGGGAAATACTATTTCATCAACCCGTTGTGGATTTCCCGTTCAAACACACGAATATTTCCAAGAAGAATATTTTGTATCAAAAGCGGCACGGCAGTGTAACTTGGTAAAGGTGTTTGGTCAACAACCTCGATACTAGCACGTGCCAAGCAGCATCACCATGTGGCAGCTATTCCACAGGGGCCCTCGGTTTTGTCGCGGCACCACAAGCTATTAACCAGGCAACTATTACCAACTTACACGCAATGAAGGCAGTGGGGTCATAGACCACAGAATCAGAGGAGTATTGCAAGGAAAGATTGAAACAACAATGGTTCCTTTCGCAACAAGGGACAAGGAAATTTAAATTCCACAATGGATTTGATTTAAAGAGATTCAAGTGCTCTGCTGGGACATCCATAATTAGTTGATATAGTATCCTTCGTTATCCCATCATGATCAATCTATTGGCATCTAAATGGTGGCTTTGTTGTAACCCACTTATCGTCGCCCTTGAAAACCCTAAGCATGTCCAACGAGACCTAAGGGTAGATGGACGCAATAAACACAGCAAAATAAATGATATGCACATTCCAGATGTTCATATGTAGGTACAACATACAGGCACTCACTCTACCACTCGGCACATCTTCGCCTTCCTTACGACCAGACGATCTCAACAACTACGGACGAAATACAACGGAAAGATTACAATATAGGAGGACAGTGACGAAAGACACCACTAACTATGGGTATATCTTCCCAAGGCAACTAATCTACTTTGTTGGATCACACATCTTCATTCTTGGGCTCAGCGAATTCTTCTACCGCCCAGACTATGGATCTGCCTCCTCTCTAGGTAGTGGTTGAGTGAGGGGAAATAAGGGTTCTACTTTTGATAGTTCCGAGGGTGGGGGTGCTGGCGGTACTAGAACACCGGTTCTCCTTCTTTCCAGTGGGTAGATAGGGATTCTCTCCAAGATCATGGGATCCCGCCTTTCAATGGCCATCATCCTACGTTTAGCCTTGGTGACAAGGTAGGCCTCTCCAAGCTTATGGGCATGCTGATCTTTAGCCTCCTTTAGGGCTTTTGACATGGCAGTCTCCCGACTCTCTGCGGCTGCCACACTAGCATGTGCTTCAGTAAGCTGCACCTAGAGCATCCTAGAGAAGATCTCGGCTTCCTCGGCTCATCGAAGGCACTTCCTTAGCTCCAAGGCTTGTCAGCCATACTACTCATCCAGAGCAAGCAGATACATGGTCAAGTGCACCATAGTGGGATGGTCTTCTTGTGCATCCCACCCTTGCAAAAGCCTCCATGCAAGTTCTCCATACCCATCGATTCTTTCCAAAGGTGGAAAGAACCTCATGGGGGTACGAGCAATGGGCTCTTCATAGATCTAGCAAAGGTGCCGCAAGGCTTTGCGGGCCACCACTTGGTAGGTGTCGACGAAGCAAAACCTGGTTGTGGTCACATTCTTGGCTTTAGTGATGTCAGGAAACTCCTCACTCTTTCCAATATAGATGGTAACTTCACACCACTCTGTGCCATGCTTTTCATACTCATGACCCTCATACTCGGGATGATCTTTGACCCTGAGTTTTTGTAGGGTGGCATATAGGATTTTGGGAAAACCCTCAGTGTTCAGGCAGTAACTGCTAACCTAGGCTCCTGCCATTCTTGGTGGGTGGTTGCAAGGAAGGATTGAGCGAAGAGCTTGCTCAAAAGGAAAAAGCTAGAAGAGCTAGAGTGCACTAGGTGGTGGTACCAATGGCTAGGCTAGGCCCTTCTTATAATAGCAGAGCGGTCAGTGGTCCTGACGTAGTCCACTAAGGTTTCTACGTGGGATCACTACAAATGAATCGACCGATTTTTTTGTGTGTTCAAGACGAACGATGTCCGAGGCCATTAATGACTAGTACGGCTACAGGGCAAGGATCTGACAAGAGCGTAGAAAGGAGTATGGAGAGACGTCGGTCACGATAGGCGTGAACCATAGGCAAATGCGAAGCACGAAGCCATGGTACCGCAGTAACTCCTAAAGAGGGATGGGTCAGTCGTGCACTATATGTGTCGGGTTCATAAACCTGGGGTCCCTCACAGACCGGCTTCCCAACAAAGGCTTGGCCCAGCAGGCAAGGACTGGGACCAACTAACTGGGGACGCCCGCTCGGTAAGGACCAGGAAATGGATGGAGAAAGTAAGGCAGGGCGCACAAGTCAAACCGCAATACCAGGGATAGTACCCTACGCACCTACCAGGCAGTACCCTATGATCCTCCCGACATGACAGAACCCAAGCAGTGTTGTAGGCGCCGACATTTTCCCCTACAGTATTGTGGGCGCCATTAACTCCCATATGGTAAGGCTCCCCCACATGCCTATGGGCATCAATAGTGTTGTGGGCACCGGCATTAAACCATACCAGGCAAACATGGTAAAAACCCCTTGCATGTCTCTAGGTATCAACCGTATGGCGGGCGCCGATGTCTGCCATACCCGAAGAGGACAACACAACCTCCCACGTACATCTGACATTCAATAGTATTGTGGGCGTCTACCATCGTCTTGTACCCACCGGCATGGGCAATAAGGCTTAGTAGCAAACATACTCCTTCCCTCTTACTTATAAGGCCATCCCCTTCATCTATAAAAGGGGATGCACTCTCTTCCAATAGATAGATTGATTAGATTGATCAAGTTCACTAGTATACAATAGCAGAACCACCAGGTTCAAACCACGAGCACACGCTCGAACACTTAGCATATAGTAGAGCTCCCATCGCTTTCGGTCCCTCTAACCAGAGTCCGACCGGACCTCTTGTACCCCCAACTCTCTCCTTCTCGTTTGTAACCCCACTACAAACTTTGAGCACCTAGGCTCAGGAATAAAGTCACCGACCGACTTAAACTAGACGTAGGGCACGTTGCCTGAACCAGTATAAACCCTGTGTCATTGAGTGCTAGGCCACCTCCGATCACAACGTACGGCAAAACTACAAATATTTACTTGTTGGTCACTTTTTACACCGACAATACGACTCGCGTGACATCTACAAAGGGCGCATCTACCAGCAATATAGTCAAGACGACTTAAAACAGTACCAACGTGACCGACTTAAAGATCATATGCTACGCGAGAGTCAGTCCATCGGAGAAAAACTAGTTAAACCTATTTCGGATGCTCAACTATAGCAATAGGGCTACTTATATACTTTGTAGTTAAATGCCCTAACTTTTTGCACAAGTAGGTTGTCAAATTTTAGTTTAGAAAAGGATTTTGAAGCTTTATTTCCTCATTTATGCTCTAATACCACCTATGGCAAAACTGCCTAATCCAATGTCTCCCAGGAGTACTTGTCTTCTATTAGACACTAAGTACTTAAGAGAGGACACTAAACTACGTAGTTCCATTGAGCACACCTCAAGGAAGAACTTGAAAATCTATATTTTCCATCAGGATCATAAATAAGAGAATAAAGCTTACAATATTTTTAAGTTATTTCTTACATCACTTTATTATAGTACCAGGATAATACCTTAATTTGTTATAACAACAGAATATAACAATGCTATCAAAGTTACATAGAAAGAAGAATTACTTTAATGACATGGTGGAGCATTGACATAGTGGATATTTTATACAAGAGATGCTAGCAGATTTTACATCTTTTTCTATAAAAACCTTTCATGAGGGTTATAAATAAACACTATTATCGTAGCATGAAAGGAATCCTCTTTGAGCCCACCAGGAGGTTTCCACACACAAGAGTCAGCTCTAAGCATCCTCCGATCACCTACAATAGGGGAATAAAACCCTGAGTACTCGAATATACTTAGCAAGACTTACCCGATAGGAGGAAAATAAAAGACTCCAAGGATATGCAAGGTTATCTGGCTTGTGGGTTATTACATCTGTGGAAGCATTACTAAATGTGTGTCCTTATATTCAACTTCATTAGTAGTCATCATTAGTTCATTAACTAACCATTCTATGTAAGCACCTATGCTACTTTCAAGCAGGTGGTAAGCAATCAGAACTATTTTACCATCTTTCATACTCCAGTTCTTACTATGGTGCTAGACCATAGCCAAGTAGGCACCGTATCACACGGCGATTCATAAACCAATGTATCCCAGCTAGGTTCCCTAAAACACACGCCCCACTTGTACCCTAGGCACAAGCAAGACCAACCCACCACTCTCCTATCAAGGGGTCTAGGTCCCCGTCTAAACTTAGACTCCAAGCCCCCACTCCTGAGTCCCGGACTCAGTGTGGTACTTAGACCTCCACCATCCCTGTCTCCAATCAGTCAGTCCGGAAAGAGCCAGAACCCACGACAAGAGAGCAACGAGTCTTCCCGCTCCCATAAGCAAGTATGTGCTCAGAATAACAAGTCTGTGACCTGACTACCATCCACAGCAATGGATGGCCCTCAATCGATACCAGGCGGAATAAGTGCAATCCGAGCCTTGCTCGAATACCTAACCAAGTCCAGATTCAAAGTACTATTCTGTCCGGTCTGTAATTATCATTCATATATATTCCATGTGACATAACAATAATATATTTCCTATCTCTTGCGAGTGACAGGTAATCACTCATCTTCTATTGGATCCTATAGCATAGCAATCTACATGATCCTGACATACTAGTAGGACTCATAGGATAAGGATATATATGCAAGTGGTTTTCATTCAACTCCTTAAAACTTAATGCACAAGCATAAGATAAAGTGCAGAATAATAGGGGTTATGCACCGGGACTTGCCTAGGTAAGATATAACCAAAAGTTGGCATTACATCATGGTGACACGATCATCAAGGCACCATCTTTTTCGCTACTTCAGTTGACTCCCTGATCCGTCGTTGTTCCTATTATGATATACATGGATGCAACGTAGAGACGCAATTAATCAACAGTAACCGCAACTCTTAAAAATACGATTACGCTCCACAAGCTAACAAGCTAGCTTAAATGACTAACGTACTGGTCTACGTAACCGCGTCGTCAAGTAAGGCTTTGTCTCTGAAAAAATGTTTTAGTTTTAAAATCCCAAGGTGCTTTGACATTTAATTGATTAAATATATATTTTTGAACTAGGGCTCATTTAGCAACCTTAGCAAACTAATTATTATGGAGCTACAAAAATTATAGTGAGCACCTAATAATATTAGGGATTTACTGTAAAAGTTTTAGAACCAACACTATCACCAATTTATCATAAAAATTCCTTCAACTTTATATCTTACAATATTAAGCATCTCAAATTAATTATATAACTCCTAGAAATATTATAAAACTATGTGAACAAAATATACTAGCAGATAGAGAACAATTTTAGAAACCTAACAAAATTTGTTTCATAATTTTTGTTAACTACATAATTTTATACTGAATTTACAAGTTTATCTTAGAAACTAAATTAGAAAATGCATAGAAAAGGAAAAGGGCCGGTGGTGACCATTCGGCTTGGCAACCCAGCGCGGCACGGTGGCCCAGCATGGCCCAAGGCCAGGGGCGCGTGCGCCCGCATTTTGCAAAAGAGGGCTTGGATTTTTTAATAATCACGCAGAGCAACGGAACACTATTACTACAGACTCACGCTTTGCATTAAAGACCCTGCAATGTGTTGCCTTTGCAACGGGGCGGTCCTCGGTGTACCCACACGTGGCGACGCAGCACACCGGCGATAACGGCGGTTACATCGGGCAAACTAGGCTTGCTATGATGGCATTAAGGTGCCGACCACCATCTATGGCTAAACGCGTAAGGATGGGTGGCGGTTATGGACTCGGAGGCGCACTGTCACGGGCTGCAGCGGCGAGCAGCTATCCACGGCGACGACGCGACTGTTCCGACGAACCTACGTATGCTTGGTAAAGTAGAAGTGGCAGATAAGCATCAATGGCTCACCGTGGTGGATGCCCTACTGACGGTTGAAGCAGGGGAGCGCTGCAATGGTCTGGACACATGTGACCGAGCGAGGCGGTGGCGCTCTGCAATGGACACTGTCGTGTCACCCCACCGACGATGAGCACCCTAGCCAAAATAGTGTGAGCACTGGATAGAGGGAGTCAAGGCAAGCTCAGAGTGTCGATACGGGACCCATGGGGTTTCCCACGGAGAAGAGAGAAGAAGACCTAGTCCAACTAGGATTCCCTACATGTAATCCTACTAGAACTAGTTACACATAATCCTACTAGGATCTCTACTTTATAACCGACTAGGACTCCCGCCTCTCCTAGACTATATAAAGGAGGGCAGGGGTCCCTAGATCGGCAGCGACAGACACAACCACAACATACCTCGCAACCACAACAAATAGCGCAGGGCGCAATACACTATCCACACTAGACTGGACGTAGGGCGCCGTGATTTTCCGGCATGCCGAACCAGTATAAATCGTTGTCTCCCTGCGTTTACCACTGAGTTCCTGCAAACGCCGATACCCCTCCGAACAAATCACCGTCCCGGGTACCCCGTGACGGGTTGCCGGTGGTAAAACATCGACAGCTGGCGCGCCAGGTAGGGGTTCTCGGCGCTTTGCGTTCGAGAGCTCGGTGGACCTTAAGATCAAGACATGCCGTGACTTTCATCGGCTCCCGTCGACAACTCGCCGCAGCTCTAGTCGATCTTGTCAACAACTCGCCGTGTTCACACTCATCATCACCATCGTTCGAAGAAAAAAGTCGACCGGTCCTACTCCGATCAACACCAGATGCAGGGTTCTCGGCCTCAACGACCACAGATAGATGTGGCACCCGCATGGGAACCTGTCAAGGAACGCAAGCACTGTAAGGCTACGAACAGCAAGCTTGCAACACGCAGAAACAAGGATTTCCTGCAAAAGTCAACCAAGTCACCGTACAAACCAAAAGGGATTAGCAAGCGTCAATTATGGAAATAGTTTTTGAGCCGCACTCGGATACGACCACCAAGAGTCCAAGACCGTATACAACTGCGTATACGTATACGTTTCAAATTGCTTTGAAGCCACGAGCAAGAGAAGGAAGGAAGCATGCAAGCAAGAAAGCACCACACGGCAAGCAAGTATTCTACCAAAGGAATTACATCACACGTCACCATCCATACGACATGCACGTATACAGCTCATCTTCACGCAGATTCAAGTCCAACCCAGAAACAAGTCCTATTCCTACTCGAACAAGCAACAGAAGTTCGTACAAGTCCAGAGCCAATTCTATCCAAGACAAGTACCGAATCAGTGCAGAACAGAGGAATATCAGGTTACGACGTCGTACCAAAAGAACTCGACTACATCAAGCGCGGAAGTAGTCCAAGCCTGAAGCGAGCGATCCGTCCGATGACTCTGATCCAGAAACAAATTGTACTACTACGACTTCGTATACGAATACATCATGGACATGCAAGAAGCTAACAAAGGAAGCAAGCAAGCAAAGCCAAAGGTGTTTGTGCATTGATTTATACATACGACATGCTCATACGAGAGAAGGTCAAGAAATACAAGCTACACGGTCAATAAAGAGAAGACCACCTACAGCAAGCCGACAAGTCACGAGCAAGCAACCAAATTCTGGGAACCCGGCAACACGTTCCGAGTTGTTTCGAGTACTCGACATGACAGTCACTCGTCTGGTTAAACTCATCAGCAAACAACTCGGACGAGCTGTCCGACGACTTCATCATGCTGTTCAACTACATCAAGCAAGTTGTCGACCGATGAGGGTAGCTAAAAGCTAACGCCCGAAACAAAAAGCAAAATGGCTGAAAACATGCCTGAGCATCCCGGCCGAGAGCAAAATAGCTGAAAAGACGCTTGAGCCCACCGATGAGGGTAGCTAAAAGCTAACACCCGAAACAAAAAGCAAAATGGCTGAAAACATGCCTGAGCATCCCGGCCGAGAGCAAAATAGCTGAAAAGACGCTTGAGCCCGCTGATGAGGGTAGCTAAAAGCTAACACCCGAAACAAAAAGCAAAATGGCTGAAAACATGCCTGAGCATCCCGGCCGAGAGCAAAATAGCTGAAAAGACGCTTGAGCCTGCCGATGAGGGTAGCTAAAAGCTAACACCCGAAACAAAAAGCAAAATGGCTGAAAACATGCCTGAGCATCCCGGCCGAGAGCAAAATAGCTGAAAAGACGCTTGAGCCCGCCGATGAGGGTAGCTAAAAGCTAACACCCGAAACAAAAAGCAAAATGGCTAAAAACATGCCTGAGCATCCCGGCCGAGAGCAAAATAGCTGAAAAGACGCTTGAGCCCGCCGATGAGGGTAGCTAAAAGCTAACACCCGAAATAAAAAGCAAAATGGATGAAAACATGCCTGAGCATCCCGGCCGAGAGCAAAATAGCTGAAAAGACGCTTGAGCCCGCCGATGAGGGTAGCTAAAAGCTAACACCCAAAACAAAAAGCAAAATGGCTGAAAACATGCCTGAGCATCCCGGCCGAGAGCAAAATAGCTGAAAAGACGCTTAAGCCCGCCGATGAGGGTAGCTAAAAGCTAACACCTAAAACTAGTCGACCGAAATTAAGCTTAAAAAGACCCTCCAGCTCTTCGTTCCGAAAAGCAAGAGGCTCGGGGGCTACATCCAGATAGGAATACTTTTTCCTCAGAAAAGCACAAGCGCCACTCAAGAAAGCACTCGGATGCCGAAGTTTGTCAAGGCAACATTCTATGCCGAGTCGTTTTACATAGCGCAGGTGAAAGGTTGTCAACACAAAGATCTACATCTAACAAGTCATAGCGCGGACAAAGCACTCGACGGATCACAAAAGAGGAAGAAAAGAAAAGTACTCGACAAATCGAGGGATTTCGTCAGGATAACGCACAGAGTTGTTTATAGGGCAGAGTACAACCACGACATGCACATATAACGTCCGGGAAGCAATAGCGAGCAAAAGATTAAGATATATGCATATGTACACTGAATACACATGCACATACGGATCTGCATGCATGCAAATGAGGAAGCCATCAATTTACTAGAGACATAAATCATGATGGGACACGAACGATCCAACAAGGTGCAAGCACACGTCAAGTCATATACAGGCTGTCATCACATCTACAACTCCGAAATATCAAAGCCAAATCAGAACCAAGCCACGAGCAGCAAGCCGTCCGAGACCAAAGATAGCAACCTATCCGTTCGAATGTTCGACTACTTTGAACACACGAGATGTCCAACCGTGCATCAAGACAGATAACAAGCAAGCCAAGACTGACTACTCGGCCGAGGAGTCCGAGTACTCGGATATGATTTAAGCAAGAAGAACACGCGATCTACATAACAACTCGGATACGGAAGCCAAGCCAAAAAGAGGAAGGCACACAAGAAAACCCAAAGCTGTAGGCTAGACAAAAGTACACCGAGTCTGCACGAACGCAAAAAGTTAAGAAGAACTCGGATACGAAGACCTCAGCATGAATGGTACAAAATCAAGATCAACTCAGATACGGAGGACTGACCATGAAGCAAGACGAACGACCAAAGAAGCAGGCAAGGCCAAGGCGTTTGTGCACTATTTATGTATGTGCATGCACGTACATATCAAGGCTCGTACATGATGCGTACATTCCTGTCGACAAGCTGTTCTAGCTGGCCAACAAGCAAGCCATCCGACTGGAAGCAAGCAGGCCACTACAACAACCCGCTGACTCTGCCGCGATGCTCAATGACTACCTCGACTACTACTCAGAACCAACAAACTAGTCGGTGTCGAGTTCCGGATGCTCGACGTGTCTACAACCAACTGCTTGGACATGGTATCCAACTACTCGTCTGAAATACCCAGCAACTCGGCTGCGGCGATCAACAACGCGGCCACGAACCAAGGGAGCTACATCTATACCATGAGATCGGGAAAAACACGCTCTTGAGAGCTATTTTACTCAGACAAGTCCAGAAACAACCTGGTTTGATCAAAAAGAACGCCGATGAGGTACGGCAAGAACCAAGACAAGCTCAGAAAGAACCCAGATTGATCAAAAAAGAACCCCGACAAGGTACGGCAAGTACCAAGACAAATCCAGAAAGAACCCGGATCGATCATAAAACAACCCCGAAGAGGTGCTGCAAGTACCAAGACAAATTCAGGAAGAACCCGGATTGATCAGAAAACAACCCGGATAAGGTACATACAAGTTCAGAAAGAACCTAGACGAAGTGCAAACAACCTGGAAGAGGTACATCAAGAACCAGAGAAGTCTAGAAAATGACCTGGATGAATAAAAACAACTCGGAAGAGCATCACGACTTAGTCAAATCAAAAAATAACCCAGATAAGGTACATATAAGTTCAGAAAGAACCTGGACGAAGTGCAAACAACCTGGAAGAGGTACATCAAGAACCAGAGAAGTCTAGAAATGACCTGGATGAATAAAAACAACTCGGAAGAGCATCACGGCTTAGTCAAACACTAAGCTCGGGGGTTCGGCATTCGCTTCAACTACGCTAGGGGGCTCGAATTCAAGGATGAAAGACCAAGAATACAAGTACTCAAGACTACAACAAAGACAACACATCAAGACCCTTCATCCGATTTCTATTCTAAAGAAAAGTACTCGGAGAAGGCTCGGGGGCTGCGGGATACATAACCCCAAAATTTTTTTGAAGACAAGAATCTGGACCCTCCAACTTTTGCAAGCAAAAGCAAGAGGCTCGGGGTCTACACTCAGTGAGTGCAATTTTTATGAAAAATTGCACCCATCGAAAAAGAACTCAGAGCAACCAAGACTAAAGGGACCCTCTGGCTTCTTGTCCCAACAAGCAAGAGGCTCGGGGGCTACACTCACTGAGTGCACTTTTATCCAAAAGTGCACATCAGCCGAAGAAAAGACAAAGAAGACCATCTCAAGGTTTCACTTCAAGAAGAACCTGGAACGGATTTACAACAACTCAACGAAGACCAAGAAGAACAAGAAGGCTTCCGAAGCTCATCCATGAGATGCTCGGGGGCTTGTCGATACGGGACCCATGGGGTTTCCCACGGAGAAGAGAGAAGAAGACCTAGTCCAACTAGGATTCCCTACATGTAATCCTACTAGAACTAGTTACACATAATCCTACTAGGATCTCTACTTTGTAACCGACTAGGACTCCCGCCTCTCCTGGACTATATAAAGGAGGGCAGGGGTCCCTAGATCGGCAGCGACAGACACAACCACAACATACCTCGCAACCACAACAAATAGCGCAGGGCGCAATACACTATCCACACCAGACTGGACGTAGGGCGCCGTGATTTTCCGGCGTGCCGAACCAGTATAAATCGTTGTCTCCCTGCGTTTACCACCGAGTTCCTGCAAACGCCGATACCCCTCCGAACAAATCACCGTCCCGGGTACCCCGTGACGGGTTGCCGGTGGTAAAACATCGACACAGAGTTATGAGCAATTGAACTGCTACCACTTCTACCTGCCTTACCCCCAACCCTCGGGTCACGGCGGCGCACATGACCGACGGTGAGGAGAAACTGAAATTAATCATTGACAGACCACGGCTGGGCTCGATGAGAATGCGACACCTAGCTAACTTGCTAAGCTACCCACCGGTGTGAGGAATTAGACTGGGAAGCCTTGGACTGGTGATTAAGAAAGGGAGAGGGAGAGCGGTGCACTGCCACCGTCACATCGCGGAAAGCGGCCCCGGCAGAGAAGGCTGCCCACAACCCGACGAGACACGGCAGCACGAGAATATGACCGCTCGAGCGAAGGATAGGCGGCGCGTCGGTTAGCGCTAGACGGAGCCAAAAGGTGTGCCCGCGTGCAGCCACGCGCACGCAGCAGCACGGCGTCGCGATGCAATAACTACGTACGACGTCGAGCTCGGATTCGGTAGGTGGGTTGTGTGGCTGAGGGCGAGCGCTGCAGTAACCAAAACAACAAGAGGACAAGAAGTAGCCCTATAGGTGCGCTTGGACAGCGTCACGTCGGTAGCGTCCCGCGCACGGCGGAGCGCGGCTACGGCCACGCCTGGCCCAGCGAGCAGACGACGCCACTTGGCTGGTCAGTGGGACAGTGGCCACGGCCACATAGTACGCCAACCAACGCGTGGCACAGCGCGTGGTAGCAGCGGCCGACAGCGGTGCAGGTAGCCCGCGATGGCACGATATCGGACGCAATGACCATGTTCCCGGGCCCGAACGGCCAAACCACGTGCGAACCACGAATTTTAAAGCATCAAAACCAACCGCTTAGAGCCCAGTTGAGATTAAAACAAGAATTCAAGATTCTAGTAGCCACTAAGTGCTTCTCGTCCGAGCAACGGGCATGGCCGGAGAGTGAGCATCGAGGGAGATAGAGAGGTGCCAACAGGAGCTCGTCGTGCTGAACACCACTTCGCGAACCAAGCACCGAATCAGGGTTCACAGCCCGTTCTAGTGAAGTTAGGGCAATTTTTTGAGCGGACAACGTGACATCCAACACAATTTCGACCCATGCCATGCTTAAGCACTCACTTTGATACAATCAACAATACCAAAACATGCAACATGTGTTTAAACATTTTAGCTAGAATTTAAATGTCAAGATAGCATTGTCTTACTATTTTTTCATATTGGTTGAAGTTAAGGATTTCAATTGAGGCTAAGTACTCATTAACTCTTTTATCGTAATTTTTAATAGATTTAAACCTGGTTAACTTCAACCAGCATATACTTCATGCAATAGTCCATACCTTATACTAACCCATAGGAGCAAAATATTTAAACACTATTTAACTATTTTGCTCAATATAATTCGCCAAAAATGGTATTTTAACAATAGTTCAAGTGTTTGCCGACTTAACGAAAATAGCTTATCTTAACGTTAAATTTGATTTTTTGAGCTCCCAAAACACTAGTTAACAACATCTATTTTCCAAAAGTTAAAATCACATTTTCATCTGCTAAACTTGTACTTCAATTTTTATTTAAGTACTAAATACAAGTTATGTTTGATCCTTGTTCCTGGAAATTGTTTTTCGCCTCACGTGCGTTATAAATTTTTAAAACCCAGAAACTTGTTAGGCTAATCCTTCTCGAACCTAAATTTCAGTGCTAAACAAGCTCGTAAAGTGGGGGGCTGGAGTGGGCGAGAGGCGAGCTGTGCCGGTAGAGAGGTCCTACTGAAATCAGTGGCTCTGACAGTTCCTACCTATCCAATGAGCTGCTTCCTAATCCCGAAAGACACCTGTCGGAAAATGAAAACGGTGATCTCAAACTACTGGTGGGGCAGCTCGGCTGATAGCAGACATATGCATTGGCAGCGTTGGGAACGTCTAACGAGACCCATGGTGGAGGGAGGTATGGGTTTCCAAGATCTCAGGTTGTTTAACCTTGCTATGCTGGGGAAGCAGGGATGGAGATTAATTGAGAATCCAGACTCTCTCCGTGTGAAGGTTCTGAAAGGACGTTATTTTCATGATGCGGATTTCTTAACAACAACCCGGAAGAAACACGCTAGCCACACTTAGCGTGCAATTCTGGAGGGGAGGGAGGTCTTGAAGAAATGTTTGCTGCGGAGAATTGGAGATGGCAGCACAACAATTTGGTGGGACCGATGGCTACCAAACCACTTTGGCGGACGACCGATCGCCGTGCCGGATAATCCACAGGTCCGCATGGTTTCCGATCTGATAACGCCGAGTAAGGTTTGGAATGAGAGTCTGATCAGACAAATCTTTGTCGATGTCAAACTGATGTAGTCGAACATGTGCCGATTCTCCTAATCAGTCCGAGTTGAAGCACTTCCCTGCCATCCAAAATTGATCGCCAGATTTTAGAGGGAGTGGAGCCAAGATTAGCCTCTACAAGATCACCTTGTGGAAAATAAACCGCCATTAAAATCTGGACGCTCAAAGATGCCGGTTCTTCGAGGATCCGCCAGACCTGCTTTGCAAGCACAACAAGATTGAATAGCTCTATATCTTAAAAGCATATTCCCTCAAAAAACTTTGACATAATCATATCATCCCATACCACCCAGCATATCTTCCTCTTTCCCTCCTTACTCCCCTTCCCCACCAGAATTGCCTCCGAAGGCCACAGCTGAAAAAAAAAATGGAGCACAACAATCCTAAACAGGCCGTTTGGCACTTCGGCAGGCTTCTGCAGGAGCCCGTTCCAATGTGCCCTGCCAAACTGGGCCTGGCAGGTGGGCCCAGACATTCTTCACTCCTAGAGTACAGACAGCACCGGGCTCCGTTCACCGCCTTGCCTTCTCTTCTCCAGTTCCCCGCGTGCGCGCGCGTGCTCGCTCTCGTGGCGCAACTCGGCGACCGCCGCCGCCGCCGCCGCCGCTCTACGCCAGGTGCCCAGGTCTAGCCTTGTCGGTCCTTTGCCGGCGACGACCACCCACCCGGTATGCGCACTCCTTCTCTCCCCTCTCTGCCGTGCGAACTGAGCACCCGAACCCTAACTTAATCTATTTGGGTATTTGTATTGGGGTCTGATCTAATTACAAGTTTATATATGTATTACGTCTACTAACTTATAATTTTTTGCGAAAGTCATTGGGTGTACATGTGTACGCCAATGTTCTTTACTTGGTCCGCCCGCGACGATATCTGTATTTGATTTTAGGGCAAAAAAAACTGTATTTTTAACCTAATTATTTGCTGATGTTGCTAGGTGACTGCCTTGTGTTGCAGATTGTGAGATCAGACGCCAGAAGTTCAGCTAGGAGTGCATCTTGTTTACCTGTTGCTTAATCATGGACAACACTCAGAATCAACCACTACCACCTGGTGTTGGAACATGGCCGCAGGCACCTCCCAGTCACCAGCCACAATGCCATGCTGATCTGCAGTCTTATCATCCACTTGATGCTAGACCTGACAATGCTAGTGCCAATAGTAGTGGTAGTGCAGCAAACATTGAGTCAGCTGTCCAAGAGGCTGTTCTTCACGCGCAGGTATTCATATATCCCCCAGATTATGTTCTCAGAGTTGCAGTTATGCTTCTGTTTAATTGATCTCTGGTAGTTGTTTATGATAACTAGGACATTGAGACCCAGCAAGTAATACAGAATCAAAGGTGTGTTTTGTCCCATTTCATTCTGTACTAGTTATTAGCAGCTGCTTGATGTTGCTGTTGCATATTTTTTCAATCAGATATGCAAACACAACAAGTGAATCTACAACATATGGGGAAGACTTACTTTCGAACCGCCGTGACCCTAGTGCATTGAAGGTGATTGATCTTGATCGCGAGTCTTTTTTCTTCTTTATGTGTTTTTCTGTATGTATTTCATTAGTTTAATCATTTTTTGTCTTGGTTTTTTAGGAGCACTTATTAAAGATGACAGCTGATCATCGTGCAGAGATGGCAAGCAAACGGGGGAAGCCACTTCATCCAAACAATGGTCATTGTCTTTCCATGATAATGCTGTATTTACCTATTTTTAATTAGTTCCTCCATTTTCAGTTGTCCACTTGTAGAGTGTATAAGTGTTAGAGGAGTCAAGGTCCTATTGGGCCTTAGCCCATTAGGGTTAATTAGCCCCTTGCTTAGGGGCCAAGTCAGACCTCTCTATATAATGAGAGGAGATGTATCAATCTATAAGGAAGGAAGAGATCAGAAGGAAATCCCTTCTCTCTTGCCGGCCGTGGGCGAAGCCCCGCGGCCGGCCTCCCCCAGCGCCCCTAGCCCTAGCCACCGCCACCAACAAGTGAACAGTACCCGTGGGTACTGTAGCTCTGCGGGTACTGTAGCTCGCACGTCGCCGCCACTTTCCTCAGCTCGCCCTCTCATCTCCATCCCAACTGGCCACATAACAATAAGCAACTATGATGATCTTCATTTTGCATCTGTACTGAGCATTAGTCATGGAGATTGGTAATTCGGTCTCACGACTTATGTATATTTCTGCTAACTGTAGTAATTTTAGTTATCATTTAATTTAATATATTTTTTCTGTTACACAGTCTGTAGCTATGAAGTTGTTGTTTACTTGCTAGTTTTCTTCAAGTACATAACGGGGTATCTCTTTCCCGAACCTGATGATTGAACATGCTTACAGGCAACTGTGAAATTGGCAATGGCTATGGTGTACCAGGAGGCGGTGCTTACTATGCTGCAAACTTGCCAAGTGCTCAAATGAGTATGTCACATCTCTAAATTACTTGCTGCTTCCAGTATTATACATAAGGGCTAACTATTTGCCTTTTTCTTCAGATAAACCTAGAGATGAAACTGATAAAGCAAAATGTGCAAACGATCTCCCTGATTTTTTGAAGCAGAGGTTAAGGGCAAGGGGAATTCTCAAAGATGAGACAGCAAATAAGAACAACACGGGTACACACACTGTAAGTTGCTAATTTCTTTGGAAACTAAAGTGGGAAGGTGGAAACTAAGTACTGGTAGTTGGGATAACGTTGATCTAGTGCCAGCACAATCTTATTATTCAGCAGTAGGCAAGTATCATTACCCCGCAGTTGTGTCTGAGTGCCTGAGTCAGGTCTTTGGTCTTAGTCCGCAGGTGTAGTCTTCTTTGTTTGTTCTCTGGCTCTGTTCTTTACAAACTTCTGCATTTATCCTTGGTTCGAAAAGGAAAAAATGCCACATGGGCATGGAAAAAGATATTATCTAGCATATGAACTAATGAAAACTGTATGGTTGATTAAAAGTGGACTTACCTACATAAATCCAAAAGAACAGTGGGAAATTTGATGATACTGAAAAACGTTAGAAAAGATGCCTTTTGTCTTTATCATTAGCTTGCACACATGACAAATTTGATGTGCAATTGATATTTTTATCTAGCACATTTTTTGTGTTAATTGATATGTCATTCGTTTTGTGCCACTGAATTACAGGTGGATTCTCAAGAAAGCCAGAACAAATCTGCTCAAAAGTTTCCTCCTGGTTGGGTGAGTTTGTGCCCAAGTACTTTCTTTTTTGGTTATTTTTCTGCTTTGTCATGTGGTTATCAGTTGAAATGTTTAGCCAATAGCCATTATATGTTTTCTTGGCCAGTTCACAGTGCACCAGTACAAGGGGTACCATCAACTGATAACAATTTTCTATTTGTTTTCACTGTGGTTTATAGGATAAGAGGATAATAATTACTACCTTTGTCCAATCATAGGATGAATGCAGCCATCCTTTTTTTATGGATTTGACCATGAATATATACTGAGATAATTAGATCTGCCACATTGCAATGATATTAATAGATTTGTTACAAAAATTACTTCCACTTCATTATCTTTCAGTAATTTTGTGAACATATAATTGGAAAAAGTATTGTTCAGGGTGTGTGTGTGCTGGAGATTGTTTTCATGTCCAAAAGGATAGGTAACAGAGAAGGGAGGTAGTATAGATGCACAAGAGCTGGCTATTCTGCACTAAGGCTGGCTTGTTTGGATTCAGGTTGAAGCAAAGGACCCGACAACTGGTGCACCTTACTTCTACAATCAAAGCACCGGAGTGAGTCAATGGGATCGCCCTGTCAATGTTTTGAATACCATGCAACATCAAGTTCCTCCATCCTTGCCAGAGAACTGGGAGGAGGCAATTGACAAATCAACAGGTAGAAGAGCAAAAAATTCTAATTTATCTCAGACTTGGCTCATATACATTAGCCCTGAACTCCAGATGCAAGACCAGAAACTGGCCAGACATTAAGCTATAAATAGGAAGCTGAGTTGGACAAGCCATCCTTTAGAACATTTAATAAAATTACATGAGACCTTTTCATGACCTTTGTTACGTTTTTTAATTGCTTGCTGATAGTGTGCGTGTGTGGCATTACCATCCTCAGTCTAATGTGTCATGTGCATTAATATTAGGCCACAAATACTATTATAACACGAAGACACAGACAACACGGTGGGAACCTCCTACTTCTGTGAACACCAGTGTTACACCTCCAGCTTCCACCAACACTGCAGTTGAGCCAGTCGCTCAAACTGCAGATATTTGGAACTCTCAAATGCAGAGATGTTTGGGCTGTGGCGGATGGGGAGTTGGTCTTGTCCAACCCTGGGGATACTGCAATCACTGCACAAGGTAATCTGTTTAATCTCACCCATTTAAGTTGATCAAATGTTTTATTGTGAAGCTTGATCTATATATTAATTTTATGCGTACTCACATAAAATGGGGTCGAAGGCATTGACCCTCGACTCGGGAACGACGTCCCTGACCTGGGTACATGGGGTCAAACAAGCAGGGTCATCTTCGACCCCACCATGTAAAAACCTCTCCAAGTAGCGTACCATGTTTCGTGACTCCGTTGGCCCGGGAACTTTGTGACTATGATTTTATCTATCTCGAATCTCGTATAGATGACATGATATTGTTATATAAGTATACTTTGAATGGATCTCTGTGATCTAACCCACATTCATGATTTTGTCATTGACCTATGTGCTGCCAATATAGCACCAGATCTAATCTTGCATGTTTTGTCTTTATTATGTTATGATTTATGAACCATTGGTAACACCAAATCCAAATGAACAAACATTGAGAAACATAGCTAAACTGTTTGCTGGTAAATACTCATGGCAGGGTTCAAAATCTTCCTTTTCAACAGTATCCATCTTATGCAAATAATACAATGCACGCCAGTGGTAACAATGCTCCCAAAACTCAGGGGAATGTTTCAGCTAAGGACAGGTATAATAATACAAGCATTTTGGTTTGCTCCATGGCTGTGCTTCTTCCATGTGCTCTATGCACTACTTTATGTCTGGCCTCAGCTACTTAAGCAGAAAAGTGTCATTTGTTTCCTTTACATGCAGATCAAGCTCAAAACCACCCTTAGGGAAAACAAACAGAAAAGATCACCGCAAAAGAAATCGCCCCGAGGACGATGAGCTTGACCCAATGGACCCGAGTTCTTACTCAGATGCTCCACGTGGTGGCTGGTACATGACATCTCTCTTCCTTCTCAATGATTATCCAGTTGACTTTTGCAAGCTTTCATGGTGTTTGCTGTTAATGTATTCTTATTTTAGCTTTGTGCAACCAAGAAAGAATGTATATGCATAATAAATTATGTGTGCCCCTGTATTAATGGTGCGGCACTCTTGTTTTTGCAGGGTTGTTGGTTTGAAGGGTGTTCAACCACGAGCAGCAGATACTACTGCAGCTGTATGTTCTTTGATTTGCAAGATTTATTTTGTGTTCTCCTAGCCTGTAGTGGATATTAATAACATTAAGAACTTTGTATCCTGTCATGAAGTTGTGTTTTCTCTTTGTAATTCATATGGATATGTTATAGGGGGACTCAGGATTATGTGGAGGTCACTTGGCCACTAATAATGGGATTTCTATACAAACATGAAATGTAGTATTATTCATCCAGACACCAAATTCTGATTGTTTTATACTCGGAATAATGAGGCCTCATTTTTAATGTTTTAATTTCAGGGACCTTTGTTCCAACAAAGACCATATCCCTCACCGGGTGCTGTGTTGAGAAAAAATGCAGAGGTAGCAACCCATGGCAAGAAACGTGGTGGTATGGCTCCGATAACAAAAAGAGGAGATGGCAGCGACGGACTTGGGGAGGCAGATTAGTCTTTTGGTGAACTGAAATGTTGTGCAATCAGAATATCCTCGGTGGTTTTGTTTCAGGAGCTGCTAAACTATCATTGCACTCCTGAAGAAAATCGGAAAAATGTTTGGCTGCCAGATTTGAAACGAGGAAACTCACTACAGTTAACGAGGTTTTGTAGCTAGATTAAAGCTATCGTGTACTCGCTGGGCCTAGAGGCTAGAGTGATGTGTCTGCAGCTTGCTGCTGACACATTTACTGAGCTCGGCGCGATTTGCTGATGACATTCACTGTGCCCTTGGTGTAAATTTTATATTAACCTGTAATTTGTAATTGGAAAGAGTGATTTCAATGTAAAGAATTAACTTTTGTGTAGTGATGAATCATTCTAGCGATGCACGTAGCCAGAAAAACATTGAGCATGTTGACGAAACATCTCGGTGGGCTCATTGTCTCAATGAAACGCTACTACTCTCTTTGTTCCAAATCAGACTGTAGTCAGTTTTAGATTTGTTCTAAGTTAAGCCTTATAAATTTATTAATCAAGTTTATAAAAAATGTATAAACATTTATACCATCTATAACATATATTTTGACCGTGTATATATTTGATATTGTAGATATTAATATACTTTTCTATAAACTTGATTAAGGTTAGATAAGTTTGATTTATGATAATGCTAACATGACTTACAATTTAGAAGAGAGAGAGGTTCACCTCAGTCAATTGACTTGCAGTGAAGTAGCTTGGGGACTTTGGAAGCAAGAAAGACATTATTACATGCTTGACTATGGTTGTATTCTTCATAGCCGTTGTCTCAGTTAACATGATAACAACCTTTTGAGCATGCAAAAATCCCCAGCCCCAGCTTAAAGTGTTCGTCAATAGCAAGGTGTTTAGGATAACTTTTTTTTTAATCTTGAGACATACCAGCTCAATATTTTAGAGACTCCACATTTGCATACATACTGGTAAGCATTTGCGTCTGCACTTCTATTCACAAAGGGTGAAATGTAACAAAAAGAAACTAGTTTAATCGAAACCACTCCAAGAAAAGTAATACTTGTTACCACCAAAAAAAAACTTGGGAGTAATAAAACAATATACTATTGTAGATTCCACTCTAAGAAAAACAATACATTATTGCCACCAATGAAAAAAAAACTTGATGGGGTAATAAAACAATCTACTGTTGGAGAACCTGATGTCACAATATTTGAAAAAATATGTTGCAATTAGCACAAAGGAAAAACTTGTTGGAACAATAAAACAATCTATTCTTGGAGAATATGATGTCTCAGCATTTGGAAAAAAAAATGTAATGCAAATTTAGGATAAAACCTACCTTCGTCAATCTCTTGATCTACCGTCTCAGTCTCAGTTCTTCAGATGTGCTCAAAAGGATAGTGTCGGTGTTTTGGGTCCGACGGGTCCTCAACCGACTAGTGAAAGTGTACTGCGTGCCCCTAATCCCGGATGGTGATGCAAAGAGACACAAGGTTTATACTGGTTCAGACAATAGGTGCCCTATGTCCAGTCTGAGAGAGCGATCTTGTATTCCTTGCACCGAGGTGCTTGTAGTAGGGGATTACAAGCTGGGCGAGAGAGGGAGCTAGTCCCAGGTCTCTGCGTAGAGTGGCATGGGTTGCTTGAGATGTTGATCTCTTGCAGTGAGGGAGCGTGTGTGTTACAGAGTGTTGTGCGTTGCTTGCCCGTGTGAGTCCCTTTCAGAAGCGGCCCTGGTTACTCCCTTTTATAGTCGAAGGGATGCACAAGGGCGGTACATGTATTTGCTACGTGGCGTTTTGTGAGCAGAGGCGATATGTCCGAGCCCTGCAGTTCTTCACTGTGGCGGCATGGTCGGTGGAGCGGCCTTGTCCTCGGTGCACTGGAGCGACGTGTCGGTCACGCCTGATCCTGAGCGACGTGGGAGCTCCTGTGGTGGCATGCACGCCTTCTTCTGTTGGAGGCGTGCCGGTCACTGTATGTTTGACCGGCGCGGAGGGCCGAGGCTGGGTAGATGCGACGGCGCGGGTGCACTGATTCCGAGGCTACAGGAGCTTGGCCCTGTGCACGACATGGGAGCTCCTGCAGCCTGACGTAGGGCATGGCGCGTACTGCGGACGACGTGCCGGTCCCAAAGTGCTGACAACGTAGAGAGCCGAGGCCCAGTCGGTGCAGAGGGCGAACCATTGTGGGGGGCTCGGCGGGTGCGGGTCCCGAGGCTACAGGAGCCCGGAAGCGGATAGCCGAGGCTCGGAGGGTGCAGTTGGTCTTGTACGTCGATTCCGAGGCTACAGGGACCCAGACTTGACTTTTCACGCCGCGTTATCCTTGGAGCAGGGGTTAGGCAGCACAGTGCAGCACGGGCGTCAGCCGTGGGCACAGTGCCGAGCACAGCGGTCGGTAACCCCTGCCCCGTCCTGTCCCGGATGGCATGGCGTCGATGTGAATCCTGTCTCGTCGGCTGCTCCACTGTATCATGCCGTCGTTCGGCTAACGTCGCGGGAGTGGTTGGACGTGTTAGTTGGATGTGACATCCCGTCAGAGAAGTCGGTCAAGGCGGCGGTGACGGGGTTGATGCCGAGCCGGCCTCGAGCGAGTCGGTAACTGGGTGCTCGTCCGAGGCCTCGTGGTGCGGGGCCTCGGGCGAGTCGGAGAATCGATACCTCGTCCGAGGCCTTACGCGCGGGGCCTCGGGCGAGTCGGAGAATTGGTACCTCGTCCGAGGCCTTGTGACACGGGGCCTCGAGCGAGTCGGAGAATCGGTACCTCGTCCGAGGCCTTGTGGCGCGGGGCCTCGGGCGAATTGGAGAATCGGTACCTCGTTCGAGGCCTTGTGGCGCGGGGCCTCGGGCGAGTCAGAGAATTGGTACCTCGTTCGAGGTCTTGCGCGCGGGGCCTCGGACGAGGCGGAGAATTGGTACCTCGTACGAGGCCTTGCGCGTGGGGCCTCAGGCGAGTCGGAGAATCGGTACCTCGTCCAAGGCCTTGCGCGTGGGGCCTCGGGTGAGGCGGAGAATCGGTACCTCATCCAAGGCCTTGTGCGCGGGGCCTCGGGTGAGGCGGAGAATCAGTACCTCGTCCGAGGCCTCGTTGTTTCGTTCTGGGCCAAGCCCGCTTCGGGTGAGCCCGGATATTGTTCGAGGTGGGCCGGGTGGTCCAGCCGAGCCTCGGATAAGGTGGGGGGGTTTGCCGGTGGTCGTCTCTTGGCTTCGATTTTTACAAGGTCTAAGTGATTTTTTGGTTCTTGCTTAGGGGACCCCTTTCTATGGTACTCGACAGTAGCCCCCGACCCTCAGGGAGAGTGTGAGCGCTCTTCCTGAGGTTTTGATGAGACTTGGCTCGTGGCAGCTCCTGTCGGGATGGTGTTTCATACTCGAGGCTTTGGTGGGTGCGCGCGAGCGCACCCACCGGGTGTAGCCCCTGAGGCCCTGGAGGAGTGGATTTATTCCTCTAGGGGCTTTTTCATGTTGAGTGAGGGGTTTTATCACGTTTGCCGAGCCCCCGAGTGTGAGTTCGGGTCGCTGGGCCTCGGCTTGGTTGCAGGAAGAGCCCCCGAGCCTCTGCTCGGAGCAAGAGGGTGATCAGGAGTTTCCCTATCTTTTTTTGTGCGGCCCTCGCGCATCCTTTTTGTTCGGAAGGAGGGGTTTTATCGCGTTTACCGAGCCCCCGAGTGCGAGTTCGGGTCGCTGGGTCTCGACTTGGTTGCAGGAAGAGCCCCCAAGCCTCTGCTCGGAGCAAGAGGGCGATCAGGAGTTTCCCTATCTTTTTTGTGTGGCCCTCGCGCATCCTTTTCGTTCAGAAGGAGGGGTGGAGTATGCCAGGCTACCCTCGGTGGGTGAGCACTAACACCTCCGATGAGCTGTTATCGGGTAAGTCCGAGTGGAGGCCCGTGCCCTATTCGATAGGGTTGGCTAGTGGTTCAGAGACGCACTCCAAAAGTACCAGAGGGCTTCTCTAGTGGGTCCCAGGGCCGTTTGATTGGCCCTAGGGGCTCGGTGCCTCTCTACGGTGGGATCCCATTCAGAGACCTCCCTGCCGGTCTCGGACACGACTTAGGGCATCCCAAGTAATTGCTTGCTTGGGCCTCGGCCATGTATGGGCTCGCTCATAGTCATTCCTAACTCTGTTTGTCCTGGGGCGGCTATCGAGACTCTCGGGGGCCTAGCCTTCGAACCCCTAGACCGTAACGGGCTCGGTGCCTAGTTCCTTAGTCTGAAAGGAATTGGGTGGGGGATATTCCCTTCCCATCGGCTGACGACGGTAGGTGCGCCTTTTGAGGCGGTTCCTCGGGGAGACGGAACGGCGCCTGCCGTTCTGTGGTCGAATGCGACGTGACGTCTGCGGATGGGACGTTACTATGTGTGCGCGGTTAATAAGAATAAGGTGGACGCGTGGGTGGTTTGGTCAGATCCGGATTAACTACGCTAGATCTGAGGGAAACTTCCCCGGTTTTGTCGCCCATCCATTTTGCCCTCTTCCTTCCCTCATAAATACATGACGAGCCGCGCACACCCCTCCTTACCTTGCCTATGTTCGCCCTTTCTACCCTCGAGCGGTTGCTAAGAACAGAGGAAGAGAGCACCGGGGAGAAGAAGGGAGAAGGGGGAGAAAAGGAGAGAGAGAGAGAGAGAGAGAGAGAGATAGCGAGAGCATGCCTTATCGCCGTAGCCACATTCTCCACCGCACCCATGGCCGGCGGCGCTGTTGTCCTCCAGGCAGATCCTTGGGGTTCGTCTAACGTGTCTATGGCGACGTTGCAGTCACTCGTCGACGACGGTCTCCTCTGCCCGGTCACCGACCCCAACAGACCAGAGTGGATTGCTCCGGGGGGGAGCCGGAGCCGAGGCCACGTGATGGCTACATTGTGAGCTTCATGGCCTTCCACGAGCGCGGCCTCGGCTTGTCGGCAGAACGGTTTATGCGGGCGCTCCCGCATTACTACGGCGTGGAGCTCCACAACTTCAATCCCAATCTCTATCGCGTAGGCGGCCATCTTTGTCACCGTCTGCGAGGGGTACCTGGGCATCGCCCCCCACTAGGAGCTGTGGCTCAACTTCTTTCGGGCGGGGCTCAACACCAAGCCGGCGGGCACGACGGGCACGCGGAAGGCGTTGAGGGCCGGTGGCTGCACTCTCCAAGTGCGCCAGGACCGGCAGCCCTTCTACATCCTGGCCCAGCTCTCGTCGTCCAATCACCGCTGGTACAACAGCTGGTTCTACCTCTGCAATGATGACGGTGGGCTTCCCCCTATACCAGGTGGGTTGTGGAGAGCCAGCCGGAGAGGTGGAGGTACGACGTCCCGTTGGCTGATCAGCCCAAGCTACAGCCGCTCCTAAAGGCGCTGGAGAGGCTGCGCAGCCACAGCCTTACGACGGTCATGGTCGTGGTGGCCTTCCACCGCCGGAGGGTGCTGCCGCTAATGGCTCGGTAGCAACGCCTATCCGAGATGAACCGGATGAGCCGATCGACGGCATCCGGTTGTCCGCCGTCGCCCTTTCCGACGAGGAGATTCTGCGTCGGGTGAGAGAGACGGTGGAGGGGCGGCAGAGGAGCAGTGATCTGACCCCGTTCCCAATACGCCCGTCGCGGGGGTACATCTCTCTGGTGAGTCACACGTCGCTGTGGCCCTCGAGGCCTCCTTGCTCCTTATGTTTTTAATTTGTTCCCTTATTTGTGTTTGTCGTTCCTACAGGGGATGAGGGATGTGCGAGCCTCCCTGCCACCCGTTTCCGAGGACGCAGAGTGACGAGCGGAGAACAGGGCGCGTGCCAAGGCGTACAAGGAGTGAAAGGACGCCGAGGAGGCAAGGCGCAAGAGGAAGAGCCTCGAGCGCGATGAACTAGAGAAACGTCGCCGACAACAGAGGCACGACAGTCTCCCGGAGGAGCCATCTTCGTCATCGTCATCGATGGATTTTTTGAGCGACGACGACGAGAGCGAGGCGGGGTGGGGTCCCCTGGACCACCTCCCTGACGTCAGGGAGACGGCGCCTAGGGCGTCGGTGACCGTCCTGGCATCTCCAGGAGGAGGAGGAGAGGGCGCCTTGAGGCTAGCGATCGCCCGCCCCAGGGCCGAGGCCGACACGCCCGAGATACGGGTGTTGGGGAAGCGCGCCGTCAGCCCGATGGGCTCGGCGGTGGAGGTGGAGCGGGTGTCGGCGAGGGCGACTCAACCACCTCCGCAGAGGGTCGAGGGGGTGTTGGAGCTCGGCGAGGGCCAGCCGGTACTAGCGGACACGGGGGCCGTGCCATCGCCGCCGCCGCCGCCATTGTCGAGGACGAGGGACGTGGTGTGGAAGCTATTGCTTCCCCGTTCGAGGTAAGTGTTTTGTCAGTGGAGTTTGCAGCATCTCCTACTCGTTCTTTGGTCGTACGCTGACCTCGTGAGTGTTTTGTCTTCAGCCAGAAGCGTCAGGCGGAGGCGCCCGCCCTGGCGCCACATAAGGTGCTCAAGGTGAGCACTAGCTCCACCGCCCGATGGGTGGTGGACGCGCAGGCTGCCATACAACGTGGCGTGGCATCGGCCAGGGCCGACCCGAAGGAGCCAGTCGCCTAAGGAGAGGCTACTGAGGTGGCTACGAAGCAGGCGAGGGAGGAGGCGCCTATGCCCCATGAGGCTGAGGCCCCTAGGACCTCTGAGGTTGAGGTGGCAGAGGCCGGGGCTTCCAGGGCTTCCGAAGCCAAGGTGGTAGACAACGGGGCTCCTAGGACCACCAAGGCTGAGGTGGCAGAGGCTAGAGCTCCTAGGACCACCGAGGCCGAGGTGGTGGAGGCCGGCTTGGGCGTGGCAGAGCCGGCGGCCTAGGATGCAGAGACGGAGGCGGGGCAAGCTTCGGTACCGCCGTCGTAGGAGAGCGCCCAGGAGGTGGAGGTTCATTCAATCTCCTCCGACGATACTTCCCGGGGGAAGGAGGTGGCGGACGCCGAGGCGGCCAGCACCGCGGAGCAGCCAGCTCTAACTTCTGGCGAGGGGAGCTCGGCCCTCGTCCGGGTATGACCCGAGCCCCGCGGGTAGGATAGCCCGTGTGTCTTGTGGCGGAGCCGGGACGACCCTGAGGGGGAGCCTCTGTTCGCCCTCGAGGACGCGGCCGAGGGGGGGCACTAGGGCTCCTTCGAGCAATTCCACCATCTGGCAGAGCAGTCGCTGCGGACAGCGCTGTCCGTCGTGGCTGACGACCTGCCCGGTGTTGCCTAGGTACGTGCTTTCTTTTCTCGTGCCGTGTCGTCTTTTTCCTGAGTTTTCTCGTAGCGCTTGACGTTTGTTCTACCTATCCTAGAGCTCGAGGCCCGGTCCCTCGGGAAGTCGATGTTCCTCCGGCGGGAGAGAGACGCCTGGGACTAGCTCCGGCAGCAGAAGGACCTGCTCGCCAATGCTAATGAGCTTCTATCGGCATGGAGCGCGGAGGTGGAGGACCTCTGCCTTCACTATGCTGACATGAAGGCCGAGGCGGCCATGGCTCAGGAGCAGGCTGCCCCTTTGGTAGTGCAGATCAAGGAGCTAGAGGAGGAGCTGACCCGGGTGGCCGGCGAGCGGGACACCTTTAGGTCCCGGGCCTAACAAGAGGCGGCCTCTGCCAAGGCCATCGCCGAGCAGTTGGAGGCAGAGCAGGGTGCGCACCTACTAACGAAAGGTGCTCTAGCAGAGGGTGTCAAGGTGGCCGAGGCCTCCCGGGTCGAGGCCTTAGCCTGGAAGGAAAAGGCCAAGGGTGAGTCCTGTTGAGCCGCACCCCTTATTTTATTTGTTCTTCTTGCGTTCAACCCCTAACTCCCCGATGTGACGCAGAGCTAGAGAGGGAGGCTTCCAGGGCGGCCGAGGCCTCTCGGGTCAAGGTCCAAAACTGGAGGGAGAAAGCCGAGGGTGAGTCTCATAGACTTGCACCCCTATTTAGCTTGTTTTCTTTCGTGCTTAACCCTATCCCGCTTGTCTTGGCGTAGGGTTGAAGAAGGAGGCCTCCCGGGCAGCTGAGGCCTCCGTCGCAGTGCAGGCGGTGCTCGAGGCCGAGATCCGGGAGCACAACGCGCTGTAGAGCGCCATCCATACTACCTGCGAGGCCCTGGAGGTCGGAGGGGTGAGTCGGGCAGCTCCCTCGGGAGCCGCTTGATCGCGTTGAGTGGCCGAGTCCACGAGCGGCTCCGAGGGGCGCTGCATACGGGCGTCAATCGTGCCCTGGTCGTCGTCTCCTCGCACTACACCGACATTGACCTCGAGGCCATCAGCGACGGTTACGTCATGGCTGATGATGACGAGAAGGCCGAGGAGGAGGTCATGAAGCTGGTGGAGGCGGCTGAGGCCCCTGGCACGGCACTGGCTAGGTTGTTCGAAGAGGAGGTGGTTCCTCCTACGCCAACCGCCGACGCTGGTGACCCTGAGTTTTGACCTAGGCCAAAGGGGCCATGTAAATAGATTAGGACTTACATCATTGTGCCATGATGCTTGTGGCCGTCGAGGCCTTTTAAAGTGCTTGTGTGTATATGCTTTTTAATCGTTTTTATTGTATTTCCGAGCCTCTGCCCTCTGTCTCGTCTTTGAACATATCTCTTGCAAAAAACTTCCTCGGAGCCTAAGCTGCCCTTCGGGCAAAAGGTGGTGAGGGAGTTGCCGTAGCCTAGAGGCGTAGGCCATCTCACGGCCCTGAGGCAGACTTTCGGTCCTTAGTTTTTTTACAATCGATTTGTCTGAGTACGCGAGAGAGTTTGGTGTAGAAATTTTTTTCAAAAAATGACTAAAAATGGTGTGTGGGACTTAGGGGGGTCCCCCCTTCTAGCCCCCGAGGGAGGCTCAGTTCTGCAGAGGCAGAGCTGAGTCTTATTCGAGCCCCACGGTGGGCACCTCTATAGAGGCAGAGTCGAGTCTCCCTTATAGCGTTATCGTGACGCCGATCCCCCATGGGGGGTTTCTCGAAAAATTAGAACAACTAAAGAATGCTTCTTTATTGTATTTTGAGAAACAATGTATAGAATGCTTGGGAATTTAAGGGTAGAAGCGACGTAGCTGTTCTATGTTCCAAGCATTGGTGAGGATTTCGCCCTTCTCGTTGGCTAGCTTGTAGGTCCCAGGCTTTAGCACTTGGGCGACGATGTACAGCCCTTCCCATGGCAGGGTCAACTTGTGGTGGCCCTTATTGCTCTGCCTCAGTCTCAGCACCAGGTCGCCCACTTTCAGGTCTCGGCTTCGAACGCGCCGTGCTTGATAGCGTTGTAGGGCTTGCTGGTACTTGGCCGAGTGCAGCAGTGCAATGTCTCGGGCTTCCTCTAGTTGGTCGAGGGCATCCTCGCGGGTAGTGCGGTTGCTTTGCTCGTTGTAGGCCTGTAGCCTCGGGGAACCATACTCTAAGTCAGTGGGGAGGATGTGAAAGCATCTAGGCCCCTAAGTGGATTTCGGTGATTAATGTCAATACAAGATTACTATGACTAACGTGTGTTTTGCAGAGGCAATTAAGTTAGGTCATGGTAATGGAGATCGATTGGGCAATCGAGGTTGTCATGCCCCTACGATGGAAATCGTTTCGGTTTTCAAAGGATGGACGACAAGGTTAAGGATAACTAGGTGTAAGTGTCAATTGAAGTTGGAGTGACACTTAGAGTAAGTTTAGGACTTTGTTTTTCCTTTGGCCATACTATTAAGGGGGGTATGGACGGGTAGCTTGACCTAGTTCAGGCTAGTGAGTTAGGTGTGGTGCACACTTGTTAAAAACTAGCTCTAGGTAGCTCCTATGAATGCCTAAGATCCTTTGGAGCAAACTTCATTCACATATGATCGAAAGTTGGAAGTGAATGGAGGGTCAAATACTGACCGGACGCTGGCTCTGGTGCGACCGGACGCTGGCCGCAGGGTCCGGTCAGTTCATTTGACTGAGGAGAACAAGTCTGGATTGACCGGACACTGGAAGGTCATGTGACCGGACGCTGAGGGCCAGCGTCCGGTCGACTCCAGTAAGGGTCTAGACTTGAGGAAGTACGACCGGACGTGTCCGGTCAGTGGTGACCGGACCCTGAGTATCCAGCGTCCGGTCGTTTACAGTAAGCATCCAAGAGCGACCGGACGCGTCCGATCGGTACTGACCGAACGCTGACTGCGTCTGGTCATCACGTGAAAATTGTTGCGCGGGTTGAACTGACCGGAGTGTCCGGTCAAAACGATCGGAGCGTCCGGTCACCCCGCAGAAGCTCATAACGGTTCGTTTTTCAGGCTGCCTTATAAATAGAAGCTCCACTCGTGAGTGGAGTTACTTTTGCTCATTCCAACAGCTGAGAAACACGTTTGTGAGTGCCAAGAAGAGCAAGGTCCTAGTGAGGTGTTTGTGATTTGAGAATCCAAGAGTGAAACCTCATTAGTGAATCAAGAGTAGACAAGTGTGCATCCATCTTCTCATTAGGCTTCGCGTGGTCAAGTGAGAGTTCGTGCTTGTTACTCTTGGTGATCGCCATCACCTAGACGGCTTGGTGGTGATTGGGAGTTTGGTGATCACCTGGCGGAGCTTGTGGGTGACCCAACTCAAGTTGTGAGCGGCTTTGGGTGATTCGCCGTGACGGAGTGTCGAAGAATCAACCCGTAGAGAGCACTTGATCCTTGCGAGGATCAAGGGGGAGCTACACCCTTGCGCGGGTGCTCCAACGAGGACTAGTGGGGAGTGGCGACTCTCCGATACCTCGGCAAAACATCGCCGCGTTCCTTTCTCTCTCTATTTACTTTGAGCACTTACTTTGAGTATTTACTTTGAGCAATTCAATACTTGTTTTACATCCATAGAATTGCTTGCTAGAGTAAGTTTGGAACATAGGTTGCGAGGTTATTGTGCATTAGTTTGATATAAACACTTTTCTAGGCACAAGGGGTTAATTGGGCTATCCATAGGATTTGATTATTGCAAGAAAATTTAGAATTAGCCCAATTCACCCCCCCCTCTTGGGCATCTTGATCCTTTCAATTGGTATCAGAGCCTCGTGCTCACGTTTTTAAGCCTAACCGCTTAGAGCAAGATGTCTCACGGGGATGGACCTCCTCCTATCTTCGAGGGGGATGATTTTCCATATTGGAAAATTCGCATGGAGGCTTACCTAGAAGCTCTAGATGTTGGAATTCTTAGAGCCGCCTCTCAAGGGTTCCCAACACCTAAGAATGCCGCACAACTTCAAGGCGATGAAATAAACTATGAAAAATGGAATGCAAAGGCTCGCAACACCATCTTTAGAGGCCTTTGCAAAGATGTGTTCAATCGTGTAAGGAACCACAAAGACGCCCATGCACTATGGTCGGACGTTTGTGCGCTCCATGAGGGAACCAAGAGTGAGCGTGAGGAACGCTATCATCTTGTGATTAAAAAGCTAAATTCTTTTGAGATGCTTCCCAAAGAAAGTGCTAATGAAATGTATTCTCGTTTGAATGTTCTTGTAGAGGAAGTCAATGGGCTTGGACTTACTCAAATGTCACCATCCAACGTTGTGAGAAAGATCTTGAGTGTCCTCCCCATTGAAAAATATGGGCACATTGTGACCGTGCTACATCAAGGTGATCTTTCCGCCGCTACACCGACACAAATCTTGGGAAAGATCAATGCTCATGAGATGTACATGCACATCACGCCACAAGATGGCTCATCCTCTACAAAGAAGAAAGAGAAGGACTTAGCATTCAAAGCTAGCTAAGATAAGGGCAAGGCAAGACTTGAGTATGAGAGCTCAAGTGATGAAGATGATGAAGAAAGTCTTGCTCTCATGGTGAAAAAGACCGCCAAGATGCTAAAGAAGCTAATCAAGAGTGGCATCAAGTTTGACGGCAAGAAGAAGAAGTTCTTCACTAGCTCAAGAAGAAAGCCAATCTCCGAGATGGATTGCTACAATTGTGGTGAACTTGGCCACCTAGCTCATCAATGCACAAAGCCCAAGAAAGACAAGTTCAAGAACAAGGGCAAGAAAGATGATTCAAGTGATGAAGATGAAAAGAAAAAGAACAAGCCATACAAGAAAAGAGATGGCAAAAAGAGAGACTTCTACAAGAAGAAGAAGAGTGGCAAGGCCTATATTGTCAGTGATTGGCTCACGGACATTGATTCATCAAGTGGATCATCCGATGATGAGAGTGACAATGAGAAGATGGCCGCCATTGCTATTGATCTTGCATCCTCACCGCCACCATCGCCATCATCCTCTACACACCTATGCCTTATGGCCAAGGGTGAACGCAAGGTAACTAAGAGTGATGATAGTAGTGATGATGAGCAAGCTAGTGATGATGATAGTGATAGCGATGATGATTCACCCACATATGATGATCTTGTCAAAATATTGAGAAAATACACTAAGATCATTAGAAAGAGTAGAGCTACAAATGAAAAACTTGATGCTAAAAATGATTCACTCTTAGCTAAGTGTGATACATTAGAAAAGGCAAATGATGAGCTCAAAGAAACAAATGATTCTATATCATCCAAACTCAAGGAGCTCAAATCCTCCAAGAAAGAGCTTAAAGATAAACATGATAAACTTGAGTGGGTGCACAATGAGCTTATCATTAGTCACAACAAGCTAAAAGATGAATATACAACTCTAAAGATCAATTATGATACCCTTGTTATTGCACAAGAATTCTTACCAAATGAGCCACATGTTGCTACTAACCATGTTGTTAAGATTGATATAGCTACCTCATGTGATGATTTAATTAATGAGAGCATTGAGCATGGATCTAGTAGCAAAGGCAAGCAAGTGGTTGAGTGCAATGACTATGATGAGTATGTCAAGCTCAAGAGTGACCATGAGAAGCTCATGAAAGATCTTGAAGAGATGAAAAGTCACAACACCATTGTGCTAGAAACTCTTGATCATGACAAAAAGTTGATCCTTGAGAATGAGAAGCTCAAAGAAGAAAATAAGAAACTCAAGGAAGAGAAGAACAATGACATTCTCACGGAAGAAAACAAGAAGCTCAAGATGGAGAAAGAGCATCTCAAGGTGGGATTGAGCAAGTTTGCTAGAGGCAAGCATCTCCAAAGTGAGCTACTCATGAATACCGTCATGAAGATGGATAGAAGTGGCATTGGATATATGGCAAGTGTAGAGAAGAAGAAGGCTCAAGCTCAACACCAACTATCAAAGCCAAAGCTAAAGCCAGAGAGATGTTTTGAGTGTGGACAAGAAGGCCACTTTGCTCATGAGTGTCAAACCCCACCACCACAACCCTTGCCCAAGCATGCTAGACCTTTTGCTTTCAATGCTCACTACATGCTTAGAAAAGATTCTAGTGGAAAGATGAAAGTCATGTTCTTAGGACCCCCCAATAAGAGTAGGCCGAAGAAGATTTGGGTGGCTAAGTCACTTGTTGAGAAGGTGAAGGGCCCTCAACAAGTTTGGATCCCTAAAGCTTGAATCTCTTGTGTGTAGGTGAACTACAAGACCGGTGGAAGTCATTGGGTTATTGATAGTGGTTGCACTCAACATATGACCGGTGATCCTCGTATGTTCACCTCACTAGATGAAGAGGTAGATGGACAAGAGAAAATAACATTTGGAGATAATTCAAAGGGCAAGGTTAAAGGATTGGGCAAAGTGGCAATATCAAATGATCATTCCATCTCCAATGTGCTTTATGTTGCCTCATTGAGTTTCAACTTGCTATCCGTTGGGCAATTGTGTGATCTTGGCTTCCAATGCTTATTCACCGAGAAGGAAGTTGTTGTATCCAAAGTAGATGACAAACAGGTGATATTCAATGGATTTAGATACAACAATTTATACCTAGTTGACTTCACCTCCGAAGATGCAAACTTGAAGACTTGCCTATTCACCAAAACAACACTTGGGTGGCTTTGGCATAGAAGACTTGCTCATGTTGGGATGAGCTCACTCAAGAAGCTTATGAAGAATGATTTGGTGAGAGGGTTGAAGGATGTGAAGTTTGAGAAGGACAAGCTTTGTAGTGCATGTCAAGCCGGCAAGCAAGTTGCAAACACTCATCCAACCAAAGCTTTCATGTCAACCACAAGAGTGCTAGAACTCCTACACATGGATTTATTTGGACCAACAACATACAAGAGTTTGGGAGGAAATCTCTATTGTCTTGTGATTGTGGATGACTATTCAAGGTATACATGGGTGTTCTTCCTTCATGACAAATCCGAAGTTGCATCTTGTTTCAAGAAGTTTGCCAAGAGAGCTCAAAATGAATTTGAAGTGAAGCTCAAGAAGATAAGAAGTGACAATGGCAAAGAATTTGACAACACAAACATAGAAGCTTATTGTGATGAAGTTGGAATCAAACATGAAGTCTCCGCAACCTATACTCCTCAACAAAATGGTGTAGTTGAGAGGAAGAACCGGACTTTGATCACCCTTGCAAGGACAATGCTAGATGAGTACAACACCCCCAAAGCTCTATGGGCGGAAGCAATCAACACCGCATGTTATGCATCCAACCGCCTATTTCTTCAAAAGTTCCTTGTCAAGACACCGTATGAGTTGCTCAATGGGAAGAAGCCGGACGTCTCCTTCTTTAGGGTGTTTGGTTGCAAGTGCTACATCTACAAGAAGCGGCAACACCTAGGGAAGTTTCAAAGACGTTGTGATATAGGTTTTCTTGTTGGTTACTCATTGAAGTCCAAAGCATATAGAGTATTTAATCATGCCACCGGCTTGGTTGAAGAAACATATGATGTGGAATTTGATGAATCTAACGGCTCCCAAGGAGCACATGAGAATCTTGATGATGTAGGTGATGAACCATTAAGGGAGGTTATGAAGAATATTCCAGTGGGAGACATCAAGCCAAAAGATGATGAAGATGATGTACAAGTCATTAACCAACCTTCCTCATCAAATGTACCACAAGATGGTGAAAAAGATGAGAGAGTGGAAAATGAAGATACTCATATCTCTCATGAGCAAATGGTGGTACAAGCATAAGATGTTGATGCTCCACAACCTCCTCCTCAAGTGGTCAATAGAAGAAACACACCTCTCCTACAAGATTATCCACAAGATCTCATCGTAGGGAGTCCATCAAAGGGTGTAATGACTCGATCTCAAAAACTTACTTCATTTATTGCTCATCACTCTTTTGTCTCTTGCTATGAGCCTACCAAGGTAGAAGAAGCTCTTAAAGATCCGGATTGGATCAATGCCATGCATGAAGAGTTGAACAACTTCACTCGCAATGAAGTTTGGAATCTTAAAGAGCGACCAAAAGGTGCAAGAGTCATTGGAACGAAGTGGGTGTTCCACAACAAGCAAGATGATCAAGGTGTTGTTGTGAGGAACAAGGCAAGACTAGTTGCAAAGGGGTTCTCTCAAGTTGAAGGTTTAGATTTTGGAGAGACCTTTGCACCGGTTGCAAGATTAGAAGCCATCCGTATCCTTCTTGCATATGCATCACATTATGAAATGAAACTATATCAAATGGATGTGAAAAGTGCATTTTTAAATGGCTTTATAAATAAACTAGTCTATGTTGATCAACCTCCTGGGTTTGAAGACCCTAGATATCCTAATCATGTTTATAGGTTGTCCAAGGCATTATATGGGCTTAAGCAAGCCCCAAGAGCTTGGTATGAGCGCCTTTGGGACTTCCTCATTGAGAAGGGCTTCACCATTGGGAAGGTCGATACCACACTATTCACCAAGAAGCTTGATGGGCATATCTTCATTTGTCAAGTATATATTGATGATATCATCTTTGGATCATCAAATGAAGACTCATGCAAAGAATTTGGTGAATTGATGTCGAAGGAGTTCGAGATGTCAATGATTGGTGAGCTTACATTCTTTCTTGGTTTTCAAGTCAAGCAAATGAAAGAAGGCATCTTCATCTCTCAAGAGAAATACACAAAAGATCTTCTCAAGAGATTTAAGATTGATGAATGTAAGCCAATCAAGACACCAATGCCTACAAATGGACATCTCGACCTAGATGAGGGAGGTAACCCGGTTGATCAAACTCTCTACCGTTCTATGATTGGTAGCTTGTTATATTTAACCGCATCTAGGCCCGACATCATGTTTAGTGTGTGTATGTGTGCTAGATTTCAAGCTAGTCCTAAGGAAACACATTTAATTGCCGTAAAAAGAATCCTTAGGTATCTTAAGCACACACCAAGCATTGGTCTTTGGTATCCCAAAGGAGCTTTATTTGAATTAATTGGCTATTCCGATTCGGATTACACCGGATGCAAAGTTGATAGAAAAAGCACATCCGGAGGGTGCCATTTGCTTGTTAGATCACTTGTGTCTTGGTCCTCTAAGAAACAAAATAGTGTGGCTTTGTCCACCGCCGAAGCGGAATACATTACCGCGGGTGCTTGTTGCGCACAAATATTATACATGAAACAAACTCTGCTAGACTATGGAGTAGTTCTAGAGAAAGTACCTCTTTTGTGCGACAATGAAAGTGCGGTAAAACTTGCAAATAATCCGGTTCAACACTCTCGCACCAAGCATATAGATATCCGCCATCACTTTCTAAGAGATCATGTGGCTAAAAATGATATATCACTAGAAGGTGTAAGATCCGAAGATCAATTAGCGGATATCTTCACAAAACCGCTAGATGAGGCTACATTTTGTAGATTGCGGAATGAGCTCAATGTACTTGATTTTAGTAACTTCACTAAAAAATTGAGCTTGTGTTGTCCCTTGCATTCATTGTCATATACAACATGTTTAAATTTGTGGCAATGCATATAGGGCTTGTCTAACATGGTTAAGATAACCGCCCAAAAGCGTGTGAAGAAGCTTAACCTTGGATCAAACTTGATAAGCAACTAGATTTACTTACAAGTATTACATATGCATGAATGATTGTCTTTGTCGTTTTGTTCCATTTGCCCTCTTGTTGCCTATTTTCTTAAAAAGAATTATAGCCTAAGGCAAAATATTTTGAAAAATATGAGGGTTTGAGAGAGGTCACTCACATCAGTCCCAATTGGTGTTTATTTGGATCTTATTCAAGTTGGGACTTGATTGGGAACAGGCAGCGCGAAGGAAGTTTGAAGATTTGCTGGAAAAGGTGCACCGGACGCTGCACCGGACGCTGCTGTCCAGCGTCCGGTCAGTTCACAGGAGGTGAACTGCTGGTGAAGGAGTGACCGGACGCTGCGTCTGTGCGTCCAGTCAGGAAGGGTTCAGCGTCCGGTCGATCGAAGGACGACCAAGCTGTACTGACCGGACCCTGCCTGCGTCCGGGCATGGACCACCGGACGCGTCCGGTCCTGATTCTAGAGGATTTGGACCTCTCTGGAATCGACCAGATGCTGGGTGGTAGCGTCTGGTCGCTACCACCGGAGCGTCCGGTTAGTGGATCTCGCGCGTTTTCAGGACTCTTTTCCGTTTCCTTTTCTATCGCGTTTGGGGAACTATTTAACCGCAAGCCGTACCTTTGTTCGCCCTCATCCCATTTTGCCCTAGCCAGCGCCGCTGCCTCTTGCGCCTCCTCAGCTCGCCAGCCGAGCGCCGCCGTGCCCCTACCTCGCCGCGCCACCGCGACCCTGTGCCGGCCTCCTTGCGACCGCACCGTCGTGCTACTGCCTCGCCGCGCCGGCCACCTCGCGCCATTGCTCACCCGCGCTAGCACATCTCGTAGCACCGTCGTGCCTCCTCGTGTGCCACCGTGCGATCAGCCCTCTCTTCACCACAAAGTGCCGTGTGCCCTAGCCCCATCTCCTCTCGGTAAGGCTAGCCCTTTTGTTTCAATTTCAAATTGCGTAGATCAATTTGCAATACAATGCACTAATTTCACAAATACTAGGGCCACCAGTTCATCATTGCTCTGTGTAACCCTAGCCCCTGCCGGTTCCGTGGTTCCCCCGCGTGACATCTCATCTTTTCACGGATCGCTGATCGTCAGGTAGAAAGCCATTCGATTCAATTTCGCATCTACATTGCTTTCTCTATTAGGGTTTCGCATCTATTAGCAATATGGTATTTATTTGTATATCCATCTATTCTGTCGTGCAGTGGGTCGGTTCCGTTGTGGTTCTTGTGGCAGTTGGCAGTCAACTCGGAGCCAAGCTCACGAGTAAGGATCGAGGCCAAGCCTCGAGAGGCTCAGTTTGTCTGTTGATCCTCATTAGCGTCAGTTCACCATCTTATCAGTTCAGATGGCCTGCACCAAGAATGTTGGTGGTGGCCTAGGTGATGATGATCGGAGGCCCCCGCCTCACCAGCCAGCCGGATCGAAGGGCAAGTCAACCAAGCAGGTGACATCCAAGAAGCGGAAGTACCCCAACACAGAGACAGCGAGAGCAGCGGCTGTTGTAGAGGCTGCAGAGCGTGCCGAGAGAGGTGGTGCCCGCAGCGGAGTTGTCATTGCAGATCAGCTGGTTTCACCAGCACTGAGAGCTGCGATTGAGGATGTTGAGCGTCGTCACGGGAGTCCAGCTAGGACTGCCACGTTTGCAGGATGACGAGTTGCCATTGAGGAGGGTCCATCAGCAGCACAGGAGCCAGTTCAGCAGACTCAGGAGAGTGAGCAGGCTCAGCAGACCCAGGAGGCCGAGGAGACAGAGCCGGCACCCCAGCTTCGCCGCTCTGGACGGACCCGTGTACCAGTCTCGCCGAGGCCGCCGACACAGCGGAGGGGATCTCGTCCTCCACCTAGACCACAGGGTCCACCTCCAGTGGTACACCTTGACTTGAGGGCCGCTACCGCCAGGCAGGTTCAGCAGCTGCGATTTGTTGAGTTTGAGGTTTGGTTTCCTCCGAGGAGGGATGAGAGGGCAGCTAAGGGTTTCTACACGCCACTGCAGGAGGATTTCTACAATGCTTATCTCAACAGTGGGGCAGTGTTCAGATCTCAGAGAGTCTATCAGATAGAGTCTATTGTGGCAGCAGCCGGAGAGAGCATTCGGCCATACTTATCATATTTGCCAGGACTAACAGATTTGATTGGACGGACGGGCATATATGTACCATCTTGGGTCCATCAGTTTTATGCTTCACTCTACATCGATCCACATCACAGGTTTATTCACTTTGCTTTCAGGGGCAAAGACTACAGAGTGACGAGTGGCAGGGTCAGAGAGATACTGAGGCTACAGGAGTAGCCTGTAAAGATGCATGAGGTCTGTTATGGACAGTAGGAGCCTCCCAGGCGTCCTCATGGAGGGTTGGTGCCTCCTACAGATTTAGTGCGACATTGCTTCAAGGAGCCTTTTGGAGAGGGGTCGAGCAGGAACCCCAGTGACTTGACTCCTACAGCGAGAGTGCTAGGGGCCATTATCAGGAGGACACTGCTTCCTAGGTTGGGATATAGAGAGGGCCTGACTCGCTTACAGCTCTGGCTTCTTAATGCCCTGATGCAGCAGACAGTATTTGATATTTGGGACCTCCTTCTTTCAGAGATAGAGGATACTATAGCTGAGGGATTCAAGGGTCGCAGGCAGCTTCCCTATGCTCACTGGATCACGTTTCTTATCCGCAGAGTAGTGCTTGATAAGCCCCCTGGTATGATGGATGAGTATATAGGTGCCACCACAGAGTTCCCAGCTTACAACCTGTCACAGAGGATCAGACACACCACTCCTCAGGCACCCAGACAGCCTAGCTATCGTCCCGACATGCCAGAGTCCGCAGCTCAGCAGGATGAGATCATCAGAGGGATTGTAGCCACTGAGGAGGAGGAGCTAGAGGCACAGCAGGAGGTGAGCGAGTACAGTGATAGTTCTGACGATGACTACCTGCCTATTCCTCAGATGCCTCCACGCAGACATGATGCAGAGGCTGGTAGCTCTAGTTTTGCTCCACCTGCTCCGCAGACAGACCCCACTCTCATTGCTATTCTTGAGCGGATGCAGCAGGATCAGACACGATAGGCACAGGAGACAGCTGCCAACTTCGCACAGTTTCAGGCTCGTCAGGACGAGTTCCAGCGGCAGCAGCAGCTCCTTCAGCACCAGCAGTTACTTATGCAGCAGCAGCTCATGGGATTCATGCAGCATGTAGTGACAGCCATTGGGGTCCCACTGCCACAGCCTTCACCCCAGCTTGCACAGCCTCCTACCACTTCGACGACTCTAGCAGTACAGCCCAGTGGGCTCCAGAGTAAGGGACAACCTCCAGCTCAGTTTGCTTCACCTCCTATACAGGTGTCCCAGTGGTTAGCCTCACCCGTGGTAGCCCCGTAGTTCACTCCATTTCAGACGGGCTTCACACCAGAGCAGTCCTCCTCGCTATTCGTGCCTGAGACATCAGTCTCCAGGAGTCTTGGAGCATCCTTCAGCGAGTTGACCGGCATGCCTACTCCACCTCATATGCATACCGCCGGTCCATCTACAGCAGCTCCAGTCGCAGTGACTACTCAGAGGCTCCCCTCGTCTGTCGCCTCGTCCGATCCTACGACAGACGTCAGTTTGCTTCACCTTTTGGCCCTGAGGCAGACTTTCGGTCCTTAGTTTTTTTACAATCGATTTGTCTGAGTATGCGAGAGAGTTTGGCGTAGAATTTTTTTTTCAAAAAATGACTAAAAACGGTGTGTGGGACTTAGGGGGGTCCCCCCTTCTAGCCCCCGAGGGAGGCTCAGTTCTGCAGAGGTAGAGCTGAGTCTTATTCGAGCCCCACGGTGGGCACCTCTATAGAGGCAGAGTCGAGTCTCCCTTATAGCGTTATCGTGACGCCGATCCCCCATGGGGGGTTTCTCGAAAAATTAGAACAACTAAAGAATGCTTCTTTATTGTATTTTGAGAAACAATGTATAGAATGCTTGGGAATTTAAGGGTAGAAGCGACGTAGCTGTTCTATGTTCCAAGCGTTGGTGAGGATTTCACCCTTCTCGTTGGCTAGCTTGTAGGTCCCAGGCTTTAGCACTTGGGCGACGATGTACAGCCCTTCCCATGGCAGGGTCAACTTGTGGTGGCCCTTATTGCTCTGCCTCAGTCTCAGCACCAGGTCGCCCACTTTCAGGTCTCGGCTTCGAACGCGCCGTGCTTGATAGCGTTGTAGGGCTTGCTGGTACTTGGCCGAGTGCAGCAGTGCAATGTCTCGGGCTTCCTCTAGTTGGTCGAGGGCATCCTCGCGGGTAGTGCGGTTGCTTTGCTCGTTGTAGGCCTGTAGCCTCGGGGAACCATACTCTAAGTCAGTGGGGAGGATGTGAAAGCATCTAGGCCCCTAAGTGGATTTCGGTGATTAATGTCAATACAAGATTACTATGACTAACGTGTGTTTTGCAGAGGCAATTAAGTTAGGTCATGGTAATGGAGATCGATTGGGCAATCGAGGTTGTCATGCCCCTACGATGGAAATCGTTTCGGTTTTCAAAGGATGGACGACAAGGTTAAGGATAACTAGGTGTAAGTGTCAATTGAAGTTGGAGTGACACTTAGAGTAAGTTTAGGACTTTGTTTTTCCTTTGGCCATACTATTAAGGGGGGTATGGACGGGTAGCTTGACCTAGTTCAGGCTAGTGAGTTAGGTGTGGTGCACACTTGTTAAAAACTAGCTCTAGGTAGCTCCTATGAATGCCTAAGATCCTTTGGAGCAAACTTCATTCACATATGATCGAAAGTTGGAAGTGAATGGAGGGTCAAATACTGACCGGACGCTGGCTCCGGTGCGACCGGACGCTGGCCGCAGGGTCCGGTCAGTTCATTTGACTGAGGAGAACAAGTCTAGACTGACCGGACGCTGGAAGGTCGTGTGACCGGACGCTGAGGGCCAGCGTCCGGTCGACTCCAGTAAGGGTCCAGACTTGAGGAAGTACGACCGGACGCGTCCGGTCAGTGGTGACCGGACCCTGAGTATCCAGCGTCTGGTCGTTTACAGTAAGCATCCAAGAGTGACCGGACACGTCCGGTCGGTACTGACCGGACGCTGACTGCGTCTGGTCATCACGTGAAAACTGTAGCGCGGGTTGAACTGACCGGAGCGTTCGGTCAAAACGATCGGAGCGTCCGGTCACCCCGCAGAAGCTCATAACGGTTCGTTTTTCAGGCTGCCTTATAAATAGAAGCTCCACTCGTGAGTGGAGTTACTTTTGCTCATTCCAACAGCTGAGAAACACGTTTGTGAGTGCCAAGAAGAGCAAGGTCCTAGTGAAGTGTTTGTGATTTGAGAATCCAAGAGTGAAACCTCATTAGTGAATCAAGAGTAGACAAGTGTGCATCCATCTTCTCATTAGGCTTCGCGTGGTCAAGTGAGAGTTCGTGCTTGTTACTCTTGGTGATCGCCATCACCTAGATGGCTTGGTGGTGATTGGGAGTTTGGTGATCACCCGGCGGAGCTTGTGGGTGACCCAACTCAAGTTGTGAGCGGCTTTGGGTGATTCGCCGCGATGGAGTGTCGAAGAATCAACCCGTAGAGAGCACTTGATCCTTGCGAGGATCAAGGGGGAGCTACACCCTTGCGCGGGTGCTCCAACGAGGACTAGTGGGGAGTGGCGACTCTCCGATACCTCGGCAAAACATCGCCGCGTTCCTTTCTCTCTCTATTTACTTTGAGCACTTACTTTGAGTATTTACTTTGAGCAATTCAATACTTGTTTTACATCCATAGAATTGCTTGCTAGAGTAAGTTTGGAACATAGGTTGCGAGGTTGTTGTGCATTAGTTTGATATAAACACTTTTCTAGGCACAAGGGGTTAATTGGGCTATCCGTAGGATTTGATTATTGCAAGAAAATTTAGAATTAGCCCAATTCACCCCCCCTCTTGGGCATCTTGATCCTTTCAGGATGGCCTCGGCTCCACAGACTAGGAAGAACGGTGTGAACCCTGTGGCTCGGCTTAGAGTGTTCCTCAGGCTCCAGATGACTGATGGGAGTTCGGCAAGCCATTTCTTACCAAATTTCTTCAACCGGTTGTATATTCTTGGCTTGAGACCTTGTAGGATCATGCCATTGGCATATTCTACTTGGCCGTTTGTCCTAGGGTGTCCTACGGCCGACCAAGCCACATGGATGTGGTGGTCGTCGTAGAACTTCAGGAACTTGTGGCTGGTGAATTGTGTCCCATTGTCGGTGATGATGGTGTTTGGAACCCCGAACCTGTGGATGATATCAGTGAAGAACAGCACCGCTTGCTTGGATTTGATTCGAGTGATCGGACGAGCCTCGATCCACTTGGAGAACTTGTCGATCGCTACCAGCAAATGGGTATAGCCCCCGAGGGCCTTCTGCATAGGCCCAACCATGTCTAGCCCCCACACGGCGAATGGCCATGTAATGGGGATGGTTTGGAGGGCTTGGGCCAGGAGGTGCGTCTACCGTGCGTAGTACTGGCATCCCTCGTAGGAGCGTACCAGCTTGGTGGCGTCAGCAACTACCGTTGGCCAGTAGAACCCTTGGCGGAAGGCATTTCCGACAAGCGTCCGAGGCGCTGCATGGTGCTCATAGGCTCCCGCATGCAAGTCCCAAAGTAGGGCTTGGCCTGCCTCGGTGGTGATGCACCATTGGAGGATGCCAGATGGGCTTCGCCTATACAACTCGCCGTTGCTGAGGACGTAAGTTTTGGCTCATCGCGTAAGCCATCGGGATTCGGTCCTGTCTGTAGGAAGCTCTCCTCGAACGAGGCAATCAAGGAACGGGACTCGCCAGTCCATGCCCTGGTCGGCCTCGGGAGGCTTCGTGTTGATTTCCATGGCCTCGGGCTCGGTCATAGGGGTCTCGGTGACAGAGGGGGCCTCGGGCCCTGCGGTGGGCCCTCTTCTGCCGCCGAGGCGTAGTCGATGGAAGGCTTGTGGAGGTCTCTGGCGAAGATGTTTGGGGGGACCGGGGCCCATGCTGACGCCATCTTTGCCAGTTCATCCGCGACCTCATTGAACTTTCGCGTAATGTGGTTGAGTTTAAGGCCGTCGAACTTGTCTTCTAGGTGATGTACCAGCTTACAGTACGCCTCCATTTTGGGGTCATGGCAGTTCAACTCCTTCATCACTTGATTGACGATGAGCTATGAATCGCCCCGTATGTCGAGACGTCGTACTCCAAGTTCGATGGTGACTTGTAAGCCGTTGATGAGGGCCTCGTACTCGGCCACGTTGTTCGAGGCAGCGAAGTGGAGCCGCACCATGTAGTGCATGTGTACTCCGAGGGGCGAGATGAAGAGCAATCCCGTGCCTACCCCAGTCTTCATCAGGGACCCGTCAAAGTACATGGTCCAGCATTCCGCCTGGATTTGAGCAGGTGGCAGCTGGGTGTTGGTCCACTCAGCCACAAAATCGGCCAAGACCTAGGATTTAATTGCTTTTCAAGGCGCAAAAGACAGGGCTTCCCCCATGAGTTCGACGGCCCACTTGGCTATTCTACCCGAGGCCTCCTGGTTTTGGATTATCTCTCCCAGAGGGAAAGACGACACCACGGTCACCGGGTGGGACTCAAAGTAGTGACGCAGCTTGCGTTGAGCCAAGACTATGGCGTAGATCAGCTTCTAGATATGGGGGTAGTGTGTCTTAGTCTTGGAGAGCACCTTGCTGATGAAGTAAATAGGTCGTTGGACGGGTAGAGCATGCCCCTCTTCCTGCCTCTCGGCCACTATGGCCACACTGACCACTTGGGTCGTTGCGGCGACGTAGAGTAGGAGGGCCTCACCCTTGGTCGGCGATACCAGGACGGGAGGATTGGTGAGCAGTGCCTTGAGCTTAGTGAGGGCTTCTTCGGCCTCGGGGGTCCAAGAAAAGCGTTTGGATTTTCTCAAGAGGCGGTACAGAGGCAAGCCTTTTTCGCCAAGGGGCGAGATGAAGCGGCTTAGGGCCGCAAGGCATCCTATAACCCTGTGCACTCCCTTGAGATCTTAGATTGGTCCCATGTTGGTCACGGCCAAAACCTTCTCTGGGTTGGCCTCGATGCCGCGCTCCGAGACTATGAATCCTAAGAGCATGCCTGGGGGGACCCCGAAGACACATTTCTCGGGGTTGAGCTTGATGCCCTTCTCCCTGAGGCATTTGAAGGCTATCTCCAAGTCATCGATGAGATCACTGGCCTTCCTGGACTTGACCACGATGTCGTCCACATAGGCCTCGACGGTTCGCTCGATGTGCTCACCAAAGACCTGGGTCATGCACCGCTGGTATGAGGCCCCTGCATTTCTGAGGCCGAATGGCATAGTCACATAGTAGTACATGCCAAATGGGGTGATGAAAGAAGTCGCGAGCTGGTCAGATTCTTTCATCTTGATTTTATGGTAACCAGAATACGCATCAAGGAAAGTAAGGGTTTTGCATCCTGCAGTGGAGTCAATGATTTGGTCAATTTGAGGTAATAGGAATGGGACTTTTAGACATGCTTTATTCAAACCGGTGTAGTCTACACACATCCTCCACTTCCCATTTTTCTTCTTAACTAATATAGGATTAGCTAACCACTTTGGATGGGACACATCCTTGATGAATCCGATCGCCAAAAGCTTCTGCACCTCCTCACCGACGGCCTTGCGCTTTTCCTCGTCGAATCAGCGTAGGCGCTGCTTCACCGATCTGGACCCGGCCCGGATGTCTAAGGCGCGCTTGGCGACCTCCCTCGGTATGCCCAGCATGTCTGAGGGACTCCACGCGAATACATCGGCATTCGCACGGAGAAAGTCAACGAGCACGACTTCCTATTTGCTGTTGAGGGTGGCGCTGATCCTCAGCGCTCGGTTGTTGGGGCAGGTGGGGTCGACCAGGACAAGCTTGATGGCCTCTGTGGGTTCGAAAGTCCCGGCACGATGCTTGGAGTCGAGCGCCTCACTACCAAGTTGGTCGAGGTTGACGATGAGGGTCTCGGCCTCCACGAGAGCCTCAGCGTACTCGATGCATTCAATGTCACAGTTGTATGCATGCTCGTACGTGGACTCGACAGTGATAACGCCATTGGGGCCCAGCATCTTGAGCTTGAGATAGGTGTAGTTGGGGATCGCCATGAACTTGGCGTAGCACGGGTGCCCTAGGATGGCGTGATAGGACCCCTTGAACCCAACCACCTCAAAGGTGAGGACCTCCTTGCGGTAGTTGGAGGGAGTGCCGAAGCAGACGGGCAAGTCGATGCGCCCAAGGGGTCACGTGCGTTTCCCTGGCATGATGCCGTGGAAGGGCGTGACATTGCCTCAGAGCTATGACTGGTCGAGCTCTAAGAGCTCCAGGGTGTTGACGTAGAGGATGTTGAGACCGCTGCATCCGTCCATCAACACCTTGGTGAGCCGGGTGTTGCCGATGATCAGGTCGACGACGAGTGGGTACTTCTTGGGGTTTGGGACATAATCGGGGTGGTCATCTCGATCAAAGGTGATCGCCTCTCGAGACCAGTCGAGGTACTAGGGAGTGGCCACTTAACCGAGAAGACCTCCTGACGCTCCTTCTTTCACTGTCGTGCCATGAGACACTCTGAAGGCCCGCCAAAGATCATGAAGGCGTTGTGCACCTCGGGGAACCCGTCGTCCTTGTTGTTGTCCCTATCGCCGGCGCCCTTCTTCTTGGCATCGTCGTTGGGGAGCCCGGGCTTGGCGTAGTAATGCCGGAGCATGGTGCACTCTTCGAGGGTGTGCTTCACCGGGCCCTGGTGGTAAGGGCAGGGCTTCTTAAGCATGTCGTCGAAGAGCCCAGGACCTCTGGCGGGGCCTCGAGGATTCTTGCGATCTGTGGCCATGACTAGATCAGCCTCGAGGACCTCCTGCTTCCCCTGGTGAAAGGTCCTAATATGGCTAGAGAGGGGGTGAATAGCCTATTTAAAAATCTATAAATCAACTAGAGCAATTTGATTAGTATGACAAATAACGTAATGCAAACTTGCTCTAGCTCTACAAGGGTTGCAAGCCACCTATCCAACAATTCTAGTTGCTATGAATACTTAGGCACATAAACTTGCTATATAATTACTCACTAAGAGCTCTCAACCTTGCTACTCTAAAGAGCTCAACTAGATAAATGTAAATAATAAAGCAAGCTCTCAATTCTAATTACACTAAAGAGCTTGTATCAACTAGTTTGCAAGAATGTAAATGAGTGAGTAGAGTGATTATACCGACGTGTAGGGGATGAACCAATCACAAGATGAATATATAGCCAATCACCGGGAGAATGCCAAAGAAGAGAGACAATCGATTTTCTCCCGAGGTTCACGTGCTTGCCAACACGCTACGTCCCCGTTGTGTCGACCAACACTTGGTGGTTCGGCGGCTAAGAGGTGTTTCACAAACCTCGTCCACACGATTGGACACCGCAAGAACCGACCCACAAGTGAGGTAACTCAATGACACGAGCAATTTACTAGAGTTACCTTTCGGCGCTCCGCCGGGGAAGGTACAACTCCCCTCACAATCACCGGAGACGGCCACGAACAATCACCAACTCGTGCCGATCCTCCACCGCTGCACCGAGCCATCTAGGTGGTGGCAACCACCAAGAGTAACAAGAGAAATCAGCAGCGCAACACGAATACCAAGTGCCTCTAGATGCAATCACTCAAGCAATGCACTTGGATTCTTTCCCAATCTCACAAAGATGATGAATCAATGATGGAGATGAGTGAGAGGACTTTGGCTAAGCTCACAAGGTTGTTATGTCAATGAAAATGTGCAAGAGAGATCCCTTGAGCCGGCCATGGGGCTATAAATAGAGCCCCCATCAAATAGAGCCGCTATACCCCTTCACTGGGCAAAACGCGCTCTGACCGGACGCTCCGGTCATACTGACCGGACGCTGGCCCTCAGCGTCCGGTCGCCCGATGGACGCCACGCGTCACCAGCTTCAAACGTTGTTCGTCAAATTTCAACGGCTACGAAGCTGACCGGACGCTCCGGTAAAACTGACCGGACGCTGAAGCCCCAGCGTCCGGTCGTTTCCAGTAAGCTCCCCGAGGCATATTTTTCGACCGGACACGTCCGGTCCACCTTGACCGGACACAGACCAGCGTTCGGTGCAATACCCTCGGTACTGTGCAGACCCGTCAGTTTGACCGGACGCAGCCTTTTAGCGTCCGGTCACTGCGTGACCCAGTGTCCGGTCAGTAGACCGACGCCAGCATCATTTCGACCAACTCCATTTCAATTCTAACTTCTTCAACCTTGCTCAAATGTGCCAACCACCAAGAATTTGCATCCGGCGCAATAGAAAATAGGCATTCCATTTTCCCGAAAGCGCCGAATCCTCGGCGGGGCAGGGGTTACTGGCCGCTGTGCTCGGCACTGTGCCCACGGCTGACGCCCGTGCTGCCTAACCCCTGCTCCAAGGACAACGTGGCATGGAAAGTCAAGTCCGGTCGATGTGACTCCCGTCTCGTCGGCCGCTTCGCTGTATCGTGCCGTCGTTTGGCTGACGTCGCGGGAGTGGTTGGACGTGTTAGTTGGATGTGACGTCCCGTCAGAGAAGTCGGTCAAGGCGGTAGTGACGGGGTTGATACCAAGCCGGCCTCGAGCGAGTCGGTAACTGGGTGCTCGTCCGAGGCCTCGTGGTGTGGGGCCTCGGGCGAGTTGGAGAATCGGTACCTCGTCCGAGGCCTTGCGCGCGGGGCCTCGGGCAAGTCGGAGAATCGGTACCTCGTCCGAGGCCTTGTGGCGCGGGGCCTCGGGCGAGTCGGAGAATTGGTACCTCGTCCGAGGCCTTGCGGCGCGGGGCTCGGGCGAGTCGGAGAATCGGTACCTCGTCCGAGGCCTTGCGGCGCGGGGCTCGGGCGAGTCGGAGAATCGGTACCTCGTCCGAGGCCTTGTGCGTGGGGCCTCGGGTGAGGCGGAGAATCGGTACCTCGTCTGAGGCCTTGTGGCGCGGGGCCTCGGGCGAGTCGGAGAATCGACACCTCGTCCGAGGCATTGCGTGCGGGGCCTCGGGCGAGGCGGAGAATCGGTACCTCGTCCGAGGCCTTGCGCGCGGGGCCTCGGGCGAGTCGGAGAATCGGTACCTCGTCCGAGGCCTTGCGCGCGGGGCCTCGGGTGAGGCGGAGAATCGGTACCTCGTCCGAGGCCTCGTGGTTTCGTTCTGGGCCGAGCCCGCTTCGGGTGAGCCCGGATATTGTTCGAGGTGGGCCGGGTGGTCCAGCCGGGCCTCAGATAAGGTGGGGGGTTTGCCGGTAGTCGTCTCTTGGCTTCGATTTTTACAAGATCTAAGCGATTTTTTCGGTTCTTGCTTAGGGGACCCCTTTCTATGGTACCCGACAGATAGGTTGTGTATGCGTGCGTTCACGAGGGTGACTGGTGACCGATGAGTGTGCGTACATGTAAGAGTGTCTGCGTCTATACTGCAATTAAAAAAATAGGTTAAAACCTACCTTTTACACAAGTTTAAACACAGAGCTTATTGACTAATGTATCGTTTAGGTATATAATCCATTGGCTATTTAACAAGAATAACATGGAGAAGAGGCCTATGTAACAACGAACGGATAAAAATTATTTCATTTACACCGAATGAATGTCACACGTAGACATTTTAGTGACGCTATTATATTAGATCCGTTGTCTCCCATCGTTGAGTCCCCGCTGCCACTAGTCTTCCCTCCTCTCAAAACCATCCTCTCTAAGCTCCGTCTCATTTCCCCCCTTTCAGTAACTAAGCCAGTAATTACATTAATATGCTAAAATTATCATATATTATAAAAAATCAAATTAGTATACTAGTGCATTACTATTGACACCCAATTTACAATATTACTAAGAACTTTGTTTGCACAAATATAATGCCACGCACTATAGTATTTTGGATACCAAATCTAAGGATACTTTCCACTTAATTAATATAAAGTAAGTAAATATCATCAGTGAGAGTGTGAACAATAAAAACCAAACTGTTGAATCATTTTGAAACAGAGTTTAGTACACGGTTTAAATATTTCGTGCAGATTCTGATCGAGGAGTGAAAGACAACAAGGTTTTTGTGCCCTTGCAAATCAGAACAGATTTCAGTAAAACGACGGGAAAAAAGAGAGGAAAAAAGAAGGCCCTCCCGTCCGTCGCTAATCCCGATCCCGATCTCCAAGCAAACCCACCTCCCCGCCTGTCCCCCACTCGCCGATCCAGATCTCCTCCACCTCTCCACTCTCCCACTCCAACCGGACGCCTCTGTCGTCGCCGGCGGCGGTCGAGCCACACGCGCGCACTGCCGAGGAACCCGGAGCGGGCGCCGGCAATGGAGCAGCTGCGGACGATCGGCCGGGAGCTGGCGATGGGGTCGCAGGGCGGGTGGGGGCAGTCCAAGGAGTTCCTCGACCTCGTCAAGTCCATCGGCGAGGCGCGCTCCAAGGCGGAGGAGGACCGCATCATCGCGCGCGAGCTCGAGCACCTCAAGCGCCGCCTCGCGGACCCCGACGTGCCACGCCGCAAGATGAAGGAGCTCCTCCTCCGCCTCGTCTACGCCGAGATGCTCGGCCACGATGCCTCCTTCGGCCACATCCATGCCGTCAAGATGACCCACGACGAGTCGCTCCCGCTCAAGCGAACCGGCTACCTCGCCGTCGCGCTCTTCCTCGACGAGCGCCACGACCTTGTCATCCTCGTGGTCAACACCATCCAGAAGGACCTCAGGTCGGACAACTACCTCGTCGTCTGCGCAGCGCTCACCGCCGCGTGCCGCCTCATCGGTGAGGAGGCCATCCCTGCCGTGCTGCCCCAGGTCGTAGAGCTGCTCGCGCACCCGAAGGAGGCTGTGAGGAAGAAGGCCGTCATGGCACTGCACCGGTTCTACCAGCGATCCCCCTCCTCCGTCTCCCACCTTGTCTCCAACTTCCGCAAGGTCCGGCACTTTTCCCCTTCATTTTTATGGTGCTAAGTCCATATTTTAATATAATAACTGACCGAAACCGATATTGAATAGCTCATAATGATCATGCATAAGCTACAATTTTGTCTCAAAGGCACCCTACTGCCAATTCTGTTCAAGATGAATGTTAGTATGCATTTAGAAATGTCCCTTTTCACATTCCTTGATGTTTAGGATGTCACTCACAGGTTGCAAATTTGGACCGAATATGCATGGACTTCCCAAAATGAAATTTTTGCATGTGCAGTACATTTACTTATGTTCTTAAATTCTTGCAAGATAGAATAACTTTTCTTATCTTCAAAAAAAAGAATAACTTTTCTTATTTTAATCTCTGCACGGAGCAATGAGGTTCTAAATTTATTTGTTGCTATACAGAGGCTCTGTGATAATGATCCAGGGGTGATGGGTGCAACTCTATGCCCCCTCTATGACCTGATTTTGGGGGAACCAAATTCGTACAAGGATTTAGTTGTTAGTTTTGTTAACATCCTCAAACAAGTTGCGGAGAGGAGGCTTCCGACTTCCTATGATTATCACCAAATGCCCGCACCGTTTATTCAGGTATGTGAGTTAAATTAAACATTATTTATTTGTTAGGTTGCTAGGTTGCCAGTGCGAGTTATGCTTCTTCTATGGGTTTAAGCCTTCAGTTGTCACCAAGCTATCTGCCTTAGATTTCGTTTCTGTCATCTGCAGATAAAACTACTGAAGATACTTGCTGTGCTTGGTAGTGGTGATAAACAAGCAAGTGGGCATATGTACACTGTATTGGGTGACATATTCAGGAAGGGTGACACTGCGAGCAACATTGGCAATGCTATACTGTATGAATGCATATGCTGTATTTCATCCATTTTCCCAAACCCTAAGATGCTAGAGGCTGCAGCTGAAACAACATCAAAGTTTCTGAAGGTTTGCACATGATCTTTGTTATGGGAAAAACAAATGGCATGTTGTGTTTTTTGGAGGCTAACCAACTTATTCATCCCTTTCGTTGATTGCAGAGTGATAGTCATAATCTTAAGTACATGGGCATTGATGCTCTTGGCCGGCTAATAAAAATAAATCCAGATATTGCAGAAGAGCACCAGCTGGCTGTCATTGATTGCTTAGAGGTGAGGGATGTGCCATGTGAAGCACTAAAAATGTATGATAAACATTGATTCTGTGATATGTTGCTGCCATCCATAGCGTTCATCCCTGTAACATGTTCTTCAATGCAAGAGAAGAAGACAGCCATTTTATTGTAGTCATGTTCTAGTTTCAGAACTTAACACAAGGAATGTTTTTTTTTCAGTTTATTATGTCCAACCTTAGTATACATATTTCTTTGTATCAGTGATTTAACATTTTTTTGTTACTGTGTTTTGTCAGTACCACTCTTGATTTCTCACTGTGTAATCCTGTGAATAGGACCCAGATGATACTTTGAAGCGCAAGACCTTTGAGCTTCTTTATAAGATGACAAACTCAACAAATGTTGAAGTGATTGTTGATAGGATGATTGAGTACATGATCAACATAACTGATCATCATTACAAGACAGAAATTGCATCACGTTGTGTTGAACTTGCAGAGCAATTTGCGCCTAGCAATCAGTGGTTCATCCAGGTAATTACATGAGTACTGGCCTAAATGTTGTCAAGCATCTTTTGTTGCTTCTTGAGAGCTGAACCTTTTCTTCCTCTATTTTCTTACAGACCATGAACAAAGTCTTTGAGCATGCTGGAGATCTTGTCAACATCAGAGTGGCGCACAATTTGATGCGGCTAATTGCTGAAGGCTTTGGAGAGGAGGATGAAGGTGCTGACAGTCAGCTAAGATCGTCGGCTGTATGTACTCTCAGCACCAAACTTTCATTGTAGCCACTTTCTTAACGCCAGACATGATTACTGTGGATAAATACACCTTCAATCATAATTTTATCCCCCAGTTGGTCAATTTCTCTTGAAATTTCGAAAACAAAAGGACTTACCTCGATTTAGCTTGATAAATTCACTTTAGTTGACCAATGACCGTACGGAGATAGGTTGAATTGGGAAACTTATGTAAAGCTGGCCCAAAGTGGATAGCTCCTGATTTCTAACTTGACTGTTGAGGGAAATTTCCAATCTTTCATGCTTCGAAGGGCGGGCCTGGTGCAAGCGGTAGAGTCTTACCGCCTGTGACTGGAAGGTCCCGGGTTCGAGTCGCGGTCTCCTCGCATTGCACAGGCGAGGGTAAGGCTTGCCACTAACACCCTTCCCCAGACCCCGCACAGAGCGGGAGCTCTCTGCACTGGGTACGCCTTTTTTCATGCTTCAATTCATGCTATTGTTCAACTCTATTCTAGAGTATGTAAACAATGTTTTATATAGCCACAATTGAACCTCTTTTTTCCATGTCTTCTCTGCTTGATCTGCCAGTGCCAATAACATTTTTTTTTACTACTAAAGAAAACACTTCTTTTGTGCTTAAACAGGTAGATTCCTATCTCCGCATTGTCGGAGAGCCAAAGCTTCCTTCTTCGTTCCTGCAGGTAGTTATTTTCCTTGTCCTTTCTATTCTAAATTGTAGTTTCTGCGATATTTTATGTTGGTTCATTTTATGTTCAGATAATATGCTGGGTTTTGGGGGAATATGGAACAGCAGATGGAAAATATTCTGCTTCTTATATTATTGGGAAGTTGTGTGATGTGGCAGAGGCCCACCTCACTGATGACACTGTCAAGGTATGCTTTTTGTAGCGTAGCTCATGTTTCATTGATCACTTGACTTGGCCTCCTTATATCTTGCATGCTCTATGCTGAAATATGACAATAGTCAATAGGTTCTAGTTAAGGTACTCTGCCATTCAGTTCTGGGGTTGTTATAAAACTTGTGTTTGGTTTGATAATCTGTAATTGTCCCTGGAGATTTTTTTGGTTACTCCACCAGATCTCTTATATTACATCTCCTATAAGTTGTTTTAGGAGAGCACCTTAAGATCAATTTAGGATATAAGAGAATACTGTTGTAGTAGATTATCTAAAACTTGTCTCCTATATTTATTTAGGGACAGGGGAGGGGGTGTTGTCTCCTTTATTTAGGAATTAGGAGAAAGGGTTTTTAGGACTTACAAATTATAGGTATGGGAGTTGAGATAGGATATTTGGTGGAGATGCTCTCTTTTTCTGCAATTTGAAGAGTACAGTACAGCACATGACACATTGTTGGATAATCTGAAACTTGGTATGGAGTTCAATCTATCGATCAACTATTTAGTGGGACTGTGTGGACTTTGGTATCACCAATGCCAAGTCGAAACTCTGCCCAATTTAACATATAATCGGTTCCAAAAAGGATGCAATTCTAGAATAGTGCTAAGTCAGAGTATCTCAAGTTTGACCAAATTTATATAAGTACCATTAGATTCGTCATGAAATATATTTTCATAGTATACCTGTTTGAAGTCATTCATGCCGATACTATTTTCTATAAACTTAGTCAAACTTAAGATAGTTTTCTAACCAGAGCTAGAATTGCATTTTTTTTGTGACCGGGGCAGTATATGTTTTTTCCCTACATACAAGCATATATTGATGTTACCGACCACACTGTACATGACTGAATGTTTTTCCTTCACATGTGAAAAAATCATCTAGTGTCTTTATACCAGAGAAGTGGAAATGTTTTATATTATGCATTGGACACTGGCTATTACTGATTGTTTTTTCTGGAAGTTTATGTTCTGTTGTTGATATGCCTCTTTGTATGCCATTATTGATGTGCGGTGTTATTGTTTATTTGATTTTGCTTATTTAAGGCGTATGCAATCTCAGCAATTCTGAAGATATTTGCGTTTGAAATCGCTCTTGGAAGGAAGATTGATTTGCTGCCTGAGGTAAATGAACATCTGCGACTTTCTTTTTTCATAGTTCGGTCACTATCCTTATCAATTTAATGAGCTTTAGTCTGTTTCAAGCCACGCTGTTTCATTACATGTGTCTTCACATTCACAGAAAGAGCATCATGTTTCTCATGAAATTATAAATAAGATTAGTTCTGTTCTCATGGACTGCCATTTTCTTATTCTAGTCTCCTGTTTGGTTCATAGCTTTTGCAAACACTGCTATTTTGGTTAAAAACGGGCAGTAATATCAAGCATTGCAAAGTTGGATGGCCGACTATATAAAGCAATCACGAGAATTCAGCTCTTTATATATCCTCGGATGCTTGCATCACATATGATTTCATGACAATGTTTACTAAAATAATTTATTTATATCATTATATTCTGTCAGGGAACCACGTGCATATATGTAAAATGTATATGATAGGAATCACACGTATATGATGTAAATATAATTTCCATGGCAAGGAGGCCCCACTGAGGAAATCATTAATAAACTTTCTTCAAGCATAATTGTACTATGAAGTCACAAAAGCAGAACTTATTGTGGATTTGGTAGCGTTTTTTAGTTTCTACTTTAAATATCTATAAATATTCTCTGTTCTTGCAGTGTCAAACATTGGTAGATGAATTGTCAGCTTCACATTCAACAGACTTGCAGCAACGGGCATACGAGCTACAGGCTTTATTAGGCTTGGACAAAAATGCTGTTGAAAGTGTTATGCCTGCAGATGCAAGCTGTGAAGATATTGAGGTAGTGTTATGTCATCCTTCTAAATGAACCTGATTTTTCTACTATCTAGGCTTACTTCGAGATGTGAATGTTGGGGCATATCTTTTCATGTTCCGCCTAGAGCAGGAATTTCATTTTACACATTTCTCACACGCGTGGTACGGACCTACATTTCTAAGTGTGTGACCATTTTATGGCACTTAAGGGATTTTGTTTTTGGCTAGAGAGGTAGAGTTGAATTGGTTATTGCTAAATCTAATCTGTTAGGAGAGCTTTATAATTGTTCTTTTTTCAGTTAGGGGAGAGAAACAAAAGGGTAAAGTGCACCGGTGATCCTCAAACTTGTGTGCGTGTGTGTGTCGGGGGGGGGGGGGGGGGGGGGGGGGGGGTCTTAAATCTTAATTTGCAGATTTACATCACTATACTTATTAATTGTGTCGCTCAACCTCCAAATGTCATTAATCAACATATGTGTTCCTATTTGGCATGCATTATACAATTAGGAAGATGATGCTAGGGATCTAGCATGTAGGTTCCACACTAGATGACAAAAAAAAAGGGTGACATGAATGTCAAGTAGGCCAGCCACAATCACTGACTAGAGTGGTTTGGACCTTGAATGAACCAATTAGCTAATGTGGGGACCTAGAAATGCGAATTATTCATTTGGGGGCCTACGTGACACTCCTACAAGTCCTGTTTGGCACAGCTCTAGCTCCAAGATCCAGGTTGGATTTGTAGTTTGTTGACTAAGATAAAGTGGTTTAAATATTTATATTATATTTAGCCTAAATGTAGAAAAATGATTCATATAAATTAAATGCGCTCGATGTACCTCCTCCAGACCCAAGATTTCTTGGAGCAACAAATACTTGGATTCCTTGAAGCTGGAGCTCTGCCACACCACCAAACAGGCCCTAAGAACCACTGATGCATTTTCCAAAAACGAAATATTGTTTTCTAGCTCAATGTTCTATGGCCCCATTCCATGGTCCCATCTTTCTCCTAAGACCTCCCTTAAGCTATTGTCACAGTTTCTTTTTCAATTGAGGGGGGTGTTTGGACTTAGGGATATGAGTGGTGAGGTTAGTCCTAACCAGTCCACATTCAAGTCCTCTTATCTTTTCCCAACGTCACAGCCCGGTCCTCATATATCCCTAAAATCCTTAATTGCAAGGTTAAAAGGTTGAGATTCCAAGTGACCAAATGTGGTTATTGTGAGTTTTCATCACGTGGATCTTCCCTTCTATTTTTTATAATAAAGAGTAACAATCTTGTAAATTTATGTTTGTATTGCAGGTCGACAGAAACCTCTCATTTCTAAACAGTTATGTGCAGCAAGCCTTGGAAAATGGTGCGTCCCCTTACATTCCAGAGAGTGAACGCTCTGGTGTTATAAGTATTGGCAGCTACAGAAGCCAAGAACAACAGGAAACATCTGCCCATACTCTTAGATTTGAGGCCTATGAGATGCCTAAACCTTCGTTGCCACTAGCAACTTCACAAAGTAGCATGTCCGCACCAATTACTGACCTAGTTCCAGCTACAGAGCCAGGCTACTATAAGGAAGACCATCAAACATCAAAGTCTCAACCACCAGGTGATGCGGTTTCTGGTGAGTTTGGTGTCAAACTTCGCCTTGATGGGGTCCAAAAGAAATGGGGAAGGCCAACATATTCCTCTTCTACACCCTCAAGCTCGACGTCTAGTCAACAAACAACCAATGGGGCCTCTCATTCTGATGGGGGAGGGTCAAGTTCGCAGCCACGGGAGTCCTCATATGGTTCTAAGAGACAGCAGGGCATGAAAGTTTCAGCAGAAAAGCAACGGCTGGCTGCTTCACTTTTTGGCTCGGCAGCAGCTAAAGCTGATAGGAAAGCACAAGCTTCTAGAAAGACAGCAAAGGACAGTCCCTCAACTGAGAAAGTAGCTACCACTCATGTGACTGCCCAGCCAGTTAAGGAGCAAGTAATCCCTGCTGCACCACCGCCTGATCTGCTGGATCTGGGTGATGAGCCAGTTTCATCAAATCCTCCATCAGCTGATCCTTTCTCACAGTTAGAGGGGCTTCTTGGACCAGCATCGGCTGCTCCGGTGCTTTCTGGAACTCCGGCTACCAGCACTTCCAAAGCACCAAATCTTATGTCAATCTTCTCAGATGATGTACCAACTGGAGTGGCTAGTGGATCCATCGATCCCACTCTAGGCGATGTTAATTCAAGCTCCCACAAAGGAGCAACTGCAGTGGCTTCAAAGAAGAGTCCAAGCCTTCAAGATGCCTTGCAAAAGAATGCGACTGCACGGCAAGTAGGCGTGACACCAACAGGGAACAATCCCAATCTTTTCAAGGACCTTCTAGGCTAAAGAGGACAGTAGGACACACCATATGCTCTGTGTGGCCTCTTTGGGTAAATGGAGTTCATCTCCGACATGGTTCCATCAATGAAACAGCGATGATCTCTCTGTTTGATCAGCGCAGGAAAAGGGTCACAAGGGCTATATTTGTTTGAGAGTCACAGGACACGACCTATCTCCTTCCAATTGGGAGGGGGCTGCGCTGTTGAGAGTGGATGGTTGCGGGTATTTTTCCTTTAACCACTTGTAATTTTGTGCTGAGACTGGTGTACATGTGTTTACATGATGTGTAATTTGTACATGAGATCGTGGTCCAGAAGCGTGTGCTGGCGCTTTTTTGTTCAGCTGGGATGGGCCTGCTCATCTGTGCTTTTAGAGAGCCCCATATTTGATGATTGATATACACTACAGTAGCTGGGCACTGGAAAGTAGAATAATAATAATAATAATAATCGGTGTCATTCTCTGGAACTGGGTGGAATAAAAATATAAAATGGTAAATGTGTAAGGTTGTTGGTCGCCTTGTTGTTTTAGCTGATGAAAACCGTTGCCGGATGTTTGCAACTTTTAGCTGTTGAGAAGCATAGCAATTGTTTTCTCTTTTCGAATTCATTCAAACCTTCTTCTGTTTGCAGCTGAGTAGGGCCATGGGGTATCCATTATTTTGCTCATAAAAAAGCCGAAAAGGTGATCTATTCTTTGCTGGTTCTGTTTATTGCAGAGCCTAGCTATTTGAGATCGTTGTTTTTTCTTGGGCGTCTGCTGTGGCGATCTAACGGCATCACTTCATCTCGTTTCTTGCGTCATCGGATAGCCGGCGGTGACCGCTATTTCCTTGCATGATTGAAAAGCCCTTAGGAACAGCCTGCTCGCGCAGTCACGGGCCTCACTGCTACCATGGGCCGACACCCAGGCCGGCCCAGCAATCCGGCTTTCAAGAACAAATCCCCAAGCAATCCGTATCTGCAATCACCCGTGACGTACCCTGCTTGACTTGCATCCCATTCCCAGTCAAGTAGTGTGTATGATCCAGTATAGTACTCCGTAGTGGCACCGGCGGAGCCATGTATTGGCCATAGAGGGCTCCGGCCCTCCCTTGCCTGCTAAAAAAAAATGAGGATGTATGCTGTGGGATGGGATCAGAGTATGGACAAACCTTTAAAGGGTAGTCAGGCGTAGGATTCTAATAAACATAGACTAATAAACTTCCTAGTTATGCCTCGCGACTCGATGGCTTGCGTGACTTGGGCACAACTGAGTCCTTGCCATCGAGTTACTCTAGGAGACTCGTGGCACATGGAGTCCTCGCCCCAAGGCTTAGTGTCCGCCCATTTAGTGCGCCTTGTTTCTTGTGACCTTTCGGGGATTTGAAATATGTGTCGTTATACCTCTGGCTGAGGTACGTACGTACCCTTACTCAGGTATTGGTCACTCCTCTTCCGTACAAAAAAAAATAGTTTAGCTTTTTGTGGTGTTTGCTACAGCTTCTCGTCACTTCTGCTACCGGAGCCGTGTCAAATAGCCCGTTAGCCCGCGGTTAGAAGCACGGACAGAGCTATGTGGGGTCAAACTGGGTCCTGGCCTCTCTTGTTCCGGCTGTATCACTCGGAGGTTTGCATGTCACTGCATGCATGTAATTAATTCATGCCTCTCTCGTACCATGCTTGATGTTGCTGATGAATGGATCACAGCTTACAAATATGTAAATCCACACATTGTTCATTCTTCTTTGACAGAATTTCTGTAACAGAACCGACCAAATCATAATAACGTAAGTACAAAAACAATCACCGAAGCGATCAAATTCCTATACTTAAGCTCCCATAATCCCGGTAGTCCGGAAATCACGAAGGATTTCAACCAACTCTCGACATACAAACCAAGATCGTAATGATTCAACACAACACATCACCCGTTACAACATTTCACAAGTAGCATTCGGATTACATCCATCAGAGTTCAAATAAAATATTACAAACCAAGTTTGAGTGTGCGGAAGCAACATAGTTTGGTACAAACATCATAGTTTTCAATTACATTGCCAAGCCTGAGTCATGTCCCACAAAAGCATTATCAGGTACGAGAACTAGTAGAGACCGTGCCCAACGGTCTAGTCTTCATCCCCAGCTGGGAGAAGGCAGTACTTACAGCAACCAAAGTAGAACTGGTCATCTGCAACAGGTGGGAGATAAACCCTGAGTACGAGAAGGTACTCAGCTAGACTTACCCGTCAAAACCAGCAATAAAAGACACCAAGGATCATGCGAGGCTTTTCAGGTGGGCTAGCTTGACACAGTTGCATAAAAGAGCTTATGATTATAGTAACCAATTTAAACTTAGCATCAAGCTTATCATTATTTACCTGTCCACTAGATTAGCACCTGTACTAGAAGCACTCACTTATTAGGAGCAAACAATATTAACCATAGCAGGTATAATAAGGCTATCATCATCGTATCATCATTTCCGAACCATTATGTTATTAAGTGTATCTACATTGGAGATAAGCCCGTCAAGTTCTCACTAACCGGGAGAGACGGCGACTCGAATCGAATTACAACTCAGCTGAGGGGGTATTCCTAACTCTCACCCTGGCATACTTAGCAAGGGTAGCCGTGGGTCACCTTTGGGACAACTCATGAACCAAATTCGCGGGTTCGATCAGCGCCAGCACTCTCAGGGATTACCCTTCTGCCAGGACGATCAGGACTTTTAAATCACCTGCCCTTGGACTCACGCCTACGGCTCCCTTCTGAGGCGCACTTTATACTTATCGACTCCCGGCCTGAGGTGAGCTACTCGGCTTCGTGGTCGGTCTCCAGACCCGGCCAACTAAGAGAGAGGCATGCGTTCAACATGAACAGGAAAGGCTCCAAGAATCAGTCCTTAAGTGACACAGACGGAGTCACTGCAAACCGGCAAGCCTCCGTCCGGTCTTTATTTCAAATTAAGACTGGTTCTTTTCCACGATAGCAAATATAGCCAACCGTGCCACATGTATCTTCCTATATCTCGCAGGTGACAGAAAATCACCCGACTTCTACCGCGTTTAAGCAGGGCTAAGCACTACTCGAGCCTGAGCTACATAGGATTCAGGGTAACAATATCTAGACAAGGATTGGGTAACCAATGCAGCAATGGTTTGCATCCAACACCTAAACTTAATGCAACAATATATATGTAACAATAATACTGTAACTGCATTTTGGAAATTAGGAGGCTTAATATGCTCCGGGGCTTGCCTTTCACAAAGTTGCAAGGACGGTGGTCCGGGCACTCAACGGCGACCTCGTCTGGCACTTCTCCTGAAGGCTGCTCCTCCTGATTCTCCGGTGTCGGCTGTTGCTGCTCGCTCGGTTCCTCGAATTCCAGCAGGGTCACTCCTTCCGATACACCTATTGCATGCCGATGCACAAGATAAATATCATGGATGCATAAGGAATGACATGATGCTTATGATGAATGAATCACGGTGAATGTTTAACAGAAACATCACTGGACACTCGTTTACCGATTAAGAGTAGCTCTATTCAAATCACTTTAAAACATGTGTTTTAACTTAAATTGAAGAACAAGATCAACTTACCTAACTTGCATAACCTAAGATAAAGATGCTCATCTTCAGTTAAAGGCCTAACACCTAGGAACATTACCACACTTAGAAATAGTAAAGACATACTTAAAATAACAGTTAAAGCTTCATATGCAAACAAGTAGTTACTTAATTCAATCATAACCAGAGTTCTATAAATCCAAATGACCTGCATGAGGACATTCTGGAAAGATTATAAAATTCTCTACAATTCATTTGTAAACATCAAAGCATGATTCTTAAGTTAACCAAATCAAATTCCAGTAGACCTAGAATCTGTCCCGCAATGACAGGGTTGCTAACTTAATTATTTAATGATGATGCAAAAGCATAATTTGATCAATCCAAGTTTACCAACTTGTTTTTCATACCTAAGAAACATCAGAAAGTATAGTGCCAACTTCTAAATAATTTATTTAATATCCTTTTCTAATTTATTTAGTTAATTAGGTGATTTAAGCAATATATAGCAAAACTATTCATAAAAATCTACAAAAATTACAGTAGCTATTTCATGCTGCACATAGACTACCATAAAAATTTCAAAGTCATTGGGCAAGTAAAACTTGCTGTATCTAAAATAACAGATGACATGTCTATTTCTAGCATAATTAGGAAACCTTATTAAAAAGTGTCAAGCAACAGATTTCTCATTTTTCCTAGCATCCTTATAGTATAAGAATAGCACTCATTAAATTTTACCTTCACGGGATCTATAGAAAAATTATGAAAATTCACACAAGATCCACCCATTAATAAAAGGAAATTCTATAACTTAAAAACTACACATGCACTAGCTCTGAAATTTTAACCAGAGCTTCTAATAAGCAATAACAGATTACTCACAAAATTTCATAATTTTTGGACCACAGAAACTCAAGATAAAATTCAAACAAGTTTGCATGCATCTAAAAAAACACATTTCAAAGTCCTATTTAATTCATCAAAAATTTCTAAAACATGTGTTCATATGATATTTTTATTAAATACTAGACATTACTAGGAACTCAACAAAATTAGAACCACATCATTTGGATCTACCATCTAGGAGCTACATATTTTTGAATATGTACATAAATCTGTGAAATAATAAAACAACACAAAATAGGAAAATCCTACACAGCTACTGGGCCAGCCCGAAGAATCACGGCGGCCCGCGAGCACCCAGGCGCGGCCCAAGACGCGGCGCAAGCGGCCCAGACACTCGGCGCGGCCCAGGCTGGCTCCCGCCTCCGCGTCGGAGACTGACGAACGGGCCCCACTTGTCAGCGAGACAGACAGGGGAGCGGAGGACGACGACGGCGCAACTCGCCGTCGGTAGCTTCTCCGGCGAAACCATCTACGCTACGACGTTCGCCTTGACCATGCGCATCTAGTGGTGACCTCAATCGGTGCTAGGGTAGCGGCTAGAGGGGTTGGCGACTGACACGGCGGCGCACGGCCACGGCACGGCCGGCTCCGGCGAACTGACGGCGACACAGCCCCTAACGGTGACTCTACGAGCTTCGGTGGTGTTCCTATGACCTAGCGCGAGGCAGAGGAGGGGATGGGAACGGCGCGAGGACAGCTGGCCGCGTGGAGCGCCAACTCCGGCGAGCTCCCGCCATGGCTGCGGTGGGGAGAACGGTGAATACGCCCTTACCAAGGCACGATCTCCCCGACTGAGAGGTGGAGGAGGTGGAGGAGATCACGGCGCAGCTCTGGGTGAACTGGGCAACGCACTTTTGCGGTGGCGAGCGCGCACGACGATGACAATGCGCGGTCGGCAATGGCGGACGGCTGAGCTCTCGACGCTGCGTGTGGTGGGAGGCGAGGAAATGCGAAATGGGACGGGCGAGTGCGTCGGACAGGCGCGCGGGGTGCTAAGACGCGGCTGCGATGCCAGAATGCGCACGGCGCGTGGCCAGCGCGGTCAGCCGGCCGTCGACGCGCGGCACACACGCGTCCGACGTTTTCTGAAAACGGTGGTACTGTAGCTTCGATTCAGTCGACTTGAACCGCCTGACAGCGAGTATTCGACGATGATTTGCTCCTAATCCGTGACGAGTTAGTGGAGGAATTGAACATCAAAGTTGTAGACCTACCTTCCCTCTACAAATTCTTTTCAATGACCAACACCTAAAACGCCGTGGATCCGAAGTTACATGAAGCCAAAGTGGGCTCGATGCAACTGAAATGTACCATGACTTAGAATATTTTTCTAAGTGTGAAATCAGCATGTATTTCTGACTTGTGGGCCATGTTAGAGCATGTTCTAGCTATTTTCATGAGTTGGTCATAAAACAACTTTTGTTCCTTGATAAATTAGCTACAACTTTTGTAAAGAGTGCACAGCCATGCAAAGTCTCTAAGTTGGACTTTTGGATCAGTCAAACAGTGGCACTCTAGGGTTCATTTCAAGTCAAACTTCCATGCAAGGGCAATTTTGTCATTTTGACCTACATGAACAATGTCCCAACAAGTAACCTAAGTGTAGTTAAGGTGTAATAGACCATGATCAACCATTTTACAAAAATTGTTATACCACTTCTAATGATCACATGTGATACAGAAATTAAAAACAAGCAATTCATTCATATGTTTCAGTACAACGTTTCACATGTTGCATGACCTTGTTGTTATCCTATACTTGTCACATTACTACCATGTTGCCATGCTTCAAGATATGAGAAATTCATGTTGCATTCATATGTTGCACCACTACCACTCTAAGCAATCAAGCATGAAACACATACAATTTAAAATGTTGCATATGTATGTTTCAATGATAATGGCATGATGACATGGATAATGCACATGTTTATGAAGTGACATGCAATTTAGTGGAAGCCTAAACACCTAGGGTGTTACAATTTCAATTGTTCATTGCAGTCTATATAGATAGAACTTGAAAAAACAAAGTTTTTTCACAGAATTCCAATTATCTATACTACTATTGGCAATTACTGTAGCAGCATAGCTTTGAATTAGCCCCCCTACACATTCATGCAAGCTCCGCCACTGCGTAGTGGTATAGTAGTATATAATGCTAAGCGTGTATTTGTTGCGGTTAATTACCATCACGTCAGGTTGTCAGCATCACCCGTGCTTTCTCCACTTGTCTGTGGGCTGTGGCTCAAAACCTAGAGACCCCTTCGGTGCTGACTGGGCTACCGAAACTTCCATGCTGACTTATAATGGCTTCGTTCGCTTCACTGAAAAAACAAGTTGAAATACTGTTTCGGTTGATTTTTTTGAGAGAAAAACACTGTTCCAACTAAAAAAACAAGCTAAAAAAGACGAATTATAAGAGAAGCGAACATGACCAATCAAATGAAAGTCTCATCGATTATTGTCCATTGTAAATTAGTGTACTTTTAGATGCAGCAGATACAAACCGGGCTCGTATATAGATTGGCAGCAACCACATCCAGCATGCATCCGGAGAACGATATGTAGTACGTGCCACGCGAAGGTGAACGATTTGGAAGCCAGTTTATTTTAACAGCACCAATATATATACAGGTCTAGCCTGCAAATTAAAATTAGTTATTAATTCAAGCTAGTATGGTGACATGTCAGATTATTATATACGTATATCGTAGCTCAGCAAATAAAATGAATCCACGGTCACTGGCTGACTGGTCTATATGCTGCCGGCTATGCTAGTATGGCTTTCGTCGTGATCCGTATCCTGCCGGCTATATGCTGTTTATTGATCAGCCACGCAGTTCAACTGACCGTATCTATTCTGCAAAACAAATAAAGTTGGCTACGCTGCTTATTTATTTGTTACTCCCCCCCAGATAAATCAATTCAATCCTTACAAGTCAAACTATCTTAATTTTAACTAACTCTGTAAAAAAGAGTAACAACATTTATAACACACATTATAAAAATATATTCTTTGACATATCTAATGATACTAATTTAATGTCATAAATTTTGATAAATTTTTCTAAAAATTTGATCAAAGTTTAAAAAGTTAACCTAAGACAACTCTAGAAAATACTACTCAGCGCAAAGTTGTGAGTAGTACCTAGGTGCGCGTTCATCTTCGGAGCCGTCGTTCTCAGTGACGACTCGTCACTCAACCCATACGACGTGCATGCTTACGTACGCGTCTACGCGATCGACGAAGCATGGCGAGCCATGGAGTCATGGTGAAGTGTATATTCATATATTCAACGTAATAAAGTAATTAAAGGTACGGTGTGGTTGTTTGGAAAGACGATCGAGGGGGGGGGGGGGGGGGGGGGGGGGGGGGGAAACCCCTCAGGTGACTGCTCAGTACTCTACTAATATACTATGCATGCATGTCAGGGAAGATCGGATCAGCCGCGACAGTGAAATCCATCGCTGTTAACAATAATAACGTTGATATATGTACATAGATTTGAAAAATGAACGCGCGTGGGTGGTAGCTTTATTTCGACCGCTACTATTCTAATTAACACATTGCAATCGATGAGAGGGTGAATAGTCAGACACAAGATTGAGGAATTGAGTCTCAGGTGCCGTAACAACTCATCATCTTATCCTCTTACCTGCCGCTATCGATCGGCCGGCCGGGTAATAATTTGGCATACAATCCATCATGGTGATCCATCTTATAATCCTAAGACGGCATCGTATGTTAGACAAGTATGTTTAGTTTTAACTTTGGGATATATTAATTGGTGCTTAAATTCGAGCTAGCTCTCTTGAGAATGACTAGTGCTAATTTTGGCAGATGACCTGTATAAGGACAGAATACATTTGGTATGGTAGTTTTTTTTTTTTTTTTGCGTGTGTGGATAAAGCATACTAGATGATAGATGTAGTATCGATTGATTCACAATGCTAACTTATGTGCTAGTGCGCTTTAGCTAAACTTTAAGGCCCCGTTCGCGTGCCCTTAAACCCGGCTTAATCCGTTTTTTTCATTTAGAACAGTGTTTTCCTCTCACATATTCCTCCAGCATTCCTCCAAACCATCCAAATTCCTCCAGAATTCCTCCAAGCGAACATGCCCTAAACCATATATATGTCACTAGCAAGACTGATGCTATAGCTGCCGGGATGATGATGGACACACAGATAGACGATGCCTATCCATCTTCGTAAACAAACATGGGTCGTGTTGAGGATGGGCGAATTACTATAATTTCGTTTGGATATACGTGTGGACCAAGACATCATTACCGGATACAGGATATTTGTCGAGTGCCAGAGACACTCGACGAAGCCCCAAAAACACTAGGCAAAGGGTTTGCCGAGTGTTACACTCGGCAAACGACACTCGACAAGCTTGTTAATGGCAAACACTAGTTTGTCGAGTGTTTTCTGTCGGGCACTCGGCAAAGAAGTTGCCGAGTGCCCAAAAAACACTAGGTAAACTTTTTTTCAAAATAAAAAAAATAAAAAAAGCACGCCGGAGAAGAACGGAGGGCCCCACCACGCGCGCACCACCACCGCGCTACCAGCAAAGCCGCCTCCTCGAGCCGCTCGCCACAGCGACGTCGCCATCCGCGACCATCGCGGGCTCCTACTCCGCCACGCCGCTGAGCTGCGACGCCCTCGCCGCGGCCACCTCTGCTCGCCGTCACCAGGAAGTCGCGGTGTCGAGCCTCCACCGCCGTGCCATCCACCTCGACGAGCCTCGCCCAAGCCCGTCCTCGCCAGCGTTGCGCGTCGTCCGTTCCTTCCTCGTGGAGCTGCGAACGCCGACAAGCACGTCACCGGATCCGCCGCTCCTCCCTCCGCCACCACCACCACGCCCGTCACCGTCGGATCTGGAGAGGGAGGGCCGAGAGGGGGGCGGTGCCGTCGGATCTGGAGAGGGAGGGCCGGGAGGGGGGCGACGCAGATGGATCCGGGAGAGGGGAGGGCGGGCCGCGCCAGCGAGGGAGGAGGGGAGGGCGGGCCGCTCCGGCGAGGGAGGAGGGGAGGGCAAGCCGCGTCGGCGTCGGAGAGGGAGGAGGGGAGGGCGGGGCCGCACCGGCGCCGAGAGGGAGGAGGGGGCGGGAGGAGAGAGAAGGGGTGGGGACGGGAGGGCGAGTCGGGTGGTGGACGCGGTTAGGTTAAGTAGATATTTTTGTTGTTTGCCGAGTGTCCCAGATAGGGCACTCGGCAAAGTTTTTTTAAATTTTTTTCTTCTACTTTTTTGCCGAGTGTTTTAGATCTGAGCACTCGGCAAAGTTTTTTTTATTTTTTCTTCTTCTTTTTCAGAAAAAGATTTTATTTTTGTTTGTCGAGTGTATTTTTTTAACACTCGACAAACAACCTCTTTGCCGAGTGTTTTTGTTTTGACACTCGGCAAAACGTCTTGTTTGTCGAGTGTTTTTTTTACCGAGTATTTTTAGCGCGGATAGGAGTCTAGATTTTTGTTTCGTTTTGGATTTAATCAAAACAATTCAACACATGTCTTTGATTGCATAAGGTGCAAAGTTTCTATAGAGCATTCTGTCTTCATTACGTTTGGTTTTAGTCTTCATTTTCAGCCTGTTCGCTTGTTGGTTTCAGCCAGCCTAAACCAGCCAGTCAACAGTGTTTTCCTCTCACAACAAACTAGCACCAGCCAGCCCAAACCAGCCCAGAAACCAACCAGCGAACAGGCCGTTTGTCTTAGGTTGGGGGCCCACGTGCTCTGTGTTGGGAAATGTGCACACCAGTTGTGCAAGTGCATGTAAACTGAGTTTGCATGTCTCTATTGCGAGGAAGGTGTAGCTAGGTCAGGCACACCCATGCTTCTTCTGGTAAATAGTTCGTCAAGACGGGTTCTGTCTAGCTGCTAGTCAAGGCTGATCACTCCTGGTTACTACGACGAGCGAAATTTCTTGCAGAGTTCCCCTCGATACGTATCTACTTATTGCGTACGGGGACAGATGACAGTAGGCTGCCACGAGGTGTTAGGTGTAGGCCACTTGTTTAAGCTCTCATAAATTTCCGCTCTTCAGGAGTGTTGTGAATAAACTTGCTTGTGATGATACTCCTCTTATCCGGATCAGAAATTAATTTGAACCATTTCTTTATAGCTATGCAAAAAATGTTTAATATATGCAGGTGACGAAACAGCTGGGGACGCATGCACTGCTGACGGATGTCTGCGAAAAAAGGGTGCGTTTTTTCCCTTGACCCGAACTGAGTAGACGTGGACTTGGAGTCCTTTATTAAGGCTGCTTGCTCTCGCTGCTCGTTGCAAAGGCAGCTAGCTGCTCACGGTCCTATTGTGTGCCTCCACCTGCCGGTACGAACGCCGCGTGTGTGCCCCAATCAAAGCCTCTTCTTTTCCTCTCTCCCATTTTCACTTTTCACTGTGTGTATATCTCGAGTCTCCAAATATCTATCTTTAGCTTAGCTATAGCTGTATGTCGATCAAATTAACGTGCAAGCAGAAGCAGCAGTGTTGCATGTTTCAGTTGCTGTGTCGTGGTATCCTCTCGCTTTTTTTGATCAACTCTCTTGTACTGTACCAGAACGGAAGGGATGTCGAACAGCAGATCATACTTCGCCGGCGGGCAGGACAACGGCAACGGCAACGACGACCAGCCATACGGCGGATACGGTGGCGGGCAGCAGTATGAAGCAACCGGCGGCAAGAAACGCGGGTCCTCGAGGCTGAAGAAGGGCAGCGGCAGCAAGAAGGACGCCGACGCCGACGCCGACGCCGAGGACGACTACCCCAAGTACGCCGGCAACAACAACGAGGCCGACGACAACCGCTACAACAGGCGGAACGGCAACTACAACGGCGGCGGCGGCGGCAACCACTACAGCGGCGGCACGCCCTACTATGGCGCCGCCGGCGGCGGCGGCTACGGGAACAGCTCTCCGTACGGCGGTGGCGGCTACGGCAACGGCGCTCCCTACGGCGGCAACGGCGGCTACGCACCGTACAACAACGCTCCCGCCGCCTTCTGGGCTCCCCAGGACGGCACCAGGTCGCCCATGTTTATCAGCACCAGGGAGGTGCACGTGTACGGCGTGCCTGGTGGTGGGTACGACAACGATAACAACAACGACGACCACCAGCAGAGGAGGAGAGGCGGCGGGTTCTTCGGCCCGGCGTTCCATGCCGTCGGCCACTTCTTCGACCGCAAGTTCGGTTTCAACGACAGGGACTGAAGCGCATATACACATACGGCCGGCGTGCCATGCTTGCAACATGCATGTATCTATGCTCGCGGGCATCTCTCTCGACCTCGACGACAGGTCTACTATCTCTATCTGCGTGCAATTACACTACACCTTCTTCACCCGCGTACTACATACTACCCTGTTAATAAGTGTGCCATTAATATAATTAGCTAGAGCTCACCTGGAGCAGTTTGTTGCATCAAAGTGTGTCATTAATATATATATACACTATTGTTCTACAATTGGCTATAAAATAACTTATTTTTGTAGCTGCTTTGAGTTACGATAATTACTATGCTAATTTATGAGATTATAGTAACTCCTTACTATATGATTTATTATAATGTTACGATAAATATCCTCATGTGTTAGTAACCCAACTATCGTAAATATGTATTGACTTTATCATAAATTAGTATATATATATTCCGAGTGTGCCATTCAGTGTCGTATTTTGGTTTCCGCTGTGATGGAGATGAAGTGATGAACCCGTATGTATTTATTAATGTATACATGTGTAACGTGTCTACGGAATGCATATATGGTATATGTATATGTATATGTATATGTATATGTATATGTATATGTATATGTATATGTATATGTATATGTATATGTATATGTATATGTATATGTATGTATGATTGTGTGCTTGTAGATGAGATAGTGTAAGGCAACAAGTGCGCTATACTACTTTCTTTATAGATAGTGTAAAAATGTATTGTACTACTTATATATAAACGTCTTGCATGGTACTGCTCACATATATGGTAATTTTAATTTTTAGAGGATTAAAAAACCACAACCGATGTTATAACCGTGAGTTTTTTCTTTGAAACACAGTACAAACACCTTTGAATATATGCACGCATACGCATCCCTTTAAATACATGCATACACACCTCACTCCTATAAACACTTTCGAAAAAATAGTTGGCAGATATCAAGATTGATGAAATTGTTGCAAAAGCTCAAATTTAATAGTGAACCAAAACCAACCCTTCTACCCACTCGTTTCTGAATTATGTTTGAGAAGCAGAGAGGGTGCTCTCCGCGCTTGCCACACGGTCCCTTCACCCAAGTCCTCTTCTCAAAGTCAGGATACTTCCGATATGTGTAACTATACCTTTCTGAGGCTTCCACTAAAATGACTGGTCCTAAAAAAGTAAAGTGTATGATTCTATTTTTTGCTGCTGCAAAACTTGTTGCCACAACGCTGTGGATAAACATACTTTAAGGGGAGGTTTTGGTGAGAAATGATGTGGACCATCCTCTTCTTACCCATCCTTGCCTTTTTTTTTTTGTTCAGGGAATGGATGGGTTGATCTAGAACCACCCAACCCCTCATAATTTAACAGTAATTATTATAGGCATAAAGAATGTGGTGATTCCACCCAAATTCAAAGGAATAAACACATAATACTGTTTCTCAAACCAAATATGCCTTAAGGGGGGTGTTTGGTAGGGCTCCCTCAAGAGGACCCAAATTCAAAGGAATAAACACATAATACTGTTTCTCTGTTTTCACTGAAAAATAGCTCACCCTACGAAACGTTTGGTAGGGCTCCTCCGGAGAAGCCAAAGCCGAAGCTGGAGAGGAACCCTACCAAACAAACCCTAAGTATTGGACCAAGCTAACTTACTCAACTAACTTGCCCTGCAGTGACACCATTACCATTGGTAAAAATGATTGGATTCGGGTGGATACGTGCACGATGAAATGGTTAATTTTGAACTTGTCACATCGGATGGTGGACCTTCCCGACTAAAATTCTTATGGGGACTGAAAAAAACAAAGACATTTATGGTGTGTGGTGTGTTTTCAGGGGTGTGTTTTGTCATCTATCGTTCCTTGAATGAATAATACATGGCGCTTTTTGTTCCCCAAGTGATGATCTAACGAGTGGCCAAATGGGTTTATTTTAGTTGGACTCCACGTGGATGCACAATCAGCTAGCATTGTCTACTTGAACCAGTTGAACGGTTGAACCCTAGTAGCTTGCTTACCCGGTTCTCAAATCACAAAAATGACGTGCGCCAATATGAATCATAATATTTACGATAACGACGGATTATATTTGATATACCCCTTCGCGAAGCTCACTGGTAATGGCCAAGTAGAAGCTGTGGGCACCGTTGACCCCGCGCACCTTCGCGAAGCTCACTGGTAATGGCCAAGTAGAAGCTGTGGGCACTCGTCCATCCATATTCCATTCCAGTGTCGCAGCCTCGCAGGCCATGGAGAAGTTTGCAGGCCACTCGAAATGTGGGCAGGCCCAGCAAGAAAGTGGACGACTCCACCCGCATGGAGAAATGGGCCTTACAATGCGTCTGGGCCAGGAGCCCAATGAGAAGCAATTCCAATCCAATACGTACGGACGACGGCACTAGGAAGTCAAGAAAGAGTCAAAAGAGCCGAACGGGCACGGGGAAGAAGGTTCCAGCGACTGTGGAGAAGGACTGCCGGAGGGAGCGAGATGGGGAAGAAGCGGCAGCTGATCTGCCTCGCGGCCGCCGTCGCCGCCGCGGCCATCCTCCTGACAGGTAACGAGGTGTCTTTACCTCCAATCTCGATCGCCTCGTTTGAGCCGTCCGCCATCCTTTTCGTTTGCCTTGATGTGCTTTGAAATCATTGCTTGCGATTTGTCTGCAGCGTCGGCCAAGAAGTCCGGCGACGTCACAGAGCTTCAGATCGGCGTCAAGGTGTGTGCGCTGTAACCGGCTAACCGGGTCAACTCTCTCTGCCCGTTTAATTGTTTGTTACCCTTGCGGACTCTGGCGGATCTGGGATTAGCTGGTTCGTTCATTTAGCAATAAAAAGTCTGCAGCCTCCGATTTCGTGGGCGTCAGTTGAGATATGTTAGTAAGGTTGTCAGAGTTCAGAAAGGGGTCGGCTTGGATGATTCTAGGAGCTACGCGGATCTGCAACTGCAAAATCGGTTCCTTTTCTTCCCCTTTAACGCAACATTGTGGAGTCATCGAATGCACTTATTTTCACTTGAATTTTATTTTGTGTCATTCAAAGATGAATACTGGAGAAGATTGCGGTACTGTTCCTTGTTCACTTCTCGTTAAATTCTCGTAGTCGATGCTCAAACAGTCAAACTAGAAGAAGTCTAAAATTTCCTCAACAGCTAGCCTGTGTTGAAGATGGTTTCCCTCCCTATTTGCTACCTTTGGAAAAGGACTTTATTGGACTAGTACCTTGTATCAAGATTCTGGACCAGGCTGGGTGATGACTTATGGCCTCCAGTCACGGACTCACAGTCAGACCTCTTAAGGGATAACCATTGTAATGCTGCTGAAGTTCTCTGTTTGGGGTCTTATTCAAAAGGATATATCCTCTGTTTTGGTCCTTTTGGATTATGGCTGCCACTTCAATGTTCAAACAGAAAACTAAGAATCACTGGGTCGTGATAATAAGTATATAATGTTACAATCCGACGAGTCAGTTAGGTAGTGTGATATTGGAGAATTGCGTGTGGCCAAGTTCTTCTTATTCTTATGAAATTACAGTATTATCAAATATTTGATTTATCAATGAGCAAAGGCTGTAGTTTTCTTGTTACATTTTGAAAGGAGAGGTACCCTTTTGATTCTGTGTGGCATTGATTTTCTCTTGCTCGTGTTCCTTTCAGCACAAGCCTGAGTCATGTACCCTGCAAGCACACAAAGGAGACAAAATTAAAGTTCATTATCGTGTAAGTATCTGATCTATATACCTTTTTAGCCTTGCTGTATTTTCCACATTGATCTTTCAGTGATGTTGCCCTGTAAGGGATTTTCTCATGGGTGCTACCGATATCCCTTAGCTAACACAATTAATATAGTTATGCAGAAGAACTGTGCTAATTGCTTGGCAGTATGCTCTTTGTAGATTCAATATCTTGTCCCATATATGGTTTGCCTTTTCATGTTTGATTAAAGCACTCTTTGGTACTTTACCTACAGCGTCACTTTTTTTTCTCTCGCTCATTTATTTAGCTGAAAGGCTTCATATGCTGCAGGGGGCACTCACTGATGGATCAGTTTTTGATTCTAGCTACGACAGAGGTGACCCATTTGAATTTACTCTTGGAAATGGCCAAGTGATAAAAGGTTATTGTCCTTTCCTATAACAATAAACTTTCTATGTTTATCTATGGCCCAGTGTCCATACTAGAACTGTATTGGGCTACAAGCACATGTCATCAAAAAATGGATGAAATGGCATATGCCATTTATATCACACGCAATCTTAAATCCGCCAACCGACTTTGTTGTTTTCATCTATAGGTTGGGACCAAGGATTGCTAGGTATGTGCGTCGGTGAAAAGCGGAAGCTAAAGATACCTGCAAGGATGGGTTATGGTGAGCGAGGCTCCCCACCGAAGATTCCAGGTATGGCTGATAATTTGTTTGCTTGCTTGCTGGTTCCATGTGAAGAAATTATTTGTGTAGATTCTCTCATTTTCAGCATGGCCATTTTACCTCATCTCCTGGATGCGCATTTTACAGTCTCGCCCATGGACTATAGAGCTGTGTAGGAATTTTGATAAAGCTAACAGGAACCTTTGTACTCAATAGGTGGAGCAACTCTTATCTTCGACACTGAGCTTATCGCCGTCAACGGAAAGACATCTGGCGGTGCAAAGGAAGAAACTGATAGTGAGCTCTAATACAATGCATTAGAGAGTTTCAGCTCCAGGGTGTAGCAGCGTCACATAGTTCATTAGATGAACGGGTTGCTGTTTCCTTCATGGCAATTTATGTTTCAGAGATGTCACGGAAACAAGTCATTGCCCAATGGTCTGTGTAACCGGCTGCCTATGTGCTCTGAAAAAAAGTTTCCTTTTGATCCGCATGGTCTTACAACATTACAGCCAGTTTGGACTGTTGTTGCATCGATCCATGGCTCGGCAAATTTTCAAATGTCATGAGTGTTGAGACCAGCCTTTGCTTCTATGATATTTGTAGTTTTGCCTTTGCTGATTGCTGTGCGCAGAAGAATGTGTCGACCTCACGCAGCGTGCTGCTCAGCCAGAAACATGAGCTGAGACGTGAACTGGTTCAGAATCAGAGGCAACAGCTGACTGTGCGCGGGCAGGGCTCGAGCAACTTGTGTTGGGATACCATGCGGTTTGTCATCGGCGCAAAGGAATAACTGCTGCGTCTGCTGCTGGGTGCTGCAACATGGCCCTGCACTTTTCCTTCAAAAAAAAAACATGGCCCTGCTCTGTTGCGTCCTCCAGCGACGTGAGCCGCGCCTGTTCGTTCGCTCAGATACAGTTCTCGCCCGACGCGATGACGAGGATAACAGGCTTTAAAACTCAAAAGGCTCAATGGCTGCTGTCGTCTGAGTGGGTGCCTGACGCATCATGCGCGTACTCCTATGTTGAAATGGGGGTGTTTTGCTACACTACCCATCTTTGACCTTAGCCACCGCCCCGTGCACGCATGCACAGCAGATTGGAGTCCGTGCCGCCAAGTGCCTGGACCAGTGTCCAGTGCCATCTGAACGAGATGTTCGTCTGACGTGCCGATGGAGCACAACGGAAACGTCTGAAAAAGTAAAAAGTGTTGAGGTTTTCGAGCCTGAATGGACGGGCACAAAAGTCTGGACGCGATACGAGACGCCTCGTGTCGGTTCGTTCTCTAAAGGCTGCCTCTTTGGCATCCGCTTTGACCAATTTTCTACGTGAAGGACGCCGAGAGTCATGCATGCATACACGGACGCCGCCGTCTCGTCTCTTCTGTCTTCACACCTGCAGGCTTTGCTTGCGCTTTGCGATTGCGTTTTAGCTTTCACACGAGTCACGAGTCCACGACGGCGACATGGGAGTCAAAGCTGGTAGCTGTTGGCGCCATCACCCTGGGTCCGGAACTCCACGGATTTGACGTTATTGCGCGCATGGGCACAGACGTTTCTCCCTCCGACCCTCCGTCCATGGCTTTGGCGTCCACGACCACGGGTGACGAGACTGTTGGCATTCATGCAAGCGGTGAGCAGTGCGCGGCGCGGGTTGGGACGAAGAACACGCCGCGCGACTCCGGTGTCCGGTCCGCCTAGCCGTGGCGTCGCGTCCTTTCGGCTTTCGCCACCTGGGGCAAGCGGACAAGGCCTGCCGTTTCCCATCGCGTGCCTCGGACACTGTTCGTGAGCTGTGCTTTGCAGCTGGCCGGCTGCATGCATGGCGCGGAAGCGACGCGACGCACGCCTCGCCGCCGACGGCGGCGGCAGTGGCGTGCTCACAGAGTCACAGCTCGCGCTAGGGGAGGCGCCACACCACAGCAGCACAGCACTGTGTGCCTACGTCCTGATGGGCTGCTGATGTCTGCTCCGTGTTTTTTGTGTTCATTCATCACTTTTCTGGAGCCATGCATATGGTACGGTGGTAGTGGTACAACTAGTATAACTTGAGCACTGTTCGCCGTTGCTGTGTGCTGTTACGCTGCATTTCAACTCAACTGTTGGGGAGTCATCTACAATGTCAGGACAACGAATAGCTAAAAGAAAAAAACGCTATGTTCGGCTGACTGGAAAACGGCCGATGCTGATGCTGATTTGTTGTGAGAGAAAAATACTATTATTTTGCTGAAACGGTACTGCTAATAAGCTCAAGCGAACAGGGCCAAAGATGGTCTTGGTAACTGTTAGTACGCTCAAAATTACTACAAAGCAGCAGTAAGTGCCACTGCATTGCCAACTCGTACCAGATTCAGAGGAAATGCTGAAAGGAACGCAGTTCATAATCTTCGGTTACACGCTGGGAGGATGGTCCATGAATTCCCCTCGGATTTCCGCTACAGTGACGGCAACAGTTGCGCTACTCATCGATACCTGCAGCTAGCGTAGCTGCGTAGGATCACCGACTGACGTTCCCTTGGCCCTCGAGGACAGTCCAAGCCCTGCGCGTTCATTGCTCAACTGAACTGTACTCCGCGTGGGAGTACGCAACACAGTACAGCCACAGCATCTCTGCTGGGCGTCTGCTCCGCGTCGTGCCGCTGCTCAGGCGTTCACAGACCCCGGACGGGAGCGCCGGAGCGGGAGCTCAGCCAGCCCCAGCCCCCAGGGCAGCTTGCTTTGCTTTTTACAGCGGCGCTCGAGAGCCGAGTGCTCTGCGCTCACTGCTCAGTTTTTACTGGGACGGGACTATGCCAAGGGCAAGGCTGCGACTGCGAGCACCGAGCAGGAGCAGTCACTGATTGGGGCTGGGTCACAGTCACAGTTACTCCTCCTGTGGTCCTGCCCTACTATCTACTACGACCGGTCTACGACAGCGGCCACAGCGCTGCCTCCTGCAGCGAAACAAGTCCCCAATGGCATCCCTGTCCAATTAGTACAGTAATCACGCCATCACCTCGCCGCTGCGGCATGTCTCGAGGAACCGTACGGTGATTCCGCCCCTAATTTACCGCATCCCCTACTCACGCGCTCACCGTCACTTGACAGCATTTTTTTAAAACTCTCTCTGTGGCATACTGCTACGGCTACAGATACAAAGAGCAACAGCCAACAGCATCAGCTGCAGTGTTTACGAGTGCGGTACTCGCTACTCTCTCTCTCCCCACTCCCTCCTCGTCAGCTCAATGATTGGAGGCCATGTTACCGAGGAGGAGCAGGCAGCGAGCGGGAAAAAAGATGCCTGCCACAGGCAGAGGCAGGCACCGGTAAAAAAGGCGGCAGCTTTCTCGTCCCCCCTCCACATCATCACCAGTGGAGTTGGAGTAATAGGAGAGGAGGACGACGACTGCACGGACACGCACACGCACTGCACCAGCGGTCCAGCGCGCTCCGCTCACGGTACGGTGTGTGTGGAGTCGGCGAGTCGCACTACCAGCAACAAACGTACACGCTGTTCACGTACACCTTATTCGTTTTATCGTATCAGTCATGCTTCTCAGTCGTGATATGATGTTTTTTTCACAACAAAACAGCATCAGTCAGTTTATAAACCACGTAAACGATCAAACGAACAGGATATACTCATAGCTGTGGCTATGCCAATAATTACGTAAACTAATGCAGCCATGATGAGTTGTAAGCAACCGATCGACGACGCGATCGCTCGAAAAGACAGCGTCCAGCAGCTCTAACGCCACGGATCAACTGGCGATTCGATCACGAAGGCGTAGTAGAAGTACTAGTACGTTGGGAGATTAGCGGGTGGGGCCCCGGGGCCACGCGGCGGGGAACGTCGATCGCGAATTGCGATCCGATGGGCGGGAATGGGTACATAATACTAGCAGGCAGGCAGTATTCTGACGCGGGGGAAGGTGGTGGCCATGGCGATTAGCGACTAGCGAGCGGTGGTTAGATCTTGACCGGGCGCCACGACCACGATGGATGGAGAGGTCGAGCCAGCCAGCCAGCCAGCCGGATTATTTATCTTTTGCGAGCGAGCGATCGATTATATTAGCCGCAGGCCCACATGGCGGGGATAAACTAAGCCAACCCCCGCCCACTTACCCCTGCTCGGCTCGGCTCGTTGCCTTGTTCGGCGACTGCCTGCGATCATGGCTGCGATGAGACGAGACGCCGGGTGCGGGCGACCGGGCGTTGTTTGTTTAATTAATTAATTAAACTAATCATCAATGGCCGGATTGATGGGCGCGGCGCGGAGGCCGAGGCAATCATTGACACGGGATTAGATGCCCCGGCCAGCCACTCAGAGCTCAGAGGCGCGCCTCCAAGCGCTCCGGTGATTCCGTCCGTACGCGGCCCGCGGTTTTTATTACTGGGGCCTTGTTTAGATTGAGAAAAATTTCAACCCGATGAATAGTAGCACTTTCGTCTTATTTGGTAAATATTGTCCAATCGTGGACCAACTAAGTTCAAAAGATTCATCTCGTGATTTCCAACTAAACTGTGCAATTAGTTTTTTTTTTTACCTACATTTAATGCTCCATGCAAGTGGCTAAAAATTGATGTGATGGAGAGAGAGCGAAAAAACTTGGAATTTTGGGGTAATCTAAACAAGGCCGGGCTGCCCGCCGGCTTTGGAGGAGCGCTGATTCGGACTTCCCCTACAGTAATTCCTATCGTTGGCATCGCTAAACTAAATGCTGGGCGACTTCGTCTGCTCCATGGCACGGAATCATTGTCGTGTTCGTGCGCGGGCGTGTACTGTACTGCTTGCTTCTGCCAGGCGCCGCGACGCAACGCATCGCATCAGCCGGCAATCCGTCAGGTCAGGAATCGGAAGCAAGCAGCCTGGCCTTGCGTGACAATGCACAGTGCCACAGTACTACAGTCTACAGGTATCTGTTCGGAGTTCCTGGTCCTGGTAGCAGTTTCCTTTGATGAACGGCTAGTCTGCTCTACGAAGCGCGTACTGTACGTACAAGTTGAAACATTCACGCTCACGTTATATCACAGCGTCCGTGATCTGATCGTATTACCAGTTTTACAACTAAAGGATACTTAGCCTGTTCGTTTGGCTATGGCTTATCATAAACGATTGTAAATTTTCAGTCGGAACAGTATTTTTTTCTCATACAAAGCAGCCAGCAGTATTTCTTCACGAACCAGCAACGATACGAATCAGCCAAACGAACAGGCTGACTAGCATGTCATAGCAATAACACTTGCAGATACTACATCCATAGTACTGTAACTGTTCCGAAAATCCTCCGGAATTCCAGTCCCGGCCTAAACAATAAAATTAGAAATGTACCTTTTCCTCCATGTTTTTTTATGTGGTCTGTCTTTGTTTTCTCTTCATTAGCCCCGCAATTAGTGCTGATGTTGCCGACACGGGCATGTGTTCGCTTGAACTTATCAGCCGGCTTATCAGCTAGAATTTACAGTATTTTTCTCTCACAACAAAACCGCTTCAGTCGGCTTATCAGTCGACTTTAATACCAGCCGAAGAGGCCCCGATGAGCTGCATGCATGATGCATCATCAGCATCACACACCTCCACAAACTCGTGTGATGTAAAAGCTTCCACTGGATCGGCTGCCTGGCCTGCTTAATTAAACAAAAGCTAATCGAGGGAATGGTTGAAGCAAGCAATATACAAGTACTTATTATACTGGCAGTGACGACCGCTAGCTATATACTTTTTGCAAAAACGAAAACGAAAACAAAAACAAAAGGGCTCCAGATCTGTCGGTGTTTCGAGTAAACACCAACTAATAAATTTATATTTGTTACGTGTTAGGTCTGGATGATGTGCTAAAAGACATAAGGTTTATACTGGTTCGGGCAGAATGTCCCTACGTCTAGTTTGCTGCTGTTGCTCGTGTAATTAGCACTGAAAGGTTCATAGTAGGGGGTACAAACGGTCGAGAGAGGGACATGTCCCAAGTCTCTGATGGAAAGATCGAACGAGTGCTGAGAGTTCGGTTGCAGCTCAACTGTGGGTTATGTGGTGCATGGTGTGTTGAATCGATCTGTCTCCTTAGTGGGGTGCCCTGCCCTCCCTTTTATAGATCAAGGGGAAGCTGGGATTACAAATGGTAGAAAAGAGGAAAAATCAGAGGCAGAGAAAGTCCTTCGAAGGTGTTGAGTCTTCCTTTTCCTTTGAGCTTGTCCCGCTGACACGGCACATGGTGCCAGGGATAGCACGTTCGTTCATCCTGATAGGGCCGTACTCTGGCTACGTTCAGCAAGTGGATACGTCCCGTCCCACCCCGACGGGCGGCGCGATGCACCAGGGTGCCGAGCCACGACCCTATGGGGGGCAGACGGCGTAGAGGCCCGACGTCCGTTACTGTAGATGACATGAGTTTCCTTTTTTGACCGTAGTGGTTGTCGTATGTTTCCGTCAGAATTCGTGTCCGAGGGCAAATGCCGGCGCCCATAACACTGTAGGATAAATATCGGCGCCCACAATACTGTTTGGGCTCTAACATGCCTGGAAGGGCTTAAAGCGCATGTCTGATCATATCCTGATGGTACTTCCCTGCATGCGTGCAGAGTATGGTCCTCGATATTGCGGTTGACTTGAGTGCCCCGCCTTATCTGCACGTGTAGTTATGAAAAGAGTAGTGCATAGACGTCGAGCAAGGCGGAGTCTGCCATCAGACGTCGAGTGAGACGGAGTCTGCCCCTAGTATAATAACTACTTGTATATTGCTCCTCCTCTATGGAAGCATCAACGTTTGATGGTTATTAGCTCCTCCTCTTTGGGTACCCCAGTATTCGGTACTCGACAGTAGCCCCCGAGCCCCCAGGGTGATTCAGATAGAATCGCTCGAGGGTGATTTGACTTGCCAGAGGGTGCACGCGAGCGCACCCGATGGGTGTAGCCTCCGAGCCCCTGGGGGATTAGGATAGAATCGCTCGGGGGGGTATTTCGATTCGCCAGAGGGTACGCGCGAGCGCACCCGACGGGTGTAGCCCCCGAGCCCCTGGGTGATTTAGATAAAACCGCCTAGGGGTATTTTGGTTTGCCAGAGGGTACGCGTGAGCGTACCTATCGGGTGTAGCCCCCGAGCCCCTGGATGATTCGGGTAGAGTCGCCCAGGGGTAATTCGGACCCTTCGCGGGCATGGCTATGAGATTTGGTGGTTTTGTTAGCCGAGTAGCTTAAAGGGAACTCTGGTATCCTGTTCATGGGGATTCATCTAGGGTCAGCCCAGTTGAGACTCGATCACGGATCGAGACTCCCTTGAGGCTCGTGTGCTTGAGTTTTGGCTGCTCATGGGCCCATCCTTTGTTGGGACAGCCGTTAAAACCATTGGGCCAGCCTTCGAACTCCTAGGCCCAAGCGGGCCGGAGAAACATTTTTTGACCCGTATCCCTTCTATGGGAAAAGAGTCCTGATTTGCCTAGGAAGGCGAAACGTCCGACGCGACTTTGGTGGGAAAGGATATGGATTGGGGGCGCATATCCCGTGTGGTGACATGGTGGCGAATCGTGGCAGGAGCAGAGATCCAGGCGGACGGTTGCCTTCCTCGCATTTGTCGCCCCTATAAAACCAAAGGGTTTGCCCCTAGGGTTTCATGCATTGCCTCATTGCCTTTGCATCTTCAACCTCCGCCGCCAATCACCTAAGCCTTCCTCACCTGCATCTCAGCCGCCACCAAGTTCGCATCTATCCACCCCAATCGTTTAATGGAGCCATGGTGCGGATCCGATGTCACCCTCCAATGCCTGGAGGGCCTCGTTCACCGTGGCCTTCTTTGCGCGTGGACTGCCACCAAGGAGTGGCGGCTGCCCAACAATGAGGACACACCGTCGCCTCCCAAAGGCTACGTTGTGTCCTTCGCTCACTTCCATGAGTGGGGATTCGCCACCCCCGCCCACAAGTTCCTTCGGGGGTTGCTGAATTACTACAATGCGGAGCTACAGCACCTTACTCCCAATGGGATCCAGCATATTGTGGCATTCGTCACCCTGTGTGAGGGGTTCTTGGGGATTAGTCTCCACTTTGACCTGTGGCAGCATTTCTTCGCCGTCACCCTCCTGAAGAAGCGGGAGAAGAGGCAAGAGTTGAACGTGTCGATGGGACGCGCCGGCATTCAACTCCCCAACAACCGGGTCAACAAGTACCCACCGATGCGTCTATCAACCTCCAACAAGGGGTGGCATTCACATTGGTTCTATGTCAGGAACGACGTGGCCGCCCCCTTGCCGGAGTTCACCGGTGAAAGGTTCTCGTATGGTTTTGGTAATTGAGTGACAACCTAGGTGGACTAATTGTGTTTATGTGAGATACACAGGTAATTAGTCCATAGGTACATGTGTGTGAGCAACATATGCCATGAAGGTGAAAATGGCTTGGAGATGTTGCAAAGCTCACACATGTGATGATGAAGGAGCTCATTGCACATGAGACATGACATTGAGTCATGTGATCAAGGTGAAGAAGATCAAGACAAGACTTGGCTTGATGGACCAGTTGAAAGCGTGAAGGGCAAGTCGGAGGCTTTGGAGTGATGGACCGCGTGGCGGTGAAGCTTGAGCAAGACTTGGCATCGATGGACGATGGCAATGGTGAAAAGCAAGTGAAGTCAAGATTGATGAACCAATATGATCACGTGATGATATGAAGTGAATCATATCATTGTTGATCATGTTGATGCATGCGTTGCATCAATATTGGAGGAGATGGAATGGAATGCGCAAGGCAAAGGTATAACCTAGGGCATTTCATTTCACCGATCATAGGTGTGTAGAGAAGTTGATGACCGAGTTTAGGATTGATGGCCGTACTATCAAGAGGGGCAAACTTATTTGCATATTGGTCATCTAGTGCCACTTGAGTGATCTAACTTTGCATCATCGCTAGGATTGAGTGGCGTGGCAAGTTGAGTGGCTAATCCTTTGGAAAATGATTGTAAAAATGCTAACACACATACACATGATGGTGTACACTTGGTGGTGTTGGCACATTTACAAAGGAGATGAAGTTGGAGTTGATGTGGATCAACTCGGCAAAAGAACGGAGGTGAGAAGGGTCTCACAGAGTGGACCGGACACTGGTCACGTAGTGACCGGACGCTAGGTTCCAGCGTCCGGTCAGTAGTGGCAGTCAGTGGGCAGGCGTCGGTCATCGACCGGATGCTGGCGCTGGAAGTGACCTGACGATGACGGGGTGCGTCCGGTCAGGGTGACGTGTGGTGACGCAGGCAGAGCAGAAAGGCCAGAGAGTGACCGAACACTGGTGTTGCGGCTGATCGTGATCAACCAGACATGTCCGGTCATGTCTGGTACCTTACTAGAAATGACCGGACGCTGGGGTTGTTGCGTCTGGTCAGTTCAAGCTGCTGCGTCCGGTCGACAGATGACCGTTGAGATTGGGCGAATAGTATTTGAAGTAGGGGACACGTGGCGTGCATCACACGACCGAACGCTGAGGTCCAGCGTCTGGTCGATCGGACCGGAGCGTCCTGTTGTCCCGACTTTTGCCCAGTGAAGGGGTAACGACTCTATTTGTTCATGGGGTAATAAATAGAAGCCATGGTCGGCCTTGGGCCGGCAGCTGAGCACACTAGAGCCTTGGTGGCTTGTGTAGTAGTGCTTGGGAGCCCTCCATTTCATATATACTTGATAGTGATCATTCGATTGTGTGAGAGAGCGATTCTAGTGCGATTGCATCATAAGGTTGCATCGAGTGGCACTAGGTGATCGAGTTGCAAGCCGGTGGTGCTTGTTACTCTTGGAGGTTGCCACCCCCTAGGTGGCTTGGTGGTGGTCTCCGTTGAAGCCCGCAAGAAGCTTGTGCGGTGCTCTAGAGAAGAGCTTTGTGAGGGGCATTGTGCTCGCCCCGCGGGAGCCACGAAGAGCAACTCTAGTTGAGCGTGTCATTGAGCTACCCTCACTTTCGTGGTAGGTTCTTGTGGTGCCCGACGTGCGGTCTTGGCGGGTGATGCCAATTAGTCACCGAATCACCAAGTGAGCGGTCGACACAACGGGGATTAGCGTGTTGGATGTAAGGAAAATGGACCCTTGGCTCATTTACTTTGGATTTTGGTGTTTGATGACCAACACAACCAAATTGGACTAATGAATTTGCAAGTGTTTATTTTGTAGTTCAATAGGGTGCAAGACGTGACTTGGACGAAGGCGATGTGGTGATTCGATGATCAACACCTTAAGAAAGACCTTAGAAGCACAAGAGAAGACCCAAGATATCAAGCAAAGTCCAAAGCACGAAGATTGGAACCAAGCCGTATGCAAGATCGCAAAGAAATGAGCTCACTGAGGTGACCGGAAGCTGGACTAGCGACCGGACGCTGGGCAGAGGACTCGGTAGATAGGCGACCGGACACTAGACCGGACGCTGGCGGCAACTGACCGGACGTAGGACAGCAGCATCCGATCGAGTACAGTAAGGTTCCAGAGCGGCAAATCTGCGACCGAACACGTCCGGTGGCAGGCGACCGGACGCTGGCCAGCGTCCGATCAGTATATTGCCAGCTCAATGGTCGGGACGACCGGACGCGTTCGGTCAGGACGATTCAGCGTCCGGTCGGTAGCAGTTTCACGGGAATTCGACCCCAACGGCTACTTTCTCAGTGGGGCTTATAAATACAGCCCCCAACCAGCCATTTGAGAAGAGTGGAGCTGAGGAAACATACCAAAGGTGTTGATACACCATTTTAGTGATCTCCACTTGCATAGAGCTTAGTGATTCATTAGGTGATTAGCGTAGGTGCTTTGCGAAGTGCTTAGGTTGATTAGACCACCGCTCATGCGCTTGCTCTAGGTTTAGGCCTAGTGTTTAGTTAGGTTTGCATACCTCTTACCATCCGGTGCTTACGAGCACCATTGTTGTACATCGGAGGGGCTTGAAGTCTTGCGAGATCACACCAACCATGTTTGTGGTGTGGCGGCCACCGTGTAACGGAGGGAACAAGGCCCGCGGCGTTTCGGCCGGAAGCTTGATAGTGAAGACGGCGGGGAGCATCCGGGAGAGGCTTACCGGAAGGCACGTCGGAGACCCACTTGCGCGTGGGGAAGGCCTGAGGCTATCCATGGAGTTACCCGACCGGGAGCTTGGCCCTTGCGAGGGATTCCTTGCGAGGGGCTCCAACGAGGACTAGGGGGAAGCTTGCGTGCTTCTCAATACCTCAGTAAAAATACCAGAGTCATCAATGGGAGTTTGCATATCTCTACCTTGCTCTTTAGCTTTCGCATTTACATTGATTACTTTACTATATTTGCGGTAGAGATAGCAACACGCTAGCAAAACCATAGTTGCACATCTAGATAGCTTATCTATTGCATAGGTTTTGCTAGGGTTAGAAAAAGATGCCAAAGTTAGGGTTAGATTTTTTTTAAGTTGCCTAATTCACCCCTCCCCTCTTAGGTGTCACGGTTCCTTCAATTGGTATCAGAGCCGGTTGGCTTAATTTGGACCTTTGGATTAACCGTCGTTGAGCCGACGCTATTTAGAGTGGTTGGAATGGATACCGCTAGGCCTCTACACTTTAACGGCACTAACTTCCCATACTATAAAACTAGAATGGCTTGCCACCTTGAGGCGGTTGATTTGGGTGTATGGAGAGTCACTCGTGACGGGATGAAACCTATTAAGAATCCCGAAAAACCCACAAAGAGTGATGAAAAAGAAATGCACTTCAATGCTAGAGCAAAAAATTGCTTGTTTGAATCACTTAGCATGGATGCTTTTAATCAAGTATTCATTTTAAATACGGCACATGAATTTTGGTTAAAACTCCAAGAGCTTCATGACGGCACAAGCAATGTTCTTGAGCAAAAACATTGTCTAGCAAAGCAAAACTATGATTCCTTTACTATGAATAATGATGAGCTTGTTCGTGATATGTATTCTCATTTGAATCTAATTATCAATGAGCTCCATTCTATAGGATTATTAAAGCTAGATGATGCGAACATCGTGAGGAAGGTCATCTCTGTGCTACCACAAAAGAAATATGCAAGCATCATCACCATCCTTCACAACATGGAGGACTTAAGCAACATGACCCCAGGCATAGCCATTGGCAAGTTAGTGGCATTTGAAATGTCACGTAAGTTGGGTCAAGAAGAAGCCTCTTCATCAAGCAAAGGCAAAGCTCTCGCTTGTACCGAGAAAAAGAAGATGAAGGGCAAGCAAGTTGAGACAAGCTCAAGCTCAAGTTCCTCAAGTGAAGATGAAGAAGAAGATGAGGATGATGATGATGATGATGATGATGATGAAGATTCAATTGATGATCAATCTTCCTCCTCCACCTCCGATCTTGATGAAGAATCAATCAAAGTGATCAACAAGGTGAAGAAGATGATCTAAAGGCTCAATGTCAAGGGTGTGCCCATCCAAATTCAAGATTTCATTTTCACAAATCAAAGAAATGGGCAAAGAAAGAGAGGATGCTATGGATGCGGCGAGTTGGGGCACTTTGTGGAAGTTTGTCCAAACAAGCCCACACCCAAGACAAAGAAGAAGGCATGCAAGAACCAAGCCCTCACATCAATAAGATCATGGGATGATTCTTCAAGTAAAGAAGAACCCCATCACAAGAGGCGACGCCGCAAGTACTCATCATCAAGCTCTTCTCGTGTGTGCCTTATGGCATGAGGTAACGAAAGCTCTTCCTCTAGTGAGAGTGATAGTGATGATGATATGCCTTCTTATCATGAACTTATGCAAGAAAATCTTAATTATGCTAAAGCTTGCACTAGTCAACAAAAGAAGCTCAAAAGTTTAAAAGAAAAGCTAGATAGTTCACAAAAAGCATACAAAACCTTGCTTGAACAATATGAGAACTTTGCTAATCTCAATGTTGAACTATCTACTAAAATTGAGAAACTTGAGACTAGTGTAACAACAAATGCATGCACAATCAATGATGAGCAACTCTTAAAGAAAAATGAAAAATTAAAAGAAAAGTTAGCTAGCTCACAAGAAGCATATAATAGTTTGCTTGCTAAAATGGAAACCATGTGCAAACATTGTAATGAGCTAACTAATAAAGTTGCTAATCTTGAAGCCGTTAGCACAACCCCCACCAAGGCATCTAAAAAGAAAAGTTCTATCTTTAACATGTCTAAAAAGGATGCCTTTACTTCTTGTAATAATTTATGTTTAGACTCACCTTTGTGCAACTAAGTTTGTGTTGAGAAAGTTGTTGTAGATACATGCACACAAGAGGTTGCAAAGGAGAATGAGCAACTCAAGCAAGAAGTAGCTCACCTCACCAAGGACTTGACTCAAGTGAAAGGCAAGGTGAAGCAAACCCAACTTCATCAAGATAACACCGTCAAGGGAGTGAAGAAGCTTGATGAAGGACAAACCATGGTGTGTTATGTATGCCACAAGGAAGGTCACAAGTCCTATGAGTGCAGGGCGAAGAATGGGGGAGGAGCAAAGAAGAAGGAGAAAAAACAAACAAGCAAGCTCTCCAACACCTACACAAACAAGGTGGACAAGAAGGCCTCCACACCGTATCTCTTGAAGAAGAAGAAAAATAACAAGGTGGTGGCCATCAAGGTGAACAAGCAAGCCAACAATGGAGTCAAACGCTTGTGGGTACCAAAGGAAATCATTTCAAACATGAAGAGCACCAAGAAGGTTTGGATCCCGAAAGGGAAGTGAGAAGTCCATCGGACTTCAGGGAATTTGGAGACTTGGCAAAGTATGGGTGCATTTCATGGGGTGCATCATGATGGATAAAATCATTGCCAAGTGGGTTAGTGAATACTATGGACCCAAATTCCTCTTCCCATGTTAGGGTAACTAGATGTTATCACTTTTTAATTGGTACATCTTGCAATTAGATTAGCCTACAATTGGTATCTTTAAGCATGTAGTCACTCTTCATGCCTAGGTTTGCATTTGAATGCTTATATCTTTTGTCATGCATACACTAGGTATAACATATGGTAGGCTTGCTCGGTTTCATTATCAACCCTTAGAGCAAACATACATGGTTTAAAATTGTTTAGGAGCACGGCACATAGCTTGTTTTACAATTATTTATCTAATATGTGCCAAAGTTCAAATTGTAGATAATCTCTTCCAAATATCATCTTTCAAGTGGTATTTTGATACTTAAATCAATGTGCACAAATTTTACAAGTATTCAACACTTGTGTGCACAAATTTAGGGGGAGCTTAATCTACAAGTTGGATGCTTTGAGACTAACGCCTTTTCAAGCTTATCTTGTGTGTAGTAGTCTCATTGCAAGGAAAATGGAGTCCCCCGGAGGAAAGCATTATACTTTAATTGGTAGAAATCAAATTGATTTTCACATGTGGTATTTCTAAACCGATATCACCATGTTGATCTCACTTTGATATTTATTTACTTTCTCCATGCATTATATAGATTAACCTCTCTTGTGCAATAAATTGCTAATTATGCATATACTTTGCTTTTTATCATATGTATGCATAAATTTAGGGGGAGCTTAGTCTATATAACGTGATAGTCAAGTTCTGTGACCTATTCTATGCTAATAAAATCCTTCATTTGGTTCACAAAGTTTGACCCTCCCCTGTGCTACTAATGTATTTTTGTGTGTGTTTGATGCCAAAGGGGGAGAATTTGAAGGACCAAAGACAAGCATTTAGTTACAAGTAGTAATGGTCCGAGAAAGGGAGGAAAGTGAATTATGGATTAGTCTAAGTAATGGGAGAATTTTTTTGAAAGCTAGGCTTTAATCCATAATATCACATGGGGACATTTGCAAGGGCAAGACAAGCTTTTAAGTAAAGTTTTAATTGGTATCTGTCAATTAGTATCATATAACCTTGCCCTTTGCATTGCATCCTAGCAAGTAGGTCATTTTTAATCTCCAAATTCTTATCATTTGCTTGCTTTGGTCGTGTTGTCATCAATCACCAAAAAGAGAGAGATTGTAGGGAAAATGGACCGTTGGCCCATTTACTTTGGATTTTGGTGTTTGATGACCAACACAACCAAATTGGACTAATGAATTTGCAAGTGTTTATTTTGTAGTTCAATAGGGTGCAAGACGTGACTTGGACGAAGGCGACGTGGTGACCCAATGATCAACACCTTAAGAAAGACCTTAGAAGCACAAGAGAAGACCTAAGATATCAAGCAAAGTCCAAAGCACAAAGATTGGAACCAAGCCGTATGCAAGATCGTGAAGAAACGAGCTCACTGAGGTGACCAGACGCTGGACAAGTGACCGGACGCTGGGTAGAGGACTCGGCAGACAGGTGACCGGACGCTGGCGGCAACTGACCGGACGCAGGACAGCAGCGTCCGATAGAGTACAGTAAAGTTCCAGAGCAGCAAATTTGCGACCGGACGCGTCCGGTGGTAGGCGACCGGACGCTAGCCAGCGCCCGATCAGTATATTGCCGGCTCAATGGTTGGGACGACCGGACACGTCCGGTCAGGACGATTCAGCATCCGGTCGGTAGCAGTTTCACGGGAATTCGACCCCAACGGCTACTTTCTCAGTGGGGCTTATAAATACAACCCTCAATCCGCCATTTGAGAAGAGTGGAGCTGAGGAAACATACCAAGGGTGTTGATACACCATTTTAGTGATCTCCACTTGCATAGAGCTTAGTGATTCATTAGGTGATTAGCGTAGGTGCTTTGCGAAGTGCTTAGGTTGATTAGACCACCGCTCAAACGCTTGCTCTATGTTTAGGCCTAGTGTTTAGTGAGGTTTGCAGACCTCTTACCACTCGGTGCTTGCGAGCACCATTGTTGTACATCAGAGGGGCTTGAAGTCTTGTGAGATCACACCAACCGTATTTGTGGTGTGGCGGCCACCGTGTATCGGAGGGAACAAGGCCCGCGGCGTTTCGGCCGGAAGCTTGATAGTGAAGATGACGGGGAGCATCCGGGAGAGGCTTGCCGGAAGGCACGTCGGAGACCCACTTGCGCGTGGGGAAGGCCCGAGGCTATCCACGGAGTTACCCGACCAGGAGCTTGGCCCTTGCGAGGGATTCCTTACGAGGGGCTCCAACGAGGACTAGGGGAAGCTTGCGCGCTTCTCGATACCTTGGTAAAAATACCGGAGTCGTCAACGGGAGTTTGCATATCTCTACCTTGCTCTTTAGCTTTCGCATTTACATTGATTACTTTACTACATTTGCGGTAGAGATAGCAACACACTAGCAAAACCATAGTTGCGCATCTAGATAGCTTATCTATTGCATAGGTTTTGCTAGGGTTACAAAAAGAGGCCATAGTTTAGAGTTAGATTTTTTAAGTTGCCTAATTCACCCCCCCCCTCTTAGGTGTCACGGTCCCTTCATTGGCAAACAAGTGAACCTCGGGAGAAAAATCACTGTGTCAACCTTGTTCTTCCCATTGGTTTACATCCTCGTTACACAAGCTTGTAATTACTTTTGCATACATTGAGCTTGTGTAGCTTACTAGTTACCTTCTTGCCTATGTAGCATAGAAGTAGCTCCCTTGCATGGCTAATTTGGTTTGTGTAACCTTGTTAGTCATATTACTTAGTTTGTGTAGCTAAGTAATTGCGCTCTCTAATTTGGCATTGGTTGCCTTATTATTGAGCATTGTTAGTGGGCATTAGGTGGCTTTGTGCTTTTGCTTACTAGCATGTGTAGGAGCTCCCCTGTTGCTTAAAGTACTAGTGGCATAGGTTTGTGTGACCTTACTTCTAAAATTGGTTAGGTCAGCTCTAGCTAGCCGGGCACCTTTGTTGCTTAATTAGTATCTTTGGAAGGTGTTAGAGAATATAGATAGAGGGGTGTAGTCTTGGCTAGACCGATAGTCTTAATTCCGCTCTTATTTCGGTTAGTCGACGCAATTAATTTTAGAAAGGACTATTCACCCCCCCTCTAGTCCGCCATCTTGACCCTACAACCGGGCGCCTCATCGAAGAGGTCCCAAAATTATGGAGGAAGTGGGGGGTTCTAGAGAAAGACAAGAAGAAAATTGAGGACCATCTCACCGGCATTCGAATCCTGAAGGAGAGGGGCGTGAAGGGGTCGGCGATCATCGACGCCTATCACATGCGGATGGTGACGCCGCTGATGAAGTGCACGCTTCTCCTGCATATGATGGCGCCTGGGGTGTCGCTAGAGGGGATGGCTAAAAGGTCCTAATATGGCTAGAGGGGGGCGAATAGCCTATTCAAAAATCTACAAATCAACTAGAGCAATTTGATTAGTATGACAAATAGCGTAATGCAAACTTGCTCTAGCTCTACAAGGGTTGCAAGCCACCTATCCAACAATTCTAGTTGCAATGATTACTTAGGCACACAAACTTGCTATGTAATTACTCACTAAGAGCTCTCAACCTTGCTACTCTAAAGAGCTCAACTAGATGAATGTAAATAATAAAGCAAGCTCTCAATTCTAATTACACTAAAGAGCTTGTATCAACTAGTTTACAAGAATGTAAATAAGTGAGTAGGGTGATTATACCGACGTGTAGGGGATGAACCAATCATAAGATGAATATGTAGCCAATCACTTAGATAATGCCAAAGACAAGAGACAATCGATTTTCTCTCGAGGTTCACGTGCTTGCCAACACGCTACGTCCCCGTTATGTCGACCAACACTTGGTGGTTCGGCGGCTAAGAGGTGTTTCACAAACCTCGTCCACACGATAGGACACCGCAAGAACCGACCCACAAGTGAGGTAACTCAATGACACAAGCAATTTACTAGAGTTACCTTTCGGCACTCCACCGGGGAAGGTACAACTCCCCTTACAATCACCGAAGGCGGCCACGAACAATCATCAACTCATGCCGATCCTCCACCGCTGCTCCAACCGTCTAGGTGGTGGCAACCACCAAGAGTAACAAGTGAAATCCGCAGCGCAACACGAATACCAAGTGCCTCTAGATGCAATCACTCAAGCAATGCACTTGGATTCTCTCCCAATCTCACAATGATGATGGATCAATGATGGAGATGAGTGGGAGTGCTTTGGCTAAGCTCACAAGATTGCTATGTCAATGAAAATGTGTAAGAGAGTGAGCTTGAGCCAGCCAGGGGGCTTAAATAGAAGCCCCCACGAAATAGAGCCATTGTACCCCTTCACTGGGTACACTGCGGGCTGACCGGACGCTCCGATCAGACTTGACCGAACGCTGGCCCTCAGCGTCCGGTCGCCCGATGGACGCCACGTGTCACTAGCTTCAAACGTTGTTCGTCAGATTTCAACAGCTGCGAAGCTGACCGGACGCTCCGACAAAACTGACCGGACGCTGAAGCCCCAGCGTCCGGTCGTTTCCAGTAAGCTTCCCGAGGTGTATTTCTTCGACCGGACGCGTTCGGTCCACCTTGACCGGACATAGTCCAGCGTCCGGTGGTTAACCCTAGGCACTGTGCCGCCGGGTCAGCGTGACCGAACGCAAGCAGTCAGCGTCTGATGCAATTAGATCCAACGTCCGGTCACACGATCGACGCTGGCATCACCTCTGTCTTCTTTACCCTTGCTCAAATGTGCTAACCACCAAGTGTATCACCTTGTGCACATGTGTTAGCATATTTTCACAAACATTTTCAAGGGTGTTAGTACTCCACTAGATCCTAAATGCATATGCAATGAATTAGAGCATCTAGTGGCACTTTGATAACCGTATTCCGCTGCAAGTTTCACTCCTCTTAATAGTACGGCTATCTATCCTAAATGTGATCACACTCACTAAGTGTCTTGATCACTAAAACAAAATGGCTCCTATATTTTATACCTTTGCCTTGAGCCTTTTGTTTTTCTCTTTCTTCTTTTCCAAGTTTAAGCATTTGACCATCACCATGCCATCACCATTGTCATGATCTTCACCATTGCTTCATCACTTGGAGTAGTGCTACCTATCTCATAATCATCTTGATAAACTAGGTTAGCACTTAGGGTTTCATCAATTAACCAAAACCAAACTAGAGCTTTCAACGGCGCTCGCCGATGGAACACTCTCCCCCTCTAAAGTAGCGCAGTGCATCAAGGAGGCGATGGAGCCTTTGTGGGACCATGTCGGTGCAGTTCTTGATTTTGTGTATCCGGTGCCGGGGCATCCCCAATGCGGCCAGAACTAGGGTATATTGACTTCGTAAGTTCTATTCCCTCATGCCTTCTTTTTAATTGAACTCTCGGCCCCTTGATGCTGATATTGAGATAGGAGAAATAGCCAAAGAGACTCATCTTTATGGATCGCCTGGCGCCACAACCGAAGGACCCGCTCGTGGCGGTGGCGAATCGTACCACGACGGAGTGGCAGACAAAGGCCAAGGAGGACGAGAGGAGGAAGCAACATAAGTTGTGGGCACGGGAGCGAGGAGAGGAGACAGACAGTGATGACGATGACGATGACAACAATGAAGATGATGAGGTAGTTGCTGACACTGAGTGGGATGACCTAGCGAGCGAGGATATGCTGATAGGTACATACGCATCCATAAAGGGGCCTTTCTCGTTCCACGTAGGGGAAAGCAAGTTCGTGGGGCCAGCGGAGACAGACCGAACCATCGGCTTGCCCTAGGAGATAGTAGGAGCGGGTGGGTCTACCATCGTGCCCGAGGTGCCAGCACAGGGGGTGACCCCATTGCCGCACCTGAAGAGCTATCAGGCGTGGGCGAATCTGTCACCGCGCTCGAGGTGTTGGTGGAGGGAGGCGGCTCTGCTGCTGTGCCCTCGGACACGAGGGAGGCGGACCCCTCTACTCAGGAGTAGGGGGTGGGCTCAAAATGGTCCTGCCCCGATGAGGTGGAGCAGAGGCCTGGGGGTTCATCCCCCAAACGTCTCCAACTCCCAACAACACTAATGTAAGTCACCAGCTTCTCTGTTTTCTTTGTTTTCTCTGTTTTCTATGTTTTTGCCTGTTGTCATGATGACTCACACCTTTTGTTTCTTCTATAGCATCGGGAGATGGGTCAGACGGGCACTTATTTAGCGCTGGTGCCCAAGAAGAGCATCGACATTCAGGCAAGGCAGGGGCCGTCGCTTGACGTCGCTCCTGTTTTGGGCAAGAGCGGAGCCGACGTCATAGCCTCGTCGGCCGGTCTGGCGCCGCCCACGGTGGCGCCCATGCCCTCAGTGTGTCAAGCGGTTGGCGAGGTTCAGGGGGCACCCTTGGAGGTTGCCGTGCAACCAGCGATGGAAGCGATTCTGCTGTCGACGTCGGTGCGGACAGAGCCGCCGGTCGCACTCGTTGTGTCGGCCACAGCAGGCATGGCACAACCGGATGAGGTCCCACTGATGGAGGTGGAGGCAATGGTGGCTATGACGAATGGGTCACAACCAGAGGCTGCGGTGGTGGTGCCCAAGGCAGCGGCGCTCCCATGCTAATGGCGGCCCTAGAGACAACACCCGTCGTGAGCAGGACGGAGGGGGTCATGGCTGAGGGACCTCCGGACACCATGGCGGTTGCTGAGGAGACCGATAGGGAGTTGTCCCTGGTCCTGCCATCGGAGGGCCACCACCTGCCCACGTGGGATGAGCCCCCGCTCCGGTGGGTGAATCCGTGGGACCCGTCGTCCGAACTCTTCACCCTTGATGATATCGTCGAGGGCATGGAGCGGGAGAGTCTCAATGAGGGGATCACGGCCGCACTGGAAGCTCTGAACTAGGCCAAGGGCGCCCTACGAGACGTCATCTTTCCCACCGGTCGGATATTCACTTAGTCTTGCCTCTCACTCTCTTTCTTCATCTATTTTTGTTTTCTGACCACCATTTTTTCAGTCTCTTATTGCTCGCAGCCGGAAGAAATTCTGGTTCCTTTGTGAACATAAGGAGGACTAGAACTGCCTCATTGATGAGGCACAGCTGCATAGGGACGTGACTACCCCGCTCCGACAGAGGGTGGCTGAGATGACTCCCCTTGCCGCGGAGGCAGACCATCTTCGATGGCGGGAGGCCGAGGCCCGCTGGGACGCGGAGGATACCGATAAGGCTATTGATGAACTATCGAAGATGGCGCGATGGGATGAGGAGGAGGCTGCTAGAGTGCGGAAGGAGCGGGATGAGCTGCTCCAGTGGGATGCCGAGACCCACCAGCGGATCATCGACCTCCAGGCCGAGGCCAAGAAGGAGCAGGATCTCAGGCTAGGAGCCGAGGAGAGGTCCGTGGCCCTGTAGCAGAGGATGAAACTAGACGCCGAGGCGGTCACCCGACTTCGCAAGGAGTGAGACGACCTACGCTAGACTATAGAGAGGCTTCGCTTGGAGCACGGCGTGGCCTATAGGGAGCACAACCAGACGGTCCGAGAGTGTGATGAGGCACAGCAGAGGATTAGCTCTCTCCAGGCCAAGCTTGGAACCGCAAAAGTCTAGAAGCTAGAGGCCGAGGGCACCGTTGCTGGACTGGCCACAGATCTTGCCAAGGTGAGGAGTCTTCTTTAGGTGAAGAGCGACGAGCTTGATGTCCTGACGGTTGCCCTTGGCATAATCTACGACGACCTGCAGGTGGTGTAGGCAGAGGGGACCTGCTCGCTCGCAACTCATGTCATAGATATCACGGCATGGGTGCGCTAGCTAGAGAAGGAAGCTCTTCGCTCAGGGATCACCTAAGCCTTCATGATCGCCCACTCGCATTATGATGAAAGCATCGACTTGGAGGCGATGAGCCTTAGTTTCATGCCTGGCTACGAAGCCTCCGAGCTGGATGGAATAGAAGCGGCGGTGGCTCCTCTTGTGAAAACCCTAGCGAGCAAAGTTGAAGACATGGTTCTCCCCTAGAGGGGGTAGTTAGTCAAATAGGTTTGATGGATATTATCTGTAATCTGTGGACAAGTGTCGGCACTTTTGTATTTTGAAAACAGATTCATAATTTTGTTTCGTTAAAAAAGTTCATAATTTTGTTTTGTTTGATTGAACTTGCTTTTTTCCCTTTTTGTATTAAAAAAGAAGGACTCGTCCAATTCAACCCTTTCGTTCGTTAAGACCATAGGGCCTGAGGTGTGTAATAGGGAAGCTTCGATTATGCTGGTGAGCAAAGTTACCGTAGTCGTCGAGGCATGGGTTTTTTGCAGTCTGACCAGGTATACTCGGTAATTCGTTCACACAAACCTTGCCACTAACCTTAACGTGAGGAAGAGGTCCGATGTAGCGACTGTTTTGAAAAAAGGTATTTATACCTTTATCAGCCCCCGAGTGAGATCCGACCCCTTGCGGTTGCTGGGGTTGAATGTCACTAGAGACCGAAGAGAGGATAGCGAAACTACTCTTGTATTCACATGTATCCCTTCCTTAGGATCTTAGCTATCATTCTACGACCGTGCATTCAGTCTCCTTGCAAGTCCAACCTTCCCCGAGAGTCCGCGCATGGCAGGGATTCAGTTAAGGGACGACTCATTTTTGTGACTGTTGCCCATTCGTGGTTTTCACAACTGGAGGGTTGAAGCGACGTCACTTGCCTCGATGGCTCGAGTGATGTGCTTAATGACCTCGCTAACAGGGATGTTCGAATGGAACCGTGGCGGCGATGTTCTGGCTTGCCTGGGCGAAGCGGGGGAGGGCTTTACCGTCGGCGATGATCCTTCAGTTCACATCGTGGGCCATGGCGTGTGCACGCCCACCATCTCCATGGCGCTCTATCTCCCAATCGAGCTCCACGCATTCCTGCGCGAGCTGGAGTCATGCTTCCTCGATCTCCCGGTGTTAGGCTTTCAGCTGCTCTACCCCCATGCGAGGTGGGGCCACTGTCTCCCCTTCAGCCTCGTCATCGAGGTTGTCCGCTGGGGTAGCCTCCTCCTCAGAGACGCATTCGACGTGTCCCTCGGGGGTACCCATCATGAAGCATTCCTAGGACGGGTGATGGCTCCCCCTGTTGGTGTCAGAGCCCGAGGAGGACCCTAGCTCCTCTACGAGGAGGTTGTGGAGATATTCCATGGCGTGTTTGAACCCCCACAAACTCGTTGTTCGCGGGCGACAGGACGATGCGTCGTGCCACAAAGTGGCTAACGGTCACCACAGTGTTGTGGAGACCGAACGGAAGCGCTATTGGGGCGCTCCATATGTGGTGTTCCAGAGAGAGGGGTTCTCCTCCGGCAAGCCGCGCCATGTTGTTGGCGTCGAAAAAGGTGAGGCAGCGCTGGTCCTCCCTAGACTGTCGGGGTCCTAGGGAGACACCGAGCTGGCGCTCAAGCCTCTCGTCGTTGAGGCCGATGGAGGGGAGAGATTGGCGTCGTGAGCCAATGCCAACTCTCCTCCCACCATGACGATGAAGTCTAGGTCCCTGAAGCTCACATGTGCATCCGAGACCCAGCTGATTCCGTGGCTAGCCATCTGTGGCCTGATGTTAACATCGGAACGCACAAAGGTCACCTACTTGGTGCACCAACTATCGGTGTTTCGAGTAAACACCAACTAGTAAATTTGTATTTGCTGCGTGTTAGGCCCGGATGGTGTGCTAAAAGACACAAGGTTTATATTGGTTTATGCAGAATGTCCCTACGTACAGTTTGCTGCTGCTGCTCATGTTATTAGCGCGGAAAGGTTCGTAGTAGGGGGTACAAACGGTCGAGAGAGGGACAGGTCCTAAGTCTCTAATGGAAAGGTCGAACGAGTGTTGAGAGCTCGGTTGCTGCTCAGCTGTGGGTTATGTGGTGTGTGGTGTGTTAAATCGATCCGTCCCCTTAGTGGGGTGCCCTGCCCTCCCTTTTATAGATCAAGGGGGAGCAGGGATTACAGATGGGAGAAAGGAAAAACCAAAGGCAGAGAAAGTCCTTCGAAGATGTCGGGTCTCCCCTTTCCTTTGAGCCTGTCCCGCTGACACGGCAGATGGTGCCACGGATAGCACGTTTGATGATCCTAATAGGGCCATACTCTGGCTTCGTTCAGCAAGTGGTCATGTCCCGTCCCGGCGGGCGGCGCGACGCACCATGGTGCCGAGCCGCGACCCTATGGGGAGCAGACGGCGTAGAGGCTCCACATTTTGTATTGTAGATGATATGAGTTTCCTTCTTGGACCATAGTGGTTGTCGTATGTTTCCGTCAGGATTCGTGTCTGAGAGCAAATGTCGGTGCCCATAACACTGTAGGATCAATGTCGGCGCCCACAACACTATTTAGGCTCTGACATACCTGGAAGGGCTTAAAGCGCCTGTCTAGTCATATTCTGATGGTACTTCCCTACAGGAGTGCATGGTATGGTCCTTGGTATTGCGGTTGACTTGAGTGTCTCGCCTTATATGCACGCGTAGTTATGAAGGAGTAGTGCATAGACGTCGAGCGAGGCGGAGTATGCCCTCGGACGTCGGGTGAGGCAGAGTCTACCCCTAGACCTCGGGCGAGGCGGAGCCAGCCCTCGAACGTCGGGCAAGGTGGAGTCTGCCCCTGTACGTTGGGCGAGGCGGAGCCTGCCCTCAGGCGTCGGGTGAGGCGGAGCCAGCCCTCGGTCGTCGGGCGAGGCGGAGTCTGCCCCCAGATGTCGAGCGAGGCGGAGTCTGCCCCCAGACGTCGGGCGAGGCAGAGCCCAGCCCCTGGACGCCGGGCAAGGCGGAGCCAGCCCTCGGACGTCGGGCGAGGCAGAGCCTGACCCTAGACGTCGGGTGAGACGGAGCCTGCCCTCAGACGTCGGGGGAGGCGGAGCCAGCCCTCGGTCGTCGGGCGAAGCGGAGTCTGCCCCCAGACGTTGGGCGAGGCGGAGTCCAGCCCTCGGGGGTCGGACGAGACGGAGCCAACCCTCAGGTGTCGGGCGAGGCAGAGCCAATCTTCAGTCGTTTGGACAAAAAGTGTAGTTGCGTTCTTGTCTGTTCAGAAGCATCAACGTTTGATGGTTATTAGCTCCCCCTCTTTGGGTACCCTAGTATTCGGTCCCCGATAAGATCTGGGATTCAAACAGAGCCGGCCGCCCATGCCGAAACCACTTGGCGGCCACTGCTTGGCGGGCGATATTGTTATATTGTACTAGTGATGTCCATCAAAGGCGTGTGCATGCAGAGCAGATGCCGCAAGACAGGTGTTTGAACGGGGGGGCGACATCCGAATAGAAACGGCCTTGTTCGCTTGACTTATAAGCCGTATTTTTTCAGCCAACGAATAATATTTTTCTCTCACAACAAATCAGCCAACAGTACTTTCAGTCATATCTTATCAGCCAATCAAACATGGCAAAAAAACTGCCTGCCTTTTGGCTTCTAAAGATGCAAACTCCCCTTTGCATACGTGGCATGCCGGCGTTGCTCACCCTTTTCACCATCATCAGGATCAAGTACTTTAGCGGTACTTTTGTAGTATATGTACTTCTGTCCAAGTGGTATCTAGCTAGCTCATGAACGATCAGCTCGAAATTTTAAACCAAGCTACTACTACTCTTGAAAACGATATGCATGTTTCATCTAGGACTAGTCGTTCATTCAAGCGCAAATCATGAAACATGAAGTTTTTCGTACAATGGCCCAGTTGAACAAAATTTTGAGAGAAATCTGAGCCTCTTTGTACAAGAATCGGTCACATCAAACAATGCAGCAGCAGGACTGATCATTGAGGGCCGGGTGATGTGATCTGTGACAATTCTAAGGAATCGGCAGGGGAGGGTGCAGTGCAGAGATCGACCTGCAGACACTGCGTCTGCATGCAACAACTACTGTGAATAATGCGCCCACCCAATCCTCCGTTGGGACCTTCGGTTCAACACCTCTAATGATTTCATGCATTCCCGTGTCACTACACAAAGAAGGAAAAAGAGATGCTTAGATCCAACATGGAAGCGTGCTCGCCCTAGCTTGTCTATACAAAGGATTCCGGAGCACAATGCAACACCTCGGTGGTCGCCGCATCATCATGCGATTACATTACACAAACAAAAATGTTGGCCAGTGATACCATGTTATCCTAGAAGTAGAAGCGGGGCCAGGCGAAAAAATATCTGCACGGATCTTAAGGGCATGTTTGGAACGCAGGAATTTTACATGAATAGCACAGGAATTTCACATGAATCAGTTCAATTTCATAGAAAAACATAGGAATAGAGAAAAACATTTCCGCGTTTCAAACAGACCCTAAAGCCGTGTTAATTTAACAGCCAGATGCGCCGGAAGCCCGGAACGTCCTTGTTCATTCGAATTTGAGCGGAACACTGCGGAAATTCGGTGCCCCGCAAACTTATTAGCCGACATATACTGTATAGGATAGGACCATCTGAGGGGGCCTACGATCTTGTCCATGCATGTTTTTCCTCCTGGTATTTAAGGGAGGGCATCTTTTTAATGAGTGGTATTGATCGGGCCTGTCATCTCTTGAATGAAGAAACTGATGCTACAGGGCTACTTGCAGGTGTCCAAACAAAAAGATTGAAAGAGAAACGTCGCGAAAAAATCAAGACGATATCTTGTTCTTTTGGGAGGATCGGATGGATTGGAGGCAAATCGATCGGCTCCTGTTTGGGTCTCTACTACAGTTGAGAAGATAGGCAGGCAGCTCCAACAGAGCATCTGATGGTGCGTCTGAATAGAATATGCCAAATTGACACTGAAATCATGCATGCATGCACGCACGCAGAAGATCATTGTGATAGAGCAGCCTAGAAGGACAAATGCTCTTCTTAACGTGGGCCCCACATGAGACGCAGACGCTGCAGCCTGCAGGGGAAGCACACAGGAAGGCAGAACGCGAGTTTTCAATGCTAGCCTAGAAGGAGATTAATAAAGGCTCTTACTATTAGCCACCCTACGGCAGGCATAAACTGAGCATTAGGCTATTCAGGGTTTGTAAACTGGCATGTTGCTAGCTCTGATCTCTGAATTGCAGGGGGATTGAAGCGTTGTTCAAGCCATCATCACCGCCGCTGACAATACTCCGTGGGTCTTGGCTGACATCATTCTGTCAGGACCGTAACCTACATACTACTCCCATTAGAAAACTACACATATTTTCTTTAACTAACAAAATAATATCTATAATCCGCTACTGAATTACTGAATGGACCCATATGTCAACCTCGTGCCAGAGCAGTTATACTAACATGACGACATTTTCTCATGACACACAAAAAAAAAGAAATTATAATTTAACGGCATTGGAATCGTGGATGAGACAAGTAATCAAATGCAATATCTTTGACAGCCAATGCAAGGAGTCTGCTACTCTGCTCCATCCCCTCATGATTGACGGCGGGTGGCGAGCGAGGCTCCTGCCGCCCCAGGTTTTCCCGTGACAACTATTGCTCGCTCGTCGCTCGACTTCGACGGTGTGCGCATGCAAGTTGTGCGCGCCGCGGACTATGCTGTCCTTGGCAGGCAGATCCATACGGGGTCTGCCCACGGGAGGCCAGATCGCCGGAGCGCAACGAGCACTCGTTTTCGCACGGATATCACAGGGGGGGTTTCCACCTCCCGATCTCCGACTCCCTTTCCGGCCCTCGCCATCCACCTGTAGACGTCGTCGAAGAAACAAACACGGCTGCATTATTTTCAATGGCCTACGCATTTTTTTGTTTGTCAGGTGCAGGTTCATTTATTTCCTAGACGGAGGGAGTAGGACGGTCAAAGTGAAAAAAAAAATGCTTGGCGACGTGAGGTGAGGCGGCCGGGGGCCGGTTGGTGGAGTCAGTCAATTTGGCTGGGCTTAGGTTGATGAGCGAGAGCAACTGCAGGTCCCATGGTCCAAGCAAGCAGCCAGCTTTTTCAGAATTCAGATTGCTGGGTTAATCTGTCTGCCCTGGACCCCCGCCCCCGGGGAAAGCCTGTGCCTGCACTGCATGCACATGCATGGCATGGCATGGCATGCTTGCTACTCGGGCTCGACTACCGCTACTTATCACTCCACATACTCCAGTCGCCGTCGCCCCAGCCGGCGGCCACTGTGCCTGGGAATCTACTGTGCCTTTGATCCGCTCTGAGACGCACTGTTGGTGTCAGTAGCAGCTGGCCCCGCAAACAACATGGTATGGTCTAGGCCGCGTTTAGTTGCTGGCCTGAATCGGCGCCGTCGGAAACAGAGGTAACTGTAGCACACTGTAGCGTTTTGTTTTTATTTGGTAATAATTGTCCGATCGTTGACTAATTAGGCTCAAAACGTTCGTCTCGCAAAGTACAACCAAACTGTGTAATTAGTTTTTGATTTCATCAACATTTAGTACTCCATACATATACCGCAAGTTTGATGTGACGGAGAATCTTCTTTTTGCATAGCGTCAAAGTTGAGAATTTGGTGGAACTAAACATCGCCCTGGTCCTCTCCGGTTTACACCCTGTGCGCGTAGATTTAGAAGTACTCCTACGTGTAAAGCGAGCGAGAAGGACGATGGGTCTCCCTATGTCTATGTGTTCCTCACACTGGAGGAGATGAGAGAATCTCCCCAAATATATCACCCCTCCAGCTCTTCCAGGAAAGAAACAAAAAAAAAAACTCAGGATCCAGCTCAGGGTGTAGACATTAGCCTCTGAGAGGTACTCCATTCGTCCAGAAAAAAAATGTTATTCTAGCTTTAAACCTGGACACGCGTGAAAAAAACACAATTCTAGCTTTATTTTCTGGACGGAGGGAGTATGCTACTAAATGTGATGTGCCAAGCCTAATGTGGTAGAATTGACCTTCTCTCCACCAACAAGATAAATCATACCAAGCGATTTGGGGAGATTATTTAAGGGGCAGAACCACAAACATTTCTTGAATTCTACCAGAAACCAAAAACTACTAAAAAATTTGTTTCTCAAAAGAATTTTTTTTATAAGTGTTTCTCAAAAGAATCAAAATTAGTTCTTGTTTCCTCGAGAAACCCAATATCATGTCCCTACCAAAAGGGACCATACTTTCCTCAAATTCTGATTCAGGGCCAGGCCACGTTTCAGATATGGTTTGTTCTAGGTTCTGGGAAAATAATAACGTGATTGCTTGATGCGTGCTAACGAAGCATGAATTTAGGAGCACAAGATGGAACGGGCAAACAATATAGTAGTAGTAATGATAACAAATCAAACTCATGACTTGCCTCGTAATGAGCAGGTCAGCTGAGTCGCAACAAGCTTGGGGGCAAAGAGATTTACCGGCAAGGCAGAGAGAAATCTGCCTTGGGTCAAGCAATGAGGGAGACCAAAGCCAAGTTTTCAGCAAAGAGATGAGATGGGATCAAAGGCTACCACACTTAATAAACTGGAAAGAAGTCAGAGACTTCTCATTTTTTTTCTTAAAAAAAATCAGACTTCCCGGGCTTAAACCCCACGCATATAATCCATCCCTTTAAACTAATCAAGGAAGCCAAAAAAAACTACTACTACTCTAGTAGCTGGCATCAACCCCAAGAAAACCGCCCTGCGAAATATCAAAGCCATTGTTAATTAGCCACTGACATTGTACTCTTCCTAGCTAGTATTAGTTGTATACTACTGGCTACTGCATCTGGTTTGATTTGATTGTCCTTTCAGACATAGAAACAGTCTCTGATGCAACCAGTGTGATGATAGGTAAATTTCCCTTGGCTCCTTGGTTGGGGTAGTATACTAATTAGATGTCGACAAAAATACTGAAATGGTACTAGTGGTACTTCTGATGCTGAATATAAATATATATAATACTGAATGGTAAGGATTGTGTTTATAATTTTCTGAAAGTTGGACCGCACACATTGTAGGAGCACTGGCGGAGCCACATCCTGGGCGTCGGCCCCCCTTGCTCGGGATAGATTTGCAAAGAGAGCACGTGTCTTGAGTAAAGTTGCAACTACACACACATCTGCATCACTGCATGGCCTAGCTACATGCATTCATCTACGCCACGACTAAACTTGCATTAGCTTCTTTTTTATTCTAGCTGCTTTCATCCTGATGATGCTAGGAGTATATTTCAACGCATTATTACAAAACTTAATTAGCATTTGTGTTTAGCTCATCTGGCCGTTTCAAATGAGTACTGCTGTTGGTTCCCCTGTTTGCATGCAACTGCATTATAATATTTCACTTATATTAGTCTGTTACTTTAGTACGTCTATTTAGCTCTCTTGTTCTACTTAAGAAGGACAAATGACAATCAGCATGAGTTCATCTTGCAACAGTTTACACTCATCAGGTAACATATAGTAGATTGCATATGCATTAATTTGTCTATTAATATATTTAATTTAGCTTACAAACTCCTTCCCTAGAATTGTATAGCTGTGTTATATAGAAAGAAGATTATGCCTATAACTAGTGATTAGTCACAAGACTAGAATTGCCCCCCCCCCCCCCCCCCCCCCCCCCCCCCCCCCTGAATTCTGACTTAGCTCCGCCACTGTGTAGGACGATACATCTATTTGTTTTGGCCTTTGCGACCTGCTTGCCGATTTGCTTGCAGCTCACTCCAATGATCGAGGCTGGCTCGCATGAGGGCACAATCGAGCATCCCATCCCTCTCTCTGTCACTCAACTCACTCACTCCCATCTACGGAGGGGCTAGCTCTTTGCTTGCAACCAAAGGAGCAGGCCATGAGGAGTACTGCCGGCCGCTGCACCGGCTGCATGCGATGCAATGCAATGCAACTAAAGCGGAGGGGCCAGGCCATGGCCATGCCACATTGCCACGGCACGGCGAGAAAGCAGGCCCCTGTCCCTGTGGCTGTGGATGATGAGCCGATTCCCAGACCGGTGTACCGCCGCTGCTGCCATGCAAAAAATGGTCCCAAACGCCTTGTCTGCCGCGCCGATTGCCCATGCTCACCTCATCACCTCCGACCTGTGCTTCCATCTTACTTCACCGGTTCTAATTAAGCGAGGGAACGCCGTCGTATGATATCAACATGCACGGGGGTTTTGTGTAGCAAAAAATAGAGATCCAAATACAAGTCGAAGATGGCTCAAATTCAGATGGTTGGACGCATGACCACATCCTCCACCCAACCAGTCGAGTTACGTTCAGTCCCTGTCCTTTTTCTCTCTCCTTCTCGCTTGCAAAAGTGAGGAGCAAGATTCACTGCTTCTAAACAATGAACACCTGATCCGAGGTAAAACGGGCATGATGATCTTACTGCAATTGGCTATGCAAATCTTACTGTCAGCGCTTAGTAAATACGAGTACACCAGTACTACCAGTAGTACTTAATGACTGGTGCTGAGAGGACTGGCGATAATAATGGATCAACGCGCTGTGTTTTACTTTTGCGCCGGTGTCGGCCTGCCTCTGCGGCAATGGAATGGGACTTTACGCTTTACGAGTGGTGGTGGCGGTGAAAAGAGAAAAGTCATAGCGGGCTTATATGTGCATGGTCCTCGGCTTATTGCGCTTATGACTTTTACAAAGCGCACGGCGCCGGATGCTATGCTGCAACAGAGCTTTTGTACGTGGTCTCTTTTGCCACTCCAATCAGAGGCTAAACTATATATGAGTCTACTAAAAGGCAGTGACAGTGAGTAAAAGAGGAGTAAATTAATGTAAGACCTGGAAAGAGAGGGTTAAAAAGCCTGTTAGTGCGTCGTGTGTGCAGGACGACTAGGTGTTCATTGGCTTGGCTAGTTGCTGCTAAGGCCCCTTCCATCCACAGAGCAGAGAGATGTCTGTTGTTCTTTCTTCCCCTTTGATTTCTTTCCTCATTTATATATTTTTATATTTTTATAATATTAAAATATATATATGCCTTTTTCAAAGGGGATTCCCTTTATTATACTCGTACTCGTAGCAGTATTTTGTGCTCTCTTCTCACCAGCAGCGGAGCAGGCATGTGACTGGCAGCGCCGTACCTTTTCAGCCGTTTTCTGTCACACTAAATCAACCGATAATATTTTTAATCATGATTTATTAGCCAAACAAGCTTAAACAAACATAGCGTAGAATAAGCTGCAGGGACATCATGTAGTACTTCCTATCTGTAAAGAAAACGTTTAGGTGCCCAACTGTCTGGTGGTGCTCGCAGTAATTAACCCGCTGCTAATCCCTTCTCCATCACTTCATCACCCCCCTCCCGTCCTCAACCGTCCATCCTTACCCAGCTGCAAGTTTACATTCCCGTTCGCAGCAGGCTCACACAAAAAGTCAATGATGACGCCAACGCGCTTGTAGCGCAGTGGGAGCGCTCCCGTCGTGGAGGCCACCCACCCGCGTTCGAAACCCAATCGTGGATCCGCCGGGTGTGGCACCAGGGCTATTTCCTCATATTTATTTCGTGCTGGTCCTGTACGCTACAATAAGACTACGATACGCCCATCGTGTATGAGGCTCGTGTGGCGTCAGTGATCTCTAAAAGGACGTTTGAGGTGTATAGGTTGTCTCTTCTAGAGGTGTACGTGTGTAGTGGCGTGAGTATGTTGCGTAGAGTACAGATACTACAACTTGTGTGCTAGGAGTCCAGGCTAAAAAAAGTCAATGATGACCTGCAGGTTAAACTAGTATTCTACTGAGAGAACAACAGCCAGCCACCGCACCATACCCTCCTCTCTGTTGAAATATGAATATAAAATTAATTATCAACTTTTCACATCGGTTTAATAAGCCTTTGGATTTAACAAGCTTTTGTGTTGAATCGATCGATGCATGCAGCTCGTATTAGAGACAGAGATCTCAAGAGTAAATCATGGATAGTATAATTAAATAAAATAATTATTATTCACTTATATTCCACTTCTAAGTTCCAGAGAGTCTCCATGTTTTCTAACCAATCTAAGTTGTTTAAGGGTTAGTTCGGCAAAGCTCCGGTCCCAACTTCTTCGGAGAGGATTATGTGAACCTCTACCAAATGCTTAAAATGTAACTGTATTCTGGTGGGATAGTGACGGGTATCACTTCTCCGTTTACCTTACGAGCTGGCAGCTAAAAAAAACTCGTTCTCCGCCGCTTCCCACTACTCGTTCAATCACCACTCAAAATTGCTTCTCACCTTACTTCCCCACCAAATTACTCCATTGGAGAATCATGGAGTGAAGCTCATGAATCACGAAATGGAGCTTTTAGGTTGGACTAGTTTCCTCACCGGTTTAAGTCATTTATGTTTTTATTTAGGTTGAACTAGTAATGCATGCAACTTAATATTTTTTTCACATGCTCTCTTATCATCATAACAAATAAGTTGAAACAAAATTGCCAACTTGGCAAAACCTCTCCATCGTACTACCACACCCATGGAAAACCGTGGCAGTATTTCCACGTCCCCAACAAGACGTACGTACGATACTATCCGTCGAAGTAAGTAGTTTCCTCCACACATTAGTTCATTATCTACGGCGATTTCGATCTCGCCGGCCATTGACCAAAGGTGTTATACATGTTTCTATGTTTGGTTTTCACTCAAATATAAAAATGGAAAACAAAATAAAACGGAATAAAAGATCGCTGTGGTACGGCGCAGAAGCAGTGTCTGACATGGAAACCGTGTGAGCGTTTGGCATTAAAATGGTATAGCAGCTGAGAAATACCATAGCAGCAGAAAAGTAGTGGGAGAAAATACTGTTTCGGTCGGAAAAAAAAAAAGACGCCAACCGACCTGAGCCGGCCAGCCGAACATAAGTCTGTTCGTTTGGCTGTGGCTTGTCGTAAACGATCGTAAATTTCCCGCTGAAACAGTATTTTTCTCTCACACAAACCAGCCAGCAGTACTTCTTTACGAATCAGCAACGATATGAGCCAGCCAACCGAACAGGATACTAGCGTGGGTGCAGAGAAACTGTTGGTGCATTATTTAGGGCGAAAATTAAAATCGAAGGGGGAGAATTAAATTTGGAGCGGAGGGAGGCTCATCAGTGGTAGGTGTGGCCTGGGCTGGCCGTGTGAACGACGGGACGGACACAGGCTCGGCTCGGGCTTGCTCTGCTCCCCACCTTTCCCTCCAGCTCGTACCGCCTGTCCGCTCTCGGCTGTCCCTCCCGTCCCGTCTCGTCTCGTCTTGTCAGTGCCACCGCCAGTGTCTCTGACGGTGGAATTAAAAATGCCTTTTTTTTGTTTGTTTGTATATTTATAGATCAGCCTAGGAGACGGAATTTCGGCACGAGATGATGATAGGTTTCCGCCCGCGAGTCAAAGCTCGGAAGCATGCATGGTCAAGCACCGTAGTAGTAGCCTGTAGCCGACTTGCGTTTTCCTTTATTACGTGCAGAGGGAGGGGTGCCATGGTCATGGCGCTGAAACATTCCAGTATTTCTACAACTAGAAGTTTTGTGGATCTTCTGTCGGCAACTTGTGAGTATCGCAAAGCCCAGGGATGACCACGTCCGGTCAAAAGTACATGTCGTATTTGACTTTGTATGACATATTTTTCTTCACTAACAAAGTACATAACAAAATCGACGTACCTAAAAAAAAGTCAAAGCGACTTATAATTTAAAACTAAAAAAATTGCTTGAAATAATATGTGCGGTGTCGTCTTCTACGTCGAGGCAGCAAAGATGCGATTACGAAGTATTTCTTACTACAGTGTAACACACGATGAATGGAAGTACGTGACAAAGTTCCATGAAATCAAAAGGGCAGGAAAAGGGAAAAAAACAAAGGCAGGGACGCAGGTATTGTAAAAAAAAAGAGAGTTAAATGCATGGCAGGCGGTGTCACTTAGGTCCACAAACGCTTAAAATGCATTTTCGACATCTTAAAGTTGTCCAAGTATGTCACTTAGGTCCACGAGCCTACATGGCATCGCCAGAATGGCGCTGAGTTCACAAGAGTAGACGTGGCGGCACTCCTCGACGTCGCCTAGTCCCAAGATGCGCGCACCGCGCTTAGGCTAGTCTGCGGCCTGGGCAAGGGCGACAAGGACGGCTTCTAAAGCTCGTCCTTAG